>NC_090443.1:135948374-136573374 GCF_031143425.1 Pleurodeles waltl
AAAATACTTGGTCTCTAAATACTGAGAAGGTCAAAATCAATGAATTTTGAATGTCTATGATTTATAACTAAATCCTAGCAAAGGTACTGTGTCTCTTCAATCAAAGAAGCTTCCTGCAGAGCACAAAACAAGTTATCCAGGAACTCATTATGTGAAGACTGGATTACGGCAATGTGCTTTTTTCTGGGGGCAAAAAAAAGTCTTCTTTAGACGGCTGCAAGTGGTCCAGAATTCAGCAGCAAGGATGCTCTATAGATTGCACAAAAGTTCCTCGGTCTCTCATCTACTAGGGGAGCTTCACTGGCTTACAGCACAGAAGTGAATTAATTTTAAAACCTTGTGTTATGTGTACAGAGCAAGGTCAGGGGCAGGCCCATAATATATGTATGAATTTGGTAGATCTCATCAACCCACCCACTCTCGTCGCTCAAGCAAACTCTCCTTGTTTGTTGTCCCTAGAATTAAATGCACTTGCAAGCGTGGTCGTGCTTTTGCTTACCTGTTGGGTAAATCCCTTCCAGAAGCATTGAGAAGCTGTCCCTCGCTCACAACCGTTCAAAGACAGCTGAAGACCTGGCTGTTTGCAAATTAGTAAGACCTGGACAGACTCGACCTGTCTCTCCAAGTGCCGGGAAACCCCAAATGGGTACCTCAGTGCTTTACAAAACTCTTTTATGTGCAATCACTTTATCTGGCTTGAAGCACTGTTCCCCAGATATGATGCAGTTAGTCTCTGCCTGTAGATCAAACGCTGATCTGCTCATCCAGAGAGTTCCAAGTGAAAATCGTCAAGCCTCTCAAGGCTGTGGCTTAAGAAGGTGGTGTTCGATCCAAGAGGGCATTTAACAGTACCATGAGATCTGTGAAGTGGTTAAAAGCGAGTTCCCTTGTCTTGTGGGACTTCTTAAAGGGCGCCAGCAACAATGGAACCACTAAAGCGGTACCAGGTGACTCCAGCACATTCCTCAATCCATCACTCTTCCAGTACAAGCTAGTGCAATCACACATGAAGAGCACTAAATGGTGAACAGCGGAAAATACAGGTAAGCATAAACTTAGCCTGACTTCCTGTTTTACACAGGAAAAAAAAAAAAAAGACTGTGCACTATATCCCTATTTCCTGTCATAAAGAGTGTTTGCTGCAAGCTTGACCAAACAGGAATAGGGGTTGGAGAAAACTCAAAGTTAAGCGCTACTGTCCCAAACCATAGATTTTTCTATTATTGTAACAGCCTCTTGTAGGCTGATTCCTGACATTATCCTCCCTACACACCCCAGGCCCTGTGTCTCTGGGTCATGTTTGTTTGGGAATTGTGTGGAATTCATGCAAAAGTCATAGAGCAAGCACATGAAAGGTGGGTCTCAGGTTCTTTAGTGAAATCTATATCCTTTCCAGTCATCAGGTAAAACAGTTTACTATGTGTTTAGCACAATCTAAGATGACCTGAACCTCATATTTTGGGTCTCCCTCGACAAGTGCAGGTGAGGGAGGTTGAGAAAAATGTGTCTCTGGTTTAACCTTGATGGATTTAATGAGAGAGGTGCAACGCAGGGTGCATTTTCATGGACGCTGATAGGCGTGAATAAACACCAGTCTTACCAACATCCACAAATTAGGAATGGCCAGGCAGGCGGACACATTTGTCTGATGGCACAGATGGGGGCAGGTAGTCTGTTTTTGTCTGCATTCCGTTTGGACATCTACTTTGCTCTGCAATGATGTGGACCACAAGTGATACTCCATAAAGAGAGAACAAATGCAAATTCACCCATTGATGAGCAAGTGGCATTATTATTGAAGAATTCTACTGACTAGACAGATTCCACCCAATTCTTTCAGTCGGTGATGTAATACAGCACATAATGTTCGATACCCTAGTTTACACTTTCCTTTTGCCGAACTGATTCTGGATGGTATGCAGAAGAGAACCCTAGGGCAAAGCAGAGTAGTTTTAAAAAATCTGTCCAAAACCGAGAGACTGTCTGAGGCCATGTGAAGGTAAACTATATGATTACACAATATGTTGTATAAACACTTTTGCCAACTGAAGGCTGTTGGGGATGCTTTGTAGGAAAAAATATACATCTTTGATCAACAGGTCTACTGCTACTATCAGGTTGTTAAAACCCTGATTCTTTATGGATGTTCCAAAAGGACTGAGGCTCTTAAAGTATGAAAAGAAACTCACTTGACAGCGTCCTTTTAGAGTAGGCCACCGCTCACAAGTCCATGTCTGCGTCTCCCAAACCCTGCAAGAAAAAATGGTCCTGATCAGGAAGACAAATTCCAAATATTTATTATATTATGTGCATATTTGTAAAGCACACGTTTAAAGGTGCCATACCATTTAATAATAGAGGTTTACTGTTACCCAACTCAACATTACTCCTTTTGGTGAACTTGGTAGGTTGACATGACCTGCTTGAATTTGAACCTGTGCTCAGTGGGTCAACACGGATCCCTGTATTTGATGAATTGGTCCACAAAGTCAGATTGAGTTTTATGAAGTACCTGATGAGCACCTGCTTACTAGTTTTGTTCTTATGGTATACATACTTACCATTGTATTTCACTTTGTCTCACTGAAGGTTAAGCACAGCCAGATTCTGGTTTAGAAACAGTCTTGATTTTGGAGCAGTAGGGACACAAGACATTGGGTTTGCAATTGTGTGAAGAATGATGGTATGTTTTGCAGAATGATAAATTGTGTAATCTGCTGTCTTTTGGTGACTCATCAGCCTCCATCCTGAAAAAAGAACTAGTTATATGGAATCAGATTATTTTGTAGGGGGATTTGAAGCGATGAATATTACTTGAAAGATTATACTAGTTTCTAAGAAACAGTTACAGATACTCAGCTTCTTCTCTAACTTGGCATCTATTTTTACTCCCCCAGGGCACATGGCAAAGAATATCAATATTAATATTCTAAGGTTCTCACTGAGAGTTTATCTAAATTCGTTATTCAACCAGAAGAACAAGATGAGCAGTAATTTTGCATGCAAAATTACTGCACCCCCTTGATTCGTCTATTGTGCATTGATCGGTTAAATCTTGACAGTATGCCCTGGAGCGACATGCCAAAGCACTAATTTCCAGAGTAACTCATCATTCCTCAGTGGGCAACTAAGAATTGTGCCATAAAACCCTACACAGAGATACTGCACCCCATGGTATCAGGAGTTCTAGTGGTGGCAACAATGTTTTGGACGTCCTGTGCACTCGGAATCTAGGCCTAGAAGAAAGAGTGTACAAAGGAACAATGTTCATCTTAAAAGGTTTCCTAAGTATCCACCTAAACCACCCTAAGTATCCAGAACCCAGGCACGGTTTGCCGTTGCTTGTGCAGTGTGCAAGCAGAGCCTTGCAAATTTCATAAGTTAGTCAAATGCACAATACAGCTACAACTGCAGCCTTAATGTATGTAGAGTGAGAGTAGGGACCACCTTGGATACAAATAAATAAGGATATGGTACTCATATTTGATAGAACATATCTACCATGATTTATGCAAATCACATCAGTTTTTACAATGATCAGATTTCTTGTAAAGACAGGGCTCAAACCTCAAATACTTTGGTTAGGTGTCACAGAAGATTGGAACATGCTGTGATTGTTAATAAAGGAAACGGAGAAGAAAAGTAGACACAAAAGCCAACATGTGCATCTTCAAAATCTATTTAACTGGGGCTATGAAATCTTCAGGTATGAGTCGGCATACCTGTACAAACAATTTTGTTTACAAAATAAAAAAACACATTTATAGTGAATACTGTTTCCCATTTAATACAACAACACATTGGTTCCTCCATTTGTGAGCATCTATCAATGCCTTTCAGATGCTCATACTGTTTTGGGTTGCCGTGTACATCCAGAGCTTAGTCATTTTGGTATTGGCAGGGGAGCACCCATTTCCACGAATGACATGTCCCCTAAGGAGCCTCAAAGGTCCTCCATACCTCCCAGGTTTATTAATTTGAGTGTAAGGTTTACAGGTCTTCATTACACAGAGGACAGTGGCTGAGTGATGATGCACCACTATTCTTGATTTTTAGGGGGATCTCTCTGCTCCAACTGTGTTGCCTGCTGCTGCCAGCCCACCAGGAAGGGAGCAGAGCCAAAGGCGCGAGCGCTACTAAGTGCGTCGCACCCCCCCCACCACAACGCGGGGATCTCTCTGCTCCGACTGTGTTGCCTGCTGCTGCCTGCCAGGGGACTCGGCGTTCCACAACTCACCAGTCCAGGAAGGGAGCAGGGGCAAAGGCGCGAGTGCTACTAAGCACGTCACGCCCCCCGCAACGCGGGACGTGCGCAGGCCAAGGGCAGGTAACTGGAAGAGCCCAGGCTGGCCCCTATCTGTTGGCTCCAAGGTAGACATTTTCCTGTTCAATCTTTCAACTGTTTTTTCATATACATAACAGCTTTTTTGATAACTCCTACAAGATGCGAAAGCGCAAAGCGCAAAGGTAGTCCTGCGGTGGCAGCTACATTATCTAAAATTCCTAAGTCCCAAAAAAATTCTAAAAGACTAACAAATTGCGCTACCAATGAGATTGATACTTTAATTGAGGAGGTGGAATCGCTGTTAAATGGGAAGGAGAGTCGAGCTTCCAAAGAACAAACCAGTGTCCCCTTTTCATCCTTTTTTAAACCTAGAGCACCAAAAAGGCCCACTGCAGTGGGATCCAATGACCTTGCCCCAAGCCTACTACCTAAAACGTGGTTGCATGGTGTAGTCAATCTAGTGGTTACAAGTAAAGACCGTACCCAAATGGCAGATATGGGTGTTTCTGATGTAAGTAATATAGTCCATGACATACCCTGTTCAATTCGTTTTTCTGTTTTAGGGGACCTTGATCTAAATATAGAAGAAAGTTGCCTGGATATCAATTTACGAATGTCTGCTAGTCAGTCTATGGTTGAAAATTTCCAGGCAGAAGTGGTTAATTTAATTGTAGACCTAAAGCAAGAGATAAAGGTCCTTAAAGGATGCTGACTGAGACTCTTACTTTACTTCGCCCGGAGGCCAAAAAGAGGGTTGTGGTGTCTGCGGATGGGGAAAGTCTTAAATTCCCTATACCAAGTGCCAAAGATGGAAGTAAGTAATCTGACCTGGGGGCTGGAAAACTATTGTCTAGCAAAGGCCCACTTTCAGGTACCCAGCTGTACTAACCGTTTCCCGCAGCCTAGCTTCCACACTGGAGAACCACGGAATATTCCCATTAGGCAACGCATAACGAAAAATTATAACCATAAATGTGGTCATTCTATATATATGTGTAACGTTCCGAAATGAGTATCAAGTTCCTATGAAGACAGCCTGTCGTTAACGAATAAGGCTATTCATTCAATTAGACATGTCAGGAATTGTGCCTCCATTATTCATTCAGATGTTATCTTTGCAAAGCGTCACATAGGCAAGATAGGCCAAGTGGACACAGTTGAGATAGTATTAGCAACTCCCGTCTTGGCCAATGGCCTGTTATCCATAGAGGCATGAAACCCACTACGGAACAGATCGAATATCACTCTGCAACAAAATCGTCCTTGTGGGGATACTCCTGATAAAGAACCTGTGGCCACCCCGGAAAATGGGGCAGCTACTATGGGATCTTTTGATCTACCTTCTCTTACCCCAATGGCCCCTACTTTGGATATTCCTTGGAGGGAGCGTGAGACCTGGGCTAAGCGGCTTAAATATCCAAGCAAAAGTCTAAGTTCAAATTCATTAGACATGGATTGACTCAAAGAAGAATTAGCAGTGCGGAATACTGTTTTATTGTATGAGGGTGGGAATCCATTTAGAAACAAGAAGGGCGGTTTCCAGGAGTCATGCCAGAGGGGTGGCTCACTAGAAAAGAATTCAAGTATACAAGATGGCTTAATATCCTCGCCTCCAGTGTCTTGTTGGGGTGTTGCCAATGATAATCATCTTAGACCCAGGCCTCTTCATTCCACTGTAATTTCTTGGATTATAGCTGGTTTACGAAACAAGGTTGGCGATCCAGAATGGGGCTCTCTTATTGATTCCTGTAGTATTTGCCTCTTCCAGGAAACATGGGCCACTACAAATATATATAGGCAAGGGTTTATATCATTTTGCAAAGAGGCCATCCCCTCATCTGCAGGGAGGGCAGGAGGGGGTCTTATCACATGGGTAAAGATCTCCAAGGTAAGGGAAGCGAAGGAAATCATTGTGAATTCACCTGACATTTTGGCTGTTTCAATTACACCAAAACTGGGCCCCTTGACTTTGTGTGTAAATCTATACAATAGGCCAGGTTCTTCCAGCAAAACTTCAGAAACTATATCCTTCGTAATACTCTTGTGGCTGATTTACTTCCTTCACATTTTGTTATTATAGCTGGTGACTTTAATGCTTTATTAGAGCCCAGTTCACTTTTTGCAGAGCTAGTCCAGGAAGAGGATGAAATATGGGGAAATTACATCCTTTCATACGTCGAGAAATCAGTTTAAATCTAATCCGGGGGTGCGGCAGATTATCAAGCTAATGCTGCTATATGGCCTACGGACAGGAAACGGGCGTTTTCCCTCAGACATTCCAGAACGTTCTACTTTTTCCAGAGGGTCCTACAGTAGCTTGATCGACTATTTGCTTATTGATATTAGGATTTGGCATGGAATGAAGGATATTAAAGTAGGAGACCATCGCTACAGTGATCATTTCCCCCTTTTGTTGGAGTTGGATACGTGGTTTGCTGAGATGGAGCCAACAAAGCAAGCCGAGAGAGTTACGCCCGCCCTGGAGGTGGCCAGTAAGCAGCATGCATTAAGATGGGAGATTTTTATGAACAAAGGTGTCTTGGTAGCTCAAATGTCTGATTTGGTTTTGAGATATGCAGCACCCAATACTTATTCTGCCGATCAGACCATGGCTAAACATATTGAGTTTTTTGCTTCTCTGAATGCCCTTTTTATTAGAGAAAACGGGGAGGCCCAGATTACTTAAATCAAATCCATGGTTTAACAATGCTTGCAGGAGAGCCAAAAGCGGCCTTTTGGAAGCAGTTAAACAACGGGACAGACCTGCTATAGTAACGGCAAGGCGCGACTATGCAGATGCAATCAAGTTTAGCAAGGCGCAGTGGGTGGAGGATATATGGCAAGAATTGTTGGTAGCAGCCAGGGATTTAAACACAAGGCGTTTTTGGTCCCTGGTTTCTAATGAAGGAAGGCATTTGAGCCCTAGGCCTGATTGCCATATTCCACCAAATACTTGGGTCTCCTATTTTACCAAACTCTATAGCCAGGATTTCGACCCGTTAGTAGGTACAGAAGAGGTGCTTATGGCTTAGATTAACTAGGCAGGTGCTATTGCACCTTTCACTATGAAAGAAACTGAGAGAGCTATTAGGGCCCAAAAACCAGGAAAGGCTCAGGGGTTAGACGGGATTCCATATGATTTGTATAAGTCTGACCTGACAATATGGGGCCCTTATATCAAAGTTTCAAATGCTATCTTGGAGAGTAATATCTTTCCTCACTCGTGGAAAGGTGCAATAATTGTCCCCATTTATAAAAAAAGGGGACAAATCGGCCCTGGTAAATTATAGACCGATAACCCTTTTAGATAACCTCCAAAAAATCTTTTCTTTTCAAGTGTTGGGAAGGCTTAGAGCCTGGATTGAGGATAATGGGGCCTTGAGCCATCTTGAGGCGGGTTTCAGGCGAGGGACGGCCACAATGGACTAGGTCTTTTGCTTTCTCACAGTAAAATGGAAGGTGGTGGACCTGGATGGTGGCAGGCTCTTTGTCGATCTTAGATTTGCTTTTGACCTGGCCTCCCGACCGAAGATGTGGGAGACTTTGGCCAATATTGGAGCCCTGGGTCCATTGTTACATTTGATTAGGGAACTGTACTCAGATAGCTTTGCCAGAGTAAGGTGGGGGAAGGATGGAGAACTATCTGGCGAGTGTCCCCTGCAAAAAGGTGTTAGACAGGGATGTGTGTTAGCTCCAACTCTTTTTTTGCTCTTTATAAATGCATGTATTCCATACTTGCTTGATACCCAAAACGATGCACCGAAATTGGGTGGCATCAAGACACCATGCCTGTTGTTTGCTGATGATACCTTGCTCTTATCCCAAACCGCCTCTGGATTATCTAGGCTTCTGGAAGAAATTTCGGATTTTTGCAAGGATTACGGTCTACAAATAAACTGCACCAAAACCAAATGTATGGTATTTGGTGACCGAAAATTTAGATTAAAGAAAAAAATAGTCCTTGATGGCGAGGTTCTTGAATGTGTCAGTGATTTTGATTATTTGGGAATTAGGTTAAACAACTCCCATAATTGGACATCACATCTGTCAAAGTCCGTTATGTCCCTCAAACAAAAGACAGGAGGCATTTTGAGATTTGCTGCTAAAACGCCCACCTTTCCAATTACACCCGCAATGGATATTTACAAAGTGCAAGCTAGAGCAGGTGTTTTATATGGCGCCGAGCCGTGTGGGCATGCCAAACTCCATGATATAGGAAGAGCAGAAAATCTCTTCATTAAAGCCTTGCTAAAAGTTCCATCAAGTTCTCCAACTTTGCTTATCCAAATGGATCTATCAAAACTCCCATTACATTGTAGATATTGATGCTCTGCGTCCACTCCAATATTGGATTCGGATTTGGTCCTCAGTAGCGTTAGATCCTAACAGAATATGACTAACAGCGCTTTTAAGAGATTCTCAGGTTGACGAAATCCCACGGTGCAAGTATGTAAAAAGTTTTTTTTTTTTTTTTAAACTTGGGTTGGGGTCTTATTGGGTGGACCCTTTGCATCTTCCAAAAAATGCCCCCCAGATGTTAAAGGATGCATATTGGGAGAATGTACATACATTAACTATAGTAGCTGTCTCGTCGGGTAGTATAACAGACAGCTTCCTATCTTTTAAGTGTCACTATGAGTTCAAGCACTTTTTGGATATTATTACACACCCAGTGGCGCGTGCGCTTTATTTAAGATTTAGACTGGGATCCTTACCAGTGTGCGATCTTACCGCTAGATGGAAGAAATCTAATAGTCTGTCAAATTCTTGCCCGATGGGATGCAATACCAGGGAAACTACTAGTCACCTTTTATTCCATTGTCCAGCATTTAAAAAGCAAAGGGCTCATTGGATAAAACCCTTCTGTAAGATCATGGGCATCAGGGACCGTCACTCGGCCCTTAGGATTTGCAGTACAAATATCCACAGGGTGGTGGTTTGCGCTGTGGCAGAGTTTTTAGCAGCTATTTGCGGTATAGAGCAGGTTTTATAAATTGATACAATATGTATTTAAGGGTAGCGAATGTGCTTTTGATTGTCTACTATTCTAAAATTTAGATTTTGAATATATGCTTTTATTATATTAAACTTTTTTTAACATAGGGAGGAAATTCATATGTTTTGAGACATTTAAACGTATTCGTTCAAGTCTTATCTGTGAATCTCATTTTCGACAATCACTTAGTATAGGCTCTCAAATTATAAGGGAATAAGCCATTCATATTCTCAACAGAGATTTTTGGTGTGTAATTCTCACACCCTGGTCATTGACAATGTGAAATATTTATTACCCTGAAGATCTCACCATTTTTACTGTGATTATTTATTATTTTATTTTTATATATGTTTTTGTGAATTTGGTTTTATGTTTGTATTTGTATTGCTTTTATGGTACCTGTTGCCGAAATAAAGTTTGAATGATGATGATGATGATTTATAGGCCATCCCCTTATGAAATTAAAAAAATCCCTATCTCCAGGTGATAACTGGTGGAATTGTTTTGCAGAGGCAAAAGTAGATAGGACTAATGCTCTATTTTGTGGTAGTGTGGGTGAGCAGTTAGGCTTATCAGAGGGTAGTGCTAAGCATTTGTTGTACTCACAGAGGCAATAAATGAGACACACACAAAGAATAAATCTGAGACCAATTTAGAAAAATAACACTTCTTTTTATATATGTTTGAAACCCAAGTACTTCGTAATCAGGTAAGCACTTTTTCAAGCATAAATACTTTTCAGTTTAAAAAAAATCAACACTTCTCAGAGTCCTTCATTGTTAACCTATGGAGGAAAACAATATTCAGCAAACACAGGGTTAGCAATGACTCACAAGGCCAATCTCAGGGAGTTAAGATAAGTACAGGGCACTGATCAGAACCACACCAGCAGGTCACTCTGGGCAGCACTTTGGTGGCCGGGTGCAGGGCTGCAGTAAGGTGTTGGGTGTGCAATGGGTTTCTATGGTAGTTTGGTCCTTGTGAAGACAGGCTGCAGGCTCTGACTAGGAAGTCAGTCTGAGACAACAAACAGGTAGGTTGTAGACTTGGGGTACTCGGGGGCATAGGTGCACCACTGGTCCTTTTCTCCAGGATCGAGGGGCGACAGATGCAGGGATGTCCATAGGTGTCAAGTTTCTGTGCCCAGGACCACGGGCGGTCAAGGGTCCTGCGTGTTGAGGCTGCTAGCGCCATTGGGGAGTCCAGCAGGGGGAACCCAGGGTGGACTCTAGCTCAGAGGAACCAGGGGGTGTCACTGGCACCACTGACCCACCTCCGATGAGGTCAGAAGTGACTGGTGCAATGGTTGCTGGAGGGGTCAGGTTTTCTCTCACCACAAAGCTGCAGGAAAGGGGGCCTGCATACAGGGGCTGCAGGTGACATGGGGAAGTCCAAGATGAGTGTGACCACACTGGACTCTGAACAGCTAGCTTCACTTCAGGTTATGGACGTCAGATGCAGAGGCCACTTTGGGCATCTGGTCTTTGCTGTTCCGGGGGCTGCAGAGTCCTTTCTTGAGACTTTGTTGCAAAGCAGAGTTGCTGCTCATGGAAGTCTTGAGCCTTTATGGAATGCAGGCAGTTCCCTGGGTTTATTGTACGCTCAGCTGTAGGACAAGTCTTCTTTTTGGGCAGTGTCCGTCGAGGTCAGTAGGCAGGCCGGTGGTGCTGGTTCCAAGTCAGCTGCTTCTATTTTTCCTCTTCTGCAGGTGCGACTCTTCTTTGTCCTTGGCTTCTTAGGTCGTGAGGATCTGAGTTCTAAAGTTCAGGTGTGTCACCTTAAAACTCAATTTAGGGGAGTTGTCAGTGGACTGCCAACCTTTAGGGGGACTACACCCTTTCAATGACCACTTCTGCTGGAAAGTGGGCATAACCCTAACCCTAGTGGCCTAATTCCTTCCAAACAAGATGGAGGAATTTAAAAAGTAGTGTCCACTTTAGCTCGTCTACCTTAGGGGCGGGAATGGCAAGAAGTGGGTACACCTCCTAATCTGCCCAATATTCCCGCCTGTGTTGCTGCCAAAAGTGGGGTCAGGACTGAGGTGTCGGTCATCTCCACCATCTGGAGAGACTTGGGTTGCTTTACAAAGGTGGGTAGGCCTTTGAAGCTTCCCGCCATGGAACGTCCATCCTGCCTGGGTGAGGTGATAACACCCCCGGCCAGTGAGGGCTTTTTTCTCTGTCCCTTGGGAGTGCTGGCTCTCACTTTGGGGGGTGAGGTGGGAAGGGGGTGCAGAAACACGTCTTTGGTGGCTGAACTGGTCATGATCAGTCAGTCAATCCACTAGTAGCTGGTAGGCTTTCAGGGGGCACCTCTAAGGTGCCCTCTGGATGTGGTTATTAATAAACTGGCATCAGCAAGGATTTATTAATCTGAGATGCTGGATACCAAACTTCCCTATATTCAGAGAAGCCATCATGTAGCTGGGGAACTCATAGTGACCAGTGTCCAGCACATGTATTTAAAATAGCTTCCCAGAACACTTACTAAGACTGACAATCGACAAAGACATAGCATGGGCTTAACCGCTTGTGCAGATATGCCCTCACATGTAATATGATGCACCCTGCCTTAGGGCTGTAAGGCCTGCTAGAGGGTGACATATATAATGCATGCAGTGTTTAGGGGACATAGCACACAGGCAGTGTGCCATGTCGTGTTTTCACCTTTGTCTGCATCAAGACACACAGCCCGCAACTGCAGTCTGCTTAATGTTGGTGTTGGGTCCCTCAGAGTAGCACACGTTTTGCTGCAGCTCTTAGGGACTCTCTTTAGTACCTATGCCCTAGGTACCAGAGGTATCATTTACTAGGGACTTACAAAAGGTGCTAAAGGCCTGGTCACTTGGGGTATCAGGTGACCAGTGGTCCTGTTTCTGGGGGAAGGAACACTGTCACTGGAGACCTGATTAGCAGGAACCTAGTACACTTCAGTCAAAGTTGCATGTAAAAACAGGCAAACATTGTGTGTGTGTGTGTGTGTGTGTGTGTGTGTGTGTGTGTGTGGGGGCGGGGGAGGGCCTGCAACCAGAACCCAGCTCTCTACATCACTGAACTCACCTGGACCGACCACACCATTGTCCACTTCACCTTTGCAGAACCACCATGCCCCACCACCAGGCACCCCAAGGCCTCCCACTGCAGCTGAATCAAAGTGACAGACGCAATGGACGGATGCCCTCAACACCACCCAGTCCGACCCCACAACCAACCTTGAACAGGCTATCCAGAATTTCTGCACACAGATCGCCTTCTGCGCTGACAGAGTCACCCCATCAAGGCAGCCAAGACCAGCAGATCCACCAAACTGGCCAGTTGGTATACACCAGAACTCAGGACTATGAAACACAACTGCAAATAGCTACAAAGAAGACGGCGCACCAGCAGAGACCCCACACATGAGCCACCTTTAAGTCAGCCCTCAACAAATACCACCAACACCTAAAAGACACGAAAAAAGGTACCCTGGCAGACCACATCGAAGCAAGCTCCAACCACAACAAGGAACTCTTCAGCATTGTCAGAGAGTTCTCAAATCTGCCAGTCACAGAGAACACGTTCTCCCCCTCCCAGGAACTCTGCCACGTCATGGCAGACTACTTCCACAAGATATTCACCATCTACAGTATCTTCGCACCCCAACCTCTACAACCGCATCACGCCGACAGACACCACCCGCTAACCGCATGAGAACAGCTCACCACTCGGAGCACCACAGCCACCAAGAACTCTATCCACTTGGGAGCACCCACGTTCCCCTGCCCCCACTACTTCCTCATGCTCAAGAGCAAGGAAATCAGCAGCAAACTCACTTCCATTCTCAACGCATCTATCACCATGGCCACCTTCCCAGACAGATTTTTAAAAAAATGCGCAGAGGTCAGACCCCTCCCCAACAAACCCTCTGCCACCCCCACAAATTCAAGGATTACTGCCCCATCTCTTTGTTCCCCTCTCCCACCAAAGTCCTCGAGAAGGCCATCAACTGCCAACTCACTGAACACCTGGAGAGAAATAATCTGCTGGATAACTCCCAATCCGGTTTCTGTGCCAACCACAACACCGAGAACGCCCCGACCGCTGCCACCGATGACATTAGAACCCTCCTTGACAGGGGTGAAACAGCGACGCTGCTCCGCCTCGACCTCTCAGCAACATTCAACACTGTATCCCACCATATTCTCATAAGAGACTCCACCACATCGGAATCCAGGGAGACGCCCTCAAGTGGACTGCATCCTTTCTCACAGGACGAACCCAGAGAATCCGCTTTCCATCATTCACTTTGGAACCCAAGAGCACCACCCTCTTCAACACTTAAATGATGCTCCTTGGCCAACATCATCAGAACCCATGGCTTCAACATCATATCCTACGCAGATGACACTTGGCTCATCCTCTCGCTCTCAGGAGACCCCACCACCACTAGGACCAAATTCCACCAACAATCTGAAGCTCCACACAGATAGGATGGAAGTGCTGATTTTTGGGAACAGCACCTTCCCATTGAACGACACCTGGTCACCCTCCGAACTCAGACCCACACCTACAGCCCACGCCTGCAACCTTGGCATCACCCTGGACAGCAAACTCACCATGAAATGCCAGATCAATTAAGTATCCTCCTGTCAGCTTCCGCACACTCTGCATGCTCCGAAAGATCTTCATATGGCTCTCCGTCACACCAGGAAAACGGTCTCTCAAGCCCTAGTCACGAGCCGGCTGGATTACTGCAGCAAGCTCAATGCAGGAATTACCACTCAACTCATGAGGAGACTCTACACAATTCAGACAAACTGACCCACATCACCCCCAACCGCAGGAACCTAAACAGGCTACTCATTCAGAAAAGATGCCCATTCAAGATGCTGATACAAACCTACAAGGCCCTCCACGATGAAGAATCAGCATGCATCAACCATCAGCTGAACTTCCATCAACCCTCCAGACACCTGCTCTCCACCTCCCTCGCAGACAAGTCCCACATTAGCCAGAGCTACCTAACCGCCAAGTCCTGGAATGTCCTTCCCGCTCACCTCCAAATTTCATCCTCTCTCCCAGAAATCAGAAAGGGACTCAAGACCTGGCTCTTCAAGTGACCCAGCAAGAACCTAGCGCCTGGATACCCTCACAAGTGCATAGTTGAACTTTATATATCTGAGTTGATTGAGCCATCAGCAGTTCGTATATGCCACTTAGGCATCAGGGTTCCTCTTCTAATAGTTTATATTTCCATCAACATCGACTATGTACATATAGTTTTGTCTCTTTAGATTATAGTTCACTGGACGTCACAAAATTCTTTGTCTGTCAATATATCATTGCAATAATACCTTCAGTAGGCTTATGATTAATTTCTTGTGCAATCATTACTCTGCATTCACGATTGTGAATGAGCTGTGGGCTTTGAAATACACTTAATTCACCTGATTTTTCGTGTGACAGGACCCTATACTCTGAGACCACCTAATTGAAGATGCTAGTCACCCACACTTCCTCAAGGGACAGTGCCTGCGAGGCCAGCTCCTGGGGCACGTTGGCAAACAGCTTCATCTTGATCTGGAATTAGGGTTTGGCTCACATGTCCTTTGTCATGCTTGCATCAAGAAAGCCCGGAAGGGATTAAGGAGGGCAGGGGAAGGACACTTTTTCACTACACAATGTCGGATACATAACAGCCATGCTTAGTGCCTAGGTCTATGCAGCTCTTATACCCCTCTGATCACACCGGGGACATCAACCCATACCTGCCACAGCCCCAAGGGCAAACGGAAAGATATAATCTTGTGGGGCCCTCCAGGCAATGCTCACAGTAGTGTTTCAGCAAAGGTAGGAGAGGGAGCTCCTCATCTCTCCAACAGATCAGGCTGCTATGTTGTCCTGCGCATTGCAGCGTGGCCTACCCGGCACACCTACACGAGAGCCCAGGTCAATCCTCAGTTCCACTGCCTCTCTGGTCTTTCCCAGATTAATCCTCTATTCGCAGAAGCAGGTTTCAACCCTGGTGCATGCCTAGCCAGTGTTTAGGCTTAGTTAGCAGTGGCAGCGATCTGGCCAGCTTGGTGTCCACGCCCCTCACTGTTGCCTTAGTCCAGAGCAGAGCACAACCACCCAGGGTGGCATCAAAGTGCTCCTTCAACTCACTGGAGAGGCAGGAGCACTGGCGCCACAAATGTGTCCTCTCCACCGGCACGCTTGGAGAAGGATTGTGAAGAATGATTGGGATGGAAGGCTGGAGCTTGAAAGAAAGCATCTGAAATGATGACCATACCAATCACACTCCCTAGTGTTTGTCAAATAAAATTATTTATAAAATTATCAACTAGCAAACAGATAAACCCTAGTATTCCTTACAAGCTAAAGTCCGCACAACAGATTTTTTAGTAGTAGCCTGCGTGGCATAGTCAAGTCTAGAAGTTACTGCTGCTCCAGTGACCTGACCAGAGTTCTCAGAGAGGTGCAAAGGATCACTGTTATTAACGAAAGGAGATAGTAGAGAGAGCTGTTCATAACTTTCTCAGCCCCTTATTTACATGAGAACCGGTCGTTCAAAACCAGAGCTCGAGTTTTTGCTTTATAAGACTGGACCAATAGCCATCTTACTAAAGTTACACAATAATAAAGAACTAAGGCTAGAGATAAGTAGATTTTTCCTTCCTTTCTCTAAAGTAGCAGTAGCGTGCTGGGGTTCACAGCCTTATAGCAGGTCTCACTCAAAAGGTGAGGCAGTGCAGGGCAATAATGTTGTCTTTGAATATCGAAAGGAACACGTTTCTTACCCTTGATAATGATCTTTCTGGTGGATAACTGCAGATTATCCACCTTTTGAATCTCCTCAAGGTGACAGACTGTATTTGGAAAAGTCAAAATAACTCGCCTGCACCAGTAGATGGCACTCGATCCACATTAATACCCAGTACAACCCCAGACATGACCTCACCGGAGAAATGTATGTGACGCTCCGGCACACAGATGTCAGTTCTTCGTCTGTTTTTCAATGCCCTTAGAAGTGGAGACAAGGCCAACAAAATTGGTAATTGTATGCAATGTAACATGCCCAACATTTGGGACCTTATTAATGAACCTTTCATCAGAATGAGAAGGCGGTGGGATTGGTAAGGAATTTGCAGGAGGACAGTTAGTAAAGATACGCAATCTATACTCATGCTAGATTTCTCACCTCCTGAATAAACAGCCAAGCAGTATCTCCATGTCGGACGGCCTGAGGAGATGGTAAAACCAGAAGGCCCTTCAGAACGGATCTGGCAAAATGGTCATCCCTTTGGACTTCTAACTCAAGGCAATAATCGCTGGTGAAGGTGTGGACCAGCTTACCCGGGAAGAAATTAGTAAAGAGGACGAACAGGCAAAGCCTGCAACTCATTATCACACCAAGCCAGCGAGACAGAAATCAGAAACACTGGGCTAACAGCTGCAACAGATATCCCATCAAGAAAGTGAGCACAAAGTTAAGGTTCCACTAAGGCATTATGAACAGTAAAGAAGGGAACATATGTCAACCTTTAAACAAACCACATGACAGTCTGGAACTTCAATAGTTAAGGTTGTTCAATTATGTAAAGAAACAAAGACTAAGCCAAAACAACCTTTAACTGTGCCCAATGCAAGCCCTTGAGGGCTAAAGAAACTTCAAAGTGCAACACATCTAAAAGAAGTTTTATGAGGTCCAACTTCCTTTCTGGCACACCAAGCTAACTGCTGAGGCTAACTTCCTGAGTGAACAGATTTGACAAAATAAGATGATGTCCACCACATCTGAAGGTAAATCAAAAGAACTTAGGTTGGTCTGCTCATTCTCCTGACATGTAGGTGGAGGGCCAGGAGGTTAAGATGTAAGATGTACTTTGCAACTTCAAAAGGATGTCTGGTCTGAGTGGAAGAGTTCAAATCGGGGACAAGCAAAGCAGATTTACGTAACAAACCCCCTGAGGCCAGTCTGGCATGATTAAGATAGTCTGTGCATGGCCCTCACACAGTTTCCTCAGAACCCAAGGAATCAGAAGAATGGGAGGGAACACATAATGGAGAGAAAGTCTCACTTCAAACAAAACAGATCTTGTATTAATCCCCTCAAAGGAAATTGAAGGGTGCAGAACAGAAGGAGAGAACATTCTTTTGGAAGAAAAAGAGGTCGACCTCAAAGGTGCCTTAGGAGGGGATGCTGGACTAAACCAACTCTGGATGAAGGGGCCACTTGTGGCTGGCAAGGTGGCAGGAACTGAGGTGGTCAGCCCTCACATACAAGGTGCCCGTCAGCTGGTTGGCAACTAAACAGATGCCTGAATGAAAGCCACAGCATCAGTGATTCTTGACAAAGAGAAGGCCAACCCACACCACCCTTTTTGGTGGCATACCAAAACCTTGTTGTGCAGTCTGTAATGGCCTGAACTGACAAATAGCAAATAAAGGGAAAGAATGCGTTCAGCACTAGGATTACCGGACACAGCTCTTGCAGGCTTATATGATTCCCGCTGCTCTGTGGGGGACCGATGTCCAATCTTCTCCAAGGTCTCCAGATGTACACTCCAACCCAGAGTGGAAACATCTGTCACTGTTGTGGCTAATGCCAGTGAGGGTCTTCAAAAGATTCCTCATCACTGACCATCATTGTAGATCTTTTGCTGCCTCTGTGGGAATTCAGACATTGTTCTACAGTCTGCACTAGAGTTGAGTTGACTGGATGCAGAAAAATGCACCAATGAGCATGGGTGACCAACAGGACGCAAAAAGCCATGAGACCCAATAATTGGAGGGGTGGCAGGGGTAGGAGACGGGCCTCCTCCTAAAACATCGGAATCATATCTTTAATGTCCTAAAACCTCTGCGGAGGTGGAAATGCCCCAAATGATGTGTTTTACACCGTCCAATTAAGAGGAGGTCCCGAGAGGGTTATTGGTGTGACTTGAGCAGATTGATGGATAAACCCACATTTGATACCATTAACGCTGTGGAAATCAGGTGGTCTGCCACCAGCTGTGGCGTATCCGCCTTCAGCCACTAGGCATCGAGGTAGAGGAATAAACAGGTGTGGCTTGCTGGATGTACCACAATCTCCGACATCACCTTGGTACAGATTAGAGGTGCCGTTGTCAGACAGAATGGGACTGCAAATGTAGGTATCTCCTATATCACTATGCGAAAGTATGCATCCTGAAAGTCTAGGACCACCATCCAGTCTCCCAGCTTCAAAGCCAACATAACCTGTGCAAGGGATAGCAGCTTGAATTTCTCCTTGGGAAGGAAGCTGTTCAAGACTGAAGGTCAAAAATAGGGCAAAGTCCACTGTCCTTCTTTGGGACAACAAAGTAATAGGAGTAATATTTCTTCATGACCTTGTGCTCTATAACCATTTTCATGGCTCTTTTGCACAACATAATCTAGACTTCCTGCTGGAGAATGTAGGAATAATCTGTTGAAGTGGTGGAGAGGACAGAAGGAATTTTTGGTTGAGTTCCTGGAAAGGAAACTCAATTGCTTTAGGATCTGCAGGACTCAATGATCCATTGTTTGCTTTACGACCTGCAGGACCCAGTGGTCCATCGTGATAGCTCAATAATTCAACAGAAGGCAAGACACTCTCATTCCCAAAGGCCACATGTGCTCCCTTAGGAGCGATTTACTGAAGTTTTGAGGGGAAGGAGAGCAGGATTAAGGCTGCTGATCATAACGCCCCCTAATCCACCACATCCTCTATACTGGCAGTTTCTGTAATGGCTGGGATGGCTAGCACCACCAAAGGGGCTAGACCCTTCATTAACCGTAAAATCTGTGTTACTCACTGTGAAACTAACGGATAGGGAAAGCCTATCCCATGGAACAAGCCACTGTCTGGCCCCGTTTGGACCTCTCGGGCCAAATCAGCCTCCTTGTCAAAGAGGCAAGAACCATCAAACTGCATATCTACTAGGTTGGCCCGGACAGCCCCTGAATATCTAGTAGAATGTAACCAGTCACGTCTTCAAAGGTGACAAAGGACCACATTGCGCTGGTCACTTAATCCTTTATTTCTAATCCAGACTTGAATTTCTTTATCAACATCCTGCCCATCACATTCAATCTTGCAGAGTGGTCCTCCGAGTACTCCAGAAGGTTTGACATGACCATCTGAGACATATCTTAAAAGGCATGCGAATAGCAGGAAGGGAGGCAGGTCGTATTTGTGTGGTAAAGGGAAAGAATCCTAGAGGAGATGAGCTATTTTTCACATTGCTTAGATCTTTGTAGGCTCACAATCATGAGGAGCCAAAGGGGAGGATAACTGGTTCTGCTTCAAGCAGGAAGACACCTGCACCACCAGATTCTGGGGAAGGATGGGCCATCAAAAGCTTTGGGTCCCTTGGTGTTCAACGATTGTGAAAGGAGGTCCGACCATTCTCAAAGGCAGAAGTTTTTTTGTCCGAAGCAGCTAGGATGTGTTCTCTCAAAGCCTCCATGAAGATCAAAAAAATGCCTGGAAGCGGAAGATAGAAGATGCAAAAGCTCTTACATTATTTGCCTGGTTTTCCTCCCTCGGCAAGGTACTCCAGAGTCTCAGCCATCTTCTTCAATACATCTGTTCACAATGCCTCTTCTGGTGGAGATCCTGCAGAAGACTTCAAGACAAACTCTGAGGAAGTATCTAACCAGTTAGCATTTTGTAGGGCTCAGAAATCACAAACATCTGTGTTTGCTGGAGAAAGTTGGTACCTGTAGTATCTGTTACTGATTGCCAGCTGATGTGGAGGGTGAGTGAGAGCAAAGTGGGCAGCATGGACTGTGTGAGATGACTTTAGGCATTCTTGCTGAAGTTTGGCGCATTTATGGATGTGTTACGGGCAGGTACAAACTCTGTGGTGTGGCGATGGAGTGGCGTGAGCTTCGTGTGAGAATCTCCTGGTAGGGAAGCACGCAAGGAAACCATGACATGTGATTCATTGCCATGAACAATGCCATTTTAAGTTGGGAAGGAATTCACTTGAAAGATAGGACACCAGATCCATTTTGGAATTGGCCGTGTCGCTTCAGTTTTCAGCAGTACTGTGTGTGTCTGTGGTGATACATACAACTGATTCAGCACACTCTGAGTGCTCCTTACTTTTACTGTGCACAGTGTGTGTCTATGGTGATGTGCGCACCTTAATTTAATGCACAGTGATTACTCATTACTTATTTAGCTATGCACACCTCATTAAGCATGCAGTGAATATTTCTGGGGTCACTGTGTGGTCTTATTTACTCTGCATGCCTGCAGTGATACTCACACCGCATAAAATGTATTTGTCCTTCTTATACTGGAGGTATGGTCATCCTTATTTTGCATATCTCTGGAGATGCGCATAGCTGCGCACTCAGTACTTTTCGCTTTTCTTTTGCTATGGTGTTCTTAATTGGAGTGCATAGAGCACACTTTACCCAGAGTTCCTGGATTTACTCACTCAAAATAGTAGTTTACTGCGTGTGCCAATGAAGCACACATTTCTTTTGAATGTGCTAAACACTAAGGGCCTGATTTTAACCTTGGCGGACGGCGGAGGCCGTCCGCCAAGGTTCCGCCGCCAAATGACCGCACCGCGGTCACAAGACCGCGGCGGCCATTCTAACATTTCCTCTGGGCCGGCGGGCGCTCTCCAAAAGAGCGCCCGCCGGCCCAGAGGAAATGCCCCTGCAACGAGGACGCCGGCTCAGAAGTGAGCCGGCGTAGTTGCAGGGGTGCGACGGGTGCAGTTTGCACCCGTCTCGTATTTCAGTGTCTGCATGGCAGACACTGAAATACTTTGCGGGCCCTCTTATTGGGGCCCCTGCAGTGCCCATGCCATGGGCATGGGCACTGCAGGGGCCCCCAGGGGCCCCGCGGCACCCCCTACCGCCATCCTGTTCCTGGCGGGAGACCCGCCAGGAACAGGATGGCGGTAGGGGGTGTCAGAATCCCCATGGCTGCGGAGCGCGCTCCGCAGCCATGGAGGATTCCCCCGAGCAGCGGAAAGTCGGCGGGAGACCGCCGACTTTCCGCTTCTGACCGCGGCTGAACCGCCGCGGTCAGAATGCTCGTGGGAGCACCGCCAGCCTGTTGGCGGTGCTCCCGTGGTCGGTGGCCGCCAGGGTCAGAATGACCCCCTAAGTTCACTGCTATGTGTGCCCAAACGTGTTCTCTTCCTTCTCCATTACCCTTTCTTCCTTCTACTGGCAAACAGCAAATGAAGGGGCCAGAATTAAAGGAGTATTTCATAAACTACATTTCATCACTGAAAGAGGAAGGCTCTGGTGTATTTTCACCTACAAGGAAGAAAATGTTACTGCACAGTTTAGGTTTAGTGTGTTTACATGTTTATGGGCAAATGGTAAAGGAACCAAGATCTGCGGAACATCATAATGTGTTTAAACTTGATTTGGGTTGTTATTACCAACCAGTTGTTTATGCTGCTATCGATAGATACATTTTTTCCAAAGGAAACAGGACAAATTGGAAAAAATTGAGGATTATGTGTCTGCAGTAAGAACTTATCATTGATCAGATTATAATGCACACAAATAACTCTGGCATACAAGAAAAGTTATGGGTGTGTGGTATTTGAAGGAAATCAAGAATAATTTAGCAACAGACAAGAATTGTCCATTAAGTCCAAATGTTTTTATTCTGGTGTCTTCAACCAATTTGTAAGGGAGTGAAGGAAAAGAGTGGGACTGTAAAAGTGAAATGTGTAACGGATGGTTCGGAAGTGTATGAAGAAGAACCAAAATATACTGAAAGTATTTTGAGCATTGATGGTCCAGTACTCAATGTTGACACACTGCTGTAAAATAAGTGTGATGTATATCAGAGGAATGCAGATAAATATTGTGGCTGGCTCGAGTTCGCAGTACACTAGTCTGCAGAGTTTGCATTACACTATAATGCTATGTTTAGTGTGGAAGGATAGGTTTTTAAGAGCGGCGGGGTGGTAAATTGGTTCCCACTGACATACACCCTTCATATTCACAGATAAAAGAATTCAAATGGTAGGGTTTATGATTCTCACCTTTGAAATTAAGGGTAGGAAGACAGAAGGCAAATTGTACTTAGCGGAAAAGGCACTTTCCGTTTTGGGCTGAATTGATCAAGAGGCTTGGGGAATCACACTCAGTTCCAATAGTAAGGATCTAGTTTTGTTACTTCGGGACCCAATGGTGCACATGGAAGAGGAATTACTGAAAGGATTTCCCAGTGTTTTTGGGTACTGCAGAAGTTGTGTGGATTTGTGTGCAGATTTGTGACGAACAATGATGCAAAACCAGTGTGTCACAAAGTAAGACGCATACTCTTAAGTGTGAATGATGGTGTGGCAGAAGAGCTAGACAGATTAGAGCAAGGAGGTATTATTGTGACAGTGGAGTGTGTGAAATGGTTGGTGCCCTTGTGGTTGCCAGGGAGTCTAACGGCAAGACAAGATTGTGCTGATCTTAGAGACATAAATGAAAATATAGTTGTTGACAAGTTCCCACTCCCTAAGATAAATAAACCTCTAATGGAAACCACTGGAGTCAACTGGTTTTCTAGAATAGATTTGCCGTAAGCATATCACCAAATTCTCCTTCATTCTTCTAATTCAGATAATGAGTTGAAACCAATTGTATCTGATCAATTGGGACCTACCATGTTGAAAAGTGGGTCAGCAACTCAGCCTGGAAAGTCTGGTGGTCCTAACCATTTGGGAAGGACATCTGTACTTCCTGTTAAGTATAAAGATTCTGTGATAGGGTGATGTATGTTCTATTAGTCTAAAGATTATGCTATGAAAGTGTTATTAGCTTATCTAACAGGCTATATTGTTATCTTTATCTTCGAGCGTTACCACTTCTTATGTTATTAGGGCAAGAAGTGTTATAAAATTTAGGCAGAAATTTTATATTTCATTAGAACTGCATACCTGCCAACTTACAAAATATTTACACAGTGTGAGGAGGGGGCGGGGCCTTGGAGGGGACAGAGCGTGGTGCCAAGTGCTCACTTACAGGTACTCTGCCTCTCACTAAGCCCCCCCCCGCCCCTTCTCAAAAAAGCAGAGTCAGCCACGCTGTGGCCAATGTCCTGGGGTATTTTCACACATTTTATTGTTATCGTGTTTAACACATGGTGGCACCGTGGGAGATGGCAGGTATGGAACTGTAGTAGTGTTAAGGAGGATGATGTGTGGCCATGCTACTGCTCGCTCTTAAATAAATCCCTTTTCTCCTAAACAAGTCCTGCTTAGGATTTTACAGTACCCACCTCACTGCTGTTGTCATCATGCTGGACCCTTTTAGGCATCTGTATGGTTTCAGAATCTGATTAGAATAAATCATACATCCTTTCAAAGCATATCCCAAGGTAGGGGTCAATACTTGGACTCCTCTACCAGACTCTTGGGTTGATGTTGAGAATGCAATAAGATGTCTTTGGGACCTTCACCGCTCCATACAATGTATTCGAAGGCTGCTCTAGTGGGGGCACCTTTGGCGACATCTTCACATGTGGAATGGTATCAGCCTAAGTCCGAACAGACTAGCACAAGGGTCCTGCCTACTGGCAGAAGTCCAGCCAGGAAACACCCAGGCTCCAGTTGGCCAGTGTGCAGCAGAGGAAAAACTGTAAGAACAAAGCCAGCACTGTCTGAGTGAAGGCCACAATACAGAGAAGGTCAGCTCGAAGGATGAGAAATGTCTGAAAAAATACTGAGGAGGTACAAGGGTTAGAGCCAGTGCTCAGGTGGCATCAATGAGCTCAGGATCCTAATATGATGCTGTAGAGGAAACATGATCAAGGCCTGAAGAACTATCTCTAGAGCAAAGGCACTGTCTTGATGCGGACCGACAGAATTTCTTGTGGCTTTGCTTGACTTTCCCCCAGTTCATGGAGAATCTGATGGTCCACAGCAATCGGGCCAACCTGAAGCAGGTCCTTGGATCTAGAACGGCACTGAGGCTGGCAGTCACTGCAGGTCTATGCTGTATAAAACTTGGCCTCCTGCTCTGTAATGGCATTTCTGTGCATAAGGCCACGTTTATGGCAATAGCCGGAGTTGTGACATGGCCCCAGGAATCCCAAACACAGTTTGTGGAAGTCATGGATAGAAACCTGCTTATAATAGTGCTGGCAAAGCTTCTACCAAGATGTCCTCAGAGGTGACATCCTGCTGACCTTGCAAATTTGTTTTGTAGCTGTATAACAAAAAGTCTCAAGAACAGCATTGTGGACCAGTGTGAAAGCGCACAGAAAAAAAGAACCGACGTTGGTGCGCTGAGGAAGTGCTATACGGCTCCAGTGATGTCGGGGGTGGTACATAGCATTAATGAAGAGTCAAGCATCACCTCTCGGCATGGGAGAGATCTTATTGAGTCCAGTCTGGCAGTTGAAGGAGATTCAAGAGGGGAGGAACTTGGAGATAGAAGATTCCATCAGATATTTTAGTTTAACCTTTGTTCAACTAACAACTGTGAACCATTGCATCAGAAACGTTATCTAGAGAGTTTTGAAGGATGTCAACTTGACTGGGGGAACCATAAAGTTCCACTATAATTTTGTCTGCATAACTTTGAGACCGGAATCATGCTTTGCTGAATAATGCACAGCAGGGAGCACACGGACAGTAAATAAGCCAGCTAAAGAAAAGGGTTCATGTGCCACATGACAAATAAGGGGGAATGGAATAGACTGAAAAGGAATCCATCCTAGCCACGGAACTATAGCATGAAAATAGAACCAGAATAATGGAGTACCCAGTCCATACTGTCATTGATCTTTCAAACGGTTTTTGATAATCCGTTGCATCAAAAGTGGATGATAGAACTGACAAACCCTGCATGATATATTGTCCTTGGTCTACAACAAGACAGATATTCTCCACCAAGTCTAGCTAGGTATATTCCATTTCATGCACCAGATACAAACCGTACTCATGTATGTGATGCAAATTATTGTTCTCCAACAGTACGTGTAACTGCTTCTAGAGCAGGCTCAAGGGTCTAAAATCACTGGTGCAGTAACCAAGTGCCATCCTGCTTCTACTTTGCCAATTTATCAGTGGCGGACGGTAATTTTAGGAGGGAGGGGGGTGGGCAGCACACTCACACTCATTCATTCATTTACACACGCACGCACATCCATTCACAACACTCATCAACATTCAAACAAACACGCATGCACCAAACATTCATTTAAAAAAACACACACCTTCAGCTTGGAGGTCCCAGGAGGGCTGGTCCCGCAGCAGTCCCAACTTCGTCACAGAGTGGGATGGGGTCAGTGAGACTGCTGACCCCACCCCACTCTGTAACGAGGTGTCACTGACACTCGCCCTGTGCGCTTCAGGGCTTAAACCTGAAGCGCCCAGGTCGAAGTCAATGGGTGGCGCTTCCCCTCGTCACAGAGGGGAAGGGCCTTGAGGTACCTTTGCTGAGCTAAGGAGGTCACGCCCATAGGAGCTGTGACCTCTTCAGCCCAGCAAAGTTCAGCTCAGACAGCCAAGAGTCTGCACAAATTGCGCATGTCTCGCTCCTGGCTGCCTGACCTAAAAATGAAGAGTGTCAGTCAGGCTGACCTTTGCTCAGCCTGACAGGCACTCTTCATGAGGGGCAAAAGGTGTGTGTATGTGTGTGGGGGGGAGGGGGTGGCCCCTCCGCACTAAAGGACGGGTCGCGGCTGCAATTTATATTCTGCCTATATATTTTCTGTGCAGGTGACTTGCGTAACCAGTCCCCTGGTGGGTACTCTACATGCAGGGTGACAGTTGTACACCTAAAGTGGGACTCTTTTTACATTGGGTGACCAACTTTCATGACTAGGCCTAAACAGACCAATAAGAAGTGCTTGATGTGGAATCTCTGTGCTCAAGAGTGGCTGATAGAGCAAAAATTAAAACTGGGGGACAGGTTAACGGCAGAGAGACTATCATCATGTTAGTTGTTTACAGACTTTCTGGATACGTTTATTCCCTTACTGAACAACGGATTGCACATACCAGGAATTTTATGTACTTTTCTATACCTCATTACAGTTTCGTCAGGAGCGATTTAATACGTTGTACCCATTTTCCTTGGAATTCGGTCAGTGCATGCTACAGTTGCTATCCGATGTTTACTTTCTGGATATTGGAAGGTCTCACCTGAAAACACCTGTGGGAGCGGCTGCCAGTACTTTACTGCCCTTGGGTGACCAAGACAGGAATGTGACTCCACCCCCTCCAACTCGCTGCAGCGGCACACAGTTCTCTGTAGATACATCCCACACCTAGCAGTGGAGATAAAGATCCGAGCGAACAAAATGAGGAAGAGTGAATCAAAATATTATTTCCATAACAGGTAGCTTTAGGGACAACGAATGAAGGAAGAGAGCAAAAAGAAAGGAGGGAAAATACACAAGGGACGCAGAAAAGAAAAAGAGAGGAGAGAAAAATGAAAAGGGCAAAAGCAAGAAAAGAGGGGAGAAAAAGCCAAAGGTAGGACAAAACGAGTTATGTCTAGAATTAAAGAAAGAGGAAAACTGGACCAACGTGTAAAGAGGGGTTAAGAAAAAGCAAGGAAGCAACCGTGGTGGAAGTTACTAGGAACATGAGACAGAAGCCAAGAAAGATTCAACAATGATAAATACTGGTTAGCAATGAAAAGATGTGAAAGATGAAAGGTAAGAGCAGCAGAGGAAATAAAAGGAAAATGTAAGGAGATCTATAAAATATCTAGGTGTAGGTGAGAGACCAGAAATATAAAAACATTAGAGCCAGCGAGACAAGACGAGTTCTAACTCGTCAGTGTTACTTTAATACCTTTGCAATAAAACACAACTTGTCGCTTCTTCACTCCCCCACAAACCACACTCTTGCCGTGAGGCGCAGGGGTGGGAGAAACCAAATCAGCAATGTGGAAGGCATTTGAAATACAAGAAAGAACACACTGCGGGTGGGCTCAGTAGCAGGAGAGGCACCCTGAGTCTGATTCAGCAGTGACCGCTGCTGGTGCATACGTGGTGAGGCTTGTGCATTGAAGAAAAAATAAAAACTCTCTCTCTCTCTCTCTTGAGGACTTCACTGCGAAAATTGCTCTCCAACTCAAGGAGTACCGGCTTATGGATAAATAATACAGTGCAAAAGGCTGAGGGGTGAATTAGTTACTTTTCGTAGTACAATGCTCCGACTTTGGTTTTTATTATAGATTTGCAAGGTTGAATCATGATGTTCCATCAGTTTGCGAGTCTGAAGTGAACAGGAGTGAGTAGCATAAAAAACGTATATACATTGTACAGCAGTGTCTTTAGTAGCAGCCACCCCATTCAAATGTGTCTTGGGCCAATGGAGTCAATGTGCTTCAGGCATCACTAACTCTAGCAGACAACATAGCTTAGGTTTCCGGTTCCCGGTCAAAACTGACAGCAAAAATATGTTTTGCAAAAACAGAGTTTGCTGTAGATAATGTCCTACAAGCAATTCAAACGTTTCCAAGCAGATACACTTCCTGAATATTTTAGGTCTGGGTACGTTTCCTTTTCGAACTCCAGAGCTACCTAATTTGGAGGGGCACACACGACAGAACGATTAGGTGTGGGTCACATATTTATTGCAAAACGTTTATGAATGTTTTACAGTATCCATGAGATCGTCCCTCCTAGTATATCTGCTCCGTACCTCTATTTTGATATACTGGATTTTAACTGCAGAATTTCAGATAACATTAGTTTCAGTCTTTATTATCTGCCACGTAACAGTCAGCAGCAGCCAAGTCTATGGGACATGGGCTAATTTCTCCTAATATCCTTTATATTTGCTTGTGAATATAGAAAAATCCTCTAGAAAGGAGAAAAGGATACTTTAAAAACAACAAAACAAAAAATGTATTTACGTTTTTTGTATAGAGCAAATCTAGCCACAAGAGCAGTGGTTGTTTCCACTGAAACAGTTCCTACATGTAGGAAGCTGGCTCGGTATATACTATATCAAAATATGATATATTGTGCACAGAGTCCAGGGGTTCCCCAGAGGCTTAACAGAGGCTAAATAGATAATACTAATGGTCTCTTTTGTGGTAGTGTGGTTGAGCAGTGAGGCTTATCAGAGGGTAGTGCAAAGCATTTATTGTACAAACAGGCAATATATGAAGCACACACTCAATGACTAACTCCAGACCAATTGTTTTTATATAGCAAAAATATATTTTGTTATTTTATTTCCAGAACCACAAGATTCTGATAGCAGGTTAGTACATTTGCAAGTAAGCAGCAAGCATATGTATCAACACCACTTTGTCTCAATTTGGCAAGTTAAGTGGTTTTCAATTAAACAGTTTTGAGGTAAGTAAAAGACTTACAGTTCCACTCTCTGGGGGATAGGATGTCGCTAGTGCTAACAATGTCCACAGGTTGAGGCTCAATGTAACCCAAAAGACCAACCACCGGCAACACGGGGCCGGTCGGGTGCAGAGGTCAAAGTTGATGTAAGATTTAGAATGGGCTCCTATGGAGCCTGGGGCACACAGAATTGGATCTGCCAGCAGGTAAGTACCTGCGTGTTCGGAGGGAAGACCTGGGGGGTTTAGGTGAGTACTGGGGGGCGTACAGGTCAGCATCTAACACACTCTCAGCGGCACAGGGGTGCAGGGTGCAAACTTAGTGTTGGGCTCCCAATGCTTTTGACTAGGGGGACACTGGGGGTCACAAGTAGGCTACAGGCTGGGTCCTGGGATTCGGTTAAGGGAAACCACAGGCTGGACAAAGACAATGGCCGCCTGCTGAACGCTGCTGCACCGGAGGCCAGATTCCCCAAGGCCAGGGGGCTGCAGGTGCAGGGGTACCTTTAGGCATCAGGAATCTTTGTCCGATTCTCTTGCGGTCAGGGGGGTCCTCCGGATTTAGGCTGCAGGCCTCGTCGTGTTGGCCAGGAGGTGTTAACCCAGGGTGGACACTAGGTCGGAGGACCTGCTCTGGGCCAGTGGGTCACCTGGACACAGGCCGTGGGTGTCGGGTGCAAAGTGGGCAGGACTCGCAGGTCTGGGGTAGTTCTGGAGTCCTTTGCCGGAGTTTCTTTCTGGACAGGGCCGCTGTCCATGGGAGATCTTGGTCCTCTGGGGCGCAGGCAGACCTTTAAGGGCTTTTAAGATGTCACTGGTTCTGCAGGATGTGTCACCTTTTTGTAGGAGGGCTCCAGAGCTGGAGACAGGCCGGTAGGCCTGGGGCTAAAGCAGTTGGTGTCTTCAGTCTTCTCTGCTGGGGGTCAGCTTGGCAGTCCTTCTTTCTTCTTGTCATCTTCTTGAGGTCACCAGGAATCTGGTGAGCTGGGTTCAGGGGTGTCCTTAAATCCTGGATTTAGGGGCATTAAAGGGGTCAGTAGCCAATGGCTACTGTCCCTGAGGGTGACTATACCCTTCTGGTGTCAACTCCCTTTGAGGAGGGGGACACCGAACTAACCTTGTTGACCCCTGTCCTCCAAACCTAGATGGAGGATTTTGTAGGAAGGGGGTCACTTCAGCTCTGGACACCTATGCGGTGGTCCTAGCCGAGGAGGTCATTCCTCCTCGTCTTTCCTAACTTTCCAGCCGGACTTGCCGCAAAAAGCAGGGCTTTGTCTGGGTGGGGGCATCTCCACTAGCTGGAGTGCTCTGGGGCTCCGTAACAAGAGGCCTGAGCCTTTGAGGCTCACCGCCAGGTGTTACAATTCCTGCAGGGGGAGGTGTCAAGCACCTCCACCCAGTGCTGGCTTTGTTTCTGGCCGCAGAGAGCACAAAGACTCTCACCCCATGTGGTCAGAAACATGTCTCGAAGTGGCAGGCTGGCACAGACCGGTCGGTCGTGCACTAGAAGTTTGGGTAACATACACGGGGCATCTCTAAGATACCCTCTGGGGGCATTTTTTAAATAAATCCTACACTGGTATCAGTGTGGGTTTATTTGCTGGGAAGGTTGATACCAAACTTCCCAGGCTTCTGTGAAGCCATCATGGAGCTGTAGAGTTCGTAATGTCAACCTCCCAGCCCATGTTCTCAATATGGCCACTGCACTTACAATGTCCGAGAATGGACGTAGACAGTAGACACTGAAGGGGCCTATTGCTCATTCAGGTATGTCCTTGTCTGTGGTACAGTGCACCCTCTCTTAAGGCTGTAACGTCTGCTAGAGGGGTGACTTACCTATGCCACAGGCAGTGGTTGGTGAGCATGTCACTGTGAAAGGGGTGCCACGTTGACTGTCTTTTTCTCCCCACCAACACACACAAGCTGCAATGGCAGTGTGCATGTGCTTGGTGAGGGGTCCACTTGGGTGGCATAATACATGCTGCATCCATTGGGGACCTTTCCTTGCCACAGAGCCCTTGGCACCCTGGGTACCTTTTACAAGGGACTTAGCTGTGTGCCAGAGGTGTGCCAATTGTGGAACAATGGTACAGTTTTGGGAAAGAACACTGGTGCTAGGGCCTGGCTGGCAGGATCCAAGCACACACTCATTCAAGTTAGCATCAATATCAGGAAAAAGGTTGGAGGGGGGAATGGGGGGAGTAACTGCAACAAGGGCCAGTTTCCTATACTACAGTAAGATAAAAAAAAATAAAAAAAAAGTGGTCCAGGAAGAAGTGATCTAGCAAGAACAATTAAATAGTAAGGTACACATTCTAAACAAGATGATGCTTATTACCTGCATTCATGGTGTCAAAGACAGCGCGACTTGCCAAACCATCCCTACAGAAAACTTTAATGATAGGAAAAATAGAAACTTGTTGATGCACTCAGAGACTTCACCTAGCATGCACTCTTTGGGCAACAGCTCGGTAAGGAACCTACACAAAAACTGAAAAGTGTAATTTACACAATATAACATCGCAAAATCAATGACATCTAGCTCTAAAGTGGCTTTCTTGGTGTACATAACTTATGCTTCATCAAAACCAGTTACATTGTCTTAAAAACGCATTTCGCACCAAAAGTAACAGGCATGAAAACTGACGTCAAGTACCTACTTGTTAATGACAAAACATCTAATACTCAAATCGTCAAGCACCAGTTTTCATTGGTGACCATACCCTCATCAATTTATAAGTCCAATTTCAGACTTATTGACTAGATGCCTGTTCACAAGAACTTTCTCAGCAGTCCACATCTCAGCAACGGCAAAACCTGAACCAAATGTCTCCTCCTCAATGAAAGCCAAAACGCTTGATTCAGCTCTGCGTCATCCACCGCCAGCTATCAACAAGTTGTAATTCCATCAAAACTTCACCCACATTGTCATTTCAGCTGAGTAACCCTCAAATCTGGAAAATTCCATTACTATGCACAAGTCATCGTATACAATATTGGTGTCTTCAGCAACAGGACCTCATGTCTGTTATCCCCGATACACATCTGTCCAATTAAAGTGCCTCCTCAACTTAAGCAGGATTCTTTAAACAGAAGGTGCAGATGAGTAAGTAGCAAAAACAATCAGTTATTGCTTACCGGAGTCATATGAGAGTAGATGTAGGTGAAGTGGAGGGTGAAACTGACTGACATGTACTATGTGCATATCAGGTGGCATTCTATCAATATTACACACCACGGCGCCAGAACAGAGAACCATTCATTCTGCAAGTCCCCTTTTCTCGTCAACTTATGATGGGTGATTACTATGATACATTCCCATCTGTTGACAAAGAGCCCCCACCCACTAGGTCACACACACCCACTATGGCACCTCAGCGATACAAGGGAGCATCTCCTACAGACACGTCTGAGGCAGAGGAGCTAGGAGACATTGCTAAAGATACCACAAAAGAAGGAAAAAGGTCATGATGATTATCTCATACCATAGGACAGCCCCAGCTGACATCCTAAGCAGACTCTTCCCCTGATGATACTGTCTTGTTTTCATTGAATGGACTTCAAACTGGCGGTGTTTGCCCATGGTCTCCAAAGTTAAGCAATATACCTTAGATAATTTTAATGGGCAGTACAGGTGATCCATCAAGTCAATCCACCATCCTCAAATATTGTGGGGCAAGAGGCAGCTACTACAGGAGGTCCCCACACTTTATTTGTCACATTTCCTAGGCTAGACAATGGAGAATAATTGATGCAAGATGCAAGAGAATCTATCAAAGATCCAACGCTGGACAACAAGGTAGCTTTAAAAAAAAACTTGTTATGCTATTTTAGCACGTCACTTTTTCTATCTACATACGCATATTTATTTTTTGCGTCTAAATGAAAGGCATTTTGGTGTGGTTTAACAAATTTCTTACTTTTTCTATGAACATTAGCTGTGATCAGCAACTAAAAGCTACATGCAGAAGCAAATATACAGCTTCATTCAATTACAAGATTGAAGTAAAAACATCAGGTGGGAGATTATCACAAATCTTTGCCTCTAACGTTTGACTACTATAAAAAAGACTGACTGGTAGCCCATGACTGACGGTGGTGGTATCACTGTAGTCCTTCTTCAGTTATGTCTGTGAATGCCGGCATTAGTACCTCATGTACCAAAACTCACTACTACATCCATTTGGGGAAATTAAGAAGTTATTTTTGGTAACACCTTATCTGGTAGAGACTCTACCTAGCCACAGATTCCTTACCTCTGAATTTTTCCCAGGCTTCAGGCTGACCTGGAAATGTTCGAGCAGCACCCCTATGGGCCTCTATCAGATAAGTCATTACCAAAGGCAAGTAACTTGTAAATTTGGTAGAGACTTCTAGCTGCAGGCTCCTTACCTTTGAATAGATACACAAGCAATGCCTCCCCTGATGTGGGTCTGCAAATAAATTAGAACAAAAAGTCCTTTAATACTGAACAGGCAAAATGCCCATCATGACAGATCCGATTGTCCAGACAGTAATGTTTGGTGAACGTGTGTAGTCACACCAATGTTGCTGTCTGACAGATATCTAGGTAGGGACTTGTGAGCTAACCCAGTGGTTGCAGCTTTGAGTCTGTTGGAGGGAGAGCACAAGTCCTGAGGGGGTTGCTTTTTTGGTCAGTCATTAGAAGATTTTTATGCAGATCACTATCCATCCCGAGATGGCTCATTTCTACACAGCCTTTCCCTTCTTTGCCCCAACATGCCAATGAACAGTTGATCGTCCACCCAGAACTTTTAGGTATGATCAAAGTACAACGACAGTGTTCTTTTTTGGTTCTAGGCAGCGGAGCAAAGAAGGAAGGCAAGGTGTTCTTAAGACCTACATGTAAAGGTGTGTCAACCTTCAGAAGGAAGAAAGCAAGCATGGGTCTTAAGAACCTGACTGGCTGGAAAGCAGGTTGTGTAAAGCGGGTGCACAAAGTGCATGCAGTTTGTTGGTCTTCCTGGCCAATGTTATGGCCAACAGAAAAGCCATTTTGATGGTGAGCAGGCAAATTGGGCAATTATGCAGGGACTCGGAGGGTGCGCACATGAGAAATATTAAGACCAGGATGAGGTCCCATTGAGGCATGATGAATGGTCTTGGAGAGAATAGGTGTTGAAGTCCCATAGGGAAACTGGTCACAACAGGTAACTTAAACACAGAAGGCTTGTCTGGCAACCGTAAGAAAGCCGAGATGGCTGATAAACAACCTTTGATAGTGCCCTGAGCAAAGCCCTGTTCCTGATCTTCTTGCAAACTCATGACAGGAGAGGTGTTGACAGAAAGAAGTACAGCAGGCCTCAGCAACACGAAAAGAGTCTCGGATCAAGATCCGCCTTTGAAATTCCAGTGCTGGCATTGCGCGCTCCCTGCGGTGGCAACAGATCTAACCAAGATCCGACCAAGTCTCTCCCCAATCTTGAAAAAGACCTTGCACCACCTCCGGGCATCGACAGCTGAGTTCATCCACTCTACAGTTCAGAGAGCAAGCCAGATTGTGAACCTCCAGGGAAATGCCCTGTTGTTTCAGCCATGTCCAGAGGTGCAGGGTCTCTTGGTAAAGGGTTCACTTTGCCACCCTACCCTGTTTGTTTTGGTACCACATCGCAGTGGTGTTGTCTGTGAAAACCTAAACTAGCTTTCCCCTAATGGAAGGAAGAAAAGCTTTCAACAGTTGGAAGGAAGAAAAGCTTTCAATGGTAACCAGATCACCAAAAGCTCCAACAAGTTGATGGCGAGTCCAAACTCTGCCGGAGACCAGAGTCCTCTAATCTACACCTCTCTCAATGGACACCCCGCCCAGGAATAACACGTGTCACTACAGTCAGCTCTGTTTGGGGAAGGAAGAGGGGTCTGTTGCTGACCCAATCACGGTTCATCACCAGTTCTCTTGCAGTTCCCTCCAAGATCTGGACCAGGCCGGAGAGATTCCCCTGATGCTGTACCCACTGCAAATTCAGGTCAAACTGCAGAGCCTGCATTTGCAAACAGGCATGTCACTAGCAGGAGGCCGTGAAGCTCAACAGCGTCAGATTCAGTTTGGAGGCTGAAACATCAGAATCAAAACCGGAATATCCTGGACTCGCTGTTTGGGATGATAGGCCAGAAACTGCACTCGGTCCAAAACAGCTCCGATGAAAGGGAGTGTCTACGAGGGTGTGAGGTGTGACTTCGGCACACTTATAGTAAACCCCAGTGAGTGCAGGAGGTCCGCCATAGTTTGGAGGTGAGAGTTGCCTGCCTGGGGCAAGCCCTCCTTCAACAGCCAAAATGCGAGGTAGGAGAATTCTGAAATACCTGACCTCCGCAGATGTGCTGCAACCACCGCCATCACCTTGTTGAACACCTGAGTGGCGCTGGTAATGCCAAAGGGGAGCACAGCAAAGTGAAAGTGCTCTTGCCCACTATGAACCGCCGGTAAAATCGGTTGGCAGGCAGGACAGTAATGTAAAAGTATGCGTAGAACTTCTTGTTCTTCAGGAGGAGATTGGGAAAACACAGGTCTAGAATAAGATGGAGGCCTATGTCCTTTCTGGGCACCAGAAAGTAGCGCAAATAACAACCACAACCTACTTGTGATGCAGGCAACCTCTTGATGGAACCTTTGGTCAAAAGGGCCAACACTTCCTGGCAGAGCAAACCGAGATGGTACTCTGTTAGCCTGTTGTAAGTGGATGGCATGGGTGGTGTGTTTCCAGAAAAGGGATGGAATAGCCTTCTGGACTATTTGTAGAATACATTTGTCCAATATTATAGGTGCCCATGGGGCAGGTGATGGTGGATCCTAACACCTAACTTGATGCCAGATCTGGCATAAGAACAAACAAAAGGGGTTTTGAGGTTGCAGCCGTCGGTGGGGTGGTGGCCTGGCCCGACCTCTGGCTGGTGTTCCCACGTGCTTTGTGGGAACCGCATCTACGGCCACAAAAAGGCTGGGAAGCCTGTTGGTCTTTGTGGATGAAGGGATACGAATTCAGTGGGTTGAGGGGGTGGGGGTAGTTGCTGGGTGAGAAAAATGGGGTCCCCAAGAGCGGGCGTTGGCAGCGGGCAATCGTCATATGCACAGGAGCCCCTGTGCATGGCTTGGATAAGGGCCCTAGCAGGATATTAGTGAGGATTTTGTTGAATGGGAGAAGGGGTTTGGAAGGGGTAACTCCTGGCTGAAGCAACTCTGTGAAGATGTTTGTCTTGACTGCCATCGAGGGCAGCTGAAGGCTCAGGACCTCAGCCACCCTACGTACCACCATTGCAAAGGAAGCTTCCTCTTCCGTAGCCACAGTAGGAGGAGAGACCATGCCAGTGTCTGATGAGGTGTATAACCTACTAGCATCCACCAGTTCCCCATACCAGTTATACTATGGTTCACCTAGGAGGTTATGGGATGAATAAATGTCCTCAGACCTCTCCTATTCATCTACTTCTCACGGCCTATCAAAGATAAAAGGCACTTGCTCAGACTCGGTGGGAATGGTACCAACTGGTACTGGAGCTGACGTCGGGAGACGTTGGTCTGGCTCCGTATCGGAGTCCAGAATAACGAAAGGCTCAGAGGAAGGTTGCTGTCTCGCTGGTGGAATCACTCTGGAGCCAACACAGGATACTTGGGCCTGACTGGTGGCAGAGGCGAACCTGCCAGAAGGAATCAAGTAAAGGTGTACCCCAAACCTATGGGGTCTGAAGGCGGCCCAGAGGGCTGGGGCTGTCCAAATATGCAGTGCATGGCCTCACAGAACTCCTTCAGTTGTGCAGAGGTTGCTTTTGGAAATTCTGGGAGGTGCAAAGCGGGCCTATGTGCAGGCTCAACGAAGAATCTATTTGTCATTCCTGTGCCTCGTCCAGTGACGTGGACCGGCACAAAGAAGTTGAAGAACGCTTTGAGTTCTTGCGCTTGTGGGACTTAACTGACGATTTGGACTGCAATGACAATCATCAGGAGTGGCTCTGCGAGTGATCTCAAGACCTTATGAGTGACAGGTAGTGAAAGCGTAGCAGGGTCGTCCGATTTCAGGCAGCGAGGAGTTTCAGGGAACGTTTCCTCTGCACCTTTGAATTCATGGTGCGGCAGTTCTCGCAGGCCATGGAGCCCTTGTCCTGCTCCAAGCATCACAAACAAAACAAGTTTTGTTCATTCACAGAGAACTGGCTGTGGCATGCACCACAGGGCTCAAAATCCGCTGTTTCTCCTTACATCCTTAAGCACACCACAAGAAAGTATTAAAAAAAAATACTTATTGCAATACGTTGAAAAATAACTCTGTAAAAATTACTGGCGTTAGCTCTTCCAGATGTGCTCTGACTGGTGCATAAAGAAAAGAACTGATGTCTGCGCACTGGGGCGGGGAATTTATAGGCACAGTGCATGTCGCATCTGGCACGGAGCTGATCGATGCCACCTACAGCCATACAGGGGGCACTGCTTGAAATATTCAGATCCAGTCTGCGGCTAGAAGTCTATATCAGATTTGTAGATTTACTGGTATGTATGTCATACAAGTAATTAGTCTTGGTGTAGGAAGCAGTATGTCATTCACTATAAAGAAGACAAAGAAATATAACAGAGTTCATACTTACAAGCATGGTAGTGTCAACAGGAGAGGCGGAAAGCAGCATTTCACCACCAGGGGACCAAGCCAAGCTTGTGACAGGACTGTGACCTGGGTGGGAAAGCACCTGGGTGCAGCCAGAGGATGGTCTGGGTATTGGAATAGGAGGAAGATAACAGGTGAGGAGCGCAAGGGGAGAGAGGAAGGCAGGGAGAGAAAGAGAATGGGGACAATTAGGAATGAGTAATCTGGTAAGTGGTATTCCAAAAAAGATTGTGATGGAAGAAAGAGGAAAAAACAGTAAAATTGGGCATGGTGGTAAAAGAGAGAAAGGTAACTAAAGAACTATCATTCAAGGATAGAGACAAACAATATGAAGAAAGAACAGGGAAATGGTTTGAAACATGGATAAGGGCAGGAAGGGAGAACACAAAGTAAGAAGAGCAGGGGTGAAGAAATGAAAAGAAACAGGTGTGGTGAAAACCAAGTGGATGGAAAGGGGCACCAACACAAAGAAAGGTAGAAATAGAGGAGGGGAAATAAACTAATGAAAAAAAGTCCTATTCGTGGAAGGAAACGAGAAAGGAGAAGATGGATATTTAGAGGAGAACTTCAAGTGCAGAAAGAAAATGGATGGAATGGTAAGAGGTTTGCACAGAAACAGTAAAAATTAGAAGGAATGAAAGGTGAGGCATGTTTTGGTCCAAAAAGGCAAGTGTGGGCAAGGAAGAAAGGAGGAAGTCAAAGCAGGACAGCCTAAAGGATGAATACTCATTGACTATTATTCATATCAATATTTTTTATTTTCATTTTTCAAATCAAGGTATGCACAAATCATCTCTATGCCAAACAAAAAAACAAACTAGATATTATTCTTTCTCTTTAGCATGTCAATTTATATCTATCATAATAAAACCCACACTTGATTTCAAGATAAAGTAATCTTTACAGAAGGCCTGTGTTCATGTAAGTGGATGTGTCCTGCTACCTTAAAGGTCCGAGGGTGGGAAAGGGGTAGTAAATTTGGACAGTTGAAGAAAACAGGCTGCAAGTTGTATTACAGAGGTCATTCCTGACTGTTCGTCAGGCTGATATGGCAATTCATAGGACTTTTTGTATTGTTAATGTGTGCCTCTATTTCAGAAATCTAGATACAAAGTCTTGGAAAGTTATGTACAGGAGACTCGTTTTCATACAGTCATATTTGGTGCAACTTGGTAAAAGTTCAAAGGAGGTCTTAATATGCAAATCGTTGTATACAATTCACTAAAACACAAAAGTTCTTTCATTGGGTTCGTGCATCTCTTGTTTATTACTCTGACCTACCTTATGTTTTTGCAGCACACCCAGAAAAGAAAAAATAACAAGTCGTGTCTGTAATTTGCTTTGAAAATACCAGGGATTTAACCACCTTCGATTTGTATTTTCAGGCAAACTTAACCTTCTGAATTCCTGGTCTTCTTACACATGATGTTAATGTATTTACTTCAGCAGGTGAATGCTTTGAATGTCAAGAAAAGGCAGCTTAAAGTGTCCACTTATTCAAATGCTAATGGGATTCCCACTCCATCTCTTTACAATAATATGGGCTACTTAGCTCACTTGCTTTACAGTAATGTTCTGTCACGAGAGGAAGATATTAAAGCGCTCACAAGAAAACAGAACTAGAGTTATCCTCCGTCTAACCCTTGGCACATCCTGCAAGCTCGCTGCTCTGTTTGACTCCATCCGTCAATGGACAATTCCACATGAACTGCCATCCAAAGCCAAAGCTTTGTTGAGCTCTGGAGTCGTCAGGTTAAACGCACAATGTGTAGATTGATGTTATTTTTTTTCAAGGTTTGGTCATAGTGTTTTCTCTTGACCACACTGTATGGAGAAGTAAGAACATGTATGGGGCATTTGGTTACAAGAAATTGTGCCTTGTGGGGGCTGTGCCACATGTAAATTCTGGATCCACTGTTTCATGTTCTGCAAGATTATTTTGTCAAATGTTAGCACTGGAGTCGGTCTATGAGTTCCTGGGTTTACTGGTGCCTCTCACTGAGGGGTACATTTAAACTGTTCACCAAGACCTTGGAACGGCAAACGTAGCTGCACAATTCTATAAAATGTTGTCCAAAATTAAAAGCCACCATTTCAAATGTTTTGAAGAACGTCTTCACAAGACTGGTGCCTAGTGTTTTTCCAATTACAGGAACTTGTTTCACTTTCTCAACAGTGATTGGTAAAACGAAGACATTATTTAGTCTTTTTCAGGGTTGTCGTGGGCACTCCATGACGACTTGGTGTTAGGTGTCTGGGTAACGTGTGATTGATTTGAAAGAAATTAGGAACATTTTGTGATCAGTAAATATTGTCTGATGATACCTTCTCACTGCACTATTTGCTAGCCTAGGACATCATTTGCTAAACATGTATGTCTTCTTTCACGGACTCTGAACTCCAACTAGCACCCTGCTAATTTCATTTTCCTGTCACTGTTTACTAGGATTGACTAATCTTAGGCCTGGTCCGGGAGGGTTACCTTTTATACTTACTTTTGGCTCTCCTTTTTTTCCATGTAAGTTAAACCAGATTTCTAACCCACTACCAGACCGCCCCACATATTTCCAAAAAGCCTGCATTCTAGGAGACACTTAAGACTGGTGACTGCATTTTTTTTTAAAGTTCTGAAAATACAGGAAAGGTTTGTTGACATACAACCCAACTTGAGAGACAAAGTTTCTCCTTGTTGAATTTCTAACAAAGTGAAAAATGTAAGGATGTCCTCTCTATGTTTGCCACTCCACCTTATTCTGGACCTGGTACCAACATTTTCAGTGTTTTCAAATGCAGCATGGCGTTTTTCACGTATTTGTGGTCAATCTTAATGAGATGTGGTTATTATCTTGTTTGTTCCTTCAGAGGGCTGTAGCTTTGGAAAATAATTACCACACAGGAAAACGGACCATACATGTGTCTAATACTGATGAAGCGTGGCCATTACACAAAGCCGGAGCATGATGTTCTTCACTGCCAGCTGTTTGTGACAGCATCCTTTTATAGTCAGTGTGAGAAGGAACAGGGTTATCTTTGTATCAGATACTTTTAGTCCCACTTTTTTGCTGTGCTACATCTGGAAGGCTCAAAGTTTGACGAAGTCCTGGATTTCCCCTCAGAGAGGCCAACACTGACTTGGTATCCCACGCACGAATTGGCTTAGAGTACATATGGAAGCAAAAGTCACTTTTGCATGATTTGTCCAGGTACAAAAGGCAATCGGTGTGGGAAAGTACCGCACTCAAGTCTGTGATAAGTACAACAGTGCTTAAAAATCTTTCAGTTAGGTAGAGAAATTACATAAATAATTTTCAATCGAAAATAGCTTCTGTAGAGGCAGGGAGAAAAGGAACTGACACTACTGTAGCCGAGGAGAACGTGTGTAAACATGCAAAGTAATTTCCCGTGAAGGTGCAGAGATTCATGCCTAAAATTGAAATGTGCTGCCCTGTGGTGGTGACCCAACATTGCTGAAGAGACATTTTCTTGATCTAGTCTTCTGCCTGGGAAGAGTGTTCTTCTAAGAGATTTGTAGGAGTATAAATCAAAACGTATACTGTGGAAACAACCCAAATCCTCAAACTTCCCAGTTCCATGTGTTACTACCTCATCAAGTCCAGATTTTTTTAGGTGCATGCTGGAATTTGCAGTCTTGTGTGATCGATCAGAAAACTAGTACTAGAAATCTCATAATTCAAAGGAAGTTTCTGGTCTGGATGAGCTACTCGCTCATAGAACAGGGTCTCAACGTGGGTCCATAGCATGCGGCAGAAATGTGCCTGCATGAGCATCAGAGCCTGGTAAGAGAGCAGGGACGTCTTTCTTTTTCTGTAGCTTGCAAAAGAAGGCTATATGGGGGACTGGGTAGTTGAAACCTTTTGACTCCAAAAATGGCAAAGAGCCTAGCTAAGAGAATTCTTACAATTTAAAGTCTGCTTTGAGTAGGAATAAGCTTATTTTAGTCAACAATTACACTGGAATCAAATATCCCATGGTGTGTTGACAAGGAGTATTGAATAGGCTGTTAAGATTTACTTATTTATTACAGATATTTATAGTGTAATACTCTCCATATGAGCAATAGAGATAATCGACAAAATGCTAATATAAAAGGCCATTTATCCATACATATAATTCAGAGAAACGTACCAACTCCCTTTCAGACGTGGTGGATTCCTTCAACGAAGGGCCCAAAAGCACACTCTCTGCTGTCACTGCACCAATTCATGAAAACCTAGAGGTAATGTGTGCCAGGTTGGCCCATTTGTCAATGCCAGATCAAAGTTTGAATACTGGCATCAAGAAACAAAGCCCAGATGCAAGGAAAGCCAGAGGGAAGTTTCCACAGAAGGAAGCACTCTAATACAATGGTTCTTAAACTGTGGGCCGGGGACCCTTGGGGTCTGCGAGGCCCTCTCGGGGGCTCAGAAACTGGTTTTCAAAATGAAATATTATAGTTAATAGATTAAAATTAATAACGTATATACATAGAAGCATAATTGAAAAATTTAAAACGTTTTCTTGATTGTGAATTAAACAAAATATTTCAATATTTGAGCATCTGTGTGGTGTTTTTGTATTTTTTTGTCTATTGTTTTGAGTTTAAAATCATAAACGCTACTTAGGCAGGGCGAGCAGGCTTTCAATTGTGGCTCTTCGGGGGTCCCCGGATTCCAGTAATGATTCAGTGCAGTCCAAGGAAGTCAAACGGTTAAAAAACACCGGTCTAAGAGATTAAGAAGTGAACCATAGCAAAGGGGCAAGCCCCCTCATCCTCTATGGGAGTCCAACAACAATTACAAGGTTTTCAAAGATAACTGATGCACCTTTTGATAAGCTCTGTATGGCTTATATAAACAGTGCAGAAGTACATTTTGAACTCCCTGTCGTGACGAAAATGTGAACCTGTGCAAAAAAGAGCAAGTGACTAAATCTGCATTCAGTAACGTGTAAGACTAGTGATGCCAGTATCTAGGTGAATAAACTTGCTTAGAGTTCTACAGGCATGCCAGGACATGGAGACTATTGCTTCAGAGCAAACGGGGTCTCATATGGATCTCATAAACTAGGAAGGTTTGGTCTTAGTCCGAATGAGGAGAGAATTAGAAAGCAATAACAGGAGCTTATAATACACATTGGCTTCTTGCTTTAGAATGACTCTTGAATCAGAACAAGTTCCTTGATCTGGCGACCCTGCTGTGAAAGGTCCTGCAGATAAGAGAGAAACGTGAGACTTCAGGCTCAACTTTACAGGCACAATTATATGGGTGACTAAACTCAGGTGGAAAAAAAAACGGTGTACTTACTGGGCCAGAGTAAAATCCAAAGGTGTGCCCAGTATCTGCCTGCCTGATGTTCTGTATCCTCAGATGCTCTAGGGTTGGGGATGTGTGTCTTGGTCAGAGCCACCCATCCTGAAGAATTCCTTAACTACACTGTTTACATGGGGGGTCCTTATTGTTTGAGCATAGGCCTTTGGATTTAGGGGTATTTTTATCCAGTGACTCCTGGATACTCAGCAGCAGGGGCTTCTAACATTTGATTTGTCTAGTTGTGTCCAGTCCATAAACCAATAAAACAGAGGGTCAGCCACCTCATAGCAAGATTCCTACATTGTGTACTTTTCGTTTAACATCTCTGTCCTGCTAACTAGAATGTCTAACAGTCAACCCTCACACACGCCCAAAGGGTAATATCTGCCCTGTAAACTACAACAAGTATCGGAGCTATGCACGAGAGGAGGAAGACGACACCATTGTCTGGTTTTCATTGTGAATAATAGTTTTAGTTGCTCTTTTTTACTTACCTGTAAATACAAGTATATATTTTTTTAATTTTAGGCCTGGCTGGACATTGAGTTTACTGATGATCATTTGCTTTAATAGCCAAACAGGACACTTAGGGTGAAAATCTGGGAAGTGGCACCTTAGGCAAAGACAGATGTTAGGATAGTGAGGAAGTTATACAACAACCAACAGGGAATATCTGTGTAAAGACCAGAGAAGAATCCTTACAAAGACTACAGTGTTAGGGACCCTGAACATTTCAGACATAAGGTTTGGTGCAAAAAAAAAACAACAACAACAAAAAAAAAAACACAAGATGTTTTACACATTTATTCTACGAAACTCAAGTAATTTGCTGCAGGATACTTCAGTAAAAAAAGTCTAAAGAATCAGAGGAAGTTAACAAGAATCAAAAAAAAAAGGAGAGGCAATGAAAGGACATCCCATGTGAGGAGAGAGAGAGAGAAAGAGAAAGAGAAAGAGAGAGAGAGAGAGAGAGAGACTGGGACTCTGAAAATCAGAAAGCATGGTTGTTACTGGGCGAAACAAAGGATCAAGAAGCACCACACATGCACCAGTGCTTTTCTGATTAATGTTTGCGCAGGTTAAAAATGGGCTTTGTGCCACAGCTTGGACACACTGTGACTCTTGTGGAAGGGGGATGGGAGGTGGAGATCAGCTATCTAAACAATGTAAGAGGGCTCTCTTGCATTTAAAGGTCCCCCCCCTTCAGACATGGCGTCTAAGTATACCGACTGGTGGTTGTTTATTACCATTTTTAATAGACTTGTTTTTCTATGCCCTCTCGGTCACACAGCTCCCACCAACCCTCTCTAAAGCCAGGTTTACCATCTGATTACCTTGTGGACAGGGAGGTAGGATCCACGTGCCAGACCAGCACACAACTCTGGCACGCAACAGCCAAGACAGAGGCGCAGAGTGGCTTCCAAGCCAGGGATGCCACATTCTTTTGTAGGCGATGCTTCAGGGTAGGGACTGTTGCACTGCAGAGAAATAACATCCAAGGTGGGAGTGATAATCAGAAATGGGGAAGCAAATATTCCTCTACTTTTGAACGCTGAACTCTGCAAGACACCCAAGAAGCATAAACAAAGACCTATTTGCAAGCTGCACCAGTGGCCATTCTACAACTGCGGCGTACAAATATCTGCAAAACCTTGACTTGCAAGTTGATGTCTTTTTGCTAATAAGACGTTACACTATATCTGACAATGCATCTAAATATTGACTTACAATATACACATTTTAAACATTTGAGACACCCAAAAAGCTTTACAACTATTCCGTTGCATACCACAGTTGCATACAAATGTGCTAGTGCAACACTGAACTTGGATGAAAGTCGCTGACCTTTCGAGTTTGAAACTTTCCAAACAACGTTACTACTGCACTTTTTTTCCTGACTTGTAGAGCTCCCTGCTTTGTAGTTTTGGAGTACTCACATCGATTTGGACAAGCAACCCACTGACTAGTCCAGCACTCTATTGCATAGAGTTCTGCCAATGTGGCTCAAACCTGATCCTAGGCACCAAATGTATGCAACACCATTTAGCTTTGCAAATGAACCTCCAATTCCAACCGGTGCTCCACCACTAGAACCCAAATTCAACTTCTTTCTACTAATTTCCCTAGGCCACTTCTACCACGTTACCTAGTTGTATTGTAAACACGAATGTAGTCATCCAGCAATGCCAGTGCAAATTTGTTGGTGTGCGGATGCCAAGCAAAAGCCCGCAAGGAGCAACCGGACCTGAAGATCAGGAGAAAAAAACTGCAATCAGTTATTCCTTGCATATTTCGGAGGTACAGAACAATGAACACACACTTGTAATCATATTTATTATTATTATGGGAACCGTAACATCTACAAGGAGAACACTTTGTTTTTTAGGCATAGACAACTAGATCTTAAAAAGAAGTATTTAGAGGATGCTGCTAAAGGCTTTTTATTGATCATTTTAAAAACAGAAACAAATCAAAAAAGTGATCAGTAAGGCAGAACAGCTTTGCGAGTGCACTGGCAATTTGTAGGAAGTTGGCTCCTTATATAGTGGACAAAAAAACAGAGATACACTAAGGAGTCCAAGCAAACCTCAGAAGAATTACAGAGGCACGAATGACACCCAAAATTCTCTTGTGTGGTAGTGTGGGTGAGCAGTTAGGCATATCAGAGGGTGGTGCTAAGCATGTAAGGCACACACATAGGCAATAAGTGAGACACACTCTCAATAAAGAAATGTGCCATCAATTTATAAAAATAATACATACTTTTATATAAATGTAGATACCAAGATCACAGGAATCAGAAGAGTACTTTTCGAGATATTAATTTTTACAGTTTTCAAAAGTCGACCGTGCATTTTTCTGTACGTGCAATGTTAGCCTATAGGAGAGGAAACATACTGTAGCTACAATGTTACCCAATGGGAGAGCAAAAATAAGGAAGGCAGGTACTCCCACAGCAACTTATAGGACTGTTCTCTGGGACCCAAGGTGAGTATGGGGTAAGGTCTAAGGCCACATCAACAAGTAACTTCCGGAGGCTCTGGTGCATCCGGGTGCAAAGGTGTCTTATTGCGCCTGGTGTCCAATTCAAGTCAATGGTGATCGGTTCAGTCACAAAGATGCTGCAGAGGTAGGGAATGAAAGTCCAGTCTGGGTGAAACACCAAAGGAGTTCAGTTCGTGGGATGCTCGAGAACTTAGGGACCTCAGTGGTCCTCTTCTTCTCTTTTCGGGACAGCCAGGTGCAGAGCTATCTTGGACTGTTGGGTTTCCGTCATCGGGAGCAGTTGTTTTAGAGGGGGCCCACAGAAACAGGCTGCAGGCATTGACTGCGGGTCCAGTCCGACTGAACCAACAAACAAGTAGGCTGAAGTCTCACGAGCCAGGGGGACATAGGGACACCAGTGGTCCTTTTCTCCTCGGGCCGGGGCATCCTGGTGTAATGGACTGTCAGGTCTCAGTCACCGGAGGCGGTCGCAGATGACGAGGTCTGCAGGCAGAGGCTGCAAGTGCCGTCGGGAAGTGCACAGTGGGTGAACTCAAGGTCAGCTTAGTCTGTCGGGCTGGGGAACCACGCTGACACCAATGGCCCACTTCAGTTCGGGCTTGGCGGCTCAGGTGCAGTGGTGACGTCCGGCATCGGATTCTGGTGGTCCCATATCCTCACAGTTCTTCTTTGGTTGCTTGCAGATGTAGGGAAGCATCTCCTCTGCTCCAAGGGAGTTCTTCTTGGTGATTTGGGAAGCACTTGCAGTTCTCCTACTTTCCTGGAGGCTGCAGCGGCAGGACAGGTCAGTTACTTCACAAGGATCAAGTGCAGCAGGCGGGCTTGGCGCCAAGTCCGTTGTGCTTTTTGGTTCTCAGGTCAGCAGGTTTCTTGTCCACTTCTTTTATATCCAGTGAGGATATGAGGTCCTGCTATCAGGGGGTCTCCTAAATACTCAATTTAGGTGCGTTAAGGGGAGTGAAGAGTAGTAGCCAATGGGCTACTTACCCTAGGGGCCATTACACCCCCTAGATAACCACTTCCTTTGGGGGGTGGGCATCACCCTGTCACAGAATTCCTAATTCCACCACACACAAGATAGTGGAATTAAATTCCTAAGGCTGTGTTCGTTTCAGGCTGGTCACCCTAACAGTGTGCCCAGCCTGCAAATGCAACACACCTCCTGCATAGCTAATTTTATCCCTCTGTCCAGGTGCCAAATGGGCCTGGGGTTGGGGGGTCTGCATCTCCATTCTGAGGAAATGCCAGATCTGTACATAAAAGGTGGTAGGCTCCTTTGAATCCTCCTGTCTTGGAATGCAGGTTTGCACATCATCCTGTTGGATGGGGTGTGTAACCATCCCTGCCAGAGCAGACTTTGTTCCTGACCTCCAGAGAGCAAAGGCTACCACCCTTGGGGGGGTCAGAAACCAGTCTGTTGGCGGCAGGCTAGCTAGAACTAGTCAGCCTACCAGTAGTTGGTAGGTTTTAGGAGGCGCCACTAAGGTGCCCTCTGGGTGCATGTATTAATAAATCCATCACTGGAATCAGTCAGTGAGGCCATCATATAGCTGGGAAACTCATATTGACCAGAGCCCAGCACATGTATTTAAAATGGCTTCCCTGTTACTTACTAGGTCTAGGAATCAACAAAGACATAGTAAACCAACACTGGATTTGACAGAGTGATGCAGTGACTATCTTACGTCATCACTAGTTCTACTAGCTAATCACATTTATCATGTAGGTCTTGAAAACATAGCCAAGTCTTTTCCTAGTCTTATCTTATGCGTGTCTGTTACCAGCATTAAGTTTTAGAAGACTATGTTGTCAACATTTAAGTCTATCTCACTTAGTGCTAAGATATAGTTACTGCTGCTATGGGTGTCCTATGGACCTGGTTGTTGTTCTAAGAAAGAAAATATTTGTGTTTAGAGGTCAGCTGATGTTGGATATTATTCCAGTGTAAAGTTTAAAGGGGCACAGATTTTTGCCTCACATAAACCTGTGATGGTGCTCGTCGTGCAGGACTAAAATGCCTTGATTTTTATCTACATCCCTTGAAGGGAATTCTTTTTCAGTCACAACAAAGAGATTAGTTATACAGTAACTGCAGAACCTTCAGTAATACACAACTTGGATTCTAAAAAATAAAGCACAATTAAAGTAAGCTCACAATGTTTTTAACAGCAAAAAATATCTGTGAAATCTCCTCACCACACTGCATTATATTTAAGCATCTGCAACCAAAATTCCGTTGTGTTTCATTCCCTTGACATATGCGAGAGAAAGTATCATTCTTACATTGTAGTTACCAATTATTTAAACCATTCAAAAGTAAAAACCTAACTTGTGCAAAATGAATGATGAATAATTTATGCCCAATGATGCATTCCCTCCCTACCATATGAGAAAAATATAATTGATTTCCTACAGCCATTACCGCTTAACTGATTTGGTAATACAAATCATTCTATAAAAAATATTTTTTTTAATGTACAATAAAATCTACGATCAACAGACGATCTAGAAAGGTGTGCATAGGCATAACAAAATGAATACTTTAATTGCACGTATGCCATTTCTTTCTTAACTATTCTTATGGGTATTTCTAATTTTTCCTCAATAAATCCGCAGTTAAAAGTTTGCTGTGCTGACACTACGCTCGAGTGAAACATGTGATAACTGAACATGCATCTGTATAGCTATTTGTATAACAAGAACTTAACTAAGACGCAACAGAGCGCTGAACAGGGCAGAGATCCAGGGGTAAGAGTCCAGGCCATTTATAAGTGCAAGATATGGGAGAATTAATACAGTGAGGAAGCCATGTTCATCAAAAGGGCCAGTCTTCTGATTTTTAAATGAAAAACAGGAGTGTTGCAGTTATTATTTTGTTGTTCTATGTCCTTACAGCATTGAGTGAAAAAATCTCCCTTGTGTCGAAGCAAGATCCCCGCAGATTTCCTTGCTAGATTCGGTGATTCAAGTGCCAGAGCATATCACCTTACATAGGACTGAGAACCTGGTTGAGCATTCTCGTGCGATAAGTGTGGCACTGTATGGTTTCAGAGTAGGCCTGTGGGCTCTAGAGCAATGGTTGAACCTACAGCTAGTTATTGATCTCAGCAGCACGTTTCATCAGGTAAACCAATCAAAGCTGAGGGGTATACTGCTCCAGACAGGCATACAAGAAAGTCTGGCAAAGTTCTGCACTGCGGAGTCACAGCTTCAGTTAGATATGAGACAGAGGGAGGAGTGTAGCGAACTCTTTGGTTTGCCAAGGTTTTGTGCTTGCCCCATTCTGTGTTTATTATATTCTAATGACCTGAGTTCATGCTTCACAGTGGCAACGGCCTCCCAATAAGGGGTCTAGGATTGTTCCACGCTGTTATATGGAGATGATGCTGATTTGATATCCCACACTCTCAGTGGTCTCATAGACAAGCTTGTGGACAATCTGGACCTCAAGACAAACAATACCAAAATACACTTTATGGTCACCAACGCTGCAGATTTGAACCTATTGCCATTAAGGGGCAGGCCATTGCCAAGGTCAATGGTTTTCCATATCTGAGGGTGCAACCTGATTCACAATGCTCACGCTACGCTGTATTTCCAACAGATGCCTCCAATGTAATCAGTCTGTTGGTGCACTATTTGATTTCGCCAGCAGGATGATAATTCAGTACGATCGATTATAGAACTTTATAAGCACAGTTATGACCTTTGAGGCCTCCATATGAGGATGTCAGGATTGACAAATTCCAACTGGAGGAGAACCACTTTTGTAAGCGGATCTCAGGGTTACCCCCTCCAGTTCCCACTATTTACACGAGTACTTACCTATGTGGAAGATCTCTACTACTCTGGATGTCAGTAGGGGAAATCGGTATGCTTCTATTAATTGAAAAATTATCACCGATTGCTTAGCCTGCAAAGGAGGATATATGATCCGCTGGCAGAGGTATGTTAAGAACTCTGTGAAAGCCCCTGGCAGTCCCTTGGTCTGTTGTTTAGTTGAACGATTTTTAAGAAATGCTATTCGGTTATACAACTCAATTAATTTGTATTCTAAATTACTGCAATCACTTATTTTACGTAGGGTCGTCTTTTAAGTCAATGTATTGTCTTTATCTGTGCCTTAACGAGTATTAAAACAATTATTAAATAAAGTTCAAGAAATAAGGAAAGAAAGGACGGAAAGTGGCTTTCCATCATAGACTATTCCTAATGCAGTGGACTGTGGGTAGGATGCTGGGAGGATGATGGAGAAGTAATCCATTCAGTCCAAGGATTTTGGGTCTCTGTACTTCATTGACAGTACTGCTGGTATGATAATGTCAAGGGTGTGGCCTTTGGAATGGGGGAAGCAAATCGATGGATTGATTTGAAGACTGTGTTGTAGTTGCAGGGAAAGTAAGTCACTTAGGAGCATAGGCTTGGAAAAGTGAAAAGATGGAGGTAATAAGGTTCTTAGTAGATCACACATCCTAATTGGTAAAGGCAAACATTTTGCATTGTTATGTGGTACCCGTTCGTGGTACATAGTTGTGCTAAGGTCTGTTTCTTTTGTTTATTTATATATTTTTTTATAAATACTTCACTGATAAGGCGTAATGGTTCCAGGTGCTGATAAACACTCAGTGGGCTCTCCTACTATTTCTTCAAGTTCACTGGTACACATATTGTTTTGCTAAAAATTCGACCAGTTGTTAAAAAAAGAAAATAATGTGTGTCACAATTATACTGTATTTTATGTTGATATTATTGCGAAAAGTTGAGGGAACTGCTTTTCTATTTTGTGTTACCACAATTTTAATAAATAGATTTACAAAAAAACAAAATAATAAGATGACCCAAGGCACCATTGAATAGCAACTTTGAAGGAAGTTTGCCTTTTCTGAATGGTCAATTAATATTTTTTGCCTTTTTCTGAACCTTATTTTCGATGACTATAGGACTCTTTGCACTTCAGACTGCGAAACAGTAGTCAAGTGCCTACACTTCTATTCTAAATGATGTGCTGTACATCAAACCTCTATTTGGGCTATTTAACTTAGAATTAAAGCCCACGGTAAATGCTGCCTTTAGTGCACCTATGCATAGTAGATAAAATGCCATATGTGGACTGCAGCATGTATTTACACCACCTACATATATGACAAAAATCTATGTCTGCCAAGAGCATCATGGTGCTCTGGCTGAGCTGCAGTTTAAATGCAATGACATGGCAGAGAAAAATACCTTTGTGACATATCACAAAAACATTTTATATATTCATAAGCCACCCTAGAAGTGCCCCATGTAACCTCACATGCATGGTGCTTACATAACTAGAGCCCACTACATACTGAGGTTAGAGTGCTCTCACAGCAAGCAGAGTAGGCCAGAGTAGCCTTTGTAGGCTTAGGCGGGAAAAATGTCTTTATTTTTCACCTCCACTTAGGAAAAGTCTAGAACGAGGTTTCAAAGTTATTTACTTCTCTGTTTTTAGAATCTGGTTTAATGTTGAAGTCAGATTTTTTACACTTTAAGCACAAAAGTAATTTTGTAAAAACTTACTTTAGGCTGCCTGAGCCAGAACTGTTGTAAAACAAGTTCGCCCAGTCATCATACCTGCAGAGCTGGAATATACATCATGGGCTGGCTGGGAGAGTTTACAACTCTGACTCTAAGGAAATGGCTTTACTCTGGGCCCAGAAAAGGCCAATAGCTGCTAACTGCTGACTATTTGGCAGGGATTGGCTATCTGGGAGTGAGTAGAACAGTTGGAAGAACAAAGGCAGCTTTACTACTGCCTCTTTTGACTAAGCGATTGCAGGGAGGGCTTCTATTATTCATTTCCAGTATCCCCCTAGAGAGCCTTCCCCCAGTCAGAAAGGGGGAAAAGCAGTCCTGTACCTTTTTTAACTTCAACTTCCAGAGCTGCAATGCACATCTTTGGCACAGACAGTAACCAACTCTGGCTCAAAGGGAAATGACTTACCTCTGGGCTCACGAAAGGCCAATCGATGTTAACTGCAGACCACTTATCAGGGCGTAGCAAAGGCAGACTACCCAGACTCTGAGTTCCAAGTCATACAATTCTGTTAACTAAAGGGGATACTTTTGTAGGCAAGAACTTGCATAGCAGATGAAGAGACAGCTGAGAGGATGTTATACTTGTCTTCTTTTTAAAGAAAAAAAACAAGGTGGGAGAGTAAATGAAAGCTCGCATCCAGAAAAAAAAACTGAAATTCAGTGGTTATATGTTGCTCTACGCTGCAAAATTCTGGGTGGTAAGTTTTCCAGGTGAAAATAGGTAGAGTGTGTTCACGGATCCTTGAGAAAGTGGAAACAATTTACTGCCGAACCAATGTTATTTACTATGGGAAAGTCAAATGTTTGTAATCCTTAATGTGGTACCTGCAAAATGACTGTATGATTTCTGTGTTGGAACACAACTCCCTTCAGGTTTTTTTTTTTTTTTTGTGAGAGGCTTAGAGTGGAATTTTCAAACAAACATCCTTGACCGCAACTGAAAGTAATATTAAATGTTACTATTAAAAAAGAAAAGAAAAGAAGGACCCATATTGAAAAGTGGCTTTTAAAAATAACTGTAAATTATTTTCTTTGCTTAACATGTGTCTCCAAGTTTATGCACAGAGAAAGGTATATTCTTCTGTTTTTAACTCATCAGAAGGCTCCAGAAAATTCAGAACTTGGCAGCCAGAATCACTCTCAACCTGACACACTGCACTCAAATCACACCACACTCCACTCGCTCCCAATGCAGAAAAAAAACCAATTCAAACTCCTCAACCACACTTTGAATGTGCTAGTTAACACTGGCCCAGCATACCTCAACAGCACATCTGCATTTACAAAACTTCCAGGCTCCTAACTCATTCGGACTCCAACTTGCACACATTCCACCCATACGGAATCGCGCCTTCTCCTACATCCCTTCTAAAGATTGGAATGACCTTCCACTACACTTAAGAGCCTCCTCCTCACTTCTTTATTACACAAGAGACCTGGCTTTTCAAGTATATTCGCTAGGGTTTCGTTTTGGCTACCCTCAGTCCTGCTCAGCACCAGATAACCTCCAGGGGTATCGTGGGCTCTACAAATCTGCATAACAAAACAAAGAAAATCCCCCGTTGAAGCAAGGCTGGTTCCTTAGTTTAACTGTAGTCCTTGCACATGAGCACACATACATTGGCAAATGCAAGCCATCCCCAGTCCAATTAAAATACCTCTGTTTGCTAATGTTAAAAAATGTGAGGGATCTCTTGCAAGCTGCACAAAAAGGAAAACATTATTTACCTGTAACAATCAGCTTGTAGTGGTTGTAGAGTCATAGGCTGTGCATTCTGTCACCAGCAAGGGTTGGGTGTGAAATATTTCAACCTAATTTTCTTCGCAATTGGTTTTGATTTCGTGTGTATGACATACAATGAGACAATGTTCCCCCGAAACCCACAATGCACAGAGATGCTGACTCCACAATGCGTTTAAGTAGGTGTATCAAATCTGGTCACATGAAATCATTTAATGTAAATGAAACTTGATTCCCTGAATGAGATTGCCTACTTTGAGATTGTTCTATCGAGCAAACTAGCTATGTATCCACTTTTCAAGGCCAAATCTGTTTTTCAAACTGGAGTACTTTTGTTGTACTATCCTTAAGTAGAAATCAGTAATCTCCTTAAAGCTGGTTATTTTTACGATAATCACCCTCACTAAGGTTGTTCAAAGTTTTGAACTCGATCCTCTTTTCAAGGTTGGTCAGTGCCTCATATTTTAGACTATTTTTGAGGCCTATTCGTTCTCATTTTAATGTCAATCTAACTTTCATGAACAGTTTTCCAAGACAGGCATTGAACTGTGTGACAAGTGGACGTTTCAGCCAGTGGTGTATATTCTGAAGCATGTGATTTAAGTGTAGTGCCTGTTGGGATCATTGGGGGCTTCCTGGCTGTTTTTGGCACTTCATAGTCTTCGGGATCGGATCCTTCAGTAGGAAACAGCTCTCATCCTTCTGCAAATCAATTACTGTAGATGTTGTATGCCCTACCTGCCACCCTCAATATTGGCACTATCACCTTAGCTATGTACTCCTGCTGAGCAACTCACTACAGCGTCATGCGCAGTTTGAGCAAAATGTGCCCAGCTTCGATCTCTCCCAATTTGAAGCATTTGCTTGCAAGCCAACCATCTCTTTTCAGTGTGCTGCACGTGGAAACAGAGATCACAGGCTACTTGGAGGTGGTCCAGGCGGAGAGGGTGTTCCAAGCATAATGTTAAAGGCATTTATCCTATATCCGCCTACCTTTGTGTCATTTTATACAACCTGATCCTGTGAGGTTTAAAGTTACTGATTAGTCTCAGGTGTAAGTTACTGATTAGATTCAAGTGTCCTTAATCTTTTTACAATGTCATGCTCCTTCCCTCAGTGTGTTACTTTGCTTCTGTAGATTAAAAAAAGGCCTGAGAAACAGATCCGAAACTAATGGTGGAAAAAACAATATATTGTGGAGTCTACATTCCTGTGTACTGTGGGTTTGAGGGGGACATGGGCACGAATCATAGTAGGAGATCTACAACAGCACCTGCAAACTCCTTGGAAGCTGTGAGACAACATATAGTAGCTGCTGAAGGAGAATAGGAAGGTGGAAAAGTGACATGTGGGAGTGGAGAAGACATCGCTTGAGTTGAACCCAGACAGACTTACCAATCCATAGCCTGTGAAAATTCTGCAATCATATCTTCACTTCGCATCTTAAGGTAAAGGAAAAAAGAAAACAGCAGTATCACCAACCCTCCAACTGAAAGTGACTGACTCAAACCTCACATTACAAACTGAACAGCCACAGAATATTTGAGTAACACGTTATACTGAGCACGGTGCCTGTGAGAGTTGGTCTGACAAGAGTACAAGCACTTCTTTACATAGTTCACAGGGATGCTAATGCTTTATCCATTGTTTATGGAATGTTGTTGGCTCAAATTTCCTATATTTATCAAAGGAAGGCACTTAACACAATAAAAGACAGGCACCATTTGTTTTACACAGACACTGCAAAATATAAAGTAAGTTTTCACGTAGTATTTGAACTCTGAATGGGTGGACTGCTGCAAAGGTAGCTTCTCCACATTGGGTACTGGCTGGACCTGGAATTTCAGGGCTGACAAGTAAACATAAATTTGCTAATCTTATTGGACGACCACCCTTATATCTGCCACCTCATGCAGCCACTATAGACAGTCTTCAAGCAAACAACTGGCAACTAGAGGGGAAGTTCAGGGAGATTCACACTTATTTGAGAAACATCTTGATCTTTACCAAAAAGCAACAAGAAAACCTGTATCTCCCTTACGGAAATTCACCAGAGATCAACTTTAAGTGCTTTGGCGTTGCTCTCTGAAGTAAAATGTATGTACGGGCACATATTTTTAGAACTTCTGATTAGATACTTGCAGGGATAGAACTTACAAAACTAAAGAATTTTCCCCTGAAAAATATCAATCAATACTGTCATGCTTAGCAGCAGACATTTTTTTTATTTTGACTGTTACTGTTAGGTAGCAAATTATTAAACTAATCAACCAGGCCTCGAAAAATCTACTTGCCCACTTACTACAGCGAGTCCGATTTAATCAGGACGAGCTTTTTGGGGCTTACACACCCTTTCTGGCGAGTTGATAAATACCAGGTGTTCTGTTCATTTAAAAAAAATGAATGAGCAATAAAGATGTCTTTAAATCTTGTTTTTATCTTGTCACCTTTGCCCATCATTCAGACAGAAGCCAAAAGTCAGCTTGTCTTCCTACCTTTACTGTTAATTCTCTGGCTGTGAGGATAGAGGATTGTGTACAGTGAACTGAATGACAATTGTGTTGTGCAAAGTGTGTAATATAAAAAGGCTGTAAGATTTAGGCCTTTTTTTTCTAATGCAACATTGAAACAGATAATAAGTGAACTGTACAAACATGTCAAAGTATATTTTGGTAGTTATGATGGCACATTTTAGTAATTCTGTGTGGGGGAAAAATGTTTTTTTGTAGAGTGAAAACAAATCAGAACACTTTACTTGGTGATGTGCAAATGTTAAATATTTTTGCTGAAACCCAATTTCCAAACATTGCTTATGCGCTCTATAATTTTATCAGTAAAACTGAATGTAAGTGGGAAGGTCTGTGGCCATTTGGAAAATGTGCTGTCTGTAAATGACTGTGCATAATCACTAAAGGTGTGGGGTAGTAGGGAACCGAAAGTAAGACTGGGTCAGTCTTAAATCGGTGTTGGTTAGGTGGCTTTGGATCCTAACGCGGGGGAATCATTGTTGGAGAATATCCAGACAGGGGGGGTGCTGTGTAGTCCCACAGGGGAAGGGGGAGTCTCCCTTACGGACTAGGTGGTCTCACACACATAATAGTGTCATGCTTCATCATATGACCACCTAGCCCCACCCAAGCAAGATGATACTGCTTGGGCGGACTCAACCTCTTGGTTAAAAGAACCGGAGGGAGTACTGAAATTAAACTTACTGGATAGTTACTTAGATCCAGCTGAGGTGAGTAATAAAATTACCAAGCATGTCACTGATAGTTGCTGCTAGTTTTAATATAGGTGCATGCTGGTAAGACTAAAAGCAAGGGGAAAAGGCTCGTTGGAGAGTAATGTCTCCTGGAGTCTAAAATAAAAAATGGATGACCAACATGTTTCTGCCCTCACTAGGTGCTGGTAGGTCAGGGGCATTCGTCAGGGTCGGAGCACACGCAATAAGTGGGGTGCTCAAAGTGGATAATGACTGGCCTACCTGAACGTGTAGTTCACGGTGGGGTAGGTCTGTGATAGAAGATAGATAAACCACAATTATTCAGAACATATTTAGAGTGAGAAAAACCGTGGCAAACCACTGCAAAGCACACAGCACAAGGTGAAAATATGTAAAAATAATGAAAAAGGCAATCACACACGCATGCAGATGTGACTTACCAAGGGGTAGGGGGCGATTTGCCTCTGGTCTGGCTAATGCCGGGGAGGGGTTTTCCCTTTTAGTCACACTCTGAGGAGATTAGGCGTTTAAGTAGGGAAGAATGGGGAGAAGAAGATAAAAAATGTGTAGAGAAAGGGCAGAACATAAGGGCGCAAGGAAGACCTAGATAGGGAAGTAAGGAAAGACAGGGAAAGCAAAAACAGGGACATAGGGAAGGGAAAAGGGGAAAAAAAGAGGGGGGGGGCTAGGGTTGGCGGTTGGTGACAGAAAAAGGAAGAAAGAAAAAAGGAAAGAAGGAGAAAAGAAAATGAGGGGAAAAAGGACACAGAGAGAAGAGAAGAAGGAGAAAAACTGGAAAAAAGGAAAAAAAGGGGGGGAAAGGAACAGGGTAGGAGCTAGGCAGAATGAGGGAAAGAAGGGTGAAAGAAAATATTCAAGGGGCCAGGGAGGCCAACACTTACCACTCCAAAGGGAATACCATGGGGGGTACCTACATGCCGGAGCCAGGCCGCTCTGGTACTGACTGAAGGGTGATCTGCAATATTATGTCGATCAACAACCAATAGGCGAGAGGCTGGGGGGCCTGGGGGCGGGGTCCGGAGTAGGGATTGTCAGGTGTATCGGGCGTGTTGCCTAGAAGACTCCCGGTGCTCGAGGAGTAGTTCTGCCACGCCCATAGACCGGCTGCACCCCCGTGCGGGGTGCGCCGGTGCTTCAATGCGGAATCCACCCGCGGGACCTCTGAGAAAACGAGGCCCGCGGGAGACGTGCTGGAAGATGCGATGAGGATGCGTCGCGGCTGGCAGGCGCGGCGAGCGTCCTGCCGAGATGCGTCGCGGGAGGCGCAGCGCGTCATCTACGCCCGCGGGACTCTGGGAATTGGAGTCCCGTGGAGCGCGCCTGGTAGTCCATGTAGGACGCCCAGGCCAAGTGAGGAGAAAAGAGGTGGGGCGGGGGCGGACGGGGGGAGCCGGGGGAACAGAGAGGGAAAGGAGGAGGGGGGGGGGGGGGGGTGTTGGGGGGGGGAAGGAAAAAAGGGGAAAGAAAAAAGGAGAAAAACGGATACAAGAGGAAAGACTAAAAAGGGGGGGGGGGTTGTGGGGGTGTGGTTGTGGGAAGGGGAAAAAAGGTTAAGCCAGGGGATAAAGAGGGAAAGGAGGAGGGGGGGGGGGAAAAAAGGGGGAAAGAGAAAAGAAAGACAGGAAAAGGGATCAAAAGGGATGGAAAGGAAGGCTAAAAAAGGGAGGGGGAAGGGGAGGAAACAAAGCGGAGAGAAAAGAGGGTAAAAAAACATGAAAAGAGGGCGAGTGGGAAAGAGAGGAAAAGAAAGAAAAAAGACAAAGGAAAGTTAAGGAAGGAACGCAAGGGTCGGGGAGAGAAGACAGCCGGGATGTATGTGGAAAGGGGAGGGTATCAGAGAAGGAGAGCGACGAGAAGGGGGGAAAAAAGAAAAGGAAGAAGGAACGGGGAAAGAGGAGGGAAAAGAAGACAGTGGACGGGAGAATAGAGGGGTAAGTGCAGGAGAGAAAAGTAACTAGATGTGAGAGAGAGAGAGAAAATGAGCGCCAATAGCTCTGATGGCAGGAGAGAGGGGGGACTAGTCTGGTTAATAGGGGTACTCCCCTGGTCAAAAGTAAAAATAAAAATAAAAATAAATATAAAAATAAACACAAGCGAGAGGGTAGTGGAACCCATAGTAGGGCATTGTAAGGCCCCAGGGGGGGATCTCATGTGGCGAGGGAACCGTAAAGATATCTAGTCATCAACCTAAAGATGACCACTGGATATTGTCATTCAATCCTCTAGTGTCTGTTTGCAGCCTCCATATCCACCTCTGTTCATATAGTAGTAGTCTATGCTTGGCATTGATTGTTGTTGATTTCAATTGGTCCAACACCACCCATTGCATGTGGTCAGGATGGTGGTTGTTGGAGATATAATGCTCAGTGAGTCTTGTGGCATCTCTTTTACAACGGATGGTACTCCTATGTTCGACGATGCGTGTGCCCACTTTTCTCGTTGTCATCCCAATGTATCTCTTGTCACAGGGGCATGTAATCATATATACCACGTTTTTGCTGTTGCAATTCGTTAATTGTCTCAGTTCCCAGGGCGTCCGTAGTCCTAAATCAAGTGTAAGGGTTTTCTTGGTGAGTGCGCACACGCTGCAGTTGCCGCATGGAAAGTGTCCTTTGGGAGGAGGAAGGTCCCAGAGGGTCCTTTGTCTACTTGTGGTAGGATTTACCCGTGGGCGTGTATGTATGATCATATCCCGAATACTTTTTGCTTTTTTGTAGGCATTCATTGGGATCTGAAAGGGGAGGCCCCCAGAAGTGAGGATTTTCCAGTTTTCATTTAGTATCTTTTTGATCATATTAGACGCTGGGTTAAATGTAGTCACACAGATCAATGGTTCTCCCTTACTGGCTCTGCTGCTAGGATGTAGTAGAGTGTCCCTGGGGCTCACACGAGCACGTTTGTCGGCTCTTCTCAATAGATGGTCCGGGTATCCTCTTGCTTGGAGTTTCTTAGTGAGCTGCTGCGCATGTTTTTTATAATCCGTTAGTTCGGTACAGTTCCGCCGAAGACGGAGAAATTGGCCCACTGGCAGGTTTTCCTTGAGGGAGCGTGGATGGAAGCTCTGAAACTGAAGGAGAGTGTTTCGATCAGTAGGTTTGTAGAATACTTCTGTTGCCAGTGAGCCATTTCTTTCTGTGATTAATAAGTCAAGGAAGGAGACCGCTGGGTCACCCAGTGTGGCTGTGAATCTCAGAAAGGGATTCAGGGTATTCAGCCAAGTGACAAAAATATTTGCTTCTTCCCTTGTGCCTCTCCAGATGACCAGGATGTCATCGATGTATCTCTTCCATAGCCTGATCTGATTGACATATGGGTTCTCTTCAGTGAGGACCATTTCTTTCTCGAAGTGATCCACATATAGGCATGCCAGGCTTGGAGCGAAGGTGCTACCCATAGAGGTGCCCTGGATCTGTAAGAAAAAGTTCTTATCGAACTCAAAGAAGTTTCTAGTAAGGGCCAGATGAGCTAAGTCCAGGATAAATTCTGGGGGGGTAATGTAGTTCCAGATACCCCTATTTAGTAGGTCACTGATCACTTCCAGAGTTGCCTCCTGTGGAATGTTGGTATATAATGATTCCACATCTAGTGTTATGAGATGTTCTTTGTCTTTATCTAATTCCAGGGTATCTAGAAGGGAGAACACATCTGTTGTGTCTTTGAGGTATGTGGGAATTTGTTTCACGAGTGGTTGGAGGAACCAGTCGCAAAATTGGGACAATGGTTCTAATATGGAGCCAATCCCGGAGACTATTGGTCTTCCCGGGGGTGGGTGTTTATTTTTGTGAATTTTGGGCAAGATGTAGAAGTACGGAGTTTTAGGGTCAGATTGGTTAAGGAAGGCGCCCTCATGTTTAGTGATCCACCCGTTGTTCATACCCTTGTCAATCAGGAAAGTAATTTCTTCCCTGACCTCTTCTGTCGGGTCCCTCGATAGTTTCTTATAGTGATGATTGTTGTTCAGCAGGCGTAGACATTCAGTATTGTACATCACTGTGGGCATTATCACTATGGCCCGCCCTTATCGGCTGGTTTAATAGTAATGGAGGAGTCATTGCTAAGGTTCTGGAGGGCTGAGAGTTCTTCTGTACTGATATTGTGGAAGATCTCCCTTTGTGTATTCTGTAAGTTGTCGATCCTCCTACTCACTGATTTCTCAAATGCCAAGACTTCTGGTGGCATCAAGTGAGGGGAGGGAGTGAACTTGGATTTGGGGCATAGCCCGGTGTTCCTTTCTTGTTCTATATTTGATTCGGGGTTCATAAGAAAAAAGGTTCTCAGTCTGATCTTGCGAAAGAACTCTGCTAGTTCTATCCTTAGTTTGAAGATATCAAGTTTTGGGGTAGGGACAAAACCCAGACCTTTCTCTAGGGCTTGGAGCTCGTTGGTATTTAATACCTTTGGGCTCAGGTTAACAACGGTGGTGGATCCCTTACTTATACTCTGCTTGTACTGGGGGATTCGTCGTCTGTTAATCCCTCCTTTAGGTTCCAACTTACTCCTTTTTTCCTGCCCCTTCCCCGTCCGGGGCCTCTCTCAAAAAAAGGAACATTGGGATAGGACCAGGTCGTTTGTGGCTGGGGATACAACGGGGCTTGGAATTGGTTTGGTGGCCCATAGGGGGAGGGCCAAACCCAGGGGGGCATGTTGAGCAACGGAGGTGGGTGGGGTTGGGGGGGTGGGTGGCCTGTGAATGGAGTGGGCCAGTTGTTCCGGGTATTCCCCCTCCTGCCCCGCCTTGGCCGTGTGAGTTGTGTGCGGCTGGCGTCGGAGTCTGAGCTCGAGTAGCCTCCGGACGATGTGTCGGAGGGCAAAGAGGATTGGGCTGTAAAGTCTTCCCTGGAGTAGGGATGTACTTTCTCCAGGGAGAACCTGTCCAGATCTTTCTGGAATTTGGTAATTTTCCGGTGAGTCAAGTAGTCTTTGAACTCGCCGATTGTCTTGTTAGTTTCTTCTAGTTTCTTCTTGAATGCTGTGACTGTAAGTCCAGTCTTTAGGTTACTTTCTGCCGTTTTAATTGGAAGCACTAGAGCCTCTGATAGTCTGGTGGCTGTCTTGATGATTAGGATTAGCCAATCACGTGTGCATTTCCAGGCTATCAGTGACCAATCCTTCCTAAATTCTTTGTCCTCTAGGAAGATACGTGGTTCGGTAGTGATAATCAAACTATTTGGTGCTGCGTTTTTTCTTAAGTATTCATATAGGACAGCCCCGTGTAATATTGTTTTCACTTGTGTCCTCTTAAGTTCAATCAGAGTGTCCCAGTCCCCTAATTGAGCTATTGTCTTGGAAAGAGAAGCATCTCCTAAAAGTGAGGGTGCAGCGAGGATGGCTTGGAGCTCCTCCTCGCTGAAGGCAAGCCCTTCAGCCATGATAGGGGAAGGGAAGTAAGGGTATCCAAGAATCCTGTGCGTATGTCACAGGTATGGAGAAATATGTAACAAGGCTCTCACAGCTAGCTGCTGTGCTCACTACAAATACACAAAAGGAGAGCACTGGGAGTGTTGCTAGCCCACACCGCCTCCCTAAAGAAATCTATATAATCACTAAAGGTGTGGGGTATTAGGGAACCGAAAGTAAGACTGGGTCAGTCTTATATCGGTGTTGGTTAGGTGGCTTTGGATCCTAACGCGGGGGAATCATTGTTGGAGAATATCCAGACAGGGGGGGTGCTGTGTAGTCCCACAGGGGAAGGGGGAGTCTCCCTTACGGACTAGGTGGTCTCAAACACATAATAGTGTCATGCTTCATCATATGACCACCTAGCCCCACCCAAGCAAGATGATACTGCTTGGGCGGACTCAACCTCTTGGTTAAAAGAACCGGAGGGAGTACTGAAATTAAACTTACTGGATAGTTACTTAGATCCAGCTGAGGTGAGTAATAAAATTACCAAGCATGTCACTGATAGTTGCTGCTAGTTTTAATATAGGTGCATGCTGGTAAGACTAAAAGCAAGGGGAAAAGGCTCGTTGGAGAGTAATGTCTCCTGGAGTCTAAAATAAAAAATGGATGACCAACATGTTTCTGCCCTCACTAGGTGCTGGTAGGTCAGGGGCATTCGTCAGGGTCGGAGCACACGCAATAAGTGGGGTGCTCAAAGTGGATAATGAATGGCCTACCTGAACGGGTAGTTCACGGTGGGGTAGGTCTGTGATAGAAGATAGATAAACCACAATTATTCAGAACATATTTAGAGTGAGAAAAACCGTGGCAAACCACTGCAAAGCACACAGCACAAGGTGAAAATATGTAAAAATAATGAAAAAGGCAATCACACACGCATGCAGATGTGACTTACCAAGGGGTAGGGGGCGATTTGCCTCTGGTCTGGCTAATGCCGGGGAGGGGTTTTCCCTTTTAGTCACACTCTGAGGAGATTAGGCGTTTAAGTAGGGAAGAATGGGGAGAAGAAGATAAAAAATGTGTAGAGAAAGGGCAGAACATAAGGGCGCAAGGAAGACCTAGATAGGGAAGTAAGGAAAGACAGGGAAAGCAAAAACAGGGACATAGGGAAGGGAAAAGGGGGAAAAAAGAGGGGGGGGGGGCTAGGGTTGGCGGTTGGTGACAGAGAAAGGAAGAAAGAAAAAAGGAAAGAAGGAGAAAAGAAGAAAATGAGGGAAAAAGGACACAGAGAGAAGAGAAGAAGGAGAAAAACTGGAAAAAAGGAAAAAAGGGGGGGAAAGGAACAGGGTAGGAGCTAGGCAGAATGAGGGAAAGAAGGGTGAAAGAAAATATCCAAGGGGCCAGGGAGGCCAACACTTACCACTCCAAAGGGAATACCATGGGGGGTACCTACATGCCGGAGCCAGGCCGCTCTGGTACTGACTGAAGGGTGATCTGCAATATTATGTCGATCAACAACCAATAGGCGAGAGGCTGGGGGGCCTGGGGGCGGGGTCCGGAGTAGGGATTGTCAGGTGTATCGGGCGTGTTGCCTAGAAGACTCCCGGTGCTTGAGGAGTAGTTCTGCCACGCCCATAGACCGGCTGCACCCCCGTGCGGGGTGCGCCGGTGCTTCAATGCAGAATCCACCCGCGGGACGTCTGAGAAAACGAGGCCCGCGGGAGACGTGCTGGAAGATGCGATGAGGATGCGTCGCGGCTGGCAGGCGCGGCGAGCGTCCTGCCGAGATGCGTCGCGGGAGGCGCGGCGCGTCATCTACGCCCGCGGGACTCTGGGAATTGGAGTCCCGTGGAGCGCGCCTGGTAGTCCATGTAGGACGCCCAGGCCAAGTGAGGAGAAAAGAGGTGGGGCGGGGGCGGACGGGGGGAGCCGGGGGAACAGAGAGGGAAAGGAGGAAGGGGGGGGGGTGTTGGGGGGGGGGAAGGAAAAAAGGGGAAAGAAAAAAGGAGAAAAACGGATACAAGAGGAAAGACTAAAAAGGGGGGGGGGTTGTGGGGGTGTGGTTGTGGGAAGGGGAAAAAAGGTTAAGCCAGGGGATAAAGAGGGAAAGGAGGAGGGGGGGGGGGGAAAAAAGGGGGAAAGAGAAAAGAAAGACAGGAAAAGGGATCAAAAGGGATGGAATGGAAGGCTAAAAAAGGGGGGGGGGAGGGGAGGAAACAAAGCGGAGAGAAAAGAGGGTAAAAAAACATGAAAAGAGGGCGAGTGGGAAAGAGAGGAAAAGAAAGAAAAAAGACAAAGGAAAGTTAAGGAAGGAACGCAAGGGTCGGGGAGAGAAGACAGCCGGGATGTATGTGGAAAGGGGAGGGTATCAGAGAAGGAGAGCGACGAGAAGGGGGGAAAAAAGAAAAGGAAGAAGGAACGGGGAAAGAGGAGGGAAAAGAAGACAGTGGACGGGAGAATAGAGGGGTAAGTGCAGGAGAGAAAAGTAACTAGATGTGAGAGAGAGAGAGAAAATGAGCGCCAATAGCTCTGATGGCAGGAGAGAGGGGGGACTAGTCTGGTTAATAGGGGTACTCCCCTGGTCAAAAGTAAAAATAAAAATAAAAATAAAAAAAAATATAAAAATAAACACAAGCGAGAGGGTAGTGGAACCCATAGTAGGGCATTGTAAGGCCCCAGGGGGGGATCTCATGTGGCGAGGGAACCGTAAAGATATCTAGTCATCAACCTAAAGATGACCACTGGATATTGTCATTCAATCCTCTAGTGTCTGTTTGCAGCCTCCATATCCACCTCTGTTCATATAGTAGTAGTCTATGCTTGGCATTGATTGTTGTTGATTTCAATTGGTCCAACACCACCCATTGCATGTGGTCAGGATGGTGGTTGTTGGAGATATAATGCTCAGTGAGTCTTGTGGCATCTCTTTTACAACGGATGGTACTCCTATGTTCGACGATGCGTGTGCCCACTTTTCTCGTTGTCATCCCAATGTATCTCTTGTCACAGGGGCATGTAATCATATATACCACGTTTTTGCTGTTGCAATTCGTTAATTGTCTCAGTTCCCAGGGCGTCCGTAGTCCTAAATCAAGTGTAAGGGTTTTCTTGGTGAGTGCGCACACGCTGCAGTTGCCGCATGGAAAGTGTCCTTTGGGAGGAGGAAGGTCCCAGAGGGTCCTTTGTCTACTTGTGGTAGGATTTACCCGTGGGCGTGTATGTATGATCATATCCCGAATACTTTTTGCTTTTTTGTAGGCATTCATTGGGATCTGAAAGGGGAGGCCCCCAGAAGTGAGGATTTTCCAGTTTTCATTTAGTATCTTTTTGATCATATTAGACGCTGGGTTAAATGTAGTCACACAGATCAATGGTTCTCCCTTACTGGCTCTGCTGCTAGGATGTAGTAGAGTGTCCCTGGGGCTCACACGAGCACGTTTGTCGGCTCTTCTCAATAGATGGTCCGGGTATCCTCTTGCTTGGAGTTTCTTAGTGAGCTGCTGCGCATGTTTTTTATAATCCGTTAGTTCGGTACAGTTCCGCCGAAGACGGAGAAATTGGCCCACTGGCAGGTTTTCCTTGAGGGAGCGTGGATGGAAGCTCTGAAACTGAAGGAGAGTGTTTCGATCAGTAGGTTTGTAGAATACTTCTGTTGCCAGTGAGCCATTTCTTTCTGTGATTAATAAGTCAAGGAAGGAGACCGCTGGGTCACCCAGTGTGGCTGTGAATCTCAGAAAGGGATTCAGGGTATTCAGCCAAGTGACAAAAATATTTGCTTCTTCCCTTGTGCCTCTCCAGATGACCAGGATGTCATCGATGTATCTCTTCCATAGCCTGATCTGATTGACATATGGGTTCTCTTCAGTGAGGACCATTTCTTTCTCGAAGTGATCCACATATAGGCATGCCAGGCTTGGAGCGAAGGTGCTACCCATAGAGGTGCCCTGGATCTGTAAGAAAAAGTTCTTATCGAACTCAAAGAAGTTTCTAGTAAGGGCCAGATGAGCTAAGTCCAGGATAAATTCTGGGGGGGTAATGTAGTTCCAGATACCCCTATTTAGTAGGTCACTGATCACTTCCAGAGTTGCCTCCTGTGGAATGTTGGTATATAATGATTCCACATCTAGTGTTATGAGATGTTCTTTGTCTTTATCTAATTCCAGGGTATCTAGAAGGGAGAACACATCTGTTGTGTCTTTGAGGTATGTGGGAATTTGTTTCACGAGTGGTTGGAGGAACCAGTCGCAAAATTGGGACAATGGTTCTAATATGGAGCCAATCCCGGAGACTATTGGTCTTCCCGGGGGTGGGTGTTTATTTTTGTGAATTTTGGGCAAGATGTAGAAGTACGGAGTTTTAGGGTCAGATTGGTTAAGGAAGGCGCCCTCATGTTTAGTGATCCACCCGTTGTTCATACCCTTGTCAATCAGGAAAGTAATTTCTTCCCTGACCTCTTCTGTCGGGTCCCTCGATAGTTTCTTATAGTGATGATTGTTGTTCAGCAGGCGTAGACATTCAGTATTGTACATCACTGTGGGCATTATCACTATGGCCCGCCCTTATCGGCTGGTTTAATAGTAATGGAGGAGTCATTGCTAAGGTTCTGGAGGGCTGAGAGTTCTTCTGTACTGATATTGTGGAAGATCTCCCTTTGTGTATTCTGTAAGTTGTCGATCCTCCTACTCACTGATTTCTCAAATGCCAAGACTTCTGGTGGCATCAAGTGAGGGGAGGGAGTGAACTTGGATTTGGGGCATAGCCCGGTGTTCCTTTCTTGTTCTATATTTGATTCGGGGTTCATAAGAAAAAAGGTTCTCAGTCTGATCTTGCGAAAGAACTCTGCTAGTTCTATCCTTAGTTTGAAGATATCAAGTTTTGGGGTAGGGACAAAACCCAGACCTTTCTCTAGGGCTTGGAGCTCGTTGGTATTTAATACCTTTGGGCTCAGGTTAACAACGGTGGTGGATCCCTTACTTATACTCTGCTTGTACTGGGGGATTCGTCGTCTGTTAATCCCTCCTTTAGGTTCCAACTTACTCCTTTTTTCCTGCCCCTTCCCCGTCCGGGGCCTCTCCCAAAAAAAGGAACATTGGGATAGGACCAGGTCGTTTGTGGCTGGGGATACAACGGGGCTTGGAATTGGTTTGGTGGCCCATAGGGGGAGGGCCAAACCCAGGGGGGCATGTTGAGCAACGGAGGTGGGTGGGGTTGGGGGGGTGGGTGGCCTGTGAATGGAGTGGGCCAGTTGTTCCGGGTATTCCCCCTCCTGCCCCGCCTTGGCCGTGTGAGTTGTGTGCGGCTGGCGTCGGAGTCTGAGCTCGAGTAGCCTCCGGACGATGTGTCGGAGGGCAAAGAGGATTGGGCTGTAAAGTCTTCCCTGGAGTAGGGATGTACTTTCTCCAGGGAGAACCTGTCCAGATCTTTCTGGAATTTGGTAATTTTCCGGTGAGTCAAGTAGTCTTTGAACTCGCCGATTGTCTTGTTAGTTTCTTCTAGTTTCTTCTTGAATGCTGTGACTGTAAGTCCAGTCTTTAGGTTACTTTCTGCCGTTTTAATTTGAAGCACTAGAGCCTCTGATAGTCTGGTGGCTGTCTTGATGATTAGGATTAGCCAATCACGTGTGCATTTCCAGGCTATCAGTGACCAATCCTTCCTAAATTCTTTGTCCTCTAGGAAGATACGTGGTTCGGTAGTGATAATCAAACCATTTGGTGCTGCGTTTTTTCTTAAGTATTCATATAGGACAGCCCCGTGTAATATTGTTTTCACTTGTGTCCTCTTAAGTTCAATCAGAGTGTCCCAGTCCCCTAATTGAGCTATTGTCTTGGAAAGAGAAGCATCTCCTAAAAGTGAGGGTGCAGCGAGGATGGCTTGGAGCTCCTCCTCGCTGAAGGCAAGCCCTTCAGCCATGATAGGGGAAGGGAAGTAAGGGTATCCAAGAATCCTGTGCGTATGTCACAGGTATGGAGAAATATGTAACAAGGCTCTCACAGCTAGCTGCTGTGCTCACTACAAATACACAAAAGGAGAGCACTGGGAGTGTTGCTAGCCCACACCGCCTCCCTAAAGAAATCTATATAATCACTAAAGGTGTGGGGTATTAGGGAACCGAAAGTAAGACTGGGTCAGTCTTAAATCGGTGTTGGTTAGGTGGCTTTGGATCCTAACGCGGGGGAATCATTGTTGGAGAATATCCAGACAGGGGGGGTGCTGTGTAGTCCCACAGGGGAAGGGGGAGTCTCCCTTACGGACTAGGTGGTCTCACACACATAATAGTGTCATGCTTCATCATATGACCACCTAGCCCCACCCAAGCAAGATGATACTGCTTGGGCGGACTCAACCTCTTGGTTAAAAGAACCGGAGGGAGTACTGAAAATAATATATATATTATATATAAATATATATATTTATATTATTATATATAAAGTAATATATTTATTAAAAGTGAGTTTTTGAACTGGGAAATATTCCTGCCCTGAAGACAATGCTATTGGTGAAATAAGAGGCAACCCAGGGATCGTGTGTATTCTGTATGTGGGCTCAATGCTATTAGACATGGAGAAAAATGTAGTCTACTAAATGAAAAAAATAGTTTTTTGTACAGCAGAAATGGTGAACTTGCATATTTGAAGGCACTCTTGTATGTGATAATGAAGAAAAAGGCAGATCCATAAGACAAAATATTTGCCTGGTATCATACAATTTGAGACCAGCTTACAGGTCAAGTACATTACAGATGGGTCGAGTAGATTATTCATGTTACTAGACCTGCACATCTAGTAACATTTTTATGATTTTACGAGGCCTGTGAAAGGCTGAAAAACAGATGTGAGCTACCATGAAGTAAAGCACCACGAAGAGTACAGTCGGGTCCCTTTCTTCTTCATTTAAAAGGTCAACAAAGCCTGTCTACATAGCGCTAAAATGAGCGCCCCTCTATTAAAAAAAGAACCAACCTCAAACCACCACAACACTGATTTGAAAACAATGACTACTTCTACCCCTGAACACTAGCTTCCAGCAGGGATATTTTTCAAATAAACTATGTAGATACAGCACCTGCCAGACTAAGCCAAATGGGTAAGAATTACACGGGTCCAATGCTAATTGAGCAACAGAAGCCAAGCTACACCCCTCTCTGGAAGCTCACATTTGTTAAAAACTGGTCTGGGGTCACACCTATTCCTATTGAGAGGAATCCTGGCCGGGCAGCTGAAGATGGTCAACTCTATTAGAGCATATCAACATGGATTTGCATATGGCTGTTTCCTGTCGGAGGTAGCACCGTGGGAGCAAAACACACTGCCTGGCATGCAGCCTGAGTAATTTACCAGTACCACCCATAAGTTTCTCTATTTTACACGTTAAGTATGAATGGTATACCCAGATATGGGATCCCTGCTTACTGTGCCACAGAGCTCAAGGTGAAACTTCGTGATTAGGCTCTAATAGGCAAAGCCCGTTTAGGGTTTGCTTGTGTTCCTGTTTAGAGGCAACTCGCCTTGGCATTTCGGACTTCGTTGTTCTCCTGGGGCCGGAACAAGGTTCACTTACATATGGCTGGTTCGTGTCTGAGGTGGCAGGATGGATGGAAAAAGGGTAGTCTGGCGTGGGGACCAAGTTATTAATACAGAGCGTTTCGAGCATACTCTGTTGCCTTTTTTGAACAAGATATCAGCGCATGTTACAGGTCAGGCTTGAACAAATCTTGCTTTTGTTTGCTAAATGTAGATCTTAATATGTTTAGCCACTGAGACAGTTTGTAGCTTATTTTCATGTTAACTGGACCCCGCATCTTGTAGAGTGAGTAATGCTTTGCTGCTTTTAGGTAAGACAAAGCCCTGTGCAAACCGTCTGACGTCTCATGCTAAACAGAACACATTACTTAAATTAGCACTTAAACGAAGCATAATGTTCAAGCTGGTTATCCCTGTAGCACAGCCGGTGCACTGAATTCAAATGACGGGTGGCAGCACCTAAAATACTCACCGACAAGTGGGGGAAGAGTGAGCCATGGAAAGAGGAAACCCAGCGGCAAAGTGTCAGCGCCCATCGCGAGCTTTTCCGCAGCCAGGTTTGCACTGAAACAGAGACGGGCAGAGGTGAGGAGGACGGGGAAGTGGAGGAGGGTGGTGGAAAGGTTCAAAGGCACGCACGGGAAAACGTAAAAGCAGCTGAGTGCACGAACCAAACCGAGCAACAGAAGGCGCAGAAGGCAGAGGTCTGCATGGGAGGCGCCATGCACTCGGAAGCCGTGCTTAATTTGTGCTCGTTTTTTTCCGATGCGGAGCACCGGCACTTATTTTTCTGCCTCAAACCTTTACAGCAAGCAAAAGGCACATGGGAAAGACGGAGGAAGAGAAAAACGAAAAAGCGTCACAAAGCGAGAAAGCTGCACGGGCGAGCTGAAGGAGCAGGGAGTGGCTGTAAATGGATTGAAGAGGTTTCAGGATTACGCCGCCTCAGTATTCAGTTTTCGCACATTTAATTGCAGTTTTCGCACATTTAATTGCAGCAGCCGCGTGTTTAAGAGGAGGGCTTTGGGCACCGGCACCTTTTTATTGACAAATTAAGCACTGCTTGGAATGGCTCATGGATGACTCTTACGACATGAGGCAAAGGACAGCATATCCGGAAAACATCAGTTGGATAGGCACAGAGGGGAGGAAACGGGCAACTCAAGAGGGGAAGTGCGTCAGAAAGGTCGCTGGTGGACAGAGCAGGTAACATGCGAGGGAAAGGAGCAAGGGAAAAGTTCAAGGGGTGAGTTTATGGCTAAAGAAACTGCCCTCAGATTGCGCGGACTGCAGCGGGGCAGGTAAGACTTCGCAGGCGAGGAACCACCGGGAAAAGAGGTGTTCATGTTCAGCACACAAAAGGGCTGGGTGAAAGATGCAGAATGACTACTTTGGGCCATGGAGTGAAAACACTGGCAGAGAGCTACAACAGCACGAGTACCCGCTGCAGATGCCTATTTCATGTCCAAGCAAGTAATAGTGCACCAGAGACACAAGAATCCCCCATTCACACAACTAGGTACAGAATGGAAAAATCCGTGTCATTTGATCTCCCACACATATATCAGCGGGGAGAACTTTCATCAGGCACAGAACACGCAGAGCAGGGGCTCATCAGTGCGAACGTCCTTCTTCGAGCAGGGAGAGAATGAACAGCAGTGGACAAGCCTGTCTCGCACTCACAAGCCAAAGCAAGCACGGGCTGCCAGCAGCTAGTAACTCACCTCCCCAGGCCTTTGTCCCAATCCAGAGCACAGATCAAGGGCCGCATGTGGAAGAGCCTTCAGCTCCCACCCGTCACACCACAGAACTCACGATGCAGCACACGTAGACACACACACAGAAGCAAGCGTTCATTTGTATGTTACTAAAACAAATGGTGCTACCAAGCATGGGTGGGAAAATGAGACCATACAGCCAACCTGATCAAACCAACTAACTCTAAGCTTGTAATTTATAAATATCACTGTTGATTCCTAAAGCCAGAAGGGCTACAAATAAAAACAGAGCCTTTCAAGCTGCAACTGCAGCGCTCTGGGAAAGCCAGTCCACTGCATCGCACGATAACTTTGAACATTTAGCTTTCTGAAAACAGTTTAAAATCTAAAAATCCAATAGCTTCGAAGCAAACTGACCACTGCAGCTATAGCAGCGGAGGAACGAGACTCGTTTCTCAATGCCAATAAACCCAGTGATGGCTTTCGCTACCAGTGGCCTTTTAGACTGGATTGGAAGTACCAGCTGGACGAGGCAAAGCCACCCCTATACTTTTAATAAACAAAGTAGTGAAGCAGAGTGAAAGGATGACTGCCATACAAGTGCTGACAAGGTATGGTGACCAGAGTCTGCATCAGAGCGTGGGAAGCGAGCAGTAGGAACATCATGGAGGGAGCATTCGATCACACAAACTCTGACACGTGCTCAATAGCCTCACCTTCCTCCTCCGAGTTTGTGATCTCATCCAGCAGGCCGGAGAGCCCCACGTCTTGCCTGCAAACAACAAACACGTGCAATGTTAACCTCTGGAGGATCAGGACCTGAAACAAACAGCGAGGTGCAATCACATATGTGATGATGGTGGTTAGAAGAGAGGCGACAGCATCACAAAGGTTAATACACACAGCGTGCCACGACCAGGGAGGACACCATCACAGGGTCTAAACCGTCATCACTGGGGCGAGACAATGAGTGCGAGAGGGAAAGACTAGACATAGGCAGAGAGAGAATCGCATCCTGTCAAATGACGTCCTTGCAGCAAGGACAGCAGTGAGCACCACGGGTGAGTGAAGCAGCCAAGCAAACAAGGCCTGGCTCTGGCCTGAGGGGCATCACCCTTGCTGCACTTCCTGTGACATTAGCCAGGGCAGGAGCATTCTTTTTGTCTTCTGAACACGGTTGGCAGGACTTTCACAGTGTGTCTGATGCCCACTCTCTAGATCACTTTCGAGATATAGACCGGATTGTTTATACTACAGAATATTATGCTGGGAGCTATTACAGTTATGCTGATAATTGCCCGTATTTTTTGCAAAATGATAGATTAGCAGCACTTGCCACATACTCCAAAACCTTCTACAGTTTGAAGATATCAACAAAAAAATATACCAGCAGCTCAAATACATCGGATGTTACCAGGGAATGTAGGCTTGGAATGCAACTCACTTTCTGGCACTCTATAGCAGTCAATACGTTTGCATGCTGCATCACATCACAGAAGTGAGAACTTCCATGGGGTGGTGTCATTACTGTTCACCACGTTTAATACCAGCTCATGGCACATAGTGCTAACACTTCCCTCACGCCCCCTGCACTTCCACAGTTCCAGGTATTTCTAAGGGGCAGCCACTCGTCTTATTGTAGCTGTAGTGTGCTGTACACACCCAAAGATTAATAACGTGGTGTATAACTGGGCACCTGTTTAACAAGAATTACATCATTCAGCAATCCAGTAACTTGACCAGGATGCAGAAGAAAGGAGAAAGATTCAAGAACGTTTACCCAGCCTCAAACACACAGTTTGACGTGTCAAGTGAGGCATTACATCATTACATGAAAGGAAAGCTACTTACCTGCAACGCTTCTTCTGTATAATGAGCATCAGTCCTCTGTTTGAGCTGTTGGCTGCAGGTGGAGCCCACCAGCGCTCATTTGTTAGGGACCAGCACTTAACTTTCCTCATCAGACTTTAAAACATTAAAGAGGGAAGGAGGAGGAAGAGAAAGACGGGAAAAGGGTGAGAAAGGGAGTGACACGGAGCCGACTAGCAGAGCGGCGCTGAATCTTCCCCACGGGAAATAAACTCATTAATTACTTCAATCAGCCTGTAAACATTTTCGTCTCCTTTAGAACAACTTCTGGCGACGAGTTGCCGGCTACGGAGCTGGTGGGGCAAGGTTCAGTGCAACCACCCGGGTGTCGGCGCTTCGCCTGGGGCCACCCTTTACACGCTGAAGGTACGGCAAGACAGGACTGTGCAAGTTTTGTCAGTGCACTATTAATAATTTAAATAATGGTACCTTCTCGTGTTGGTTCCTGTGGACGAAGGCAAGACGAACAAGCATTAGAGGAATGGCCCTGGTGTAATACTGTCTTTATCAAAATAAAGGAAGGACCAGCAGTACTGAAGGTATTAGAGAAAAGTACCTAGCTTGTGTTGCTTTCCAAAGGAGGACACTGTGACTTTATTCTATTGGAAGTGCTTACAGTTGTGTTTTCTGGAATCTTAATGTGAGCTGAATTTTTTGGAATGGATGTGCCAACAATTACACCACCTCCTCCGTATTTGGCATTACCTTGTCAGCCAGCAATAGAATGGGAGGAGTGGTTAGATATTTTTGATAATTATCTAGAGGTGCTGGATGGTCAAAGGTTCCGCCCTAGTAGGAAAAAAGCCATATTATTGAATGCTTTAGGCAAAGAAGGTCAACACATATATAAGTATCTTCCTAACTTGCCAGTTCAGGGTGATGAAGTAGATACAGATGTATACATGGACGCAAGGAAAAAATTAGATTTAAGATTTGCAAGACTCAAAATGTGGTGATGAGACAACACAAATTTTACACCCAACCTCAAAGAGTTGGTGAATCTATTGATTACTTTGTTTCAAGGTTAAGAGAACTGGCAATCAAATGTCAATTTGGACAGATGGAAGACGACATGATTCGAGATCAGTTAATTGTCCAGTGTAAGAGTAGAAAAATGCAAGAGAGCTTGTGGGCAGCTAAGAATCCCACGTTGAAGGACGCCATCAAAATAACAAGAGTTGTGGAAGAATCTGAGTATTGCATGAAAGCTATGGAAAAGAAGGAAACAAAAGATAAAGTAGCGGCCATAGGCAAGAGGCGGGATATTGTTTCTACCAGAGTTAAGAGTTATAACAACAAATCAGCAAAGGAAACAGAGGGTAGGAGATGCAACAAATGCGGAAGTTTCAATCACACATCGGATGCAAGATTTTGTTTTGCTGTAGGAAAGAAGTGTAGAAAGTGTGGATTGAAAGGACATTTTGCTAGAATATGTCGAGGTTCAAGCAGAAGGAGTGTGGCAACACTCTTGGAGGAAGAGGAAGATGACAACTTGTGCAAGACGAATCTGTGTACAGACAGAGTTTTGGTCGTAGAAGATGGAGGAATACGTAGACCAAAAGCACAAAGATCCAAGGCGCAATTTGTAATTTGAGGAAAATCTGTTGAATTGATGGTGGATTCTGAATCTTTGTATATCATAATTCCAAGTTTGGCCGCAAGTACGATTGTTATCAAAAGACATAAGTCCTGGTGGATATCAAGGGGAGAAAATAGACCTCATAGCTTATATGATGGCTGACATTCAGTTTGGAGGAAGAAGCATCAAAGGGAAGTTATATGTTGCTGAATCAGGTCCACCTATCCTAGGATGGATCCATCAATATGATCTCCATATGATCATAAATCCTCGTGCTAAAACACAGATATTATTTGTGGAAGAAGTTACCTTGCAAGACATTTGTAGTGATGCAAAAGATATCTTTCGAGAGGAAATGGGTCAATTGACTGGGTACTGTCACAAGATGAAACTCAAGGATGGTGCGATTCCAGTACGGCATAGCGTCAGGAGGGTGCAGATTTTGGCCAGAGGGCAAGTTAAAGAGTTAATTGATGAAATGCTTAATAGTGGTGTCATTGAACCAGTGGAAGCATCAAATTGGGTATCTCCAGTTGTGATAACTAAGAAGGCTGATGGCAAGCTGCGTTTTTTTGTTGATTTGAGGAGCTTGAATCAGAATGTCGTAATGGACAATTTTCCTCTACCAAATATCAATTTGCTAGTTTTAATGCTGAAAGGAGGGAAGTTTTTTTTACAAAACTTGATTTGAAGCATGCGTACCACCAGGTAAAGTTAAATCCTGAGTCGAAAGCTTGAACTACATTCATTACTGTGGAAGGCACATTTCAATTTATTAGGATGCCTTTTCGTTTGTGTTCGACTGCTAGTGTTTTCCAAAGAGTAATGAGTGATTTACTTAAGGGAATTCCAAATGTTATATATTTTCAGGATGATATATACATTTTTGGTGATACTGTTGAGAGCCACAATTTGACGCTGAAGCTAGTTCTTGAAAACATTTTATAATCAGGTTTGACCTTGAGGAAAGAGAAGTGCATATTTCTGGCCAAGGAAGTGGAATATCTAGGGCACACATTGTCGCAGCATGGTGTGAAGCCGAAGAGGGATCTGTTGAGAGCTATTAGAGTGGCGTCAGATCCTATAAATAAAGACCAGTTGAAGTCCTTTTTTGGGCCTAGTGGAGTATTATTCCAAATTTGTGGAAAATTTTGCATCAAAAACTGAAATACTTAAAGCATTATTGAGGAAAGGAGTGAACTTTGAGTGGGTTGCGGCACAGAAACAGTGTTGAGTCCATAAAGAGAGACATTTGGGAAGCTGACATTCTGGTACCCTTTGATGGAAGAAAATAATCAATGGTTACAGTTGACGCCAGCGCTACAGGCTTAGGTGCTACATTATCCCAAATGCATGGATCAAAGGAAAGAACAGTTGCTTTTGCTTCTCGTTCTTTGACGCAGACAGAATGTAACTACCCAGTGATAGAGAAGGATGCTTTGGCGGCTACATGGGGTATGGCGCATTTCAGAATGTACATATGAGGAAAGCAGTTCAAATTGCGGTCTGATCACAAGCCTTTGGTAAAGGTGTTGACTGCAGCTGGAGCTGAGACAGGCTCTTCCAGATTGATTAGACTTGCGACGAGGTCACAGGAGTACAACTATACTGTAGAATATATACATGGATGGAGAAATGTGCAAGCTGACTGTCTCTCACAGCTGTCACATGCTAGAGATTTGGTGAATGAGGGACCTGATAGTGTTAAAGACTGGGAGGATCTTGTTGCGAGTGTTGGTGATATAGTGCAATGGTCTTCAGGGGCTTTGAGTAAAAAAGATTGGTGTCAGGCCATGCTATGTGATGATGAAATGAGGGAAGTAATCAAGATGTTAGTGAGTGGCAACTGAAGGGGGAGCACTTTGCCAAAAAACTTGTGGACTTATTGTAAAGTATTAGATGAACTCTCATGTGTGAGTGATAATGTTGTTGTACGTGGTGAGAAATTTGTTCCTCCTTTAGGAGTGAGAAAGAAAATCTTCAATATTGCTCATGAGGGCCATTTAGGGCAAACACTAACGAAGAGGAGACTCAGGTAGGATTTCTGGTGGCCAGGAATGGATGATGTTGTTGTGCACTGGGTGGAGAGATGTGACATGTGTATACGCAGTGAGAAGAGACTGAAAGTAGGCAAGCAGTCTCTAATAGGTCACATAGAAGATCCAGGACAAGTGTGGCATACTGTGTGCGGGGATTTCATTGGTCCATTGTGCGGAGTCAACCACATGTCAAGGTTTGCGTTTGTTTTGCTGGATGTTCATTCAAAATGGCTGACACTGAAGTTATGTCAGAAATAACCACCTCATCCACTGTGAAGGTTTTGTCTGAAGTATTTAGGGAAGAAGGTTTTCCGGTGTGTCTGGTGACGGATAATGGTACCCAACTTACTTCTTATGAAATGAAAAGGTTTCTTTCGTCGTGTGGAATCAAACATTCATGGACAGCACTGTATAATCCACAGGCACATGGAATGGTGGAAAGAGCCAACAGGATGGTTAAGGGTGCCATACATCAAGCATTGGCAAGTGGTATGGATGTAGAAAGTATGGTTGCGGATGTTGTGTGGGCATATTGCAATACTGTCAATTGTGCAACAGGGTCTTCACCTTTTTCCATGATGAGGAGTAGAAAGCCAAATTCTAAATTGACTCAGTTCTGGTTGAGAGAATTGGTCAATGTTGATGTGGGAGAGTCAAGAAGAGAGAATAGGGGTGGAAGTCCTGTGAAGGATGAAAGGGGTAAGAACAAAATTTGGCCTGGTGATTGGGTGAAAATAAAGTCTGGAAGAATCAAGAGTGGAGTTAATAAATATAAAGGGCCATTTCAGGTCAAAGAGGTCTATCCTTGGTATGTAATCCTGAATAATGGTGAAAGATGGAATTTAAGAAGAGTAGCTAAATTTAATTTAGAGGAACCGAACTGTGCAAGAGACATGAGTTGTGATGAATGTAGTGGTTATATGCTTTATGTACTGGGGAGGAAGAAATCCATGTGTCCAGAGTTTGCACAAAACTCTGCACTATCAGGTGCTGAGCCTCTTTTTCCTGATCTGTGTGGAGTTGATCGTGTAGAAGCAGAGAGTAGAGTAGAAAGTGACGAGATTATTGAATCCAGGGAAGAAATAGTGAAGGAGAGACCACAAAGAATTAAGAGAGCACCAGCATTTTTGGATGATTATGTAAGGTAGAGAAGTTTGGTGGAAGTACTTTCTCACATGGGCTTGTTGACACATTATGGGATACATACCTGTGTGATATTTGATTAATGTTTACCTGTGAGATATTTGATTAATGTTTTGTTTTTTCCATTTCTCTTTTGCGTTCTTTTCTGCTAATCTGTTTAAATACTAATGCTTAATATTTTAGTGATGTAAGTTCCTTTGTTTAATGAAAAGAGGAAGATATGTTGTAATGTCGAATCTGCGAGTTCGATGCGTGTGCGAGCTCGACGGCTCTGACGTTCCGACCACGGAGCTAGTCCGACGGTTGGGAGTGACACGAAGCTGGCGAGCAGAGCAGGACTGAATCTTCCCCACCGGAAATAAACTCATACATTACTTCAATCAGCCTGTAAACATCGAATCTTCTTTATAACATTTCTCATGACATGAATGGTGCTGCCAGGCCTAAATCCGAAAATACAATTACTAGTCTAATTTATTAAGCTAGCTCTTATCCTTACTATATGCCATAGCACACTGTTGGTTGAGGAAATCTCCTTGCAGTTACAGGACCTGCATCACGGATTTGGGGCCAGATGTACGAAGCATTTTTCTAGTCGCAAAGGGGCAGATTCACAGAATCGTCCCCTTTGCGACTAGAAAAATGCTTTTTGAGATGTATAAATCCCAAAACTGTAAACTGTAAACTTTGCACTTGTATAGCGCACTACTCACCCGTTAGGTTCTCAAGGCGCTGTACGCATACCGCTGTGGAACCCCTCTGGCTTTTCCCTGTGAGGCACCCACTCCTGGGCACCCCCAGGGTGAAGCCAGGCATCCAAGTGCTGTGAGGGCCGTTGTGGAGATTAAGCAAACTATTGCCCAGAGTTATAGAGTGGGACCCATTAATTAGATTAGGCACAGAGGCGAGAATTATCTGGTCCTAGGGAATAGAGCCCAAGACCTGCCGAGGCGGGGAATCGAACCCTGGTCCCGGGCCAGATCTCTGCATCACGGTCTGACGCTCTAACCATTGTGCCCCACTTCTCCACTCAACTGCGATTCAGTAATTTGATTCGGTATTAGGAAGGGGTGTGTCCAGGGCGTGCTTTCCTAATACCGAATCTAAATGGTATGCACAATTGTTTTGTGACTGGGAATGCGGTCGCAAAACAATCGCAATTTCAAATTGGTGCTAACCCATTCGCAAAAGGGAAGGGGTCCCCAGGGGACCCCTTCCCCTTTGTGAATGCATGCGAAAACATTTTTTCAGAGCAGGCAGTGGACTCGCAGACCACTGCTTGCTCTGAAAGAATGAAAAGAAAACTTTTATTTTCTTTTTTTCAAAATGCATTCTGTTTTCCTTTAAGGAAAACAGGCTGCATTAAAAAAAAAAAAAATACTGCTTTATTTCAAAGCAGTCACAGACATAGTGGTCAGCTGACACGAGCAGGCCACCATCCCTGTGAGTGCCCCCATTCCCAAAGAATCGCAAATTGCGACCTACCTCATAAATATTCACGAGGTAGGTCATTTGCGACCCCACTGCGAATCCGACAGTGTCATTGACACTGTTGCACATCCGGTTTTGCGAGTCGCAAAACCAGATCTTTGTACATGTGGCCCTTGGTCATTTACCAGGAACATAAACATTTCTGTATCTTGATTTTATCCAGCACAGATGTCACAGGATGTCAGGGGTGAAGACCAGGCTGATTTAACTTTGAGTGACAGGTGAGGAAGACGACACTGCATAGCAGGACATAGCTTGATAAGCTGCTGGAAGAGGAGTGATCTACAGTTCCTGTAAATGCCTTAAATTAGGTTTGTATGTGCGATGGGGCTGTTTCGTGTCCACTGATGCCTGGTTTGAAGTACTGATTGAACATTAGGGATTATATAGGTGTTTTTGGTTAACTTCTTGAACCCCACAGATGTCAATATGATTATGGAGGGGGTAAGTAGATGGAGGTTTCATGTCTTGATGTTTAGTTTGTTTGGGTTGCTACTTGGAGAAATGATACATAAAAACAAAAAAACCCACATTAATATCTTACTATCTTTTTCTGCAACATTGCTTTCGATGATACAGGTTACTCCGTGGACTTTCTCTGAAAAGGGTGAAGCTAGTTTTGGTGCTTTATGGATGTATTAAAAAGTGGGCACAAATCTAATGAACTTAGCTAGTCTGTATTCCTTTCTATGGATCATCTTTACACACTTACAATGCAGAACATAAGTTTGGGCTGCAGGTGGAATTTCTACACCTTATTTATCACTCTATTGTATCCTCCGGACTCATCACCTATGCCCTTTCTCCACAACGCACTCATTCGCCCTGCGGCATCACTCCCATCTTTTTTTGCACATTCTTCATGACCAACTGCACCCCTCCCCTCCAATATCCCCACAGTTCGATCTAAACCTGTGACTTAATTTGCTGTTCTTTCTCTACGCTCATTGGTGCAGTGGAAACCCAACTACAGGGACGTGGGTGGTATATTACATATGTTTACAGTTTGAGGCATGGTGAGCTTTCCTGACCATTCAGTGTCGATCCCAGAGTTAAACTGCTTCTGTTTGGGGCCCAAATCAGCATTTTTGTCACTGGGTCACATTGTCTTCTACTCTCTCGCCCTTAAAAGACTGCCTTACATATTACTTGTTCTTCCCCTCCTACCAGACTTTCACTCCAACCTCTTCCACTTACTGTTAGTTAGTTTAGACCTCTTTAGTATAAGCACAACTAGCTTCAAAGTCTATTGTATGCTGCATTGCAGCAGAGTTAATAACATTTTCACATAGTGCGCCCTTTAACTCCCACATGGAGACACATTTCCCGGTAGGGAAGGAGATATTGGGGGTGCTCATATCCTAATGTGAAATGCAGATGGCAGTTCACCCACGTCCCCACTCCACCAATCCGTGATGACGTAAGGTCAACTAATGGATACGCAGGCACCTTGTGTCTTCATAAAATACATAAAATGTGTCTTCATAAATACTATCTCTGCTGCAACTTAATGAGCTCCATGGTGGCATGTTGGTTTCCTGTAGGTTAGCAATATGGGCATGTCTACTACGCCTCAAATATAGATAGAATTTGACCTGATAGCTTGTAGCTGTTGGTCAAAGCTTTCCACTTGTCCCGTTTAGGGGGAAGCATCATGCATCTTCATCTACGCCGCTCTGCTCTTTGGGAGGGGATTGCTGTTTCACCACCTTCGTACTGTGCAGTTGGGAGGTTAAGTAGAGTCAGAACTAGTCCACGGCAGCAGATTACTTCCAATCTAGGGGACCAGAAGCGGCCATGGCACAGCACTCTTCAGGCTCCAGGAAGTGCAGCACTCCAGCTTCAGCTGCACAAGAATGGCGCCAGTCACCTGAGGCAGGTGATGATGACGATGGATAGCCTGTCACGCCGCCTTCTGCCCAGGTGGATCACAGGCTCCCTGAAGGCCCCCTGAGTTGTGTGGATACAGTGGTAGGCCCAACTGGTAACAGACAGTGAGGAAGGAAGCCATCTCTGGTGTCTCAATTCACAGCATGAAGGGTCATAAGCCCATGCCCAGGGCCAAGCCTGTCGGTTGAGTGTGTGTAGTATGCCACTTCTACAGCACAGCCTCGTTGGCTCCCCTAGCAAGTAGTGGAGGCACCCAAGTGGCAGTGAGGGCTGCCGTCCAGTAAGCACCGGATCATCTCCCCCCAGCTTGGGTCTTGGAGTGTGTGCATGTGCAGGGGGTGCGAGACACTCACAGCAGTGTGCAGCAGAGCAGCACATCTGCATCGGTGGGCAGGGTATGGGGGGTGGTTTGGTGGGGGGCTTGGGAGGGGAAGGGAGTTTGGAGCACCAATGCTCTAGGCCGCTGCTATAGGCAAAGGCAGGCCACAGCTCCAGAACAGGTAGTTTCTGGGTGAATTCCGCCTCTTGGTTGGGGGATCAAATCAGAAGGCCACAGTTCTGCTGGCGAGCAGGCCGCACCCTTCCCCTTGAGTCGGCAGCGGTCTTCGATGACCCAGTGCGGGACGTACAGACGACAGGGTTATGTGAGACTGGCTTCTCAAGTGGAGCTCCCTCACTCCGCACCCATCTAGTCATCATCTTGCCCTCGCCCCCTACATGGAACAACATTAAACAAATATCTAGGCCAATCAATGGGTGGGCAATATGCAATAATAATATAAATAGACATAGAATAAGTAAGGATTAGTGTGGGAAAATGCATAAAAAGAGGTACAAAGAACAAACAATATAGTGATATATTTCACAGACTTGTGTTGTCTCCTAAATTGAATTAAGTCAGAAAAGCAAAACACAACAGAGAAAATAACTGGAGAACTCCCACCCCCAAGGAATGTTTATTAACATGAAAATTTGTTGTGGCAGACAAAACAATGCTGGTTAAAAAGTATATGGGGCTCCTTTATAATGACATACTCTAATGATTGCCTACACTGCTCTCTATACTGAAACACACAAGTCTGACTTTATGTCTTGCTTAGTTACATATTGTGAACTTTTAAGTGTGTGTGTATATCTAGGCTATTGTGAGTATGGTGCAAGGTATTGTGCGACAATGTAACATCATGCTGACAATTCGTTTAGCTCTGCCATGCTGAAAATATTGCATCTTTACTACACTGCAGCCTGGTATATTTAACCCCTTTTGTGCCCCGGACAGCTGGGATCTATCCGATGCTACAGTGCTCATCGGACGTCCCAGCCATCCAGGCACATGGCACAGGAAATCCCTCTGGTGCTGCCAAAACAGCCTCGGGAGCTGGGGAATAATTATTAATATAAGTTATTCCCCGGCTCCAGAGGCTGTTGCGTGTTTTTTTTTTTTAGTGAAATGACAATCAGCGCGCATGGTGCGCTGATGTCATTTCACTGAAAACGAAAGTGAGATGAAATAATCAACTCATTTCACTTTTGCTGCCTCGGAGCTCAGGAGGCTAGCTTGACCTCCCAAATACCAGGGTAGACGGGAGAGGTATCTTTGGAAAGGGTACCCCTTCGTAGTGGATTCCTGTTTGGGGATTGCTGCAGGAGGACGATTCCCAAGCAATGATCCACTCACTAGACACCATGGCGGGGGGAGCGGCCCCTTGGGCAAGGGCTTTTATTCCCCCTTTATGTCTTGTGGGCATATTCAGTCTTTCTGCCCCCACTGGGGGGGGGGGGGGCAGATGGGGGCAATAGACCCCAGTCTGCCCCCGGGTGAGGGCAGGGGGGAGCAGAAAGCCAACTAGACAACTGGGAATATTTTTTTCCCAAACCTAGGGTCATGCCAATGCTGCCACCCAGTTCCAAACATAAACATGCATTTGCAATGCAATAGGTCTTGCATTTGTTAGAGTTAGAGCTATTGGTGCTGTAAATATCAGTGTTTTTTACTTATGTGTTTTGGTTTGGAGTGTTGTGGATGTATGTGGTGTGGAGTGGAAGTATGCGTGTTGTATTGGAATTGTTAATTGTGTAATTGTTTGGGGTGAAATTGTGTGGTGTAGAGTATATTTGTGTAGTGGAATTATGTGGCATAGTAAATTACAGAAGCCCTTAAGTGGCACTTATGACTATTGTGGTTGCAACATTATGCCTGATGAAAGCCTGGGGGAGTGTAGGTACTGAGGTATCCTCAAGTGTTTCAGGTGAGTGGTGCAGTCCAGAATGTAGGGGGGGGTGGGGAGTAGGGATTAGTTAAGGGGGGGGTGTATAGGTATGTTTAGGATCGGAAGCGTAATGAAAGGTTTCCTCTCTTTGCCTTCTTTGTACACCTCAGAGGTCTGTGTTCTGTCCCTACCCACCGATTTTGCAAGGGTTTCATACGCATAGAAGTAGATCTTGAATAATGACTCATTAGGGTTTGAAGCTGCTTTTTGGGAAGTCAGTAACTCCTCCTGTGAGTTAGGAATCTGTGCTCCGTACATCAATATCCCTCTAGCTCAGGAAGCATAACTTTATGAAGGCCTTACGTGTAATTGGAATATTTAATACATATTAGAGTTGCATCTTTGAAGAGGGAATAAATAATTTGTAATGCGTTGCTTTCCCCCAGAACTCCTACTTTCACCCAGAAATCCTACTTAATTTAATTTAGGCATCGGGAATCAGTAACGTGTTCCTCCTTTGAGCTAGGGTCAGTGATCTCTTTTGAAGAGGACCAGAATAAGCAATGGTTCACAGGTTCTTCCCGTGTACCTCGGCTTAGACATTTTCCTTGTGTAGTGTTGGTCGTATATTTTCTACCCCCTAGTAACTACGGCAACTTGCAACAGCAGATTTATAGCCAGACAGTAAAAACACATCTGGTTCTTCGTCTATTTATGACAGTGCAAACTTTAAACAGCAGCCATATTTTAGGGCAGACCTCTCCCCTGTGAAGGTTTGGATAGATGCCGTAAAAGGGCTCTGCTGCAAGCTGAGCAAACACAGATTCCAACAAGCAGGAGTAGGTAGCAGACAAGCAATGGTAGGAGCAAGAGTAGCAGAAGAAATAGCAGGTATAAGTGGGAGTATGTGAAAGTAAGAGAAGGCATAAGCGGAAGTAAGCAAAGGAGAAAGAGTAGGGGTAATTCTAGGAATAGGAGTAAGTATGAATCTGTGTAGGGTAAGAGTTTGAACAGAAGTAAATTGGATTGAGTGGGAGTAAGATCAGGAGTATGTATAGATAGTAGTAGGAAGGAGTGGGAGCAGGACTAAATGTAAGCATAAATTTGAAAAGGTAGGAGCAGGTTCAAGTAAGAGTGGAAGTAAGTAAAATAGGCGTAACTAGAAGTAATATGCGGTGTGAGAATGAGCAAAAGAAGGTCTAAGTATGAAAGTAGGCAGGAGTAGAGAAAACAGGAAATAAAAACTAAGCGTAAGAACAAGATGACAAGAGCACGTAGGAGTAAGAAAGTAAAATTAGGGATAATATGGGCTAAGAGTAGCTGTAGGAGTATAAGTAGGCAGGACTACGTAGACATGCTAGCAGGACTAAGGTTATGTGTAGGAGTATGAAAAAGAGCAAAGATTAGAAGTATTGAAGAGCAGTAGTAAGCCAAAGTAGGATGCGGTATTGGAGCTAGGTAAAAGTACGTAGGAGGAAGTAGGACTAACTAGGAGTAAAAGAATAAAATGCAAGCAAGAGGAGGGGTACAAGCATGAATAAGTAGTATGTAGCAGAAAGTAAAAGAGTGGGAGGAAAAGTAGGAGGAAGTCGCACAAAAATATAAGCATGTAAGAGTGTACAGGTTGAAAAACAGGAGTAAACAGTAGCAAGTAGGAGTAAGTGAGTAAGTAGGCATACGAAGGGCTAAGCAGAAGAGCTGAAGTGTGTAAAAGTAGCAGAAGGTAAGTTCAAGTAGGAGCATGTAGGAGTAAGAGTGTAAGTAGGAGTAGGTAAGACTAAGTGTAACTGTAATATAGGAATAGGAAAATACAGTAGTAAAAGAAACAGCAGTAAGTAGACATAATAAGAGTAAGTAGATAAATGAGTAAGAGCAGGAAGAAATAGGCGTAACATGTAAGTGGAAGCAAGGGTCTGTTAGAGCATGTTGGAATAATAAAACATAAGAGTAGGGACAAAAATGAGGTGTAAGAGAATGAAGTAAGTAAAATTAAGAGGTTAGGTAGCAGAGTAAGAATGAAACCTAGGAGTAGAAACAAAAATCAGTAGGAGTATCTTTAGGAGTAACCGTAGGCATAAGTAGGAAAAGTTGGTGCTGGTAGAATTATGTGTAGGAGTAATGAAAGTAAGATTGAAAGAGACAACGATGAGAAAAGAAAGATGAAAAGATAGCAAATCCTTTCATATTCTTATAAGACTCCAGTGCTAATAAAGCCTGACATGCTTTTCATTTTATGCACACAACCGATGAAGAGCAAGAACCTTCCATTAAGCACTACTGTAACATGCTTCATTTGGTCACGTTTGCTGAAATAGGTACCATTTACGTGTTTTATAGTGTTCACAAACCGCTGTAGCGTGTTACTTGGGGCTAATTGAAATCAAGTTACTGCCATGTTGCTGGCAGAGGTAAAAAAAATTCAATAATGGGTTACACACAGACCTGGTCTCTGTAAAGTGCTGTGTGACGAAGAAGTGAAAGAAAAGAGTTCTCAGTTCCGTGTGAGCAGCACTTCTAAACTTCTTGGATAAAGCGGAGGCGATGCCAGGGAGCAGAACAGTGATTTTTATGGGTCTCTGACGCCCAGTAGCAGTGCGTTTAGCCATAGGGCTGCATCATGCATGTTTTTACTTGAACTCACCATTACAGGGAACGTATAGAGTAGGTAAGCTAACATACTAACATGTGCAACAAGAGTTGCCAATCCCTGCCCCCTTTCTCTGCTCTCCCTGGCACTGGTGGGAAGTAGATAGGAAGGAGCCCTCTCTCCTTCCAACACAGCATTACCACAGATCTGCGCCAAAGACAATACAAACAGCTCCTGGTACCTCAGCTCATGTGCCCTAGTAGACGTGAAGCTGCGAGCTGATAAGAGATTGAGAAGCAGAGTGAGGAAGTGGCTGCATGTCCTGGGGTGGAGCAACAGCAGCAACAATTACGAGATGTCTACAGCCATGGGGGACGGGTCGCCTCAGCTCTGAAGGGCGAGGCCGGCATGTGGGAGCCATGCAGCCTTTGCCAATGTTTCTGAAGCAAGTAATCAAGCATTGGCAAAGGCAAAATAAAACCAAGCTATGCCAACTACTGCCAAGGGTTGGCTGGGGGCTGGTTGGGGGACAAAGGGGGTGTGGTAAAACTAGGGGCAGGAGTGAACATATACTGCGCTGGAAAGTGTTGTGAACAGAGAAAAGGGGCGGTGACAGTAAGGAGGAGAGTTTACAGCTGGGACTAAAGTCCTGAGTCTCCGAGCACAGGGTTAGGGCAAAACAACATAAGCAACCATGGCCTTTTGCCCAATAGTGAACCATCCCACACAGTGTAAACACAGCCTCAAATGTTCTTGTTCTTTGTCCTGGCAATCTAAACAAGAGGCTTGTGCTCGTAGGCTCCTGGGGTGAGACTTCACATACCGGAGTCACTGCAGTGCAAATGACCAGCCGTGGACAGGCGCCGTTCTAACTGCGTGATGGTGAAACATGAAAGCAGCACCCTGACAAGATTTACAGGCCTGCTTTCAATCGTGCTGGAAATCAAAAGAACAAGCATTTGAACAACATAATTTAGAGCCCTGTTAACAGAAACAGGCTGGAGCCACTGGAACATCCAGCGCTCTGATCAAATGCTATTAGCCTAGGAAAAAAGTAATCCCTAAACACATGCTAACTAGGCACAAGTGGAAGGGTACAAGTAATAGGGCCATCTCCAGGGGAGTGTACAACTGTGGAAAAGGTGGGACAAAGAGCAAGGATTGACCACTAGTAAGCAAGGATTTTTTAAGGTCACTGAAACAAACCAGTGAAAAAGCAGAGACCCCACAAAGAAGTATAGAAGTATGTACTAAAGTATATACAAGAGGTCTTGAATGCTCGACCGAAAAACAGACTTTCTGCCCACCCTAGGGGAGCAGATGGGGGCAACAGCCCCTGAGCTGAAAGCTCACTAGGCAGCAGATATTACTATTTGTTTTTCAAACCTAGGGGTGGATGCTGACCACAATGAGCATGCCAATACCCCCACCCAGCTGAAACACAAAAGTAAACAGCCTTTCTGCTCCCTGTGGGCAGATTGGGGTTATGAACTTCGATCTGCCTCTGGGGTGCGGGGGTCAGAAAGCCATTAGAAACCCGAGATTTGTTTTTTTATAAGAGAGGTGTGGGGGCTGCCCACAATGGGCAAGGCCATGCCCTCGCCCAAATTAAATAGGGACAAAAGTCTTTCTGCCCCCTTCCCCTATGAGCCGATGGGGGTAATAGCCCCTGATCTGCCTACTAGAAGTCAGGGAATTAAAAAAAAAAAAGTATCACAGGTGGGGCCTGCCAACCACTAAGACATGATTATGCCCCCACCCCAAATGAAGGGGGCAACAGTCACTCCGCTCCCCCTGCGGACTAAGGCACCTCATCCCAATGGCATGCAACATGGCATATGAAAATTCTAGGTGTCGATTTAACATATGGGCCAAAAGCGCTTTGCTAACTCCCAAAAACGTTCACCTTACAATGTTGAATGGCTGCACTTTTTGGGCTTGTGTAGGCTGCCACCTGGAAAAACCTGCCAAATTCAGATACTTCTGAAAACTAGACATCTGGGGGAGTCCAGGGTGTTGTGCTTCACATGCACCCTACACCATTTTCTTACCCACAATATCCTGCAAACCTCCAACTTTGCCTGAAATCACCCATTTTCTCTACAATTCTGTTATCGAACCTTCTGGAATCCGCAGGAACCCACAAAATTCCTACCATCCAGCATTTCCCCACACGTACTGATAAACGCTGCCCCACTTGTGTGGGTGCCCAAAGCAGAGTCAGCTTAAAAACGTGTGAAAAAAACCCTGCTTTTTTCGACAAGCTTTGGGTCCCCCTCAATTGCTACACGATTTTGTTGCATCCCTGTTGCAGGCACTTGGTCCACCTACACAAGTGAGGTATTATTTTTACCGGGAGAACGAAGGGAACGCTGGTTGGTAGGAAATTTGTGGCTTCCCCCCGATTCCAGAACTTTCCATCACAGAAATGTGAGGAAAATGTGTTTGTTTAGGCACATTTTGAGGTTCACAAGCTATTCTGGGTAACAGAAGCTGGTGAGAGCCACACAAGTCAGCCCATTCTGGATTCCCCTGGGTGTCTAGTTTTCAATCATGTACAGGTTTGCTAGGCTTCCCTAAGTGCCAGTTGAGCTAGGGCCCAAAATCCATAGCTGGGTACATTGCAAAAAGTGGTCAGTTGTGGGAGTTAAAATTTGATGTGTCCACGTTGTGTTTTGGGTTGTTTCCTGTCACGGGCACTAGGCCTACCCTCATAATGAGGTACCATTTTATTGGGCGACTCCGACAGTGCCGTGTGGAAGAAAGTTTGTGGCTCCTCTCAGATTTCAGAATTTTCCATTGCAGGAATGTGAGGTAAATGTGTTTTGTAGACAAATTGTGAGGTTCACAAGGGATTCTGGGTATCAGAACCTGGTGAGAGCCACACAAATCACCCCATTCTGGATTCCACTGGGTGTCTTGTTTTCAAATATGTTCAGGTTTGCTAGGTTTTTCCTAGGTACCGAATAAGCTAGGACCCAAAATCCACAGCTAGGGAATTCTTGGTGGATCAAAGTTTGTGGCTCCCCTCATATTCCAGAACGTTCCATCACAGAAATGTTATGAAAATTTGTTTTTTAGACATATATTGAGGTTTGTAAGGGATTTTGGGTAACAGAACCTTGGGAGTGTCACACAAGTCACTCCATCCTGGATTCCTGGAGTGTCTAGTTTTCAAAAAGGTACAGGTTCGCTAGGTTTCCCTAGGTGCCGGCTGAGCTAGGGCCCAAAAACCCCAACTAAGAAAATTGCAAAAAAGGGCCAGTTTTCAGTGGAAAAATGTGCTGTGTCCACACTGTGTTTTGGGCGGTTTCCTGTCCCGGGCACTAGGCATACCCACATAAGTGAGGTACCATTTATTACGGGAGACTTAGGGGAGCACAGAATAGTAAGTTATTACCAATTGTCTTTCTCTGCATCTGCACCTTTCAAATATAAGACAGTGTGCAAGAAAGAAGTCGTTTTAAGAAATGCCTATTCACATGCTAGTATGGGTACCCCCAAATTCAGAGATGTGCAAATAACCACTGCTTCTAAACTGCAAATCTTGTGCCCATTTCGGAAACACATAGGTTTCCTTGATACCTATTTTTCACTCTTTATATTTTACCAAATAAATAACTGTTTACCAGGTACACAATGAAAAACCATTGCAAGGTGCAGCTCAAGTATTGGCTCTGGGTACCTAGGGTTCTTGGTGAACCTACCAGCCCTATACATCCCCACAACCAGAAGGGTCCAGCGAACATAACAGTGTATGCTTTAAAAATTCTGCCACAGTTACACGAAGTTACAGTTGAAAAATGGCAGTTTTCAACTCAATTTCAATATTTTTTTATTTAAACTGTTACTTTCCATAAGAAAACCTTGAGGAATCTACACAAAAGACCCCTTGCTGAATTCAGACTTTTGTCACTTTTCAGAAATGTATAGCTTTTTTGAGATCCACCATTGGTTTCACACCCATTTTTACCATTAACTAGAGGAGTCTGAAAGGACAAAAAAAAATAGGAAAATTGATTATGTCCCAGTAAAAGTCCAAAACAATGTTGTTTTCCGATTCTAGTCTGCCTCTTTCTGAAATGTGGTAAGATAGGATTTTAGCACCACAAACCCTTTGTTGATGCCATTTGCAGGGAAAAAAACAAATGCTTTCTTCTGCAGCATTTCTGCCCCGCCCCCCCCCCCCCCCCGCCCAAAATAAAACAAGTTTAGCTGTATTTTGGATAATTTCTTGGCCCCCTCCAGGGAAATCCACAAACCCTGGGTACCTTTAGAATTCCCAGGATGTCGGAAAAAAGGACGAAATGTGGCATGGATACCATATGTGGACATACATTTATGGAGGCCTAAAGGCGAATTACCCCAAATAGGCAAAAAAGGCTTAGCACAGAGGAGAGGCGGTGGGGGTGGCAAGGCCTAGCAGTGAAAGGGTTACATTGAGTTACTCGATCAGTTCTTTTCCAACATCTTTCTTCCATCTCCACTGCACTTTATTTACGTTTACAACCCCGAACCCGTAAAACTATTGGCCTGATATATCAAAGGGTTTTTCCCGTTCGGTGCCCAAGGGAAAATGTTACTACATATGGGCCTATACGAGTGACCCTTAGCAAACCATGGAATTAGGTGCAGAGGCAAGAAGGGAAAATCAGCATCAGGCACAATTTGTTGCGACGCTTTTTCTTGTTTAATCTGAAAAACCTCACCTTTGATCACTTGGTATTCCCTTTCCACAGAACGTGCCTTACAATACCTCTGATGCACTGCTACTTTTGGCACAATATATTTAGAGATCACTGGTGTAGTGACTAACAAACGGTGACTATATTTGTGTTCTGCACTAACCCAGTTCGGTGCTAGTCCATGCTCTGCTGTCGAGCAGCTGGGACAAACACATATTTGATCTTACAATCTCTTCAGCTATTAGTCACCATTCCTGGACACCACCTCTCGCCTCCTATCCAAAGATGTTAAGTTACAAAAGACTCACCAAGCATTGAGGCATCGCTTCCAAATGGTCTCGCGGTGGTGAATAAAAGCTGCCTTTGTGCTGTGTTCCAGACGCCCATGCGGTTTCAGACTTTCCTTGGGGATCACCAAAACTGGCAGATTTACACCCTTCAAAACATCAAAAGGACATCACTTGAAAAAAGTGTTAAGGAAGTTGCTGGGGCACTGCTTAACTTGAAAAAAACACACAAAGCATATTGAGACTTGCATGGGCAAGAGAGCTGTAGAAGCCTAAAAGTATAAGTCAGAATAAAGGTGGGGGTGAACAGTTCTGTGCAACTGAAATAAATACACGCATGTATAAACTATGGCATTGAAAATAAATGTGAATAAAAAAAATACATTATTTAGAGCTACATTAAAAATGACCTCACATTCACACATTCATTACTACAATGCAAAGATCAAATTCAAATGGAAAAGTGACATGAGAAAACACTTTATAATGCCTCAGTTTGCATGTAACTAACAAGTTACTTACCTTCTGTAACGTTTTTTTTTTTTGGTGGATACTCATTCCAACCACACATTCCTTACCTTTAAAAATATCTCCATGTGACAGATTGGATCCATAATATTTTTTAGCATTGCCCCCGTGTGCCGGTAGGTGGTGTTGTGCAACTCAACATCGATCCTACTGCCCCGGAAGTGATGGTGGGAGTCACATGTGTCACCCAAGGGCGCTGAAAATTTTATTTCTTGACACAGTCCACATCCTAAGGCGTGGAGCTCAGTGGGCCGATTACTTGCACCAGTGTGTATGATTCTAACTTGAGACAATTTTAGAAAAGAGTCCATTCTACAGGATGGGGAGATGAGAGGGCGTTGAGGCATCTGCTAGAGTATCCACCAGAAGCAACGTATCCAAAGGTAAAGTAACTCATTCTTCTGATGGATACTTTTACCCACAGATTCTTCACTTTTTGAATCAATACCAAAGCAGTATCTCCCCAGTGTGACGGGCCTGTTGAATGACTCAAACCAAAAAGTCTAATAGGACCGAACGGCCAAAAACGCCCTTCCTGTCTGACTTGGCTGTTGATGTTGAACACTGATGCCCACTTTGCAGACTGACAAATATCCTGGAGATGCCCTCTGCATGCCAGTATACTGGTAGCTGCCCTGGTAAAACGGGTCCTCCATCCTTCTGGAGGATGCCTATTAGCCAACGTGTAGCAGATTTCTATGCAGAGGGCTATTCACCTATATCAAATACTCTTCTGCACTGCCTTTCTTTGTCCCTGAGTACACCACAAAGAGCTGATTGTCCACCAGATGGTCTTTAATACGACTGATGTGAAAGCCCAGTGCTCTTCTGGGGTCCAAACGATGGGGTCTCTCCTCTTCTGAGGAGTGAGATGGAGCCAAGAACACCGGAAGTGTGATGGGTAGTTCAACATGAAAGAAAGTAACAAACTTTGGTAGAAAGGTAGCTCAGGTCTTCAGCACAAGTTTGTCCAGAAAGAAAGTTGTGTAGAGTGACTGTGCTGAAAGAGCTTAAAGCTCACTCATGCGACAAGCTGAAGTTATCACAATGAAAAAGACTGACTTCAGGATCAGGAGGAGTAGAGGACAATGACTCAAAATGGGTGCACATAAGAAAAGTAGGAACCAAATTAAGGTCCCATTGAAGCATCACAAACAAATTAGGAGGGAACATGGATTAAACCTTTAAGAAATCACATCACAACTTGCGATTTAAACAAAGACAGTTGGTCCAGTAAATGCCATATGGCTGAAAGGACCAACGGATAACCTTTAAGCCAGCCCAATGCAAGTCCTTGCCGGACTAAAGATAACACAAATAACAAGACATCTAACAGTCTGGCCTGTAACAAGTCAGTATTACGAGTGCCACACCAAGCCACTAACGTGTCTCAGCAATTAGCATAAACACACTTCAGAGAAGGATGTCTGGCTGCAAGGATGACATCCACTACTTCGGGAGAAGTACTGAATGCAATCAACTGCTGCCAGTCATGCTGGAGGTGTAGAATGTGCAGGTGTGTGTGGAAAACCCTGTCTTACTGCTGTGACATAAGATCATACCAAAGCATCATCTTCATCTGAGGAATTTCCGAGTACTACACGCTCTGGACCAGATCCGGAACCAGTAGGATGACTTACGCCTGGTCATTCCTGATTTTTTCAGAACTCTGGGCAGGAGAGGTAGTGCCTGGAAGACACACAGAAATCCTGTGTTTCACTCTGGGCAGAATGTGTCTCTGTGAGATAGCCTTCTTGGCAACTCCAGCACTCAAAACGGTTAACACTGCATATTCTATGCAGTTATGAATTAGTCGAGCCAGGGTTATCCCACTTGCTGGAAGATGTCCTGCAGCACCTTCAGGTGAAACTGCCGTTTGTGATCCAGCCAGTTGGTTACTATTAGAAAAATGCCCTGATGATTCAGCAACGTCCTGAGGTGCGGGGCCCAGGACCGCACCCTGCTCTGCTTGTGGCCACCACACAACAATGGTGCTGTTTGTGAGGACCAGAACCTGCCTCCACTTGATGGATGATAGGAGCACGTTTAACACCAGGCGAATGGCCCACAAATTCAACATGTTGATGTGGAAATGTGTCTTCGTCCGAGACCTCTGTTCTCCACCTCTCCCATATGACATCTCAATCCCCATAGAGATGCATCCGTCACCACAGTCAGAACTACGTTGGGTAGGGAGAGGGGTTTGATACTTATCCTAATGTGGCTGAGTAACCACAACTGCAGACCTTTTGCAGTTTCCTCCAAAACCTGGATGGATTCTGACAGGTTCCCTTAGAGCTGTGCTCACAGACTTAAAATCTCACTGAACAGCCCACATATACCAACTGGCAAGGGCGATGAGCAGAAGGTATGAGGAGACCAGGAAGCCTTAAAGTGATTCTCACTGAGACCCGGAACCGAGGTGAAACATCAAGATCTTAGCCCAAATGTCTAAGACTCTCATGTCGAAAAGAAAGGCCCAGTAATGTACTGTAGCCAGAATGGCTCTGCTGAAAGGGAGCCTTTGTGAAGGAGTCAGATGTGACTTCGGAACAAGTTCAGGAGCTTTACAGTCCTCTATAGGCCTCTTTAACAGCCAGTCATCAAGGTAGGGGAAGACTGACACACCCAACCTCTAAAAGGTATATTGCGACCACCACAGTCCCCTTCGTGAACACCCAAGGGGTACTGGTGAAGTTGGAGGGTAGCATGGCAAACTAAAATTGCTCATAGCTGGCCTTGAATCACAAGCAGTTCCTTCAGACTTACAAACTAAAATCATCAATATAAGCATCCTGCTGGTCTATTGCTAGCATCCAGGTCTGTGTGATTCAGATCAGAGAGAATCTGGACCAAAGTGAGCTTCCTGAAATTGTCCTTCCAGAGATCAACAATCTATAATAGGACGAAGATCTCTGTACTTCTTGGAACAAGGAAATATCCGGTGTAACATCCGATTTTGATTTCCGAGGCCGTGACTCTCTCAAAGCCCCTTTTCGCCTTAAGAGCCAGAACTTCCTGCAGCAAAATGGACAATTCAGATGTTGTGGTCTACCAACTGTGGAGGAAATGACGGATATCATATATTCAAGCTAGTTTGTTGCCCATTACATAGTACAGAATATGCTCTGCTATCTATTGAGGATAAATTGAGGTTGGTAGTATCTCTCTTGCTCCTACCTTATTGGATGTATCCACCATACTCATTACGGGGTCTCACATCACCCTTCATATTATGGATTCTGAGCTGGATTGCCTCCTATCTCATTAAAAGGCAGGCAGTCACACACCTTCCCCATTTCAATCTAATTTCAGAGCAAGGAGTTCAAAGCTGCCCCTCGCTCAAACCCATGCTTTTGAGATACATGTTTCCTACAATTGGAAAATGTGTTCTACTTTTTGTTTTCTCTACCTCTACCTATGTGGATGATACTCAGATTATCGTTTGAGAGGACGTGACTAATCCAGAACTAAATCTGTTCCATCAATGTATACGTGAGATGTTCTAGTGGGAGTCGCTCTTTCTTGCACCTGGAAGCCATACATTGTACTGTAATCCCACTAAGCTGGCAACCTAGATGATCATATGGCTTTTCTCAACACACTTAAAAATAGATATATTTGTTTCTGTTAGCCATTAATCCTTTCAGTCTGTGCCAGGATACACTTATGGATGACAGATTTAGCTCTATACAAATTCCCAACAGAGGAGAAACCTGGTGCTTAGTGGATTAAAATTTTCAATTAGAAGCCATGTCATGTGAAGGGATGGGTCTAAACCCCATAGCTCCTCGTGGGGTGCTCCGCTAATCACAAAACTTGCAACCTATCTTCTATTATCTTGTTTTACGAGGCTGAGCCTGGAACAAACTTTCTGTTGGAGTACCGCACCAGTACTTAATTATGTGACTGCCGGAGTATGACCCAGTAATTCTTCTTGAATAAACATCTCTGCATGGACATTCTGTGTGGTTTAGTACAGCCCCAGATGCCACAAAAATATAGAAAGTTCTTACCTGAGCTTGAAAGGCAGCAGGTGGACTCATGTAGCTGGCACCAGGCACCAGTTCATTATTATACTCATACAAAGTAACCTCTCCTTCGGGTACAGGAGGCCGGAACAGATCCAGAGTACACATCTCTGTTTCCTCAGTCACTGCAGAGAAAGAAACACCAAATAAAGATGCATTCTGGCCTAAAGGCTCAACACAACTCAAACAGCAAAGAAGCAGTCCTAAAGACCACCTTCCTTCATGCTTAACAGAAGAACTCTCTCTCCTAAATGAGAAGGCAAAGCATAAATGTATTAGGATACATAGTTTTGAAAATCAAGTAGCAAGAAAGAAAGGAGGAAGGCAGCTTTACTAAAGTTAGATGGATTGGAGCCGAAATAGGATGTGATCATGTTAAAATGGAAAACTCGGAAGGGGGCAGGTAACTATCCAACTGTTTCTCTATTTTGATGCCGTTACTATTATCTAGTCCATCAGTTCTTAACCTGGGATCCACACTGCCTACTCAGGGGTACGCAACATTAGACAATAGATTAATAAAGTATGTATACAATTTTTTTTATTTTAAAACCTGTAAGTGTGAAATAATTTGAAAGTGTAAAGGTTAAAAATAAAGGATCTGATTCATAAAGGTAACTTACAACAGTAAGCTTTCTATTTTTCAGTATTCATAAACTGCACTTTCGAAGTGACTTAAAACTTAGTAGTAACTTACATTCTTGTATAAGTTCCAGGACTACACATGGCCAACCACTGGCACTGCAACACAACCTCATGGAAAATAATGGAAGCAGGTACTTAAATTAAAATCCCATATAAAATAATATTCAATTGAAATATATATTTTTTAAATAATAAAAAAATAAATAGCTATAAGAATGTTACAAAATTTATAAATGTAGTATATTTTTAAATATAAAATATTTAAAAAAGTTAGTAAATAATGAATAGCAAAATATGTGCATATTTCTATGTATTTTAACATTTGTATGTTATTTAATATTTTATAATTAAAGAATAAATACTATTTTATATCTTTTTAACATGAATGTATATTTATTTATATGTTTAACTATTTAAAATAATGTAATGGTATTTCCTATGGAGGTTTATTTTAAGTGTCTAACACCATTATTTTCAATTGGAGAGTGTTGCAGCACCAGTGGTTGGCCATGTGTAGTCTTACTACAAAAGTGTAAGCAACTACATAAGAGTAAATTATTACAAAAGTGCAGTTTGTGAATACTGAAAAGTAGCAAACTTACTCACAAGTGTAAACTTCCTCAGAAGTGTGAATCAGGCCCTCAGTTGTCATCCTTAGCTTTACACGCAACAGCACACCAGGTATAGTAAACAGAACCTAGTATTGAATACTGGAAACCTTCACTGAGACACTGGAATGCACAGACATAAAAATAAAAAAAAACATGCATTAAGAGCAAAAAAGGTAATGTGATATGCTAGATTCTAACATATTGCCTCATCTTTTAAAAATAAAAACACATTTTGAATCACTCCAATCTCTGCATTAAAATTAACATTTCCTTTTTTTGTTCATGAATTAAATGTCAATTTATTTATTTGCTTCTGTATTGTTTTTTATTGTTTGAAGCAGGAACAGTACAAAATTGTGTAAGCCATGGTCCTTGGCTTATAGTAATGATTCAGTGGGAGTCCACAGAAGTCAAAATGTTAAGAAACAGTGATCTCATTAAAGCATACCATCCGCGTATCTCACATGCAACTGTTTGGGGTGCTTGAAAATGTTGCCCTCCAGGAATTTAAGTTTCACTTTTTAGAAATTGCTGTATGGAATCAAAAATCCTCTCATGCAAAGGTGCAGTGGCCTAAAAAGCCATATTTAGGGCCTCATTACAAGTTTGCATCGGCTTGGTATTAGGCGGTCCAGCCTCCTGTGCCTTCAGGGCAGTGGCCAACCACCGAGCCTATCACAAAGACAGTCGCTGTGGCAGTGAGCCAATGGCGGTGGATCACTGCGGTCAGCAAAGTAACATACAAGTGCACACTGGATGAATTAAAATAATAATAATAATCTTTATTGTTTAGTTAATAAAAACCATAACAATCATCTCATAATACAACATGTTTAAAGATAAAACATCTCTAAAATTCTATAAAATTCCGTAAATTCCTTGGCCATGAAACCATGCGAGGATCTAAAATCAGTTTCTTAATTCAAAGATGTAAAAAAGTGCGTGATTAAGTATGCATCCAGGATGGCAGGTTTACGTCTTTGGTGTGTGCAGTCAAGAATTTGATAAATTTGCATATTGATTGTGCATCATTAGGATCAAACATTGACATCACCGCTGACCGACAGGAACGAGTCCCATTTCTCATAAAAAGCGGTTTTAATAGTTGTCTGCGGGCTTCTTTTAAGGCTGGACAAATACAAATCAGGTGAACCATATCTTCTTTCTGGCCTTTGCGTAGCCTGCAGGAAGTCTCTCCTCTATTCTTCCACGATGGTTGATCCGCTCTAGCAGGAGATGCTCCCAAATGCAGAGTCAAAAAGCGATGCTTGATGTGAAGTGCGAAGGTTTCAGCCAGGGTGGTGATGGGGCCATGGTGGTATAAGTGTGCAATACCAGCCAGGCGTGTGAGCGTTGCGCAAGTTTAGCTTTATCATCTAGAAAAGATTGGATACTTATTTCCTTTTTTATCGCTCGACACAAAAGGGAATACGACATGTTGGAATCCCATAGGTACTTTGTTTTCATCTCTTGCAAGGAGTTGTTCAGGTATCTGTTGTATACTGAATTAGGATTGCCGTTTACTGAACTCCATAGTGCCGCTACTAGCGGGCTGACAGTGTTTTTACTTATTTTGTACCAGATCTTTATTGTGTGGCCCTTCCTGTCGAGCTGCTGTTGTGTTAGACCAAATTCCAGCCTTATCTGTGCAGGGGAAGCAGAGCGAGGAAGATTGAAGACTTGCTTCTAGATTTTTATTTGCTGCCTTTCCAGAAGGCTAGCTTCTTTCCCGTATTGGGCTGCGCTTCCGTATGTAATTGCTGGAAGGAATTTAGCCGACATAACCGACATTAGTGGTTTATATGATGGGCCCTTTAATCTTTTAGCAAGAGTGCAGAAAGCGAACACCAAGGCTTTGGACTTCTGTAGAATATACTGGTTTTGCAGCACAAAATTGATCTTATTGTCTACTGTAAGTCCAAGATATTTGTAGCTGCAGATCGTATCGAGAGTGAAACTGTTCAATTTTATTTTGTTTTCAGGATTCAAAGAGCAGCCTATTGACATTGTTTTTGTCTTTGAAGTGTTAACCTCTAGTTTGTTTGTCTTTGCAAATTCGCCCAAGGCAGTAACCAGTCGTTGCAACCCTATTTTTGTGTGGCTTAACAGAACAATGTCATCAGCATACGATAGATGTGTTATAGCCAGACTTCCCATCCTTGGAGAATGTGAGTTGGTTGCGTCTAGTTTTGCAGAGAGATCTGCCATGAAGAGGTTACAGAGGTGCGGGCCAACACGCAGCCTTGCTTTAATCCTATATTTGTTGGTATTCTCCTGGAAACTTTTGAGCCGTCTTCTACCTTGATTCGTACCCAAGTTTTGTCATATAGCAATTCTATACACCTCAAAATACGTTCTTGCAAACCCCAACTCCGTAGTTTGTTACAGAGAATTGCTCTGCCCATACAATCAAAAGCACTTTTGAAATCCACAAAACATATGTGTAAATTTTTCTTTAAGCACTTTGCTCGGTTGGCTATATCTCCTAGCGCAAGAATGTTAGTCACTGTGTCGTAGCCCTTCCGGAAACCAGTTTGATTCATAGGGACCAAGGACCATATGTACGAACACTTTTTCCCATAGACACAGAATGGGTAAAAACCTTTGCTACATCTGGCCCCAAGTTATTTAAATTAGACCAGGTGAGCAGGTCTGCTAGGATTAAAAGAGGCAAAGTATTTGGCCTCACTGTCAATTAGAGCTATCAGCCTATAGCTAGCTGGGTTTGCCCTGCTGCCTCCTTTGTATATAGGATTAATGATGGATCCTTTCCAACTATCAGGAATGGTACTGTTACGTTCGACTTCAGCATATAATATTGACAGAGTGGCTGACCAATAATCGAGATCCGCCTTAAATATGGCTTCGGGGAGACCATTAGGGCCGGGTGCCCCGTCCCTACGGCTCCTTCTGATCACCTGGGCTACTTTATTGGCACTGAATCTCATTTCACTCTGAGGAACGTCTGTAGGTTTTAGTGAAGCCTTCAGTTGCTGATTTTCTACAGGAGGGGTTGGCTTAAAAAAGATGTCTAACAGGTAATCCACCCATTTATCTTCTGAAATTGAAGTACAGTTTATTACTCTTGCTTTTCGGTCTATTTCATTCACTGACATCCAGAATTCTCTAGTATTAGCCTTTCTTAAGTTGAAAAGTAATTTGATCCAGAAATCATCCTCCTTTTGGGTTCGTATTTGCCATAGCTGTTTCTTATAATTTTTCCGAAGGGTTTTTATTTGGGCACATAAAGATTCAGTAGGATGTCTATCTTTTGTGGATCTGAGTTTACGTCTCAGATCCTTTCTTAGTTCTAAGATATTTGGTGGCATAGTTAGTGGCCTCTGGTTATGATTTGGAGCTTGACGCCTGGCCCAGCCAAGTGATGGTACTAACTGTAGAAAGCTGGCCCACGCTTTCCCAGCTGAGAGATCTTGGCATGCTGTTGATTGAAGCAGGGTTTTTATATTTTTGCACAGCTGTGGTAAAGAGGACTCTGTCCAAAACTAGCGGTTTAGATTGACAGAGGTTACTGTTCCTAATTCATTTATGGCTGGAAGAAAACACGGAGCGTTCCAAGCCAATTCTATGTGCTGAAGCAAATGGTCACTGTGAAGAGTAGGTATGATTTTGAATTTTTTAACATGTGCCAGCAGGGGAAGAGAGACAGCAGTATAGTCAATTGTAGTTGCAGATTTTGCAATATGATGAGTAAAGCTGGGCGGGACATCATCTTTCACCCTGCCTGTTTAGCACCCTCATACTCAGATGTTCCAAGGCCTCGACCAACTGCTTGCCCCTTATATCCAGTTTCATCTGTATTGATGGTAACTGTGGTAGCACTGACCAAATTGCGTTTTCTGCTGCCAATTGCTCGTCTGGTTCTGGAGTATATATCAGGTTGCTATTAAAGTCGCCTGTTACTAAGATGTCCCATGCTGGATTAGCGCACCGTATCTCTTCTACCTTTTGTTGTAACTTCTCGAAGAGAAGTACTTTGCGATGTTTCCGCGGATGGGCGTAGACATTAAAGATAATTAGTGGAGCGTGACGATTGAAACTAAAATTTATTTTTATTGCCTGTAAGTCCGTTGATGAGAAGGCCAGCTGTTCTGTTGTGACCTGAAGTGCCGTAGACATGTATGTGGCTAGACCACCGCTTGCCCTGCCTGATTTGTTTGATTTTTCAGCTCCAATGTGGTGTAGAGAATAGCCTCCTAGTTCTATCGGGTCTACCAGCCATGTTTCTTGCAGCACTATTATCGAGTACTTGCAACTAGACATTACTGTAAATCCTTCTGTAATAATTGCTTTTGCTCCCGCAATGTTCCAGGACATAATAGTAACGGTCGGCCTTTGATCTGTATCTGGTGCATTATGTTTGGTGGGTGTGACGGGCTGAACGGTATAAACCAGACGGAGATTAGGTAATATGGTAAGTAAGGGATCTGTTTATTGATATTCTTTCTTTGCCCAGGTGTATCACAAAGAGTTCAGTTTGTTACGGCTTAACCCAGTTAATTTCTCATCTTCTAACACGGTCGTTCTTCTACCTCTCGTCTCCTAGGTCAGTGGATTCCGGGAACTCGGGGTGGCTCCAGGGAGGTACCGGCAAGAAAACAGAAGAACTCCACAGTAAGTATAGAGATGTTTCTGGGGTTTTCTCTTTACATAGGAAGCAGGGAAAGGGTAAGTGGGGAGATAGAGAGTGCATTCACCCGTGTGCCGTCTCCAAACAAAAAGGCCTGTGCTTTAGGGGGGTGACCCACGGTGCTCCCAGGTAAGTATAGGATAGTCAGTCTCTCTTTTCTTTTAAGAGACTGTGCCCTTCCTTTACCCCTTTTCCCCTCTCACCCCTCCCCAGTTCCCTTCCCCAGTAGGTTTTTAGTACTTCGTTCCCTTGTCCCTAGGAGGGACCGTACCTTTGTGAGCCACGACCCTCCTGGGTCGTGGCTGGGCTCTTTGGTCCTTGTCTCCGGTGTTCTTTCTTCTTTGGCATTGTCCTCCACGTCTCCTCTGCTGACTGGCCCTGGTCCCGTCGTCTCCTGCTGCCCTGCTCCTGCTCCTTGATTCGTCTGCGGTTCACCATTCACTCCTCCTTCCCCTCTCTCGACGCGACCGGCGTCTATTTGACCTCCCTCGGTCCGGAAAGAGTTGAGCGTTTCCCTGGAAACAGGGAAACGCGGGTAGTGACGCTGCGAGCGTTTCCATGTCCCCATGGAAACGCGGATCTGACGCGTCGGGGAAGCCTGCCACGGAGCCGCCTTCTGCTGCCGGTGACGTGATCGGGGTTGCCCGATCACAGTGGGTCAATTACTTCTCCTTGAATTTAGGGTATGTGCCATCCATCTCCATTCGTCTTGTACTCCATTCCCTACAACTAGGGGATCAATAGAGGTATTTGAATCTTTTTCCCCCCATTTGGATTGACGCTGTTCCGCTTCCCCGACGTCCGGGCCCCATCCGCGCTTGCGGGCCTGTCATTCAGTTTTTCGAATTGGTTCACTTTTCAGATTTAACAATAGGGGAAAATGATAACGTGGGCTGGTTGGTTGTGATAGCCGTATATCCCAGTTTTCAAACTGTTGCTTAACTGCCATAATTAAAGCAGCAATTCCGCTTGTTCTCCACATAGTCCGAGTTTGTTCCCGGTCATTCTGAGTGCTGTTGGAGAGGAATTTCAGTGATATTAAATCTGGGGACATCATTTTCTTAGTTGAAGGAAGCTCTGCCAAAAGCCTCAGAATGTTGCCCCTGTTCAGGCTATCTTGTTGGCCGCGTGAGTCATAATCTGGGGTTAGAATGACCTGCCTTGATTCCCTATCATTTTCAATAACATGACTAGATTGGGAATGCTCTATAATTCTGTGTGGCATAGGCCTGTTCCGTTGACCATCCTCCGACTTGTTTCTACTTGGGGCCCTTTTGAGCGTGCATGATTGTTTGATTAAAAAGGCTTTGTTTTCAAGGTCTGTTGCGGCTATTTGAGTATTTTGAATCGTTACTTTTGTCTTTATTCGTCCATCATGATGAGTAGTTGCGACCTCCCTAGAAGGATATTTGAGATTTAGGGTCGGTGACAGGTGTGTTTCTCTGGTGGGAGGATTGAGTCTGGACTGCGAGTCGTCTGCTAAAGGAGTGAATTTATTGTTCTTTGTGCCTGCGGGGATTACTATAACCTGCCCCGCATTGACCTGGGCGGACGATCTTTGCCTGGAAGATGTTTTGAGACTCGACAAGATGCCCTGGGTCTTGTCCGGAAGGGTTATTGTAGATAGTGAGGAAGTGGCTTGTGCGACAGCTGCATAGGAGGGTGGCTCTGGTGGAATCTTCACTGGTAATTGGGCATCGAAATGGATCTCAGATTTATCCTTGTAGATGCAATTTCCTGCTCTTAGGTCTCCCTGACAAGGAGCTGACAACCTCGTGGCCAATGCGTGCCCATTCAATTGGTCTTGGGATGCTGGGTGTGGCATGTTATATTTGAGCGACATTGGTGAGTCAGCAGGTAGATGTTCTCCAGTGAATTGTTGTTCTGGACTGGTGACTACCCCCTCCCTTATGGCTTTGAAGCTATTTGAGATTTGCATGCTGCTTGCGGTTCCTAAAGCTCGATTTAGCGGTTGCCAAAGCATTGAAAATATGGGATACAGATTGTCATTAATAGCTTTGGCACGTGTTTGTTTCCTTGCCTTTCTTGCTCACTTTTTTTGTCTCTTTGTTAGGGGTTTCAGTGCTGGAGCTGGCTATTCAATTATACTCTCCAAATTGGTAGATGCTGTTTGTTCCGACTGTGAAGATCTACCTGATCCGTCTGTGACCATTGGGTTAATGCACTGAATGTTTGCATCTTTTTTTGCTGGGCTGCTTACCCCAAAGGCTGGTGTCTTTTGAGATGTATCTTGGTTCCTGGAGATGGCCTCATTGGTTTTCCTTGCTTTAACTTCCTGCAGAATCTCTACTAAGACTTTTGGTAACGTACACAGTTTATCTAATATTGGGCCACAATTACAAGGAATTAATTAAAAAATAACACAGCTGACACACACTGGCCAAGTGGACACACCTGCAAAGGACACTTAAATACACCCCTTCAAAGACCACTATCCTTTGCATTTCCACTGCAGCACAGAAAGACAGACCACACATCATTGTATCCATCCTTTCATAAGGCAGCCCTTTTTTTTCCCCCAATCCCATTTTACACCTTTCACGCACATTTGTCAATTTTAACCTTTCTCCATATTCACTTGTCTTGTTTAGTTAATAACTGTCACTCCCTTTAATTTCCAGTCATGTCACGGGCCAAAACCCACGATTTTCAAAGGATGAGTTGAAAGTCATGGTGGATGAAATCATTAGAGTAGAGCAACAATTGTTTGGAGCCCAAGTCCAGCACACTCCTCTCCGTAGGAAAATGGAAATGTGGGAGAGGATAGTCGACAGAGTGAATGCTGTAGGCATCACTCTACACACAAACCGGGAAGAGGTGGAACGACCTCAGAGGCAAGGTCCATTCCATGGTCTCCAGGTATCAGTTGGAGGCCAAAAAGAATGGTGGCAGCCCTCCCAGTGCCCCATTAATTGTAATTGTAATTGTAATCGTATTTATATAGCGCTTACTACCCCTGACGAGGCGTCGAAGCGCTTTTCGATGAGTAGCATGCTACTCCGGTACCCAACAAGAATTAGTGATGGATTAGTATAATTTAATAAGGAGTACAGTTTTAGTATTATTATGAGTTAATTTGAGTTGCAGATATGAGAGTTTGTTAGTTAGATTGACTGGAGTAATGGAGGGGTGGAGGAGGAAAGAAATCCAGAAGTGTTAATTGGGAGTTTATCCTTCATTTACTCAATCCAAAGGCTTGAGATGAATAATAGGGGAGCGGAGGGGAAAGAGGATGTGGGTTAGGGAGAGCATAGAAGTAGGGTGAGAAGAATGCAGGAGAATTTAGTAGGGTTGTGTGGGAGGTCACAGAGGTAGAGTGAGGTTTGGTGAGTTAGATGTGGAGGTGGAGGGGAAGAGCTTAGGCAGAGATATTTAGGAGATTAAAGTGGTCGAAGGGATTTGGGATGAGTCCGAGTGAGAATGGAGGATAGTTTGATAGAGACATGAGATAAGAGTGATGGGTAGATAAGTGTGATAAAAAGAGAGCAGAAATTCATAGATATCAGGAGCCATGCAATGATCCACAAACATGCCAGGCACAGAAACAACATATACACATGCATACACATATATATATATATTTATACACACACACACATGAATAAAACACACATATGCACATACAATACATAATTAGAATCATGGGTAAAAAATACTTAGTCAGACAGGTTTAAAAGAGTGTGTGTGTATTTTATTGTTATTGGTTTAGTTTCTGTAAAATGAGCATCGTGGCCTACCCAACCGGAGTATTTTCTACGAGTATGTCAGTAAGCGTTACCTAGCATGTTTTATACGCCCCGTTTATATTGTACAGTAAGAGTACGTGATGGGCCACGGGGTAAAAAAACGTCCCCAGCAAACCTTGTGTGCCATTGGCAATGTGATTGTTACTAGTGCGTCTTTGTGGATATGTCCTCGTGCTTCTGAGCATCAACAACGCACCACCGGAATCGGTGGTAAACGCAGTGGGGTCGTTTGGAAAGCTGTCCATCATCGTGGTAAAAGGCGGGGAATTCCTTTACCTACTTCGAGGGTGGGCGGGGCGTGGCTCAGCGGGCGGAGCTTACAAGTGCTTTATAAAGGGAGAAACCTTCTACTCTGTGTCTCCAGCAGAGGAAGATAGAACCTGCGCGTCACAGTCAGATACAGCTTACGCTCTAGTACATCATCAGTTCACCTCCAGGATGAATTCTAGATCTTTTTCTGCTATGGGATCTCTGAGCGCACAGCCTTGCTTTATCTTTGCCAAGCCCAAGAGTTAGGGTGGCTTGTCCTTTCCAGAAGCTGAGCTTCAACTGCGGCACCTGCTACGATTATATTTGTAAGTGCTTCTTTTGAGGTTTAGTTTCTGTAAAATTGAGCATCGTGGCCTACCCAACCGGAGTATTTTCTACGAGTATGTCAGTAAGCGTAACCTAGCATGTTTTATGCGCCCCGTTTATATTGTACACTAAGGGTACGTGATGGGCCACGGGGTAAAACATCTCCAGCAACCTTGTGTTCCTTTGGCAATATGATTGTTACTAGTGCGTCTTTGTGGAGATGTCCTCGTGCTTCTGAGCATCAACAACGCACCACCGGAATCGGCGGTAAACGCATTGGGGTCGTTTTGGAAAGCTGTCCATCATCCTGGTAAAAAGGGGGGAGTTCCTTTACCTACTTCGAGGGTGGACGGGGCGTGGCTCAGCGGGCGGAGCTTACAGGTGCTTTATAAAGGGAGAACCTACTACAAAAGCGATTTTGTGTTTATATTGTACGCGATGGGCCACGGGGTAAACGTCTCCAGCAACCTTGTGTGCCTTTGGGAATGTTATTGTTACTAGTGCGTCTTTGTGGAGATGTCCTCGTGCTTCTGCGCATCAACAACGCACCACTTGAATCGGCGGTAAAACGCAGTGGGGTCATTTTGGAAAGCTGTCCATCATCCTGGTAAAAAGGTAAAAGGCGGGAATTCCTTTACCTACTTCGAGGGTGGACGGGGCGTGGCTCAGCGGGCGGAGCTTACAGGTGCTTTATAAAGGGAGAACCTTCAACTCTGTTTCTCCAGGAGAGGAAGATAGAAACCGCGCGTCACAGTCAGATACAGATTACGCTCCAGTACATCATCAGTTCACCTCCAGGAAGGATTCTAGATTGTTTTCGGCTTTGGAATCTCTGAGCGCACAGCCTTGCTTTATCTTTGCCAAGCCCAGGAGTTAGGGTGGCTTGTCCTTTCCAGAAGCTGAGCTTCAACTGGGGCACCTGCTACGTTTATATTTGTAAGTGCTTCCTGTTAAGGTTTAGTGTCTGTAAAATGAGCATCGTGGCCTACCCAACCGGATTATTTTCTACGAGTAATTCAGTAAGCGTTACCTAGCATGTTTTATATGCCCCGTTTATGTTGTACACTGAGGCTACGTGATGGACCAAGGGGGAAAGTCTCTAGCAACCTTGTGTGCCTTTGGCAATGTGATTGTTACTAGTGCGTCTTTGTGGATATGTCCTCGTGCTCCTGCGCATCAACAACGCACCACCGGAATCGTCGGTAAAAACGCAATGGGGTCGTTTTGGAAAGCTGTCCATCATCCTGGTAAAAGGCGGGAATTCTTTTACCTACTACGAGTGTAGACGGGGCGTGGCTCAGCGGGCGGAGCTTACAGGTGCTTTATAAAGGGAGAACCTTCAACTCTGTGTCTCCAGGAGAGGAAGATAGGACCCGCGCGTCACAGTCAGATACAGATTACGCTCCAGTACATCATTAGTTCACCTCCAGGAAGGATTCTAGATTGTTTTCTGCTTTGGAATCTCTGAGCGCACAGCCTTGCTTTATCTTTGCCAAGCCCAAGACTTAGGTTGGCATGTCCTTTCCAGAAGCTGAGCTTCAACTGGGGCACCTGCTACGTTTATATTTGTAAGTGCTTCCTTTGAGGTTTAGTGTCTGTAAAATGAGCATCGTGGCCTACCCAACCGGATTATTTTCTACGAGTAATTCAGTAAGCGTTACCTGGCATGTTTTATATGCCCCGTTTAAGACTCTTTACTCGATAGGAGAAGGTCTTGGCCATCCTGCAGCCTGAGGGCTTCACAGGAACACCTGGGGGGAGTGGAGTCCGGTACGTTACAACACAAAAACGGCCACAAAAATGCAATGTCATGCATGCTCACAGCTCAACTTTTGCCCCTGTCTTGTTCATGCAGCTCACCAACATTCAATACCCAGAGTATCTGAAATTTAACACAGTCATTCTATATAATTGGATCCAACATCATAACTACCAAGGTCCATCACAAGTTATATGTCCAAATAGTGCCTGGAAATCTCACAATAAAAAGAAAATAAAAAAATCCAGGATTCATGGTATGTCCCAAAATTGAAACTTATGCTCAAACCTAAATGCAGCCTGCATACAGATATGCAATACCCAACACTTGTCAAGTGCTGGAGAGTAGAGAGAGTAACTTGACTGCAATTCCCAGGAGGCCCTGTTTATCTTACTCCAAACACCAGCCCAGTGGTCATTTGTCCAAATACCCGTGTGTCTTAACTCTCAATTGAAGTGTACTTACCTGGGAGGATACCGTTTGTTAAGTGTGTGTAGTAAAGGGAGTGACCGGACTGCAACTCACAGGAGGTCCTGTTTGAGTAACTCCAAACACCATTCCAGTGGTCACTTGTCCAAATACCCTTGTTTGTGAACTCTAAACTGAAGTGTACCCACCTGGGAGGATACCATTTGTACACTGTGTGTAGTAGAGAATGATCTGACTGCAAAGCACAATAAGCCCTGTTCCAGTAACTCCAAACATTAGCCCAGTGGTTATTTGTCCAAATACCCTTGTTTGTGGACTCGCCTGGGAGGATACTATGTGTATAGTGTGTGTAGTAGAGAGAGTGACCTGACTGCAACTCCCAGGAGGCAGGCCTGTTTCAGTTACTCTAAACACCAGCCCAGTGGTCACTTGCGCAATTACCTGTGTTTGTGAACTCTCAATTGTTTACTCACATGGGAGTGATCAAGATACAAATCATGCTCAATTCAGAGACATGTCTGTCTATCTAGCTCCTCCTTGACTTGCTAACCCAAGATAAAAGAATTGAGGACAGGAATGACACCTTACCCAGTGTGTATTACAAGTATTCCGAAGGCCTCAACGTGCATCATCAGTTTGGTACTGGCAGCAGACACATTGACACAGCACTGTACACATGATGTAACCAGTCACATACACAACAAATTCCTGGATTTGCCTGCATCCCACTCAACTAGGCCTCCAAATGGTCAAAAACATATCTTGCCTTTCCATTGCGTTAGCTGCAGTGGTGGTAAGATCTCATTTTCAGGCCATCTTCCAAAGTGCAACTGATATGCACATATCATCAGCTGCTTGAGTCAAATTAGTTTGCCATGCTTCACATGCGTCATGTCAAATCACCCAATACCATGGTTACTGGGCACAGTTGGATTACCTACAACTTAACTTTGTCCAAGGTCTCTGCTTACTGCAACACAAAACCTGAGGAGGTAGATGTCACAATTCAACCAGTAACAATGTACATTTTTCATCAGCAGGTTGACCTGTCGCTGGGCACACAAAGGCCAAAGAACAGACTACCACTACCTTCCTGGATGAAGCCTGTAGTGACGACAACACTCCTGAACATGTGGACGTAGAGGATGGTTCTGGCCCATCTGGGCAACGTGGTCAGACGGCAACAGTGAGTCTCACTGAGCCCACAATGTCACTTCCCAGTCCTGTTCCTTCAACATCACAGGAAACCATTCACCCCCCACACCCCCAACCTGTGTTTCTAGCACAGTTTCCACCATCTTGTGCCCCCCAGTCCTGGATCCTGAGTTGCAGCTCAACACTTTGGACATGGAGGATCCAGGACCAGATTAGAGACAGCACCCTGAGTAGGACTCTTCAAAATCAACTCTCCCCTTCCTTTGACTCAAACAGCAGGCCCATCAACAGCAGCAATAGCCATAGGAAGGGAGGCCCTGCTAGAGGAACAACCAGCCACAGACACCCCTGCCTCCATAGAAAGCCCCCTTCCAACCAACCACCCCACCCCCCCCTTACCCAGTGTACATCTGTTTGTGGCATTAGTCGCTGCAGATTCACATGCTGTGCACATCCCGCCATCTGGTGTTAGGCTCGGAGTGTTACAAGTTGTTTTTCTTCGAAGAAGTCTTTTCGAGTCACGAGACCGAGGGACTCCTCCCATTTCGACTCCATTGCGCATGGGCGTCGACTCCATCTTAGATTGTTTTCCCCGCAGAGGGTGAGGTAGGAGTTGTGTATGCTAGTAATAGTGCCCATGCAATGGAGTGAATGCGTATGTACATAATGAAGTTTCAAGTAATATATTTACAAATGTACAAATGTTTAAGATCTACTTCTAAACGGCTACAGGCTCCCGGGGAGGCGGGTGGGCGCATGTGAATCTGCAGCGACTAATGCCACGAACAGATGTACACTGGGTAAATGACATTTTCCGTTCAATGGCATGTGTAGCTGCAGATACACATGCTGTGCATAGACTAGTAAGCAGTTATCTCCCCAAAAGCGGTGGTTCAGCCTGTAGGAGTTGAAGTAGTTTGAAATAATGTTCTTAGTACAGCTTGACCTACTGTTGCTTGTTGTGCAGTTAACACATCTACACAGTAGTGCTTGGTAAATGTATGAGGCGTAGACCATGTTGCTGCCTTACATATTTCGTTCATTGGAATATTGTAGGAGGCTGGACTGGCTTTTAGTGAGTACCAAGGGGTACTTGCACCTTGCACCAGTCCCAGTTATCCCTTATTAGTGTATAGGGTGTCTAGCAGCTTAGGCTGATAGATAATGGTAGCTTAGCAGAGCAGCTTAGGCTGAACTAGGAGACGTGTGAAGCTACTACAGTACCACAAGTGTCACTTGCAAATATCATAAGAAAACACAATACACAGTTATACTAAAAATAAAGGTCCTTTATTTTTATGACAATATGCCAAAGTATCTTAGAGTGTACCCTCAGTGAGAGGATAGGAAAGATACACAAGATATATATACACAATAGCAAAAATATGCAGTATAGTCTTAGAAAACAGTGCAAACAATGTATAATTACAATAGGATGCAATGGGGAAACATAGGGATAGGGGCAACACAAACCATATACTACAAAAGTGGAATGCGAACCACGAATGGACCCCAAACCTATGTGACCTTGTAGAGGGTCGCTGGGACTATTAGAAAATAGTGAGAGTTAGAAAAATAACCCTCCCCAAGACCCTGAAAAGTGAGTGCAAAGTGCACTAAAGTTCCCCTAAGGATAAAGAAGTCGTGTTAGAGGAATAATGCAGGAAAGACACAAACCAACAATGCAACAACGCTGGATTTCCAATCTGGGGTACCTGTGGAACAAGGGGACCAAGTCCAAAAGTCACAAGCAAGTCGGAGATGGGCAGATGCCCAGGAAATGCCAGCTGCGGGTGCAAAGAAGCTTCTACTGGACAGAAGAAGCTGCGGTTTCTGCAGGAACGCAAAGGGCTAGAGACTTCCCCTTTGGAGGACGGATCCCTCTCGCCTTGTAGAGTCGTGCAGAAGTGTTTTCCCGCCGAAAGAACGCCAACAAGCCTTGCTAGCTGCAAATCGTGCGGTTAGCGTTTTTGGACGCTGCTGTGGCCCAGGAGGGACCTGGAGGTCGCAAATTGGACCAGGAGGTAGAGGGGACGTCGAGCAAGACAAGGAGCCCTCTTAGCAGCAGGTAGCACCCGGAGAAGTGCCAGAAACAGGCACTACGAGGATGCGTGAAACGGTGCTCACCCGAAGTCGCACAAAGAAGTCCCACGTCGCCGGAGAACAACTTAGGAGGTCGTGCAATGCAGGTTAGAGTGCCGTAGACCCAGGCTGGACTGTGCACAAAGGTTTTCCGCCGGAAGTGCACGGAGGCCGGAGTGGCTGCAAAAGTCGCGGTTCCCAGCAATGCAGTCTAGCGAGGTGAGGCAAGGACTTACCTCCACCAAACTTGGACTGAAGAGTCACTGGACTGTGGGGGCCACTTGGACAGAGTTGCTGGATTCGAGGGACCTCGCTCGTCGTGCTGAGAGGAGACCCAAGGGACCGGTAATGCAGCTTTTTGGTGCCTGCGGTTGCAGGGGGAAGATTCCGTCGACCCACGGGAGATTTCTTCGGAGCTTCTAGTGCAGAGAGGAGGCAGACTACCCCCACAGCATGCACCACCAGGAAAACAGTCGAGAAGGCGGCAGGATCAGCGTTACAGAGTTGCAGTAGTCGTCTTTGCTACTTTGTTGCAGTGTTGCAGGCTTCCAGCGCGGTCAGCAGTCGATTCCTTGGCAGAAGGTGAAGAGAGAGATGCAGAGGAACTCGGATGAGCTCTTGCATTCGTTATCTAAAGTTTCCCCAGAGACAGAGACCCTAAATAGCCAGAAAAGAGGGTTTGGCTACCTAGGAAAGAGGATAGGCTAGCAACACCTGAAGGAGCCTATCAGAAGGAGTCTCTGACGTCACCTGGTGGCACTGGCCACTCAGAGCAGTCCAGTGTGCCAGCAGCACCTCTGTTTCCAAGATGGCAGAGGTCTGGAGCACACTGGAGGAGCTCTGGACACCTCCAAGGGGAGGTGCAGGTCAGGGGAGTGGTCACTCCCCTTTCCTTTGTCCAGTTTCGCGCCAGAGCAGGGCTAAGGGGTCCCCTGAACCGGTGTAGACTGGCCTATGCAGAATTGGGCACATCTGTGCCCAAGAAAGCATTTCCAGAGGCTGGGGGAGGCTACTCCTCCCCTGCCTTCACACCATTTTCCAGAGGGAGAGGGTGTCACACCCTCTCTCAGAGGAAGTTCTTTGTTCTGCCATCCTGGGCCAGGCCTGGCTGGACCCCAGGAGGGCAGATGCCTGTCTGAGGGGTTGGCAGCAGCAGCAGCTGCAGTGAAACCCCAGGAAGGGCAGTTTGGCAGTACCAGGGTCTGTGCTACAGACCACTGGGATCATGGGATTGTGCCAACTATGCCAGGATGGCATAGAGGGGGCAATTCCATGATCATAGACATGTTACATGGCCATATTCGGAGTTACCATTGTGAAGCTACATATAGGTAGTGACCTATATGTAGTGCACGCGTGTAATGGTGTCCCCGCACTCACAAAGTCCGGGGAATTGGCCCTGAACAATGTGGGGCACCTTGGCTAGTGCCAGGGTGCCCTCACACTAAGTAACTTTGCACCTAACCTTTACCAGGTAAAGGTTAGACATATAGGTGACTTATAAGTTACTTAAGTGCAGTGTAAAATGGCTGTGAAATAACGTGGACGTTATTTCACTCAGGCTGCAGTGGCAGGCCTGTGTAAGAATTGTCAGAGCTCCCTATGGGTGGCAAAAGAAATGCTGCAGCCCATAGGGATCTCCTGGAACCCCAATACCCTGGGTACCTCAGTACCATATACTAGGGAATTATAAGGGTGTTCCAGTAAGCCATTGTAAATTGGTAAAAATGGTCACTAGCCTGTTAGTGACAATTTGGAAAGAAATGAGAGAGCATAACCACTGAGGTTCTGATTAGCAGAGCCTCAGTGAGACAGTTAGTCACTACACAGGTAACACATTCAGGCACACTTATGAGCACTGGGGCCCTGGTGAACAGGGTCCCAGTGACACATACAACTAAAACAACATATATACAGTGAAAAATGGGGGTAACATGCCAGGCAAGATGGTACTTTCCTACAAATATTTCCTAGAAAGGCCATGGTAGCACCCTTCTTTCTGGTTGAGTGTGCCTTTGGTGTAATAGGCAGTTCTCTTTTAGCTTTAAGATAGCAGGTTTGAATGCACTTAACTATCCATCTAGCAATGCCTTGTTTTGAAATTGGATTTCCTGTATGAGGTTTTTGAAAGGCGATAAATAGTTGTTTTGTCTTTCGAATTAGTTTTGTTCTGTCAATGTAGTACATTAGTGTTCTTTTGATGTCTAATGTATGTAGTGCTCTTTCTGCTACAGAATCTGGCTGTGGGAAGAACACTGGTAATTCTACCGTTTGATTCAAGTGGAACGGTGAGATTACTTTTGGTAAAAATTTAGGATTGGTCCGTAGAACAACTTTATTTTTGTGTATTTGAATAAATGGTTCTTGAATGGTAAATGCTTGAATTTCACTCACTCTTCTTAGAGATGTAATGGCAATTAAAAATGCAACTTTCCACGTTAAGTATTGCATTTCACAAGAGTGCATGGGCTCAAAAGGTGGACCCATGAGTCGTGTTAAGACAATGTTGAGGTTCCATGAAGGAACTGGTGGTGTTCTTGGTGGTATAATTCTCTTTAGGCCTTCCATAAACGCTTTTATGACTGGTATCCTAAACAATGAAGTTGAGTGCGTAATTTGCAGGTAAGCTGAAATTGCCGTAAGATGTATTTTAATGGAAGAGAAAGCTAGTTTAAATTTTTGCAAATGTAGTAAGTATCCTACTATCTCTTTTGCAGATGCGTGTAAAGGTTGAATTTGATTATTATGGCAGTAATAAACAAATCTTTTCCACTTATTTGCATAGCAGTGTCTAGTGGTAGGTTTTCTAGTTTCTTTTATGACCTCCATACATTCCTGTGTGAGGTCTAAGTGCCCGAATTCTAGGATTTCAGGAGCCAAATTGCTAGATTTAGCGATGCTGGATTTGGATGTCTGATCTGTTGTTTGTGTTGTGTTAACAGATCTGGTCTGTTTGGCAGTTTGACATGAGGTACTACTGAAAGGTCTAGTAGTGTTGTGCACCAAGGTTGCCTTGCCCATGTTGGTGCTATTAGTATGAGTTTGAGTTTGAGTTTGTTTTGACTCAACTTGTTTACTAGATATGGAAGAAGTGGGGGAGGGGGAAAAGCGTACGCAAATATCCCTGACCAGTTCATCCATAGTGCATTGCCCTGAGACTGATGTTGTGGGTACCTGGATGCGAAGTTTTGGCATTTTGAGTTTTCTTTTGTTGCAAAAAGATCTATTTGTGGCGTTCCCCACATTCTGAAGTAAGTGTTCAGTATTTGGGGGTGAATTTCCCATTTGTGGATCTGTTAATGATCCCGAGAGAGATTGTCTGCTAACTGATTCTGAATCCCTGGAATAAATTGTGCTATTAGGTGAATGTGGTTGTGAATCGCACAATGCCATATTTTTTGTGTTAGGAGACACAACTGTGTCGAGTGTGTTCCTCCCTGTTTGTTTAGGTAATACATTGTTGTCATGTCTGTTTTGACAAGAGTGTATTTTTTGTGTTATTATGGGTTGAAATGCTTTCAGCGCTAGAAACACAGCTAACAGTTCTAAGTGGTTTATATGAAACTGTCTTTGCTGAATGTCCCATTGTCCTTGGATGCTGTGCTGATTGAGGTGTGCTCCCCACCCGGTCATGGATGCATCTGTCGTTATTACGTATTGTGGCACTGGGTCTTGAAAAGGCCGCCCTTGGTTTAAATTTATACTGTTCCACCATTGAAGCGAGATGTATGTTTGGCGGTCTATCAACACCAGATCTAGAAGTTGACCCTGTGCCTGTGACCACTGTGATGCTAGGCACTGTTGTAAGGGCCGCATGTGCAACCTTGCGTTTGGGACAATGGCTATGCATGAGGACATCATGCCTAGGAGTTTCATTACTAATTTGACCTGTATCTTTTGGTTTGGATACATGGCTTGTATTACATTGTGGAATGTTTGGACTCTTTGTGGACTTGGAGTGGCAATTCCTTTTACTGTGTTGATTGTTGCTCCTAGGTATTGCTGTGTTTGACACGGCAGAAGGTGTGACTTTGAGTAATTGATTGAGAAACCTAGTTTGTGTAGGGTTTCTATGACATAATTTGTGTGTTGTGAACACTGTATTTGCGTGTTGGTTTTGATTAACCAATCGTCTAGGTATGGGAACACATGTATTTGCTGCCTTCTGATATGTGCAGCTACTACTGCTAGACATTTTGTAAAAACTCTTGGCGCAGTCGTTATTCCGAATGGCAACACTTTGAATTGGTAATGTATCCCTTGGAATACAAACCTTAGGTACTTTCTGTGTGACGGATGTATTGGTATATGGAAATATGCATCATTTAGATCCAGTGTTGTCATGTAGTCTTGTTGTTTGAGCAGTGGGATTACTTCTTGTAATGGAACCATGTGAAAGTGGTCTGATTTGATGTATGTTTTTAATATTCTGAGATCTAGTATAGGTCTTAGAGTTTTGTCTTTTTTGGGTATCAAAGTACAGTGAGTAAACTCCTGTGTTTAGTTCTTGTTTTGGTACTAATTCTATTGCCTCTTTTTGGAGCAATGCTTGAACTTCTAATCCTAGAAGATTTATATGTTGTTTTGACATACTGTGTGTTTTCGGTGGGACTGTTGGAGGGAATTCGAGAAATTCTATGCAATAACCATGCTGGATAATTGCTAGTACCCAAGTATCTGTTGTTATCTCCTCCCCATGTTTGTAAAATTGGCTTAGTCTTCCCCCCCACAGGTGTTATGTGATGGGGATGTGTGACTTGTAAGTCACTGCTTATTTTGAGGACTTTTGGGGCTTTGGAATTTTCCTCTACTTTTTGGGAATTGTCCCCCTCTATATTGCCCCCGAAAACTTCCCCGCTGATATTGGCTTTGGTAAGTGGGCCTTGTTTGTGATGTTGTGGTTTCTGTAGGTTGTCCTCGAAACCCTCCCCTAAAAGGTGTTTTGCGAAATGTGCCTCTGCTCTGCAGGGAGTAGAGTGCGCCCATGGCTTTTGCTGTATCAGTGTCTTTCTTGAGTTTATCAATAGCAGTGTCGACTTCCGGCCCAAACAACTGCTGTTCATTAAATGGCATATTTAGCACGGCTTGTTGAATTTCCGGCTTGAAACCTGACGTGCGCAACCATGCGTGCCTTCTTATTGTTATTGCAGTATTTACTGTCCTTGCAGCTGTATCTGCTGCATCCATTGAAGACCGTATCTGATTATTAGAGATACTTTGTCCTTCTTCCACCACTTGTTGTGCTCTTTTTTGGAACTCCTTGGGTAAGTGTTCTATCAAATGTTGCATCTCATCCCAGTGAGCTCTATCATATCTTGCCAAAAGTGCTTGTGAATTGGCAATGCGCCATTGGTTTGCTGCTTGTGCTGCAACCCTTTTGCCCGCAGCATCAAATTTGCGACTCTCTTTGTCTGGAGGTGGTGCGTCCCCCGAGGTATGAGAGTTTGCTCTCTTACGAGCTGCCCCGACAACTACTGAGTGTGGTGTTAACTGGGTTGTAATATAAACAGGATCTGTTGGCGGTGGCTTGTACTTTTTCTCCACCCTTGGAGTTATGGCTCGGCCTTTAACAGGATCCTGAAAGATTTGTTTTGAATGTTTTAGCATTCCTGGGAGCATAGGTAGTCTTTGGTATTGGCTATGAGTGGAGGATAGCGTGTTAAACAAAAAGTCATCCTCAATTGGTTCGGAATGCAAGGTGACGTTATGGAAAGCAGCTGCCCTTGCGATCACCTGTGTGTAAGATGTACTGTCCTCAGGAGGGGACGGCCTGGCAGGGTACGAGTCTGGGCTGTTGTCCGATACTGGAGCATCGTAAAGGTCCCATGCATCGGGATCATCTTGACTCATGGCAGTATGAGTCGGGGAGTGCATCAGTGGAGGAGTTGCTACTGGTGATGTGTGCACTGATGGTGGTGGAGTTGTTTTCTTTGCCACCTTTGCCTGTGGCTCCTTGTCCTTTTTTTGAAAGGCAAGTTTTCTTTTTATTTTAATTGGGGGAAGAGTGGTTAACTTCCCTGTGTCTTGATGAATGTGGAGCCTCCTTTGAGTATAGTCTGGCTCTACAGCTTGAAGTTCCTCTCCAAATCTATGTTTTTGCATTTGGGAGGACAATCCTTGTTCCTCTGTATAGGAACCTGTTTTCGGCTCCGAGGCTGGATGTTTCGGAACCGAAACTTTTTCGGACGTCTTTTTAGGCTCCGAAGAAACCTTTGTAATTTTCGGCGTGGTGGTTTCTCGGTGCCGAATTTGTTCGGTGCCGCTGTCACGGTGGCGAAATTTCTCTGAGCCGATGTCTCGGGTCCGAGATTGCTGTGTGGTGGTATCTCGACCGGAGTCGGATGACTTCGACACCAGCGTGCCCTTTTTCGGTGCCTTGGCTCGGTCACCTATTTTTTGGGTTAAGCCATGGCCTGTTGGCGGTGGCGTCCCCTGGGCTTTTGTTGACTTCTCGTGAGTCTTATGTTTCAACGTCTTACTCACGGTTTTCGGCATTTCTTCGGCCTCGAGCTCTTCCGAGTCCAACTCGTGAATAGAGAAAGCTTCCTCTTCCTCCTCGAAAAGCTCTTGTCCTGTCGGCATCGACGCCATCTGCAGTCTTCTGGCTCTTCGGTCTCTTAACGTCTTTCTGGACCGAAACGCTCGACAGGCCTCAAGTATCTTCCTTGTGCTCTGGGGACAAGCACAAGTTACAGACCAGATGCTGATCCGTATACGGATACTTGTTATGGCATTTTGGACAGAAGCGGAATGGGGTCCGTTCCATCAGCCTTGAAGTCACATGTGGTCGGGCCGACCAGGCCCCGACGGGGGATCGAAAAAACCCCGAAGGGCCACCGGAGCTCTTCAAAATTCTGTGTCAATCTGTTGTAACTAACCCAATACCGAACGCAAACAATACCGACGTTTTTTCCGAGATTCTAACGAACTTTCCGACCCGAAACACGGAGTGAAAAGGAACACGTCCGAACCCGATGGCGGAAAAAAACCAATCTAAGATGGAGTCGACGCCCATGCGCAATAGAGTCGAAATGGGAGGAGTCCCTCGGTCTCGTGACTCGAAAAGACTTCTTCGAAGAAAAACACTTGTAACACTCCGAGCCCAACACCAGATGGCGGGATGTGCACAGCATGTGTATCTGCAGCTACACACGCCATCGAACATATATATATATATATATATTTTTTTTTATTCAAGTCACATTTATTTTCTGATAGTCGTAGGTTCACAATAAAATCACCCATCTCTGACTCATTGTCTGCTGATTTTAATTTCATATTTAGCCATGAAGATATGTCAGACCATGTGAACCGTACGATAATGATCCAAGGCATTCAAGATGCGATATGTTGCCTGAACAGCGTTTCCAGCTCAGGATTACAACCATCCCACACGAACACATATATACACAAGTGCCTGGTCAAACTAAACAACTTATTACAGTGTTCAGCACATAGGCTGTCAATATGTCTGAATTATTGGAAATCAGAAATGATTGACTCACACTGAATAAATGAACATATTTACAGGTACCAACCTCCAGACCACGGAAGGAAGGGATTTGTCCGAAACTGTCCTGTAGAATTAAAACACTGAAGTGGCTGATGTCACCAACTTGAGCCTTACACATATAACACCAAAGTAATCCAGCATCACATAATTCAAGATACAGACAGATGGCAGTACAACAGTTCCTGATCACAGGGCCATTATAATCAAATGCTCATACATCTGATGGGTATGATACCAATATATGTTAGTGTTCACTGTGGCCTACAATGATGAAACATTTCCCGGTATATCCAGGTCTTACAAAAAGAGTGATTAGCCATTGTGAATGGAAACTGACTTGTTTGTGACCTAGGACTACATATTTTATGACCACATGATAACACACATGATGCACCAGGCCCACCACAGGACACAAAACAAGTCCAATGGGCACTTCTGAACTTACATCCAAACACTGTGCAAGCTGTATTGGCACAGGTCTCCTACACCTAAACAATGTGACCTATATTACCTGGAACAATCCATGTCCAGTTTGTATGTCAGAACAGCATCACATACATACCAATGTCTCAACTTTGAAATACCCACATGAAGACCTCATGGTAAAGGTACCTGTACAAAGAACAAAACTTATAGGCTTGAAACCATATATATGACAAGTCACATAGAAAGCATCTGGAAAACAAAGTACATTTCAATAATTCTAACACAAACAAAGCAAAATCATTGGGTGGGGATGTGTCAAAAGCTATCTTATCAATCAGCCTTTGGCTGATTTTTGCAGAGTACCAGCTCCCTAACTGTTTCAAAAACACTTAACTCCACACATTCTCACAACAACAGTTCATTGTACAGTCACAGTCATGACAACACATGACATACTTACACTCAGGAGAAACAGCTGTGGATGAGATCTTCTCTCAATTTCAGCTCCTTTCTCTTCACCACTGTCATCTTCAGTTGGCATTTCAGGATTCTAACCTGGTGGCACTGCAGGCTCCCCGTCCTCTGGGATGTACGGGGTATTCCTCTGCAGGGTGATGTTGTGGAGCATGCAGCATGCCACAGTGATCGGACACACTTTCCTGAGTGAGTAGTGGAGGGCTCCACCAGTTCTGTCCAGACAGCGAAATCTGGCCTTCAGGAGCCCAAAAGCCTGCTCCACTGCCCCAGTGTTCTTCATTGGGCTTCATTGAAGCGACTTGCCCTGGCGTAGTTGGGTTCCTCAGCAGCGTTAATAAACAAGGATGGTTTGGATATGGTAAGCATCCTGTTAGGGAATGGGACATAAGTGCAACAATGAGTCACTCACATCATGATTGTAGTACCCAACATTGTTCACACACAATAAGGGCAGACCTGTCTTACCAAACAGCCAGGCCCTCTCTGGTTGCAGTTGTGACATCAGCTGGGGTATGGTGCTGTTCTGCATTATAAAGGAATCGTGGCTGATCAAGAAAAATGGGCACATACATTTGAGATGTACAGCTCTGCCAAACAGATAACTTGCACGTTGATGAAATTGATTTTTTTTCTGTTGCAACAGGCTTTTTAAGTGGCCTATGGTAGCACCAAGCCTTCATGTATGCCATCAATGGCCCCCACCACATGTGGGATGCAGGCAAAATCATAGAAGTCAGCCTTCACATTGGCTAAGTCCTCCCGATGGGGGAAACTGATCTAGCGGTCAATGTTTTTCAACATTGCTGATAGGAAATATTTCAACACCAGACTGAACATAGGTTGGGACATACCACCAGATAGGGCTACTATATGTTGGAAGGTCCATTTGGCCAGGAAGTTGAATACGGACATGACTTAAACAATTGGTGGTATGCAGTATTAATTACTCTTAGCTGGCATCAGAGCTGGCTCCAACTGATAGCATAAATCCAATATTGCTTGCCTAGTCATACGGTAGAACTGGATGATGTGGCTTTCCTCCATTGTCTGAAGGTGTGGCAACGGACAGTAGACAGGAGGTTGTCGCATCCTTCCTATCCCAGGGTACCTGTGGGTGAAACGACAGGATTTGGAACATTAGTCACGGTGTCCACAGCAACATGCATGATGCATTCCAACAATATCATGTGACAAAGTATTTCTGACTGGATATACATGACACCCAGTACACATCCCAGCTGGCACTACACAAGGATCAAATGTGATCCCCATGTATGTGAACACGTGTCCCACATTCAGCAGGTGAAAGGGCCACTCTGGGGTCATATATGCCCCATACAGCAGGTGAAAGGGACCCTGCCTTCTCTCCAGAAGAGCAGGATAGAGGCTTGTGAGTGAGGTCCTTCCCCTGTATGGTCAGCTCAATGGCTCATCACATGAACAGGTAAGTACCTCATAGGCACAATTGACTCTGTTCAACACCATCCTTTCCCTCCTGACAGGCTACAATGTGACCCTGTGTTCCAGTTAGACTTCTTGTGTGCCTGCTGTTAAAGTTTGTGTGGCATCAATGGGATATACATGGTGCAGGTATTGGAGACTAGTACTATAAGTTGTGTTCATTCAGATTGTGTTTTGTGATGTTTTTTCGGGCCCGAGATCCTCCTTCTGTTGGATGCACATAACTAGGCAAGGAGACTTTCTTGCCATGCAACATTTCTTTGTTTACGATGGTTGTAAATATTAAACAACATGTATGTGCATGACAACATGAGCTGTGTATGCATCTAGTCTGAGTCATTTGAGGATCTTGTAAGCAATGTGTATTGTGCCACAAATCTTCCACCCCACATCTAGCCTTGCCAAACTGTTGTCTGGAAGGCATATCATGACCACTGTGCCCTTCAGGTTGTCACACAAGCCACATTGCTGATGGCCACATGATGTACTGTCATGCATGCAAGTGATGGAAATGTGAGTGTCATGTAGGTTCTGTATGCTCAGCCTGCAGAGACCAGGGCCTGTCAAATGTATCTCCCAGTATGGGATATAGTCCAGGCTGTGGGAGAATCACTGTGGCTATGTAACTGTGCCCACTGCCTGTAAACCCGCAGATCGTGTCAGGTGGCCAATATGAGGCTCTAGTGGTAAAACTTGCCCTGAATGCCTCAGTCCATTGAATAGATTAGGAATGGGTATGGAGGTAAAAACCTAGAACTAGTCCATATGTGCATTTTTCATCATTGCCAATGTGTGTTTTTGACTCACGACAGGTCCCTTACTCCCACAGCTCTGTTGCACCTTCACAGAAGACATTTGTCCTGTACAGGCTTACTGCACAAAGGGGTGGGGGCATGCTGTGACTTAGTAGCTTGGTTACATAACAGAAATTGTGAAATTCTTATCTTTATATGTTGGATTCCATCTCTGTAGGTTAGAAACATAGGTTCAAACTAGTGTTCTGTAGTACAGGTACACACCACAGAAACACTCCCCAAAGTGGCATGAGTCTGTATTTGGTAGGCCACATGTCGACACATGCAAAGGGAAGACAGACACTTTCCGTACTCACCATGCCAGCCCTTTCCTTATCACTCAAGTGCAAGGGTGAAGTCTGTACCATGGTAGTTGCCTGTTGGGACTGTATGCAGAGAGTCAATCTTGCAGGTGGTAAATGTGTTTGTCCAGTCTGGCCTAAGGAGTTTACTGTTCAGAAGCCACATTTGTGTGTAGTGTTTCATTGTGGCTTACGTCACAGTACATGTTGCTAGAGCATGGGCTACCTGATGTAAGTATGCTTGCTTAGTCATTGTAGGCCATGAGTAGGTTTAGTGGGTTAGTCTGCAGATGACTCCAAAACTGTGTAGTCATCTCCCTGTACTTATTGGCATGTGCTCTTTACACTTGTGGTGTGTTGACAAATTGCCAATTTTGTGCTTGGTGTTTCTGACATATGTGTGACACAACATGTATGTGACAACCATTTGGGCAAAAACGTGTATTTGTAACCGTTTGATTTGTCTCTTGCATCCATAAAGGTAAACGCCCATCATAAGAAGGAGATTTGGAGAGCCATCGCCCGGAAGGTGCAGACCCTGGGGGTTCCTAGTCGGCAGAGCGCCCACTGTTGCAAGAGTGGGAGGACGTGAAACACCTGGCCCAGAAGAATGCGGAGTTCCAGCTGGGGCTGTCCTCCCAATCTGGGCAGGGCGCTCGTTGGAGCATGACCCCTCTAATGGCCCACATTCTGGCAGTGGCGTACCTGGAGCTTGATGGGCGTTTGTGGGAAGCACAGCAGCCACAAGGGCTACAGAGCATATTCGTTCCTGTCACATAGCCAAGTTGAGGTGATAGGTTCTGACATCCCTCCTGGCGACTGGGGATGGACCATGTGCGACTCACAAGATGAGTAACTGTTTGTGTAGATATGTAATTTGGTGCATACTGTTGTGCCTTGCCTACAGGCCCAGGGTTCTAGGATACAGGCCACATAAAAATTACTCTCCAGAGACAACACATGGCTGTGTACACTGATCAATCAAGTAATGTCTGTTGTTGTGGGTCTAAATTCTACGCAAAAGACCACTACTCCTCAGTGTTACAGCCCAAAGACAAAGAAGTGATGGATCAATGTCCTCAGCCATGTGTCTGGTCAAGTGAGTAAACAGGCATCTGCCCCTCCCAGAGGCCACTTGTCTTCAGGGTGTGACGAGTGCTGGTGCCTCACTACTGTCTGTCATGTGAAGATGGCTATCAAACATGTTACAGAGCATACATTGTTCTTTGGGTGCATCTACAGATCACAACTTTCCCTTGGTAAGTGGCGAATGTCCATTGACATGATTTATGTGCCATCACTGTTGCCAACATTCCTTGTGCCGATATGTTAGCGAGTGTCCCATTCTCTTTTGACAAAATGTGTACACTGCTGTTTCATGCATGGTCTACCTGGGTTCATGGGATATTTTTGTATTCCCTCAAATATATGTGCATGTCAACCTGTGTTTGGAATTGAACATATGTAATGGGGCTACTTTTTAAGTGATGGCACAAAAAGGAGTGTGTCACCATTGATTGATGGCTCCCACATACCCTCACCCGTCACTGCATGTAATTTGGCATCTACAACTGCAGTAGCAATGAGGGACATGACAGATAGGACTACAGTTTGTACCCACAATGTGCATTTCCATTGATGTAGCATCACGTGGCAAGGTGCTCTGCACATCTGAAATAAGGAAGGTGTGTTACCGGAGTGTTGGCAAGCATCATGGAGTGACTTGCAGATATGCTGGAACAACATGTGGTGGGGTACTCCCATTCATCCATTGATATCTGGGTTTGTAAGACCAAAATGGAGACAATGATGTAGATTCCCGTTAGCAAAATTTTGAGGGCGTTCTACAAGTAAAGTACTTTTGAATCCCTGGGCATCTCCAACATACAAAGAGCTAATGGCTTCTACTGATGCAATCACAGTATGTCATTATAAGGGGTACCATACATTAGTGGTGATTTCCCTGGGGCTAGCTGATTCATTGTGTTTTGGATTTTAGAGACATATCTCCCTGACAATTTGCACATTTTGTCTGTGTACATTTCCATGCCAAATGTGTAGTATATCTGAGCAACATTAGGGCTACCTCCATGACTCCATTAGGACAATTTATACATGGTGAAGTGTGCACTGTTGATAGGTTTACAGTGTGACATGAGTATTTCCATGCCACCTTCTTCAGGATACTGTACTGCTGTCAGCAACATGGGAGGATTTTGGAGTGTCATTTTTTATTGTAGTTTTATTGTGTATGTGACAGATGTATGCATAGCCTTGTGTGGGATCTGTGGGAATGAACTTGGCATTGGCCTAATACTGTATGACAGCAGGTAACAGAGGTATGCTCCATGAGGCAAAGCATTGAAGATAATGTGGTCTCCTACTTGTTCAATGGTTACTGTGACTGCACAACTTCACCCATGTAATTGTAGTTGTCTGAGATCCTGTTTTTCCTGTGGGCAACGGATGACAGCTCATTTGGCATGCATGCATATGGTATGGTATGGTGTGGTACATTGTAGGCGGGTGTCGTGCACCTCGCCTACCGAGATACAACCCTGGCGCCGGAGAAGTATTTCTTCTTTCTCCATTACGCGTCGTCATGGAGACGCGTGGAGCACGAACAGCGGCGCGCAGCCGAACTTCCGGGTTGACGGTTCCAAAGAAGAGGAGAACGCCATAAAGAGGAACGCCGGACCGGAGAGGACCCTGCAGACAAGAGAAGAAGACAAGGGAGCAGGAGAAGCCAAGAGCGTGGAGCCGCCTGAGAACGAACGAGGGAGGGAGGAGCCGGAACCCTGCCATCACGCTGGAGTGGGAGAAATCTCTCGAGAAGACGAGGAATCCAGCCACGACCCAGGAGGGTCGTGGCTAACCACGGAGCTTGTTCAGGGGCACTCGCACTAAAGGGGAGGAAGGGAGGAGAAAAGAGGGTAAAAGAACTGGGGAGGGTAGAAGGGGAACAGGGCAGCTTGGGTTGGGGAACAAGGAACTCGAAGGGCACAGGGCACGTCAAAACCCCTGCACTACGTTGACACAGCCCCAGTAATCGCCCAGGTTTTTGTTCTCTACCCCTTTGTTTTCTATTTCTGTCCCAAACCCCGTAACCACACCAACCCCTGTCGTTCTTTCACTCACACCTCTCCCTTATACTAATAAAATAACAAAGATAGTAACGTATCAGTCAACTTACCGAAACCTGTCCTGTTGTTCTGCAGAAAGTTCACGGGCCCCGGGAAGAATTCGCCAGCAGACCACCACCTAGAAGAAGAACAGAAGGAAATATTGAGGACCTACACCACCCATCCCACCCCTAAACCAGAGACTCCCTGGAGAAAAGACTAAAGGGAAAAGACTAAGGAGAAGACCAGTATCTATTTTTTTTTGTTTTGTTTTGAACATCCTTATTTTGAATTAATAAACCTTGGCTTCGGCCTTATAAACCCTTGCAACCTGAGTCTGAGCCTCTGTACTGTCGAGCCCAAGACCCACGCCCCACTACAGTGGTGTCAGAAGTGGGATCTGAAACCGGACGATACTAACCTCCCCCTGGGCCGTACAGAGGAGTTGTAAACATGGAAGAGAAACCCACCCTCGAGGATATGGTAAAACAACTGGCCACTGGGTCAACGCCATCTCCAATTAGTCTGGGAGGCACAACAAAGGGAGGCCAAAGAAGACAGAGAGGCTCTTCAAGCCGCCTTGAAAAGTCAGGCCACTATAATGGCCAATTATCAGTTAGTTCACGAGACCGCTATGCAAAAACTGACCGATACAATCGCCGCCAGTAAGGTACACTCAAATGTACCAAGCTCGGTGTTGCAGAAGTATCAAGAGGGGGAGGATCCCGACTCCTTTTTTACGAACTTTGAAAGAGTAGCCTCCTCAGCTCAATGGCCTGAAAATCAATGGGGCCAATACATTGCTCCCCTCTTAACAGGCACCCTCCAGTCCGCTTATCAAGCTGCAAATCCTGGAGGCACCACTCCCTATTCCGAAATTAAGAAGAGTATATTAGAACGAGTAGGGCATGATACTGAGTATTATCGATCAAAGTTCCGCAAGGCTAAATGGGGACCAAATGAGGATCCACGTACATTTTACTACCGGGTGAAAGATCTAGGACTGAAGTGATTGGACCCTTAGGGACCGACCGTGAAGATATCATCAAGGCCATTATTTTAGAACAATATTTAGACTCACTTCCCATGAGTACCCGGAACTGGATCAGACAACACCCGAAAATAGACACCGAACTAGCAGTCGATTTAGCGTGTGCGTATCATAGATCAGTGGATGTGAAAAGCCAAACTTCCCGACCCTTGAACAAGGTGCCTGCAACTCCTCCCCAATACACAAATAGACGGAACCCTGAGGAGCCAGGATCCTCCTCTCGGAGTAAAGAGAGAAACCCCATGCAACAACCTCAATGTTTCAGTTGTGGGGAGTGGGGACACATAGCCCGAGTATGTCCCAAGAAACATGTGGGAGTAGAACCTATGGAGATAGGGGTTACTCGAGGGAGAGTCCTGTGCACAGGGACCAGTGACACGTCTTTTAAATGCCCTCTACGAATCAATGGACACTTGGTAATGGCCTTGATTGACTCTGGATGTAGTCAGTCAGTGATACGTCGCGAGATAGTCAAGTCTGTAAAGTCTCTATGTGGAACAGTGGGTAACGATATGTTGCATCCATGGGGATCGAGCTCGGTATCCCCTTGAAGTGGTGGAGGTGGAGTCGAACGCCAATCATGACCTTCTCGCCATGGGAATCATGGATAATTTGATCGAAGAATGTGTTATTGGGACTGATTATCAGCGGTTTAATGACATTCTAGACCAAACACGGAAACCCAACCCTATTGATGACTGGTGGGGAGTAGCACCATTTCGGGATACCCCTATTGCCAGTGTCCCCGAACGGAAGAAACTAACTAAGAGAGAGAAAAGGGTTGAAAGACAAAAACATGCTATGACTCAAAGACAGATGGAAGGTGTGAAAACAGTGGCCAGTCTAACCAGCGCACCAGTCTCGTTTAGAGTAAGCCAACGCGAAGATCCCACTCTCGAGCACGCGTGGAGAAATGCCAAAAGTGACTCTACCGGAGAGGTAGGCCCCCACTTTATAGTACATAAGGGCTTGTTATATAGAGTATCTAGGACAGTCAATGGGGAGAAACAGCAACTAGTGGTTCCTGAGCCCTACCGGACTCAGGTATTGTTCCTAGCTCACAACCAGCCTGGAGGAGGTCATTGTGGCCGAGAAAAAACAGAGGAATACTTATTGAGACGTTTTTACTGGCCAGGGGTCTATGCCCAAATTCGAAGATACTGTGCACAATGCCCAAAATGTCAACTCGTAGACCCCGGAGTCTCCCGAAGAGCCCCGTTACATCCACTACCAATTATAGATACCCCCTTCAAAAGAGTAGCAATGGACTTGGTCGGACCTCTTTTACCTTCTACCAAGGGCCATACACATATCCTCGTGCTAGTTGATTACGCCACCAGATATCCGGAAGCGATTCCCCTCACCAGCACCACTACAAGGCAGTTGCGCAAGCCATGGTAGCTTTTTTTTCGCGGGTTGGTTTCCCGGAAGAAATTCTTACCGATCAGGGGACACCATTCATTTCTGGGCTTATGAGACAGATTTGTAAGACCTTAGGAATTACCCAGATAAAGACATTGGTATATCATCCACAAACTGATGGTTTAGTGGAGCGATTTAACCGTACCATCAAGACCCTTTTGCGTAAAATAGTAAACGACTCAGGAAAAGGCTGGGATCAGAAATTACCCTTAGTACTGTATGCCATTAGAACACATGAACAGGCTTCTACTGGGCATAGTCCGTTCGAGTTGGTATTCGGCAGGCAGCCCCGTAACTTACTAGATATGGCGGCGGAATTGTGGGAGGAAGAGAACGGGGAAGAGAAGCCCCTTCTAGACTATATTGATAACCTAAAGGCACACCTTCAGACGGTCTGGGAGGACGTGAGACATCACTTAGAAATAGCTCAACAAAATCAAAAAGCTTCCTATGATAAGGGCACCAAACTGCGAGTTCTTCACCCTAATGATCAAGTACTGATCATGCGACCCACCTCTGAACATAAGTTGTTGGCCAAATGGCAGGGACCATATCGGGTAATAAAAACAGTTACCCCCGTTACTTACCTGATTGAATTAAGCAATAACCCTAAACGGACTCAAATCTACCATATCAATTTGCTAAAAAAATGGGAGAACCCTGGGGAGGATGGTGACCTCGCTGCTACGGGATACATGGTAACCCCAAACAGCTCGCTAGGGTTAGAACTCTGTCCCACACTTCAGCCGGAAAAAAGAAACCACCCCTGTGTCAATGATTCCTTAGCTGATACAGAGAAACGCCAACTGTTTGAGTTAATTCAAAATCATTCCGATTTCTTCTCAGAACTGCCAGGGCACACGTCTTTAGTCCAACATCATATTAGAACCCCTGAGGGACGAACAGTACGCCTACGTCCCTACCGAATACCTGAAGCAAGAAAAATTCTTATAGAGGAAGAGATAACAAAGATGTTGTCTCTAAAGGTCATTGAGCCTCCCACAAGTCCGTGGTGTTCCCCTGTCGTTTTGGTGCCGAAGCCAGATGGCTCGGTCCGGTTTTGTATAGATTTCAGAAAGCTCAATGAGATATCCCTTTTTGATACTTATCCCATTCCCCGAGTAGATGAAGTACTAGAGAAGATTGGGCATGCACGTTTCATGTCCACTATTGATCTCACGAAGGGATATTGGCAGATTCCCTTAGCCCCACAAGATAAGGAAAAGACAGCGTTTGCAACTCCGTCGGGTTTATACCAATTTACCGTCCTTCCCTTCGGACTTCACGGTGCTCCTGCGACATTCCAACGCTTAATGGACCGACTTTTACGGCCCTTCCAAGAATTTACTGCCGCTTACCTTGACGACATCGTTATATTTAGCACAACCTGGGCAGAACATCTCCAACACCTAGACAAAGTGTTCTCCGCCTTAAAAAAAGCAGGACTCACCGCCAATCCTCCAAAGTGCACCCTAGATCAAACCCAAATAGCATATCTTGGCTATGTTATTGGTATGGGAGTGTTACGTCCTCAGGCAGATAAAGCCATTAAACAGATACCACTCCCCAAAACAAAGAAAGAACTCCGTTCCTTCCTGGGATTGGTGGGGTATTATCGTAGATTCATTCAACAATATTCCACCATAACTGCTCCTCTCACAGACTTACTAAAAAAGCAATATCCTGCCACCCTGCCTTCTTTCTCACCCTCCCATCTTGAGAGCTTCTACTTGCTTAAAGAGGCCCTCTCAACCGAACCCGTGTTGCGATGTCCTGATTTTTCTAGGCCCTTTCATCTTTTTACTGATGCTTCCAATGTCGGGCTGGGAGCCGTACTAGCAAAACCGGACGAACGGGGGTTTGATCACCCCATTGTCTATATTAGTCGTAAGCTACTGCTCCGGGAGACCCACTATCCCGCTATCGAGAAGGAATGCCTTGCCATCAAATGGGCCATTGAATGTCTCCGGTATTATCTCTTGGGTCGCCCTTTCGTCCTCTATACTGACCATGCCCCTTTAACTTGGTTGGCCTCCCATAAGGATACTAATTCCCGGGTGTTGCGCTGGTTCCTTGAACTCCAGCCCTTTACCTTTCAGGTTTGTCACATCCCTGGGTCCAGCCAGTGTCCCGCTGACTTTCTCTCCCGGTGTCCCGATTCTACGGGCCTCTACCAGTCCCATTCATGGGATGGGGTGTGTAGGCGGGTGTCGTGCACCTCGCCTACCGAGATACAACCCTGGTGCCGGAGAAGTATTTCTTCTTTCTCCATTACGCGTCGTCATGGAGACGCGTGAAGCACGAACAGTGGCGCGCAGCCGAACTTCCGGGTTGTCGGTTCCGAAGAAGAGGAGAACGCCATAAAGAGGAACGCCGGACCGGAGAGGACCCCGCAGACAAGAGAAGAAGACGAGGGAGCAGGAGAAGCCAAGAGCGTGGAGCCGCCTGAGAACGAACGAAGGAGGGAGGAGCCGGAACCCTGCCATCACGCTGGAGTGGGAGAAATCTCCAGAGAAGACGAGGAATCCAGCCACGACCCAGGAGGGTCGTGGCTAACCAAGGTACGGGGCTTGTTCAGGGGCACTTGCACTAAAGGGGAGGAAGGGAGGAGAAAAGAGGGTAAAGGAACTGGGGAGGGTGGAAGGGGAACAGGGCAGCTTGGGTTGGGGAACAAGGAACTCGAAGGGCACAGGGCACGTCAAAACCCCTGCACTACCTTGACACAGCCCCAGTAATCGCCCAGGTTTTTGTTCTCTACCCCTTTGTTTTCTATTTCTGTCCCAAACCCCGTAACCACACCAACCCCTGTCGTTCTTTCACTCACACCCCTCCCTTATACTAATAAAATAACAAAGATAGTAACGTATCAGTCAACTTACCGAAACCTGTCCTGTTGTTCTGCCGAGAGTCCACGGCCCCCGGGAAGAATTTGCCAGCAGACCACCACCTAGAAGAAGAACAGAAGGAAATATTGAGGACCTACACCACCCATCCCACCCCTAAACCAGAGACTCCCTGGAGAAAAGACTAAAGGGAAAAGACTAAGGAGAAGACCAGTATCTATTTTTTTTTGTTTTTTGTTTTGAACATCCTTATTTTGAATTAATAAACCTTGGCTTCGGCCTTATAAACCCTTGCAAACTGAGTCTGAGCCTCTGTACTGTCGAGCCCAAGACCCACGCCCCACTACATACATGTAGGAGCCACTTTGGACACCAAGTAGGCCCCAGCAAAAAAATATATCACAGTGTTGTTTGCTAATCATAGCTGTTGTTCAAGTGTGATCACAAACATGAGGTGACGGTTTTCCTCTTTGTAGTTGCAGTATCATCACAGGCAAGCAGAGACAGGGAGCAACCAAGTAGGGAAGTAACTGACCACAGTACCTCCAGTCATGACACCACCGATACGGATAGATCCAGTGGCCCGGAGGGTGAGGGGAGTGCCACAGAGGACACAGGATATCAACCTCGTCATCTTCAGATTCTACCTCCAGTGGCCACTCCCTAGCAGTGGTAGACCTATCAGGACCTGCTCTTGTACCATCCTGGTCTGGCACCCCCAGTTCTATTGCCACCCTCCCTGTTCCTCTCCACCTAGTTGGCCGTTCCCGCTCACCCAAGAAGATGGGCATCTCCTTTGCCCCAGGCACCTCAGCCCCAGCCCAGTTACTTCTGCTGCCCTGAGTTAGGAGGCTATTGACCTCCTGAGGAGGTATCTCTGTGGGACAGACTTCCATTGTGAATGCCTTACAGGGGTTGTAACAAAGAAACACAACATACACAACAGAAGTCAGGGTGCTCGTGAATGAATAACAAAAAGTCCGTATTCCATGTATGTATGATACTCAGTCCTCTTCTAAATAATCAGGATCAAGGTAGACCGTGAGAAGTTAGCATGACTCCAATTTATTCTTGGGCGCAGATTTGCCGACCGGGAGACGCTACTTGGTCTCCGAGACACGTTCTATTCGTGTCCTCTCATGAACGCCAGGTAAGGGGTTGTTTATACACACATCCCTTACGACTGTACTTGGAATTTCACATTTAATACTACTTGGATTCCTAATATTGGTGACTCCATTTGAGCTATTTCAGCTTTTTGATTCATCCTTTCTGTTATAAACATCGTGTTGAGCCCTGAGGAAGTCACAGAGATTATTTTCTCCCAAGACGAAACACGTGTTGGCTGTTTTCTGTTGTTCCATACATGAATATTCCATCTCAAGAATAAATTGGAGTCATGCTAACTTCTCACGGCCTACCTTGATCCTGATTATTTAGAAGAGGACTGAGTATCATACATACATGGAATACAGACTTTTTGTTATTCATTCACGGGCGCCCTGACTTCTGTTGTGTATGTTGTGTTTCTTTGTTAGAAACTTTAGAGGAGGGGGAGGATCCTCTTGCCAGGAGCACCATGCCAATGACTATATGTGTTATGTACTAACTTGGGGATATTTTGTTGTGAGCGCTCTGTCCCACAACCTTCTTCCCATTGCTGTTTATTTTCTGTATATGCCATTCAGGGGTTGGCAAGCCAACATCAGCAGACAAATGCTTTCCTGGAAGGCATTCATAGTGACATGTTGTCGTAGTTTGGACTCTTGCTCTGGGTAAAGACTGCTGGTTCAAGGATGTCAGTACTTATGTTTGTAGGTGACTATGCCTATCCTACAACAAGTCGCAACTGTAATCCCAACGCCTCCAGCTTACTAGCAGTACCTCATCAACAGCCCAAACAGTTAAAGGTGATTTGTGGCTGCCTTTACGCATGGACTCATAAGTATGACATCTCAGGGAGTGTCGTGGTTAAACGGAGATTACCCCTTTCTCACAGATATATCATGTCTCAACCAAACACAGGCAATAACGAAGATGCAGTTATGTTTCAATAGTTTTTATTTAATACAATGCGGTAAATCGCATGGGCAGCAATGATTAGGATAATGAATAGTGCAAGAAATAGAACTGTAAAGAAGAGAGTCATGATTATGAAGACCACCCACTATCTTGCGTTAGCATGGAAAGACAAAGTGTATAATATGTCCTAGTACCCTATCGTAATAGGCCTAACCTTCTACCTGAGGAAAGCTGGGTATGTTAAACCTAATCTGCCAATGCCACGTCCTTGCAAGGAACCCCCAATCTTTGTTACCTTGAAATGAGGTCTTGAGCTCAGACTTTGGAAGAACACGAAGTCCGGGTCAGCGTCAAGGCGATGTTCAGCATTGATAGCAACAAAGGTATCTGGTCGGAATCCCTCTGACTATCTGCCTAAAGAGTGATGTATCTATACAGATCTACTTGGACCCCTGACGTAGGTTGTTCCAAAACAATAGATAACACCAAATCCTTGGGACGGTAATTTCTAATGTGAGCACCTAAAGTTTATTTGTCTTTGTCGCATGAGTTGGCACCTTAGCACGGTGACACTGATAACATAACTCTAAACAAAAGGGCCTAACTATAAACAAGGCAGCCATCTTAAAAGAATTATTTAAATAAATGGTCTAAGACAGAGCAAGCTAAGTAGGTTAAAAGTCACTCGGTGACGGGGGCACGAGTCTGCAAGCCAAAGGCTAAGCTAACTACTGTTATCCCATTAAAACAAACTAGGATTCACTACAATGTCTGGCCTACAGAGATCTTTTCGGGTTCTGGCATTCTCGCTGACGACGGAGAGTTTCCTTTTCGACCTTTTCTTTTCCACTGTTGCCTCCAAACCCGAGGCCCCCACCCATATCTTTCCCATCCAAGTCCTCCTCTGTCACACCTGTCCGCCCTGCAAGCACCCATACCCTTCCCCACAAGGAGAAGCCCCTCCCAAACACACCCATCCCAAATCCGACCACACCCAAGAATGATCCCTGATGTGCCTGCCTGCCCACTTGATGCTCCTTCATGTGGAGGTTCCCTGGCAATGACTGGAGTCAAGGTTGGGCACAGTGCTGTGCATGGAGTCATATGGACTGGCAAACGGCCTTTGGTCTTCAGCACTTGGATTGAATAAACACAGGTTGTTGATTTGTTGGGTACACATTTGTCCTGCTATTAACTTTCTACCTTCTTGTTAATCCTGAGTAACTTGTGTTGTATGCCTACAGTTGAGTGTGGTTCTACCTTGTTTGTTGATCCATTTGCTGCTGTTTGCAATATCTAACTTTGTGGGCGAGAGGTGCTGGTGTCACCAAAGACAAGGGTAGATGTTCATTGTATTGATGTGTGGGTGGTAATCCAACTGGGGTGTCACTGCATTGTGTTATGTTTGCTATGGTATTTCATCTTGAGTTGGCCAATGTCAGCATGTATGGTGTTAGACTTGTCACTCTGATATGGATTGTACATTTGCCTCCTGTGTGGGAGCTACAGTTTTGTTGGTCCACACAGAGGGTGTTCAATTGTGCTAGCTTCCTTTGCATTTGACAGACCATGTGTACATTTTGATTTGTATACCTTGTAGCTACTTCACCTAGATGTATGGGCCATGTTATTGCTGTTATATGTGCTTTTTTGACTTGCACTTATACATCTGGCAGATAGGCATGTCACTTAGCTCAAATACGGTTTGTTCCTGAGATACATAAAGGGCTGATTCCTGTGCGAATTGTGTTTTAGGGGCATGTGCAAAGTGAAACGTGTCCCTGGCCAGCATCCTTCTAAAAGTGCTCCTGATATCCGATCCCTATTTTCCGGTATTGTTTGCAATGTGAGCTTTGGATATTTGTTTCACTAACTAATCTGCATCCCACTGACCTCCATTGTTTTGTAACATGTGTGATGTATGGGTCCATTACAGATCTGTTTCATGGAAGGGGTATTTGTGTTCCATGTCACATCCTTACATACGTCTTCAATCTGACAACAGTCCAAGGCACGTGAGCAATGTGAGGGGGTCAGTTGAATTGGTAGATGTGATGTTGCTGTGGACTTGCTGTTGTGTGACACAATGTTCTGTACGCTTCACGGTCTCTGTGTCCGAGATGAGCAGAAGCGTGTTTTTGTGGAGTGTGGTGGTGCAGTGTCAGTGACCTGCCCAAATGGGGCACTGATAGCTGTGAATGTGTCATTCTTTTTGAATGACTGACTGTGGACACAATGTCAAGTGTACTTGGTGCTCTTAGCATACCCCCCATATCATGTGGATCACGCTGCGACGATCTGTTGTTGAGCTTAATGACGCAGGCAGTTGTGTGGTCTTATTGTTGGTTGCGTCCACAGAGGCGTGGATTTTTTTAGCTCCATTGATGAGCAGCAACAGGAATTGTGTAATGGAAACCATGGTGGCACAGGACATGTAACGCTGCCAGCAGCTGAGTTCCTTCATTTATGCTCTCCGTTTCTGTCAGCTAGGATGTGGTAGTTGGACTGCATGGTCATGCTGGCTGTAGGCAACGTCATAATTTCTCTGGCGGAAACACTGGTTCTGCCGGCCTGTTTGGTCTACCTGGCCACCACAGCAGTCTGCACTGCCTGGCAGTGCCGGTGGATTGCAGTGGTCTTTCCTCTATGGGACTGCCAGCATTGTAATATGATGGTCTGACCGCCAACAGACAGTGGTCAGACTGCTGCCGCCACCATGGTGGTGCACGGACCGCAAAACTCGTAATGAGGCTCTTAGCTGAAAGGTTGACATGGGCCTTAGCAGGAGGCTTATCTTCTGTTCTACCTCCGGCCTTGGAATATTTTGGGGAAGGTAAACATTACATAAATATTGTAAAACGGAATTAAATGTTATATGTTAGCTTCTCAACACCATTCCTACGTCAACCCTCCTGACTGTTGGAGGCAAAAAATACTGTCAATGAGGCAGCAAAGTTAAAACAAAGGCCTGTAAAACTGTAGAGCTTATGCTGTAATGGTCTTAAGAGCCGAAGTTCCAAATTTACACATGCTTTAAGAAGCATACTATTCAGGAACAGGAGAATAAATATAAGTCCAGGTGACAATGCAGAATTCGTTTACTTTTCAACTACTTTACAAGTTAATGTTTTTACCAGATGTCTCTGCATCACGGGGACACAATTTCTGGACTTTTAATTAATCCAGCATCCCGCTGTGTTGGTTTTTGTTTTGCTAATCCTATAGATGAAGGTGGAAGAAAACAAAAACTCTTTTGTTGGAATAGGTTTGTGTCTGCTAATTTTAAAGTTCAACTTATAAACCAAAGTCACATCTAGATATTCCAGTTGAAAAATATGTATTCAGTTGGTCTATAAAAAAGCAATTTGGTCCCAGTGGATATTAGAGCACTGCAAATCTTTTATTTATTTGCTAAGTGCTTTGTCAATTTGAGAACACAAACATTTGGAGTGTGGTGAGCAACACAGAACATTTCACAAAAAAAAGACTACAAATAAAGTTTCAACAGAATTTAGGATTAAATTGTAAATACATACGCAGTGTACTTCTAATAAAAAATAAAGTATCCGATGAAACGTGATTAGTAAAACTGAATAGGGAGGGAAAATATGTCAAGGAAAATATGGAGAATCAAATATATACTAACTAGAAGTGTGGGTGTTCATAGGTAGTACTGTAGAATTTGAAAGATGATGTAAAGCAATGAACATGTGGTTGAATTACTCAGTCAGTGAAGAGCATAGAGGAAGGTGTAGCACACATTTCAAATTGCAGATTGAGAATATTTTGGTAAGTGAGATGTGCAAAACATATCTTCAGAATAAGGTGTTAATGTGGTTTTAGACAAGAACCTTTTTAGCAATTTACTGGATCAAGTTTTTAAATTCTACGTGTTAAACAGAAATAATAACTAACATCTCTCAACGTTATTTAGAGGTTGATGGTGCAAACAGGATATAAAAGAAATCATTTATAAATGGCGTTATTCAGGAAAAAGCAACACATGCAATAAATCGTGCAGCCCACTATGTTGCTGAGGGTGCTATCGCTTAGATAATCTACATGACAGGCATTACATTCACAGTGCCCAGATGCAGGGTCGGGGACGGTACTGTCCTCGAGAATAGATGAGGCAATATGGCCCTAAAGAAAAGATTCAGAACAGCATTTCAAAATACAATGAAAAGGGAAAGTTGGACCTCATAAAGTTATTTCATGATCAGAAATTTGGGAAACCATGAAGATTTATCAAAATATTAAATGGCAATACTAAAACAATAAAAAATACTAGTGTCTCAATAAATCACTCGAAGGAAATAAGTATCCATTGTCATGAAGGCTCTCTGAGTTCAAAACAAATGCAGCATTAAGCAGAATCTGAAAAACAGTAAATGTGCAGCAAGTCAGTAGAAAATCGAGGAGCATCACTAAAGGCTAAGAAAAGACTCTGGTTACACCCAAAGTCAAAGTTTTATGTATCCAATTTCAGCAAAGAAAATGATAGAAACTGCACTGTTTGCTTGGTGTGAGCAAAAAGTATCGACATTTTAGCAAATTACATTTCAGCATTTCTATATGCCTTAGAACCCTATCATTCCAACACTATTCCACTACATGAACATCGATTCGCCCATTTTGACATAATGTTCGGTGGTGTCAGAACAAATAAATTACATGACCAATAAAAATCCTCTTAAATGAATTCAATACTGTGTGCTAGCAGGAATAGCCTTGGAAAGTATATAAAAGCTTCCACTAGAGTTCTTCAAGAATAAATCTCATACAAAATAACCAGTGCACATTATACTCTGTGCGCTGTCAATGAGAAATGTAAACACACAAGGAACATTAGGAGGACAGCAGCCATGTTTTATAAAGATAGAGGCCTAGTTAACATCAGCCAATTAAAACAGTTCTACAAATAATAGTGTTTTCACTACAATTTCAAACTCATATTAAGTACATATACATTTATAGTTCAAGGAAACTCCCAAAAAAACGTATCACTCTGATGAGTATAATCTAAGCTAATATCCCATTATTACTCAAAATACAACATACATCTTTTCTGCCTTTTTAATTCGTATTCTTCTATCTTTTTGATGTCATCATAGGCTAGTGCTTTTGTGTCTTCCATTTAAAAAAATCTAACTCTTCCTTTTATTTGTGGATGTTGTTGACACCACCTTCTTACACCCAAATTGCAGCCCCAGTTTAAAAACAATAACCTCAAATAATTTAAGAAAAAGAACAAAACCAACTTCACAAATAAACAAAATTATTATTGTGGCTAAAACAAAGTGCAATGCACTCCTTCCTAAACTCTCAAACCACTCACACCATCTCTCCTAAATCCTTTACCAATTTTCTCAAACCAGAAACCACCGACTCCCACAATCTATACTATTCAATAGCTTCTGATTCACCAGAGATGTCAGTTACATGTATTAGATGAGCATTAATAAGGCTACTGTTACTGGGAATAAACGTTCTGCTCTGCTGAAACCTTTAACATTCGTCAGATTCTGCCCTAATTTGAGAGAAGGATATCTAGTGCACGGCGCTTTTGCATAATCATAGCATGTACAGTTCTTAAATTGTTAATTTTAATTATTACTTCAACAGTGTTAGAAGCAAGGTAATCAATCAGAGTTGACAATCTCCTAACCTTCATGATGTCCACTGTAGCACCAACTAACAGAATCATAACACCTAACACATCTAACACAATCTGTCTAAACCCATGTTTGATTCTTTTCAAACCAACAGGTTAAAATAGGCAGTCTACTCACTGGCATCATAACTTCCTCTAAATATCGTCTTCACCAATCAAAAACTTATTTTATTAACACCGTTACTCCTCTCCTACTCACACTCTCCAACTAATTCTATTAAGCGAGCACTCTGATTTTTGATGCACAATACACAGCATTCCTCCTTTCATAGGTGCTAATCTCAATCGTAGATGTATTTTTTAACTTCTATATTTCTCTTTAGACTCAATCTGCATTTCATTCCTATTGTATCCTTATATTTCCTCAAAATCTTCATCCTTCTTTTATTGTATTCTTTAATAAACTCACCCTTCTTTATTCAGACTGCACTCAAATTCTTTTTTAGTTTGATTATAATTCAAATTGGTTTGTGCAAATGCTTTCAGATATTGAGAACATATTATACAATTTCTAGGATCTTCAATTGTTGGAACTTCTTTTGACGTAATGTTAAAATCCTAAAGATAAAGTGATAAACATACCCTATTACAGAAAACGCTAACAAAAATATTACACACAGTACAAGAGGGGTAATTTGGAATCTGTTATGCACTCTGCTACTGAAGGTTACCTACAGATCTATATCAATAAGTTAACCTCATATTTATTAGATCATTGTGTAGGGCAGTTAATTCAACTCCTGCTGATGATGCGACTCCAACTAGACAAATTAAGCACAATACCAGGCCAACTAAAGTAAATAATATCATTATCAATTAAAATAGTCCAAAAAAGAACCGCATTTTTGTCTATGGAAGTAATTTGTTTTACTAAGCAAAAGTAAAAATGAGACGGGAAACTCAACTCTTAGGAAGGTACAAATCTCAGGAACAAAACCGAAGGATCAAACTTATTTCTCCAAGTTTAAGTATTAGGATCATTAACTCAGTTTATAACATTCAATAAACCCTATTATCTTCAACTGGATACCCAAGGGAATAAACAAACAAAACAAAATTAAATCTAAAACAAAGATTTATCTGCTACTGGTCTCAAAATATTAGCTTTCACATCAACAGTTCATAAAAAATGTGTTCCCTTCTTCTTTGTTTTTTTTTTTTTTTAATTCAAGGTGGCTCTTTCCTGAAGATGAACTGGCAAAAATCTGTTAAACCTTCCACTTCAAATTCTTTATTTGCGTCATTGTCATTCTATAGACATTGGATAGGTACATCCATGCAATGCACAGTTTCTATTTGGTACCTTTTCTCTTGTTGGTCTTTGGTTTACAGGTTATTCACTCTCACTGCTTTCAGACTCTATTTCAAAGGTCTTTGGTTCTTCTTTAATTTATTCTGGTATTCAAGTCTTCCGTTCAGGGGCGTAGCTTCAGCTGTGAAGGGGGGAGCTACATCCGCCACAAAATTTATTTTGTGATTAATAGATGGGTGCAGGTGCTTTCAGGTGGGTATGGTGAAGTGTCTTGCGGATTTCACCAGGAATTTTCACACACACAGAGACAAAAACGCATACATACTCTCTCCTTCTCTGTTTGGAAAGACTTCAAAAATGTTGGTTATTTCACAAAATAAAGCGCTCTCACTTGGTACACCCAACAATCTGCATTCCTTTCTCTTTCCACTGTCTCGTAAGCCCCTCTTGTGCGTCTTGGTTGTCGTATGATGTAATTTAACATCCTGTGTCAGTGTGATTGACAGGAAATCTCAAGCTATCACCTCCCAATCATACTGACCAAGCTATGCCCCCATTTCCAGTGTAGTCTTTTGCTTCTTCTTACAGATTTCAGAAACCTGTCTCCTCAGTCCACATACTCTTCTTCAGATTCTACTGCTGAATATTCTTCAATTGTCACTAGATTTTTTTACTCACCAGCAACTTGACTCACTGCAAACCGCTTTACCTGGGGGGTTTCTGATACTCAAATCCTCAGTTTTACTTTCTTACAAACTGGAATTTCGTTTTCTCGCCCTTATTGTTTATGATACTGCAAAATTTCTTTTTCTTGATTAGAGATCTGAGGAACTCACTAGACAATGCTTTAATTCTTCTCCCTCCTCTGGATCCAACCAGTAAAGTTTAGCTTGACTTTGTGAATCAGTGTTGTCACCACTTCTTCATCCACAGTCTTCACTCTCTTCATGTGAGCTCATCAATCCACTGTGGGATTTCAGAACACTTCACAGAAGTTTTAGTAACAAGAATAACTTGATGAGGTCCTCGCCATCGTGATTCCAAGCAATTCATACAAAAATATTTCTTCACCAGTACCCAGTGACCTGGCTGCAGTGGATTACACTGGACTTCATTTGTTGATGGTGTTACTACATTCACCTGCTAAGAAACAGATTTCACTACATCAGCCAGAACATTGCAATAATACAATACAATACAATGTCATCAATAATCATACAAGAGCTGCTGAAAGAATGCACAGGACTCATCACTCTACCCACCAAAGCTGTGGGTGGTGCGAGACCAGTCTTTTTATCTGAAGTGCTTCTAATGCATAACAACACAAGTGGAAGTGCACCTGGTCAATTCAAAGTCTTCGAAGTAAATATCTACTCAGAGGTTCGCCATCTTGAAGTGGTATAGGGGTTTCTGTGTCTCAGTGACCTGGACAGCTATGCTGGCAAGAACTTGGCCTCCAAGGAGGGTTGCCCAAACAGAACAGGTCAAAGGAGAGAGACCAGGCAAAGCACGATCCACAGGTCCTCCAGGTTAGGGACAAGGCTAACAACGTTGCCCCACGAAAAACATTTGTTACAGAGACAGAAGCAAGGTCGGCTAAATCTTCTCAGCATGAAGGACTTCCAGAGTCTCTGAATGAGATATGCAAGTTTGCCAGTTTTCACAGCCACGAGGAAACAACTGACAGGATGATGGAAGTTCTGAGTGCCAAGTGCAAGACCAGAATTGGATTTTGGAATGCCCGGACTATGTATGACACAGGAAAGGTGGCTCAAGTAACATCTGAGATGAGGTGCTACAACCTACACATCAGGGGGGTCAGCAAAAAGTAGGCAGGCCTGATGTGGCAGAAAGAAAATCACCACAGGAGAAACAGTACCGTACTCGGGGAGGGTTGATGAGCAACATTACAAAGGAGTAGTCATCATCCTGAGCAAGGGAACAGAGAAATGCTTAATCAAGAGATGGCCAGTCAACAGCAGTCTCATGACAGCCAGGTTAAAAATCAGATACATCAACAGCATCATTATCTAGTGTTATGCTCTGATAATCAAAGTATACAAAAAAGTGATGGATGTAATGATTAGATTAATCTCAGCCACTACTAATTACTTTGGCTGCATCCCGATCCCTCATTATTTTGCACACTATGCCACCTCAGTATGGACCCAGCTATATAGAAATTAGCCTTGACCCTGCTCTGATGGGAACATTCCAGCCCGAATTGCCAAGCCAGGTCCTCCTTGAACCGGAGCTCAAGCAACCCAGGACCAGTTTTTCCCTAGTTACTGGCTCATCAGCTGGGCATAGCTTGGTTCCAGTGACACAGTGTGCATAGGACCAACGTCTGGGCATACCAATCCCACTCAGGGCAACACATCAAAGTATACAAAAAAAAAGTGATGGATGGAATGCTTGAATTAATATCAGCCACTGGTAATTACTTGGGGAGGCATCCGAATCCATTGTTATTTTACACATCATGCCCAGCATAAGAGCCCATAACAAAGGCGAAACGAGTCCTGGGTTGCTTACGATCCAGTTCAGGGAAGGCCTGGCTGTTCGGACTGGACTGTTCCCATGAGGATCAGGAGCAAAACTGATTTGCATATGGCTTGGTCTAAACTGAGGTGTCATATTAGGCAAAAAATGATGGGTTGGGATGCAGCCCGAGTGATTGTCTGTTACCTGGGATTAATTTAAGCATTCCATCCATCATCTTGATGTTGATGCTCCAACAAAAGACGCAGAGGAATGTCTTGGACATATTTTACAAACAGATGCAAGCGGGGCTTGAAGCCATGCCGAACCATGACCTGAAGATTGTTACTTGAATGCTAAAGTGGGAAATGACAACACAAATTATGGCAGAGCCATGGGGAAGGAAGGTTGTGGAACAATGAACAACAATGAAGACACCGTTACAATTTTGTATCAACAGATCACCTGAAGATAGGAGGGACTCTCTTCCACCACAGTGACATTCACAAACTACTTGGTGCCCACCCAGAGGAAGAGGCAGAATCCAGATTGACCACCCGAAGATAAGCCGCACCTGTAGATGCGCACTCCAAGATGTCCAAGTGAGGCGTGTAGCAGATGTAGTGAGATTACTATCTAGTGCAAAGCTCAGAAAACAGAAATCAGAAAAAAGGACAACAGCACTTTAATGTGGCAAAAGTACACAAACCCAAGACCAAGAAGGCATTTGTCTTACAAATCAAAAACAAGACACGAAAGATCAGTCTGAGACAGCTGCAGATGCAGTCAAATGGAAATTAAAACAGATCTCTTCATATATTTGTGAAAAGCAGTGAAACTTCCTGGGACCAGGCCATGAAAGAAGAAAGAATTGATAAGACAAGCCACGACAAGCTACTGAACACAGAGAAAAAGCAGGAAGTACGCTATGCCAAGTACTTTAAAGAAGTTTTGAACAGTCCTGTGCCAACAAGCGAAGCGGACATCCAGGAAACAGGATGAAAGACAGTCCAATCCAGGAAGCAGAATGGGAGACAGTCCCATCACAGAAAGAAGAAATCTGCACTGGCATCTGATCTCTTAAGAACCGAAAAGCTCCTGGCCAAGACAACCTGAATGCAGAAATGCTCAAGGCAGACTATGAAATATCAGTCAAGATCCTCCAACCTCTGTTTACAGTGATTTGGTAGGCGAAGAAAGTACTAGATGACAGGAATCAAGACATCATCATCAAGATTCCCAAGAAGGGATCCTTAACCATCTATAACAACTGGTGTGGAATTACTGTTCTATCAATCCGGAGTAAAATCATTATTCAGCGCATTTCTGACATTGTGGACAAGCATTTATCAGGGGCGTGGATTCCTATTGCCCGACGCCCAGGACATTTTGTTTGGGGTCAAGGGCAACATGTTTTCATGTTTATTTTGTCCTTGGGACAAGTAGGCCCAACCCCCTGCAGCACAAACCCTTTGGATGCCAGTTTACAGAGAAGGGGACTGTCTGCAGTTGAGGTAATGTGTGTCCATTTGTTAATCCTGTTCAAACTAGCATTTATGTTTCATTAATGAAAAGCCATGTTTATAAGGGTGGGTGCTGTAAATAAATATTTTAAGGTCACACTGCACTGCTGACTGGTTCCACACATTTGAAAAGTTTAACAATATGAGGCTTTCAGAATGCTCTCTGATTAAATGCAAATGTTTGCAGAAGTTTTTAAACAAGAGTTATGATTATTTGCTTTTAAAATAAAATTGTCAGGAAAAAATGCAAGTAGGAAATTTTAGTTGCTATTTCTTTGATGCATCACTTAGTTAAATGTGTTGATGCATGCTGGTATTTCCAAAAAACATTCCTAATGGAAACTCAGTGTAACCATTTTCAACAAGATTATGGGAAGTATGAAAATAAACAAGCACTGACAAAGCCAACCGATCCAACATTTCTTATGAGTCTTTTAGTTTTGTCAATGCGTGTCTTGTTTTGACATGGGTTTTGTAACACTTTATTGTTGTGGGACCTGCCAGGCGCTCACCATTGTAACAAACACTGACAAAAAGAAAAAGAAAGGTTTTTGGTCTAAAAAAGCACACAGTGCCACCAGTGGTGTAAAAAAGCGCCCACAGCACCGCCCCCTGCCCCCCTCAAAGGGGCCCCCTCAGCATAGCACCTGCCCTGAGTGAGTCTGGAGAGGGGGGGGGGGCTCCATGTTCTTTGCAGGTGGCCCCCCTCCAGTTTCATTATGCCACTGATTGCCACAGTAGTTCCTGGCACTGAACAAAACTACTTTTTGGGCCAATATGTTCCTTGTGGATGAGCGAATGCGATCACTCACAGTTAAGTCACAGTACAGAAATAGTAGTTTAATAAAAACAAAATGTCTTTGTTAACACCAGACCTAATTAGAGACCCTGTTCCTAATGAAAGTCACTAAAGTGCACCCATGGTATATGTCCTTGAATTAGTATCTTTCATGAATTCACAAGAACTTACAGAAGTAGACCACAAAATTGCACTCCTAGAAAATATTTGTGAACTGTATTTTAGCACGATAAATAATATGCATGTGTAGATTTGCTCATGTGAAAATCTATTGAACGTTTACAAGTTCACTTTCCCCTCCAAACACTTTTTTTTCAAACCCTGAAAATACTTCTAACTTCTGCCATTGTCAGGAGTATATTTCCAACCTTTCTCGTTATGGGAAAAGATTAGAGAAGAGCTGGTGAAAATTCTTAAAACATGCAAGTTAATAGGTTTCCACACTTAAAGACATTCCAGCCCTGGAATTATTGCTTACTGCTTTTTCCAGCCCCAGTATGTAGATCTGCAGAAAGGTGGCAAAATAAGAAAATTGCTATAGTAAGGATTGAAATTATAAGTATTCAAGCCCTACTATAGTAGTAGCCGTGGAATAATCAGAGAGGCTATTATCAGAGCTCTTACATAAAGAGATTGCTTCCATAATATGGCGCCACACTACATGGCAACAAAGGGACAAGTAGAGTTTCTTATAGAACAAGTAGATATAAGAAGCAACCTGTCCCATGAACAAGTAGATATTTTATTAAATTCCACACCCCTGAGTTATGAAAAAGAACAGGCTATGTTCTGCAAGGGCAGAGGGTGTGTTAATCATATCCTTATTCTATGCAGATATCAACATTGATGTTGAAAAAGCCTTTCACAGTATCAACCGTAAGAGTGTCTGTCAAATTATGAGAGCCTATGCCATACCTCATCAGATCATTTGCCTCGTTAGGAGCTTCCATGAATATTTTGCTAGCAATGTCGGAGATAGCTTTGAAGTCAAGACTGGTGTGAGACAGGGATGAGTTTTGTCAGTATTGCTCTTCAACATAGTCATCGACTGGGTGATGTGCCGCACAAATGAAGACCAAGCCAGAGGCATTAGATGGACCTTATTATCTACACTGGAGGACCTTGACTATGTGGATGACCTAGCCTTGCTCTCTCACACACACCACCAAAGGAAGGAAAAGACACTGCTCCTCAACATCTATGGCACAACAAGTGGGCCTGAAGAACAACACAAAGAAATCAGAAGTCATGCTACTCAACATCCCAAACCCTTCACCAACCAAGGTGGATGAAGGGGACCTAAAGTGACTGAAGAGTTCACCTACCTAGGAATTACGATCAGACATGATGGAGGGGCAGGCAGTGACAACAAGAACAAACTGAACAAGGCCAGAAATGTCTTCAAGATGATGAGCAATATACTGAGGTTGTCTCAGTACAGTACCAACACCAATCTGAGACTTTATCACAGCTGTTGTCGGTCCACACTCTTCTATGGATCAGAATTTTGGCAGATGACGAAAAGTCGCTTCACCAAACTGTCAGCCTTCCACACCACTAACCTGAGAAAAACCTTGCACATTTCGATTAATTAAATATCTCCAACTAATATTTGCTCACCAAACGCAAGTAAGAGCGCATGGACACCATTATTATGAGAAAAAGATGGAGATGAATAGGACACACCATCAGAAGAGAATAAGACTATCACAAGAACAGCTTTTCACTGGTCCCCAGAAGGCAAACAGATGAGCGGCAGGCCAAAGACCACCTCGGGGTGAACTGTGAAAACAGAAATAAATACCCTTAACCATAGGTGGGGTACCATTACAGAAACTTACCCATGACAGACCATCTACAGAGTTAGATTAGACTCATCAAGTGGAAAATCGTTTATGTTTGGTATTGGTTTTGGTATACAATTCCATTACATGAAGCCAATAGTGGTTGCGTCTTCATCGTTTTTTGGAATCAGTTGCAGTGGTGTGGGATTCAAAGTAATAAGTCTTCTGTCTGAGATGTTATCAGCTGTCAATATTGCTGTCCATATTTTATAATGCGGCTGTTTCTCATGTGCTGAGTTTGTGTACAAGTCAACAAAATTCCACATGAATGTGGGACTAACAGATTAAGTGTGTAACCAATCACAATACATTCTCTCTGCTCTATCTCCAGACCAACATCTGCTACAGATTTCAAACACCCTGAAAGAGCTGCGGCTACTGGATCTAATGTAGTAGCGAATAAGTGCCAGGGAGCTTCACTCCCCCATGCTTCTGTACATGTACAGGCAATGCACACTCACGTTTTTCATTGCAGAATATATATAAATCTATATCACCTTATACAATAGAGCTGGTATACTGCAGAGTGTCTCAGAGTTCTAGGACGCCACTCATGCATTCTTCATCAAATGGATCCACTATGTTGCTGTGAGTAAACCATGTTAAAGGATTTGCAATCTAGGATAAGTTTGAAAGCCACTGATGACAGTAACCAACAATTCCAAAAAACACTCTCACTTGCCTTTGAATAGTTGGGACGATTTATTCTCCAAATTGCTCAATCTATTCAACTTGCAATCTCCTTTTATTTGGACTCTAACATTAGGTCATCATTTTACTGCAACAGCAGTGGGTTAGAGGGCATTTCAGACTATCTAAATTATTCTTTAGGACTGGACTAAATAATGATACGCTTTCTGTATAGCCCTGTGTCATTCAAGGCCAAACGAGGATTTTGAGGAACCGAAATGCAAAAAGATGGAACAAGTCAATGAAAGTGTACAATTCTGCATTTGCAGGAATCAAACAAAATCACAGCAGGAGTCAGTACCACAGAACAACACAGAACTACAATGTTATTTATCGTGCAAATCACCCTCCATTTGCCACTTGTTTTTTTTTTTTTTTAAAGAGTTACAAGGACTACCAAGCACCTCTTCTAGAATACCCAGTTCTATTATTTTTATATGTTGGGCTTCATTTCATCCACTGGTTCTTGTGAAAGTTTATATTGAAAAGTTTAAAGGTAAACTGCATGCGACTTCACTGTAATTTTCACTGGCTGTGCACTTTTATCAGTCCAATTTGTTTATCAGTAACAACCCATTCCTCTTCTTTCACTGCATGTCAAATCAGGAGTCAGGTCAGTTTTGGTAAGAACTGGAAACAACTGAATATTTGATGCTTGTGATTTTATTTTAAACTCTAAAATCCCACCTTGAGACAGAAACGTGACACCACCTGGTGAACAGTAGATCACACAATTCTTTTTTGCACAACAAATCCCTTCCAAGTAAATCAACATGACTCAAATCACACAATATGAATACGTGGTCATTTTCCCCTGAAAATATTTTTGCAGCAACAATTGCTGAAACTTGATTAGCAATCTGTGTATTGCTAATCCATAAAACGTAGACTTCTCTTCCCTAAAGGGTTAGGTTTGGAACCTCCATAGAATGAACCATGAAGTAGGTAGTACCAGTATTGATCTAAAATTACAAGGGGTGGCCTCCCCTCTCAATCCACATATGCGCCACTCTGGTCTAACTCTGACAATGTACCAAGCATGCAGTTCTCCTCCCCCCTCAGGTACTGTCATTGTAAATTGATCACATTTGATGAATACTGAGGAAAATCATCACTCAGAATCAATTAATGGATTCTGTTGAAACCTTGATCTCCATTATTAGGGTATTTTGTGCCTCATGTTTTGCTGCAACACTGGGGCTACATGCTTATTTGTATGGAATTCATCATGATTTTGCACATTCTGCATGTGTCTGTTGAGCTGGAGCAGTAAAATATAATTGTGACTGATTTCCATTCTGCTACACCTGAGGAACAAAATCTTGTTGCATTCGAGCTAGATTCTGTCGGCACTTGCACCTCCAGTGGCCAAATTTCATGCAAAGAGCAGACCCATTTTTTCACATCAGCTGCACTCAAATCCATTTTAAAATTTTCATGCAAGGTCCTATAAAATTGTATAAAATCAATGTCATATTCATCTGCTAGGTCTTCAAGCCAGGTCATATGCTTCAGACGCACAACTAGCTGCTCCCATGATCAAGTATTTTAATTAATCTGACAATTCGTCTTTCTGCATTGATTGTACCTTGTAAAATTTCTCTGAATAGCAACATTCATTTTTTTTTCTCTCTGGTTCGGCTGGCTAAGAAGTGTAACAACAGCCTCAACTACAGAAACTACAATATCAACGCAGTTCTAAATTCACTAGAGAAGGCAGAGCATATCAAATTATGTTATTTCGTACATACTCATGCTTGATTCACCTGCACACATATCATGCGGTGGCAGTCTTAGTATCTATGTATCATTAATATAAGGAAATCAAGAATACAACAGATCACTTAAGAAATTACACCCCTCATCAGAATAATTTTCTTCATCTGTTGTCTTTAGACTTAGTTATTCTAAATTTTCTTTATGTCAGTTTCAATACCTTTCGCAGGAAATATGCCCACATCGAGCATTGCATCCTTTCTCTATTCTTTTCTGTGCTTCTACCACTTTGACTCCAGCCACTCACATTTCTGGCCTGTTCTCTTGCTTTCTTTTCATCTCCACCTCAATCGGCAGTCAATCCCTTTCTTTTAATGCTTGAAATTATGTAGGTCTAGGTTGTGGCGTCTTCTCACACATTACGTCTCAGATACTCAGGTTTTCTGACATTAAAGTTATCCTCTAAAGGAAATAGCTAATTCTCACCACCAGATGTAATCTCATACCAGTCTTTTCAGCAGCGATCCTGGACCAAAGAGCACGAGATAGACGACATCCTCCAGTGCACTGATTTAAGCGCTCTGCAGGTCACCTGTGCCAACACCAGGAGGCGTCTGGTGACCCATATGTTTGGGATTTGCGCGGAAGCCTGCCGTTGAGAAGACAACATATAACTTGCGCAGTGGTGTCTGAGCTGGAGGTCCCTACCGATGAGCATGATGACGCCCGCCCAGTTAGAAACGGCCTGGTCCCTGGGTGCCGGAGACAGGAGGCAGCACCAAGGGAAACCTCCCGCACCTTTCTCTGCATGATTAGCAAGGCAACTGCACCGACACCGGGTGGCCCTGATGCTCAGGTGGAAGGGGCTGTGAGGAGAGCTTTGCTAGGCTTTCTGGAGCCTGTGACTCTGGTGGAATGGTGTTGGCTGGAGCCCCTTGCTCACCGGTGACCTCCAGTCATCCCTGCTGATCTGGGTTGCTCATTCCTCCCCAGCTGAGGGTTTTTGGGTAGCACGGGACCTGCAGTGGTCATGAGAGGGATCTTGACTGAAATGGGTACTTTTACTGAGTCTGGTCAATGGCGCAGACGGATATAATGGGAAAAGCCGATAACAAGCAACCCAAGATGTCCTCTGAGTCGTGGAGACCCAATTGGACCGCCAAACCTAGCTCAAAGGACCAAGGGCACAGTTCCCAGGCCGGCAGAGAAACAGCGCTAGAGCTGTTCTCATTCTCCATGTGCCTGGATCTCAAACACAGTCTACATGCTATTAATACCACAATAGACTTGCTTGCAGACAGATTTGATAAATTGAAGGAGAAAGTCGACAAACTGAGCACATAGACCACCAACAGACACAGAAGACTCTCACGGCTGGGAAACTCTTACTCCAGAGGGAGAAGGTCCTGGAGATTATACGGAACAAAAAGGAAGATCTTGTAGCACCCCAGGAGAAACAACTTACATATCCTAGGAAGTCCAGAGTCAACATCAATGGATCGAATTGAGAACTATGTGTAGGAGATGCTCTGTCTCTCTTTTGAGATGCTCTCTCCACAATGCTCAATGTTGACAGAGTCCACAGATCTCGCAACCAGCGCACACCTGCACACCCCATTATTGCCCAGTTGTTAAACTACCTCGACTGGGATATTACATTGAAATTGGCCAGAGATCACTGACCCCTACTTTACCAAGGAAACAAGATCTCCTTTTTTCCGGACTTTAAACTGGGCATGCAAGCTGCCAGGCGTGAATTCCTACTGTGAAGTTCATACTACTGAAAAACAGCGCTAAATATTCCCTACTCCTCCCAGCCAAACATCGGATTTCGCAACAGGGTAAAACCTATCATGTCACTGACTCAAGGGCTGCCGCCAAGTTTATCTCGGGCCTGCAGACTACTGATCCCCGCCCTTTCCGAAGGCCACAAGCCAAGGCCGCCTAAGTGATAATGACTAATGGGCCGCTTGCATGCTTGAATTTTGGAAGCGGCAGATGTCGGGGACATTGGCCTAGCGTGGACCGCCTAGACACTCTTTCTTAGTGATGGAATCCACGAGCTGCATGCAACTGATTTTCAGAATGTGCGACACTCCTACGGGATGACACTATGACACATAATCGTCCTCTGGTCCCTTACACCTTACTTCCTGGTCACCCAGCTTTTTGAAGCTGTGAAATGGCTGGGGCTCCTATTTGCCTCCCAGGATGATTACCTCTCTGAATTAGAGTGACTTTGGGATATTAGTATGTTGAGTAGGTGGTGTTATTTGTCCCGACTGGGGGGCAAAAGTGGGAAGTGGGTTGAGTAATGCGTATTTCTTGCATTCTGTTGTGAACTGTTTCTTCCCCCCTATCACCACACAACTCTACAAATCTTATCTCATTGTTTGCGATACTCATTAGATGCGCCTGATTAAGTATGTCACCTGGAACATTAGGGGGCTCAAAGATGTTCTAGCATACTTACAGTGACACTGTATATAAACTTCTGCTTGTTGCAGGAACTGCATTTGACGGTAGCGACCCAGACATACCTACTGGCTGGATCACGAACCAGCACGGAGCATATTATTCCAATTATGCACGTGGGGTAGCTGTGTTGATTCATAAGGGCCTCCTGTGACACACGCACCATGTGTTATGCAATATTCACGCCCACTATTTTATACTTGCTGGTACACTCTCAGAGGGCACCCTCCGATATTGGTTTCTGTGTACAGCCCCAATACTGATGATCCTCACCTTTTTGCTGAGATCTGGAGACTGACAGTGACTGTTGGCCCAGGGGCTATTCTCTAATATGGTGCTTGATTCGAGTCCAGACCGATCCAGCAACTCTAGACACCTGCATCCGAGTCCTGATCATACACTGGTTATAATGAAGATGTTCCCTTCCGAACAAACATCGCGTGCTTTCTCTTGGTGGTTACCTGATAGCGCTCTTTGGGACCCACTGTTTCAAAGCGAGGTGCGAGCGGCAATTTTGGAGTACTCTGAGAGCTATTAGCGCTCAGTCTCCTTTCCATCTATCTTATGGGAGGCATTTATGGTTGTCATCGGAGAGGTCTGTATAGCTAAGTAGGCAAGGGTGCTTCGAGTGATACGAGAGGAGCCAACACGCTGGAGGAAGAGATCCAGGCCACAGAACTTCAACTCTTTCACACATGCAGTGAGTCCACTACAGCATTAATCAGCAGTATGTTTTCAGAATACCACAAATTAGTGCGAGGGAAAGGTACTACCGAGGGAAGGAAGCTCATGGCCAGCAAAATGGAGAGTGAGATAGGGCAGGCAAGACTCTTGCTACCTTGCTGCATAAACCCAGGGCAAGTGACTGTATAAAGTCTGTTGGAAGTCTCATAATTCAGCTATATAATGTGATGGATCCCATACAGCGTGCTATGACCTCCTTTTTTTTCTGACTTCCACCCATACGCCTTCTCCCTGGACCGGACTCCCTATCTTGACTTTGTGCAGTTAATATGGCTGAAGGTAGGCCAGCCTCCCCTCCTTGAAGAACACTCCACAGTAGTCTAAGTTACTCAAATTATTAATGGTTTGCTTGTAGATAAAGCCCCAGGATTAAACAGCCTCACTGCAGGCTTTTACAAGGAATACTCCCCTATCCCTGCACTGCAACTCTTTAATATGTATGTGGACTGTTTATTCAACAGGCCGTTTTTGTCACCACCCTAAAACCGGAGAGAGACCTCTGGCACTGTGAATCCTATAGACCTCTCCATATTATTAGTACTGATAATGAAATACTGGCGAACCCCACTGCCTTGCAGCGACTCCTCCTGAGCATCGTGCGCACTGACCAATCAAGCTTTGTTCCTGCCCGATCTACTACTCAAAACCTGGGCACCTTCTTTGCCCTTCGGCATACGATTAATCCTGACCTTAGTGCAGCTGCAGCATTTTTAGATGTCACCAAAGTGTTTAATTCCCTTGAATGGCCTGATCTTTTAAAGTTATTGACAGGCCTTGGATTGGAGGCAAGTTTAAACGGTTAATTGGCCTCTTTTTGGCACACGCGGTTGCATGCATGAGGGTTAATGGTGCATCAAACCCTCTCTTTGTTGTCTCGCGGGGCACCCGGAAAAAATGCCCTCTATCACCAATACTGTTCACAATTGCAATGGAACCCCTGGCAGCTAGAATGCAGCAGCATTACCCGCACTATGGACTGGCTTCACCCCTCACAAAATATTGGTGTCAATGTAAGCACATATTACTTTGTACATTAGAGATCCACAGGACAACCTCGATCCACTCGTCAGAGAGTTTACTAAGTTTGGTGGAATTGCAATTATACACATCAATTAGGATAAATCTATATTGGTTACCTTAACAGCTAATACCGGGTACTTTCAATCTGAGTTTCCCATGATCTGGGCATGTCAATTACCTGGGGATTTGGCTTGGCCAGAATCTCGACGAACTCTGGCAGGCAAATTATGGTAGTTGATGACATGGCTTGAGGATCGAGTGGCTGTGTGGTTGAGGCTCCCATTGTCTCTTACCGGTATGTTAGCTATATTTAAAATGGAGGTCTTCTCTAAATTTCTGTCCCTGTTTATTAATTTGTCACTCCCCTTACTGGGGTTTTTCCACGAGCAACTTAGATCCAAGTGCTTGCTAAGTTTATTTCGATGACATGGGGAGGTAAACCACCTGAGGTGGCATGGGGTATTCTGACTTTACACTTTGAGCAGGATGGGCTGGAGGATCTGGACATAGGCCTCTTTCTATAGTGCTCAAGCACAATTTGCCCATCACTGGTTATACCTCAGTTCAGGCCCCACAATTCACCTCAACATGATCATTCTGCCCCCTGCCCATTACGTGCGGCCCTGTACCTTTCACCCAGATGCCTGCTGAATCAGATAGACATTGTGGCTGGTTGTGAAATGAATTGCATTACTGGACACAGCTTGCCTATCTATTTGTCCTGTCAGTCCGGATCATAAGACACCCTGCACCGTCTGAGACCAGGGACGCTGGTGCACGCATAAGGTTACGGTGACTGCAGCAGACAGCCTTTGGGGCAGCGTACCCGCGGGAGACAATTGTTGCCCTCCAGCAGGTGCATCCGGACCCCACTGCCTCGTTTCTAGACACCTTGACTTATCACCGATTGCGAGTGGCCCTGCTTGCCATGCATGACAACTTCCTGACATTTGAAGTACTGGAAGCCATTCTCATGACTTTGTTCCCATGCAGATTAGTTATGTTTATATGCTGACCTGCAGGGATACACGCTGGTCCCTATACCCATCACGTGGCAGACATGGGCTGCAGACCCACAAATCCCTATTAGCGATGAACAATGGAAGTACTGCTGCCTACAATCCAGGGCTCTTTCCCAGAATTATCCGTTACACCTAGTCCACTTTAAATATTTGCATAGAATATACCGCACACCTAAGAGACTGCACAGAAAGGGCCCGGCAGCTGAAACATGCTGTGTGCGGCGCTGCGCCTGGCGCGGACTTCATACATTTGGTGTGGGAGTGTGCTGGAGTGCAGCACTTCTAGACAGTAATCTTTGATGACTTTGTGCAGATTACAGTGCACGAACCAGAACAGAAATCCTTATGGGATCTATAGGGATACGTTAAGGAGGTCCAATCTGAGATTAGCTAACTGACCGTGATCCTGCTGCTGCTAGCCAAACACAGAGTGGTGATTCATAGGGGTAGATATCCAGCCCTCAGAGGGTGCGGTGGCTTCAAGACACTGCCTTCTGCAGGAGCAGCCAGAAACATATTGGGAGTTAATGCCGGTGTGCTCTCAGCCCAAAGACATTTGGGCCTCCTTTGTGGCATACCCAAGAGCACAAGAGGACCCCATTAATGCGATGACTGGCCCTCAACCTGGCGACCTGTCCGAGTCTGGCGTTAATGTCCTCCCCCTTGAGCATAGCCTCACTCCAGGGTCCTCTACGTAGTGGAGTGTTTGCGGTTTATTGTAGGTGCTATATGGTGAGTTGCCGCAACAGTGATAGATTTTTAATGAACAGAATGCATATAGAGCTGAGCAGCTAGTTAATGTTTTCCTGGAGACCACCATATGGCAGATGCCATCCTAGATGTTTTCTACATGTACTATGCAAACCTATATGACACTAAAGTTACCACCAGTGCTCAACAAACAGAGGACTACCTACACCCTGGCCTGGACTTAATGCTGCCAGGTGTGAGCACCTGTGCCAGTCCTTCTCCAAAGAGGAGATCGCGAAGGTCATTTACGGTTCACACATGGGCGGGGCACTGGGGTCAGACAGCCTCCTGGCAGAATTGTATAAAGGATATTGTCATATCCTTGCCCCTAATTCCCTTACAGTGTATGGGGAATCATTCGATAATTGAGTCCTCTCATCCAATCAGAGAGGCCTCAGTAATCACCGGCTTAAACCCAGCAACCCAACAGAGTCTCGACTCTTACTGCCTACTATCGCTCATCAACTGCGATGTAAAAACACTGGCCAAGATGACTGCCAGTAGGCTACTCCCCCTGCTCCCAGAACTGGCACAGCCGGATCAATTGGGATTTGTGCTAGTTTGCTTGACAGCCCATATTCTCTGCATGCTCCTAGCTAAGATTCAGCAGCTAAACTCCCAGCGTCAGTGATGCTGGATGCAACTAGGGGCTTCGATTAAGTAGAATGTCTCATTTCCTTGAGATTTTAACTCACTTGGGCCCCTGTCAACTGGATAAAACAGCTCTACAAAAACCCTTCAGCCCGCACAAGAGTCAACGCGGTCACTTCAGAACCAATGCAGATCAGATGCAGCACAAGACAGTTTTGCCTCCTCTCTCCACTCCTGTTTATGCTGGCGGTCGAGCCCACTGGCAGCCAAATTAATGTATGCCATTTGCTGTATGGCACGATCTCCCTACACGTGGATGATATGACACTGTAATTAAGGGACCTGGCAGATCTGAATGCCAATTTAATTTTGGGAGACTAGCTGGCATCAATATCAACTGGGAAAGTCAGTGATATTCCTGCTTACAAACACCACAGTGGAGTGCAATGTAGATCTACCTTTGATTTGGAGTGAAGGACCAGTCAAATACCTGGGGGTGTGAATATATCAGGACACCGCCTTGATACTAAAGGAAAATTATGACAATGCTGTCTCAGCCCTGGAGGAAAAAAGTGACACAGTGGATCAAACTGCTGCTTCTGCTCGCTGGGCACCTAGCCATCAGACAAATGGTGATTCTCCCTCAGATTTTATACTTTTTCACAAACATCCCAATGCCTGTCAACAGGGAATTCTTTAGTACATTATGTTTGTCATTGATACGGCTGATTTGGGCTGGTATGTAGCCCTGACTGTCATGGGAAACACTCATATTACTTTATAGTAAAGGGAGCTTAGTGTATCCTGATTTACAGCTTTAATATTTAAGTGTGCAAGCACAGTATGCCTACCATTGGTATAATACTCAACCCTACCTGCCTCACCTGGCGATTGATTAGTTAGAAGTAAAGACGTTCACCCTAAATACCCCTACCTGCCCTGGGTAGGAAAGCATAAGAAGAAACAAGTAGACAACGTAGGGAACGAATTATCAATAATATTACCATAGAAAAAGAGTTATAATTACTCTCCAGGAAGTCTCATTTCTTTACATGATTTATATAATTTCATAAGGTGCGACGACTAATCACAAACTAAATACCAAAATATTAAAAAGCATCTCAATCACGCTGCAAGCAAACTCAATACAAAACACATACACAAAAATGTAACACAATAATATAATGTAAACAAACAAAAAGCCAACTTGTCTCACACAGTTCTTCTCTCTTTGAGAAGAAAGTGGTTACTTAAATCATTTACAGTCGTCCATTGGACTGCAATGGTTGGAAATTGTTTTGCACGCAATTGTTGGTAGCCTGTCAATTTCTTCTCAGGAGTCTTTACCTTCTTTAGAATAATACTCAAAGGTCCACTCAATTTTTTATGGCCCAACCTCGCTTGGTCTGTAAGTGTCGACGCGTTTCGGCCCCATAATTATGGGCCTCATCAGGACTAAATGGAGACAATATAACCAAAATTAAACAAAAAAAAAAAAAAAATCAACTTTAAAAAGAGACACTTATAAAGCTATCAGATAAGATTGAGTGAACCTTCACCAAGTGTCTGCTATATGTCAACTCTATTATTTGAAACCAGCTTTATGGCACCCCAAAGGTGTTCCACTCGTGCGTTAGCAATAGTGACTTCTTCGTGCATTACTGTTTACTTGTAACAGGATACCAATCCGTGCCGCTAGAGTGCTTTAACTTGACTATGATAACAAATAGATGGAGGGGTGCTTTGATTAGTTCACCTTTCTGATGTCTAATTTCTAAATTTGAAAGAGCACTGCTTATCAATTAAAGCAATCAGGCCCAGAACAATTGGCGAATACCTGCAGGGAAAAGGAAAAAACTTTTAACCACGAGGGCTGGGAAAAGAACGTCACCTCGCCTATACTACACCAACGTAAAATCTCCTAGCAAATCTAACACGCTTACCGTGTAATCTGAACTGTTTTAGAAATCTTAATCCTAGGGGCAGCAGTGGCAATCGGTCCCAATCGTTCATGCTTACCGTGTAATCTGAACTGTTTTAGAAATCTTAATCCGAGGGGCAGCAGTGGCAATCGGTCTCAATCGTTCGTGCCGCGACCCCTGGAGCGCTTGTACAAGGAAATACACCACCGTCTCACCATTGCGTCGGCGATCACGTTTAAATACTAAACGTGCTGTCTCTTTCACATGTCAAAAGACTATGTGAAACAATTCTTTTTAAAGCGCCAGCCATCTTAGAGTGGCCTTAAAGGGCTGCTAAATGAAGAATGTTTAGACCTCGCCTCCACTAACTATTACGGGGGAGGTGAACCACATGAAAAAAACACGATAAAAACGAAAGGATTGATGTCTTTAACGATGCCTATGTTTAAAAACTAAACACTAGACATGCCGTCTCTTTCATGTGTCAAGAGATTATATGAAAAGGGTCTACAAAAACGCCTGCCATCTTGGAGTGGCATTAAAGGGCTATTATACGGAGATTGTCGAGGCCTCACCTACAATTACTAGTAAAGGGGTGAAGCTAAAGAGAAAGCAAAAGAAAAAGCATAGGGATCTTTAACAAAAGCCTGTACCATAGTCTCAAAATGTACATGTAAAGTTGCCTGAGCTAAAAACTCCAGATTTTGCGGATATCAATGCTGTACCTACACCTATGATCTTCAATCTCAACTCCACCTACCTATAAGTTAACAAGGAGTAAATAATCTACATAGTCCTAGGCACAACGCCCCTAGATGGAGAAATCACATACAAAATAAAGATCACATTTGTAAAAAAAATCACATCAGTACAAGTCTATAGACATGTGTATCAGTATGTAAACATATTTGTAAGGTAAAAGTCAGTGTTTTATAAAGCTGTCATCATCGAATATGTGCAGTGGAGGCTGATTAATCACTAAGATTTAAATAAGTGCCCATAGTTCATCTAAGTCATTGAGCCCTTGTCTAGCTGTTTGATACTTTTCAATAAAGTCTTGCCTCCAATCTGGTTAGTCTTTCCGTTTTTGACCGACCATCACTCTTTGCATGTATTGTAGCCAATACTGTCCACCGGATGTCCTCTGCCGTATGCTTTAATTCCATTAAATGTTCCACCAGTGGAGCACCCTTTGTCGAGCATTTTATCCTTGATCTATGTTGCAAGAAGCATATTTTTACCACTTGCAATGTTTGTCCGATGTAGACCTTATCACAAGGACACAATACAATAAACAACATTTCTTGTATTACAATTCGAAAAATCTTTTTGCACATGATTTTTCCATTTATCATAATCTCTTTTGTATCTCGTGTGAAATGGCAAGCTACACATTTAGTGCATTTGTAATGACCCTGTACTGCCGGTAGCTGTAACATTCCTCTGAGCCCTTTGTCTTGTGTTTGTATATTATCAGCTCTCACCCATTGATCTCGTAAGCTCCGAGCGTTTTTGAAAGAAAACAATGGTTTCATTATTCCTAGATCTGCAACTATTTTCCAGTTTCTTTCTATGACGGATCCGATTTTATTAGCTTTAGGGCTGAACATGATCACACAAGTCAGAGGGGTTTCTTTTGTTCTTTGTTTAGGACTTAAGAGTGTGTCTCTAGGTGTATACCAAGCTCTTTTTGCGGCTGCTTTAACTAATTTTCTAAGGTAACCCCTATTGATGAGCTTGTCAATTAGCTCACAGACATTGTCAAAGTAATTGTTCTTATCACTGCAATTTCTCCTAATACGGGGAAATTGACCATATGGCAGATTTTCTCTCAGTGTCCTGGGGTGCCCGCTAGAAAAGTGCAATAACTTATTACGGTCAGTAGGTTTTTTGTAAAGACTGACTTCCAGTTGTCCATTATTAGCTAAGGTCCACAAATCAAGGAAATTAATCCTTCTGTTGTCCTTACTTATAGTAAACTTGAAATCAGCCGTACGTTGATTAAGCCAGTCATGGAATCCATTGAGCATAATTTTGTTACCATTCCAAATCATAAGTACATCATCGATGTACCTGGACCATTTAACAATGTTTTGTTTGAACGGGTTCAGCTGTGAGTAAACCCACTTCTGTTCAAAGCAATCCATGACTAGGTTAGCTATTTCTGGAGCAAAGCTACACCCCATGGCTACCCCTTTAATTTGGCGGTACAGGTTTTCTTTGTATTTGAAAAAAATATTTTTAAGGCATAAAGTAGCTAAGATCACTAGAAATTCTGTGGGGTTGGTCCGGTGGACAGTATTGGCTAAAATACATGCAAAGAGTGATGGCCGGTCAACAACGGAAAGACTAACCAGATTGGACAAGGGCTCAATGACATAGATGAACTATGGGCACTTATTTAAATCTTAGTGATTAATCAGCCTCCACTGCACAATTTCGATGATGACAGCTTTATAAAACACTAACTTTTACCTTACAAATATCTTTACATACTGATATACATGTCTATAGACTTGTACTGATGTGATTTTTTACAAATGTGATCTTTATTTTGTATGTGATTTCTCCATCTGGGGGCGTTGTGCCTAGGACTATGTAGATTATTTACTCCTTATTAAACTTATAGGTAGGTGGAGTTGAGATTGAAGATCATAGGTGTAGGTACAGCATTGATATCTGCAAAATTTTTAGTTCAGGCAGCTTTACATGTACATTTTGAGACTATGCTATAGGCTTTCGTTAAAGGTCTCCATGCTTTTTCTTTTGCTTTCTCGTCACCCCTTTACTAGTAATTGTAGGGGAGGCCTCGACATTCTCCGCATAATAGCCCTTAAATGCCACTCCAAGATGGCGGGCGTTTTTGCAGACCCTTTTCATATAATCTCTTGACACATGAAAGAGACAGCATGTCTAGTGTTTAGTTTTTAAACATAGGCATTGTTAAAGACGTAAGATCCCTTTGTTTTTATCGTGTTTTTTCATATGGTTCACCTCCCCGTAATAGTTAGTGGAGGCAAGGTCTAAACATTCTTTATTTAGCAGCCTTTTAAGGCCACTCTATGATGGCGGGCCCTTTAAAAGGCTTGTTTCACATAGTCTTTTGACATGTGAAAGAGAAGACACGTTTAGTATTTAAACGTGATCACTGACGCAATGTTGAGACAGCGGTGTATTTCCTTGTACAAGCGCTCCAGGGGTCGCGGCACGAACGATTGGGACCGATTGCCACTGCTGCCCCTCGGATTAAGATTTCTAAAACAGTTCAGATTACACGGTAAGCGTGTTAGATTTGCTAGGAGATTTTACGTTGGTGTAGTATGGGTGAGGTAATGTTCTCTTCCCGGCCCTCGTGGTTAAAAGTTTTCCTTTACCATGCAGGTATTCGCCAATTGTTCTGGGCCTGATTGCTTTAATTGATAAGCAGTGCTCTTTCAAATTTAGAAATTAGACATCAGAAAGGTAAACTAATCAAAGCACCCCTCCATCTATTTGTTATTATAGGCAAGTTAAAGCACTCTAGCGGCACGGATTAATATCCTGTTACAAGTAAGCAGTAATGCACGAAGAAGTCACTATTGCTAATGCACAAGTGGAACACCTTTGGGGTACCATAAAGCTGGTTTTAAGTAATAGAGTTGACATATAGCAGACACTTGGTGAAGGTTCACTCAATCTTATCTGATAGCTTTATAAGTGTCTCTCTTTTTAAAGTAGATTTTTGGGTTTAATTTAGGTTATATTGTCTCCATTTAGTCCTGATGAGGCCCATAATTCTGGGTCAGAAACACGTCGACACTTCTAGACCAAGCGAGGTTGGGCCATACAAAAATTGAGTGGACCTTTGAGTATTATTCCACGCAATGTGAAGACTCCTGAGAAGAAATTGACAGGCTACCAACAATTGCGTGCAAAACAATTTCCAACCATTGCAGTCCAGTGGATTACGACTGTAAATGATTTAAGTAACCACTTTCTTCTCAAAGAGAGAAGAACTGTGTGAGACAAGTTGGCTTTTTGTTTGTTTACATTATAATATTGTGTTACGTTTTGGTGTATGTGTTTTGTATTGAGTTTGCTTGCAGCGTGATTGAGATGCTTTTTAATATTTTGGTATTTAGTTTGTGATTCGTCGTCCCACCTTATAAATTAAATAAATCATGTAAAGAAATGAGACTTCCTATAGAGTAATTATAACTCTTTTTCTTTGGTAATATTATTGATAATTCGTCCCCTATGTTGTCCACTTGTTTCTTCTTATGCTCACCTGGCGATTGATAATGTGTGGCCTAGTCCACTCCCCTCTGCACTTTGACTCCATTATATACGTGCTGAAACAATATAGATACCATTCGCTCCACTGCAAGAGCATGGCAAGACCTCTGCAAAAGAATGCACCTTTCGTTCTCTAATCCCCCTCTGTCCCTCAACCAGGACACCCCTTAATACACCTTTGACATCAGAGCCTAAGGCACAGGCTCAACTACGTAGGCTACAGATATCACGCTAGGGTAACCTATACCACAAGGGAGCCTTTATTGATGAGGTTGCCTTTCTGGGATTCGCATACCCTATGACTCTCTGCAGGTTTCTCTACCACAGTCTCAGGGCCACGATCAAAGCGCATATACCTGACTTTCTGAAAGAGATGCACACGTTTAAATCTCTAGATGCCTTGGTGACAACCCAAATCCTTCGGAGATTGGTTACCGTCCTATACAACTCAATGCAAGCAGATACCCCTGCTACGGCTCATGCTTCAGTAGCCAAATGGGACATAGGGCTACAAGTACAGTTGACTGACAAAGAGTAGGAGTTTTGCTGCACACAGACACACATACAACATTCAGTAGTATACTTTAAATAGCTATACATGATTTACTACACTCCTGCAAAATGGGCTTACAAGCACACTCAACATGTCAGAGATGTGGAGACCCAGAATCAGACATCCTCCAATCTGGTGTTGCACTGTCTGCCGATACGGTGATTCCACGGGTGAGTTTCCCAATACACTCGCTATTATGATTGGCGAAGATCTGACAATGGATCCCAAGAAGGCACTGCTGGGGTGGGTAATGAAAACTCCCCAGGCACTGCGTTAACTGGTACAGTCCTTGTTCTCAAGAAAGCACAAAAATTCCAAAGATTGTGGTAGAGGCAAGACCCCCACACAGCAGAGCAGTCAAAATTATATGCACATTTACAACCCTGGACAGCTCAACTGAAGGATATCTGGAGCACGCACCACAATTACCTCTTGCAGACAGAGCAGACCACTGAAAGTGCATTCAAAGGGCTCCCATCAAGAGATGAAGAGTACACAGAAGGTGAGGAGGAGACTGGAATAGCCTCAGAATAGAGATGGGGAACATGGTGACCCTATTATGCCTGAAAGATGCACTGGATTGCCACAGCAGATCCATGGGTTTATGTTTAAATCCTTGATTATATTGGACTTTTACCAGTGACTGCTGTTGATCTGCATAGAGTGTAAAGACTCCTGCAATTGTCTGTCTTCCCTGCTTGGGCACTGTTATGTATGCGTACCAACAAAACTAATAAATACAAATATTTCGAATTAAAGAAAGCTCCAACAATGTTCTCAAGATTACTTTTGTGTTTCTTTGTTGCTGCCAACTTTTGTGTTTTGACCATTAGTTATGACGTATTGTGTGCATCAGTCTCCATAACTGGCAAATTTCTGTGGTTTCACGCTTAAGAACCAAAACTATAACTCATTTTTTGTGGTTTATTCAGTCAATGTCATTTTTGTTTATGAGGTACTTAATTACTAGTGGGCACGGAAGGTGAGACAGGCAAGCCTAACAGAGCACGGCCTTTGGCTCTTTCTGAGTTCAGCACTAGACCTGGCATGTGGGTAGGCCTTGCACCAACTCAGAATGGCCACCCACCTCCCACAGGGCACGTCCATTTGCCATGCGCAGCAGAGGTTGGGTGCTGCGAAGGGCCTGCATACTGGCCTTTGCCCCACCTTCCACAGGCAGCCAATGCCCTCAACGCATGGCATTGCTTGGCATTTGGCAAAGCCCTTCTTTTTTTTCCCCAGATACACAATTCTAGCACAAGCTACAAAACACAGGTGCAGCTGTCCCAAGCAGCCAAGTTATGTGTTGGGGATTCATGAGCTAGAAGTCAGATTGAAGATTCCAGCTACTTTTTTTGGCTTTTCCCTTTTGAACTTGAATTCCAACCGAGGTAGAGAGGCTCTTGAGAGTCATGTCATTGTGGATAGGGTGACAGCGTGCCTACCCTGCCCCTTATAGATCATTTTTCCAGAGGATGCAGGACACAGGGACTCTGCATTAAGTCCTGCATTGGCTGTTGCAAAAAAAATGAGTTTTTTTTTTAGAAATCTTGGAGCTGCCAATCAGATGTCTCTGTACCATGGGTCTTACTTTGGAACAGCGATGCTGAAAGGGCTGATGGGAGAAAAGGCTTTATTGTCCAAGGAGTTTACTTTTTTATATTCCTAAGATCACAAATTAGTTTTTATTCTTCAATCTTGAAACTCACAAGTCAAGGGCAGAGTGGGGGATTGGTGTGCAAAGTTTGTCCAAATGAGAACGTTGTAAGCCAAGCTCCTGCCAGGTTGACATGAATACAATGTAATGGAACTCCGAGCCTTGCATGGCAGATGGGACATTCACTGGTGTTGCAGTGCGTCCCAAAAGGTGCAGCCGAATACACTACTGCAGGTGCAGGGAATGGCACATAATTCACACTGGCAGTGCCTCAAACAAAATGCTGAGGAATAGGGTGATGATGGCATAATTAAGAGGTAGTTAAACACTAGTGAAAAGAACAGGAGTTTCGCAACCCTGATGGGATCTTGACACATAGGTACAGGAGGTACAGGAAGCCGTGCCTCTAGTACCAGAGGCGAAAGAGGTCCTCATTAAAAGTTTGGTGGTCACAAGACCGCCAAACTCACGGTGGCGGTCAGACCGCCGTGGCTCTAGGGGTTCAACTGCCAAAATACAACTTTGGCAGTCATACCGCCAAATTAAGGCTTTGGTAATTGGACCGGCAAAGGACAATCACCCCCGCAGGAACATGGTTAGTGACAGCATGACGGCATTTGTGTATGCAATCCGCCATGGCAGCGCTTAAATCAGAGCCACCTGGCTGATTACAACTCCTCTTTCGGCCAGCCTTTTCATGGCAGGGAGCACACCATGAAAAGGCTAGCAGAAAGGAAGTGCTGGAGGCCGCAGGGGGGCCCCAAGCACTGTCCACAACCATATTGTGGGTATTGCAGGGGCCTCACCTGTCCAGCATCGTCAAAATGTGTCCTTTCTGCTTTGCAGACAGTGTACATTCCGAGGGTGCTGGATTGTTAGGATATTGGTTTTGGATCCCTTTAGGAGCCGAGGCCAATATCCTAACTCTCTTTCCACCAGTCAGCCTGGCGGGAACGCAAATTACAATGTGTGCAAGGAACGTCACCGCTATGGGACCTCCAAACAAGTAATGAGGCCACTTGACAAGTGCACTGATGCAAACATGGGCAGGCTACCGGAGTTCAGTGGGCCATCCGCCAGTCATTGGGCCGGAGTACAATAGCATATAGCAAAAGTGGGGGCAAGCCCACCTTACAGTAGAAGGGTGCTAGCAACTGACAGAGGTGAAATAAACACAAAAGAGACGGTGTACATCGGCCACTGGAAAGTGCTATCGAGAACTGCACAAATGAAGGTATTGAGTGGTGCTCTATGCTTCCCCCTCTGCAATACATTATGCTCCCATGGTCTGCTGCCTAATGCCTGGTTTCCTGGTGTATCACTGTCTCGCAGAGGGCTTCACAGACATCATTCTCAATCCTGAGCTTTGTGGCAAGAGGTGCCTTCTGTTCTCAGGGAATACGCTTAGCTTAGGATTGTGCCCACTTAACCCACAATTTTCTTTTCACTTACCGTGACCAGGATAGGAGCTCTCCGCAGCTTCCAGGGATTCAGACACTGGATGACAGAGGGTCCCAGGAGCACCCCTGAAAAGACCCCAAAAGAGATGAAAGGGGAGAGGCAGTCTATTCTATGCCTCCAGACTTTGACAATTTGCCCCAAGAGGGTTAATCCCCCACAGGGACACAAAACATCAAAAGTCGTATCTATCTTCACTGAATTGGATGGGAGTCCAGTACATGGGGAAGTGAAGAGGCACAGCCCTTAATGATTAAACCTTCACTGACTGGCAAAACCAAGGTAAAAGTTGCTTTTGTATTTGAAGGTGAACTGTGGGGACATTTGGTACTACACACAGTAGTAAGAGGACACCCTCAGTCACCGACCATCATGGTTTACATGCACCTGAAATACAGCTGACTGATAATAAAAAAAATAATCCTTCTAATTTGTAGATGCAAATCAGCCTACTCTGACATCCCAGGAAATTCCTTACTTAATCTAAAGCACTTTTGCATTATGCAGGGATTGCATAAGACAAACAAGGACAGTGCTGCAGGAGATCTAGTGGTTATAGACCAGACTGGACAAGTAAGTCTAACATGTTCGCAGGTGGAGGAGGGGGAACATAGAAGTGGTGGGACCTGCTAAGCTGGAGGATTGACCCAGCAGTGGATATCGCTTTTTTTTTTGGGGGGGGGGGGGGGGGCAGTTGGGGAATCACCTTGTAATTTTGAGACGTAAGGAGGATTTCCTATGTCTGTGTATTAATATGGGGAAAAGGAGAGATCTACCTACGACTTAGGGGATGAAGCTAATGAGGTCTATTGATGTTGTAATGCTCTTGATGTTTTTCTTGACCTACAGAAGTGTATCAGTGAAAACAATAAAAATATATTGAAAAAGGAAAAACAAAAACGAACAACGGCACATTTGCTAGTACGGAGTCTGCCTCTCCAAACCCTGAAACCAACATGGGATAGGTTTAACTTATTACTTGGTTCAAAGCCGAGGGGCAGCTGCACCAGTCAGCAGGCAAGCTGGACAAGGTACTGATTGCAATAAAGGCCATCAGGGAGATCAAGATTGAAACAATGACAATTGATAGAGGGGCTACTACGTGATGATCAGAGGAAACTGACAAAGAAGAGTTAAGACACTTAAAACAACCACTCAGGAACGCAACCCACTTAGGGCAAAATGCAGAGGCAGCTGGCTTATCACACTGAAAGGGTATGAGTCTTAGAATATAGGGCTGAAGGCTCAGGAGGACGCAATAGGAGAAATATTATCTGAGTAGTGGGCTTTCCTGAGGGTACTGAAGGAGCATAGAGAGTGGGCTTCTTGGAGAAATGGCTAGAGGAGTCTGTTGCCCAAACAGACATGACAGTTTTTTGCATTCGAAAGGGAAAACAAGGTCCTGGCCAGACTAGTGGTTGTCAGGCTACTTCATTTTTCAGCTTGAGATACGATTCTAGGCATGGCCTGGACTGGTGGTTATTACACTGTTGAAAATCAATTAGTTCATCTAAAAAGAACATCATTTGGAAAGGTGAAGACAGGCCTAGAAAAATCTACAAACCCACTCGTTATGGCGAGACAGATTTTATCACGGGCAGCTATTTTTAGAGCCTACTGGCCTGTTCTGGTGAGAGAACTCGAGCTGGCAAACAGGTGCTCTGTTCACTCAGAAAGTGAGTGAGCAATAGGGATGCTTTTAAATCTTGCTTTTATTTGGTCTCATTTGCTGTGTCCAAAGACAGAGGTCAAATGTCAACTTAATTGTCCTTAAATTTGTTGTATATTTTATCCTGGAGATTGGTGTTTACTTTTCTTTCTCTGACTGCAAAGTTAGCAGATTTTGTAAAATTAGCTGTTTGACAATCATTCTGGGTTACAGGGATTGTAAAATAAAAGGCTATAGGACATACATTTTTCCAACATACATTTAAATGGCTTGTAGATGAACTGCATAAATATTCCCAAAAATATGTCAGTATACAGGAAAACACATTTTTGTAATTCTTACGTGTGATTGAAACAAATTTTTTTAGGATATAAACAAATCACATCATTGTACTTTGTGTTGTGTAACTGATAAATATTTGCTGCCACCCTGATTTCCACACATCGTTTGAAAACTGTATAGTCGGTGGAAAGGTTTGTGGCCATTTCAATGGAAAATGTGCTGTCTGTAAATGACACTGCACTACCACATTATACTTTAGAAATATATTTATTAAAAATAAGAGTTTTTAAACATGCACTGAGAAAAAGTTGTTTCCCGCCCTGATGACTATGCTATTAGTGAACGAAAAGACAATTCAGAATTCATGTGCCAAAAAACTCAACTCTTTAGTTTGATTTATTGTTTGCTCCATGTTGAATAAGAATCTAGCCCACATATAGGGCTAGATTCTTATTCAACATGGAGCAAACAATAAATCAAACTAAAGAGTTGAGTTTTTTGGTACAGAAGACATGCTGAACTCATATTTGATGTTGCTCTCCTATGTAATAATCAAGAAAAAGGTGACTTGGTGAAACAAAATATTTAGCTAGCATCACACATTTTGAGACTAGTTTATGGAACATTGTATTGTAGTTAGGTTAAACCGATGAATCAAGTAACTAAACCTGTAGAACTGGTAACATTTTTATGTTTTATTAGGCTTGTTTGAGGGATAAAGATGTTCGATATATGCTGTTTTCTGTCATGCTCAATATTATGCTCAAAAGTAACTCATCCTTCTTTGAAAAGCCAGCTGTAGCTGTAGGACTGGCTGGAGAAACACAAAGTAAGGATTGACCATACTCAATAAAAATCATGACTGTTCTCTAAGAGGAGACTTATTTAAATGTAGGAGTGTTAAAAAGGTCGACCAAAACTCAGTCCGAAGCAGGTAAACTGGCAGCATTGAAGGTATTCTGTCAGGACTACAGGCCTCAGATCATGCTTCTCCTTCTTTGCCGTTTATTAATGTAATCTGAACAGCAGTCAATAAAGAAACTTTTTTTTAATGAACCACATTTTCCATAAATCTTAGCATGACATCACATCTCTTGCACCAATCATTGTGACGCTGGTGACATAAATTGCGCTATCGCCATATTGGCATTCTCTTTCTTTGCTGCTTTGTCCACAAGCTAAGTAGTTTTCACTTTATATGATATTCCTTATGTTTTTTGTGCTAAACTGTTACCTTTGGTAGCAAAGTTCGGCTCTAATCCTTTGGCATTTGAAGGGGGAGCCTGGAGGCAGAAAGGCAGCATATTGTGGCACAGGCAATTCCTCTGTCCTATTTCGATCTCCCCCTCCCAGCATATGCGGCTCTCGTGCAATGGGTCTCTGGACTTTTACTGGGCAAGTGAGTTTACCCATGGCTCCGCATTAGAGAGCTCTTTTACTGCTTCAGTGCACATAGTGCAGAATCAATCACCTCCCCAACGCCCACACACCAGACCAAGTGTTTTGGCAATACAGGTTCTCCTTAGGGTTTTGAGACCTCACCTAACAGAGGCACTGTCTTCAGTATTTGCCTGCCTCCTTCCATGGGCATTTTAGGTTTGCCCACCTCAGCCTGGTATTCCCTTGAACTCAACTTTAATAAGTTACTGCCTCCCTCCCAATTTACTTAACTAGCACAGCTCTCCCTCATGGCTGAACGCTGCAATGCTCCTGAAGGGCCCTATGACCTCGATGAGGAGCTCAGCCTGGCAGACAGCACTGTGGAAGCTTTCAACGCTTCAGTAATCCAATCTGTCAACAAGGTCTTAGCCAAAGCCCTCGAGCCGCTCTCCCACCACTTTAAGAGGTATGCCATGTCTATGCCACTGCCAGACCCCATCTCCGTCATGCCACCCCTGTCCGACAGAGCACCCCCCCTCACCCCACAGGACGACATATGGCACCACATTAGCGATGGCCTGCATGTCGCAAACCGTGCCTCATAACCAAGCTTACTCCACAGTCGCTACCTCCACCAGCGCGCACACACACACACACACACACACACACACACACACACACACACGTACGTCCAGACAACAACACTGATGGGTCTGATTCGTCTCCCTTAGACTCCGATGACACCTCCCGATCATGCCACAAACAAGGTCAATCGGAACCCCAGGACATGTTCCCTTCTACAGCCTTCTACCCAGTCTGACCCAGAAGCATCCTTGGACTTCGACCCAGACACAATTCTATACCTGCCAATTAACGGACTGGACACCTCTTCCTGTTGTCACTGACTATACCCATGACTGCTTTAGAAAGATCTTTGACAGGGCCGTCCGTAACAGACTCCACTCGAAACGCCCCTGGCCCGGATGCCTCAGACAAAGTAGCAGAGACCCCTGAACTCGACCCCAACTTGGCCACCTTTCTAAAATGTTCCAGCAAAGACCCTAGGAAAGAGATTAACAGGTCCTGAAAGGCCCGACAGGACATACGTTTGGACCTGACCGGTCCTCTATGCAAAATCCTTAAAATGGCGGTCCTCTACAAGAGACACAGACATCCTGTGGAAAGCCAGTCAGTGTTAATTTGCATTGACCCTAAACTGACGGAACTTGCTACAGCAGAGGCAGGCCCTACGGCCAAAGGCATGCTATTATGTGACAAGTTTGTCAAAGGCCTGGGCAAATTTGTCCATACCTTTATGGCCCTTGATACGGCCCAGACCTCTCTTCATAAAGTATTCCATCAGGCCTTTTTGCCAAGGTCGGCTGTTACAGAGGGCGACTGACTGGCCGCGCAATCACACAAAACCACCAATGATACCAGCCGCCCAGAGGCCGTGGCTATTCCAACCAAGTTCAAACCACCTTTTACCCTGCCAGAGAACGAGGTCATCACTTTTGCCAGGGGAGAGGTTCCCTCTGCTCCCAAGACAACTTCAATGCCGGAAATAATTCCCAAGGTAAAGCTGATTCAACCTTCCTCTGTCGTCTTGGGGGGGTAGGACTCGGTGCTTTCGCTACAACTTCTGATGACTGACACATGGGTCCTGGAAACAGTAGAAAGGTACAAGATATAGTTCTTTCGGACCCACCTTCAGCCCTCCCCAAACCTTTTTTTGACCCAACAAGATCGATCCTCTGTTCATGCAGAAATAGACCAACTTCAGTAAAAAGTCACAATTTGTACTTGCCAATCTGATACTTGGGGCTTTTGAAGCAAATTTTTTCTGGCGACGAAACACAGAGCAGCGGTTCCCAGCTGGTAATAAACCTCAAGGAGTTCAACGGGTGGATTCTTTATTGCCACTTCAAAATTAAGGCCATTGATCTCCTAAGGGAAGGGGATTGGATGGTTCATCTCGAATTGAAGGATGCCTAGCTCTCCATTCCCATACTTCAATTTGTGTGGGGGCAACCAATGGTACAAATTCAAAGTGCTTCCCTTCGGCGCCTCATCCACTCATTGGTGCTTTACCAAGGTCATGCATTCAGTAGTTGAGAGCCTTTACGCCAGAGGTGTCTGTCTGATTATTTATCTAAATGTCATTCTCTTAATGGAACAAGACGAACAGTTACTGCTTCATCATTTAAACTGGACAATCCAATTACACCAAGACCTAGGCTTCCTGGTCAACCAGAACAAATCCATTTTCACTCCCTCTCAAGGCATGAAGGTCCTAGGATTTCAGATCGATTTTGTGTGGGCCAAGTTATCACTTCCACCTCAGAAGTTGGGAACGGTCCAGAAGGAGATCCACTCCACACATCACAGGGGTAAGGTGTCCCTAAGGGAATTAGCCAGAATCATAGGCATGCTGGCTTCTTCTATTCAGGCCACCTTCCCTGCCCCTCTCCACTATTGGGCACTCCAACGCCTAAACATTTGTCTCCTTCCAAGTGGAGTAGCTTACTCAGAGTTGATCAATTTGACGCCAGACACTAGGACCAAGCTTCATAGGTGGTTAGATCACAGGACCACCTGGAAAGGCAGAGCCATATTCGGCTCCCAGCTGGACGTCATCCTAGAACTGGACATTAGTTTGTGGGGGTGGGATGCCGAATGTGGACGCACATCCACCTGGAGTCGGTAGTCCATGGAGGAAGCCACCCTTCACATACATTTCTTAGAGCTTTTAGCAAGATTCTTGGCTTTGAAAATCCTAGCTTCTCTCTCCAGGTGTTGTGTTCTGCTGCGGATGGACAATGTCTCTGTGGTTTGTTACATAAACAAGCTGGGAGGGATGAGATCACGAGTTCTAGCACAGATAGCGAAGACGCTTTGGCATTACTGCTTTTAGCATGATATCTTGGTCACACCGGAACACCTGCAGGGTCAGAGCAACGTGGCAGCCGACTGGAACTTGAGATACCTTTGAGTTCCAGTAAGTGGAAATTAACTCACATGATTTTTTAGGAACTACAGAATCATTGGGGTCAGTGCCGCACAGACCTCTTTGCATCTCGTCTGTCCCCTCAGGCGGTGAGGTTCTTCTCTTGAAGACCAGATCCGATGGCCCTGGCGGCGGATGCTTACCTTTAGGAATGGAGAGGTCCCCTGCATTATGCTTTCCCTCCTTTCCTGATGATCCAGAGGGTGTCAGAAAATGCACTCCGTCAACAGGCAGAACTGATCCTGGTCACTCCACTATGGAAAGATCATCCATAGAACCCAGTCTTTCAAGAGATGTCTTGAGACTGCCCGGTTTAGATTCCCTCACTCTCAGATCTTCTTTTGGATCCAACTGGCATACAACATCTGCTTCTTCACCTTAACTGTCTCAATCTCATGGCCCAGAGAATCTCAGAAAATGCTGGTTCCTGCAGGAACTTTCAAACCAATCTATCTCTTTCCTATCCAACTCCTGGTCGAACTCTACCCACAATGCCACTTACTAAGCAGATTACTTAACCTAGTTTTCCAGACAATCCCAAGTTGTGCATTGTAAAATAACTGAAAGAGTATGAAGCCCATACTAGGGAGTTTTGTTAATCCAAAGTGGGCCAACTCTTAATTGCCTTTCCAAAATCCTTCCATCTTGTATCTTCCGCTATCTCAGCACATTGAGTGAAATGAATTATTTTCTAGGCAAATGCTGAAGTATTAAATATTGTTCATAATATCCCACTCTCATGTACTGAGGTTTCTCATATATGCTATGTTTACCCCACAAGGTACTGGTTACTACTATGGTTGTTTCTAAGATTTTCTAGACAATGACCAGAAGCAAGAATAGATAGAATCAGAAGAGTTTCCAGGTTTCGTATTCTTCAAGGCCCTATTGGTCTTATCTATAGCTCCAGTTCCCACATGTTATTTTCAATGTTTCACTACGGTTATAGCGCTGCAGTAGTATTTAGTTGACTGAGAACGTCAATAAGGCAACACCACAATTTATGTCAGCAAAAACACAATGACTGGTGCAAGAGACATGATGTCATGCTAAGATTTATGGGAAGTGTAATTTATTAAAAACATTTGTTGTGATTGGCTGCTGTTGAGCTTACATCAATAAACAGTAAGGAAGGCAAAGCATAATCCTCGCCTCTTTGTCCTTAACAGAATTGTAAGTTCTTGATGAGCTAGCTAGAATTTTTTTAACCACAGCATCCACGAATGAGAAATGAGAAACGGGTAAGAGGTAACGAGAAACATCCATCCAGAGATGTCTCTGTGTCAATCAACCTGCACATGAGAAAGATGTGATGCCTAACATTACACTAAGAACTGCACTTGACTTGTGATGTTTTCAAAACAGAGAGTAGGTTGTGCCAATAAGAGGAGGGTGACAAAAGGGTCAAGGGGATGTGATCCTCCTACTGTGCATTGGCTGGAAGTTGTGGGGATAGTAACACGAGCTCAAACCTTGATAAGGAGTACCATAAGAGATTGTGAGGGGGTTTTACTGGTCAGCTGAGGGACAAGACAAGTAGCAATAAGAGTGGACTACCATAAGGCTTAATCTCAGTGATCTAGAAGAAGGCATTATGTTACCATAGTTGAGTTTGCAGTTAATGGAACGGAGCGTGCTAGACACTTGGACCTGGGGATGGGGAGTTGCCAAAGTTCATTTTATTGTTCTTAGGCTCTGATGATAATACTGAAGTTGAAAGAACATCAGAATGATAGGGACACAGGGAGGGTGTATGGTTCCTCATTAGGGGTGTAGAATTTAATGAAATAGCTACTTGCCCATGGGACGGGTTGCTTCTCAAATCTACTTATCCTGTAACAAAACCCACTTGTCCCTTTGGTTCCATGTATTTCGGCAACAAATTCTGGCAGCAGTCTTAATATATAAGAACTCTGACAGTAGGCACTCTGATTCTGCCAATGCTCATACTATAGGAGGGATGGAATGAACACTAACAAATCCCTTATTGTGCCACCTTTCCACAGATGTATACACTGTGGCTGGAGGTAGCAGTAAACAAAAGTTCCAGGTTTGGTATGCCCTGTTGAGTCTGTGCAAACCTACAAACCTGCATAGTTTAGGGTTTTTCACCAGCTCTTCTATATTCCTTTCCCATGCTGAGAAAGCTTGGAAATGTATTCCTGAAAGTTGGGGAATAAAGTAATTGGAGGGAAAGTGAGCTTGTAAATGTTCAACAAATTTTCGCATAAGCAAATCTACACATACATATTTGCTCGAATTTAAATGCAGTTCACAAATATTTTCAGGAGTGCAATTTTCTGGCCTATTTCTGTAAATTCTGGTAATTCATTAAAGGCATAAATGTGCACTAATGAAAGGACAACTACTGTGGGTGCACTTGTGTGACTTCTTTTAAGAATTGGGCCCCTAATTAGGTTTGGCGTTAACCAAGACCTTTTGTGCTTATTAAAACTCTGTCTCTTTCTATCGGTTAGCTGGCTTTACAATGAGTGACAGCATTGTGCTGTTTCACAAGGAACGTATTGTCACACAGCGTAGTTTTGTTCAATACTTTTGCTTTTTGCCAGTGTTTGGTGTAATAGCGAGGACCCAACACCTCCCACAACAATAAAGGTTTACAAAAACCATGTCAAAATCAGACACTCATTGACAAAACCAAAAGGCTGTCGACCCATGTAGAACCCACTGGCTTTGCCAATGCTTGTTTATTCTCATGTTTCCCATACTCGTGTATGTAGGAAAGTACCATCTTGCCTGGCATGTTACCCCCATTTTTTCTTGTGTGTCAGTTTGTTTTTGCCTGCGTCACTGGGATCCTGCTAGCCAGGACCCCAGTGCTCATAGTTTGTGGCCTATATGTGTTCCCTATGTGGTGCCTAACTGTATCACTGAGGCTCTGCTAACCAGAACCTCAGTGTTTATGCCCTCTCTGCTTTTAAAATGGTCACTGCAGGCTAGTGACTATTTTCACCAATTCTCATTGGCACACTTGAGCACCCTTATAATTCCCTAGTATATGGTACCTAGGTACCCAGGGTATTGGGGTTCCAGGTGATCCCTATGGGCTGCAGCATTTCTTTTGCCACCCATAGGCAACTCAGACAATTCTTACACAGGACTGCCACTGCAGCCTGGGTGAAATAACGTCCACGTTATTTCACAGCCATTTTACACTGCACTTAAGTAATTTATAAGTCACCTATATGTCTAACCCTCACTTGGGGAAGGTTAGGTGCAAAGTTACTAAGTGTGAGGGTACCATGGCACTAGCCAAGGTGTCCCCACATTGTTCAGGGCAATTTCCCCGGACTTTGTGAGTGCAGGGACACCATCACACATGTGCACTACATATAGGTCAATACCTATATGTAGCTTCACAATGGTAACTCCGAAAATAGCCATGTAACATGTCTAAGATCATGGAATTGTCCCCCCAAGCCAAATCTGGTATTGGGGTGCCAACCCCATGCATCCCCAGGGCTCCAGCATGGACCCCGGGTACTGCCAAACTAGCTCTCTAGGGTTTTCTCTGCAGCTACCGCTGCTGCCAACCCACAGTCAGGTTTCTGCCCTCCTGGGGTCTCGGCAGCCCAGTCCCAGGAAGGCAGAACAAAGGATTTCCTCTGAGATAGGGTGTTACACCCTCTCCCTTTGGAAATAGGTGTTAAAGGCTGGGGAGGAATAGCCTCCCATAGCCTCTGGAAATGCTTTGAAGGGCACAGATGGTGCCCTCCTTACATAAGCCAGTCTACACCGGTTCAGGGAACCCCCAGCCCCTGCTCTGGCGCGAAACTGGACAAAGGAAAGGGGAGTGACCACTCCCCTGTCCATCACCACCCCAGGGGTGGTGCTCAGAGCTCCTCCAGTGTGTCACAGACCTCTGCCATCATGAATGCAGAGGTGTGAGGGCACAATGGAGACCTCCGAGTGTCCAGTGCCAGCAGGTGACGTCAGAGACCCCTCCTGATAGGCTCTTACCTGGTTAGGTAGCCAATCCTCCTCCGAGGGCTATTTAGGGTCTCTCCTGTGGGTTTCTCATCAGATAACAAATGCAAGAGCTCACCAGGGTTCCTCTGCATCTCTCTCTTCAACTTCTGCCAAAGATCGACCGCGGACTGCTCCAGGACGCCTGCAAAACCGCAACAAAGTAGCAAGAAGACTATCAGAAACATTGTAGCGCCTAATCCTGCCGGCTTTGTCGACTGTTTCCTGGTGGTGCATGCTCTGAGGGCTGTCTGCCTTCACCCTGCACTGGAAGCCAACAAGAAATCTCCTGTAGGTCGACGGACTCTGCCCCCTGCTAACACAGGCACCAAACTTCTGCATCACCGGTCCTCTGGGTACCCTCTCATCTTGACGAGCGTGATCCCTGGAACACAGGAGCTGGATCCAAGTGACCCCGACAGCCCAGGGGTCCTTCTGTTCAAATTTGGAGGAGGTAAGTCCTTGCCTCCCCACGCCAGGCAGTAATCCTGTGAACTGCATGATCTGCAGCTGCTATGGCTTCTGTGCACTTTTGCAAGGATTCCTTCATGCACAGCACAGCCCAGGTCCCCAGCACTCCGTCCTGCATTGCTCAACTCGCTGAGTTGAGCGCCGGCTTCATGGGACCCTCTTTTGTTGTGTTGAGACGACCACCGTGCTCAGATTTCTTGAACGCCTGTTCAAGTGCTTCCGCGGGTGCTGCCTGCTTCTGCGTGGGCGCTCTCTGTTGCCGAGCACCCCCTCTGTGTCCTCCTCGAAGGGGTGACCTCCTGGTCCTTCCTGGGCCCAGGCACCACCCATTATCTTCGTGGGACATCTTCTGACCAAAGCAGAAGTTCCTGGCACCTTCAGCTGTTGCAGAATCTTCAGCTTCTTCCGGAGGCAGCCCTTTTGCACCTTCATCTGGGGTTTAGTGGGCTTCTGCCCCCCCCCGGACACTTGCGTGACTCTTGGACTTGGTCCCCTTCCTTCACGGGTCCTCAGGTCCAGGAATCCGTCTTCAGTGCTTTGCAGTCAGTTGCTGCCTTTGCAGAAATCCCCTATCTCGACTTTAGTGTCTTTCTGGGGTAGTAGGGTAACTTTACTCTTACTTTTCAGGGTCTTGGGGTAGGGTATCTTGGACACCCTTAGTGTTTTCTTACACTCCCAGCGACCCTCTACACACTACACTAGGCCTAGGGTCCATTTGTAGTTCGCATTCCACTTTTGGAGTTTATGGTTTGTGTTGCCCCTAGGCCTATTGTCTCCTATTGCATTCTATTGTGTTCTACAGTGTTCGCACTACTTTTCTAACTGTTTACTTACCGGATTTTGGTTTGTGCATATATTTTGTGTATTTTACTTACCTCCTAAGGGAGTATATCCTCTGGGATACTTTTGGCATATTGTCACTAAAATAAAGTACCTTTATTTTTAGTAACCCTGAGTACTGTGTTTCTTATGATGTAGTGCTATATGATATAAGTGGTATAGTAGGAGCTTTGCATGTCTCCTAGTACAGCCTAAGCTGCTCTGCTATAGCTACCTCTATCAGCCTAAGCTGCTAGAACACTACTAATCTACTAATAATAAGGGATAACTGGACCTGTCACAAGGTGTAAGTACCATCAGGTACCCACTATAAGCCAGGCCAGCCTCCTACAGTGTGGAAATTGGTTAGACTGATTTTTCCATTATGGATATAATTTTGGGAAATACTAGCATGCATCAACCCATTTTACTAAATGATGCTTCAAAGAAAAGGCACCTAACATTTCACAGTAGTTTAGCAAAACGTTTTTTTCCTAGATGCGTTTTTTAAATGAACATTTTGATTTTGTCAGTAAAGAATTCTCAATCTTGCTTTCGAGCGTCAGCAAATGTTTGCATCTAATCAGAGAGCATTATACCTAGCTCCTGGAGGTACTATTAATAGGGCAGTGTGAGTTTACATTTCCATAGCGCACTCATCCTAATAATAAAGGCTTTGCATTGATGAACCATAAAGACAAGTTCGAACATCATTAACATATGGACACAAATATTAACTGTAGACCATGCCCTTCCTTGATCCATAATGTTGTACTGTAAACTGGCACCCAAAGGGTTTGTGCTGCAGGGTCAGGCCTACTTGTTCCAAGGAGAAGCTAAATATAAAAACTTGTTGTCCTTGACCCCAAACATTATATCCCAGGAGTCAGGGATAGGAATTCCACTCCCCTGCTTCCTAGCACAGTCACAGGATGGCTACTCTGGAGAGAATCTGACACCTAAAAACTGAAATACCATTGCAAAATATCTGTACTTTCCTTACGTCTCCTCGTGCGGAATGTTAGAGGAATGAGGACAGTGACCAAATAATATAAAATATATTCATATTTAAAGAGAAAAAGGGTTTGCATGGGCTTTTTGAAAGAGAAACATTAAATTACGTCTGAAGATGTAAAAATGCAACAAAGATGGTAAGGGAAGGTCTACACTACTAGGTTTCCCACATCTGCAAGGGGGGAACACATGGATCGGACGTGGAGTGGCATACATAGAAATCACGCAGGCGGTAGATAAGCAGGGTTGATTCGTGTTGTTGAAAGGAAACCTTGATCATTTGTATATTGTTGTAGGAACTACAATTATGCTTCCAATGCAGACTAACTGCATATTAAACACAAACACAGACAGATCTCTGGCGCACGGCGGTGGATACGGCTCAGGGCTTTAGGAGATGGCCGTAAAACTGGCAACTCACTGACATATGGAGGCAGGGCAGTGAGCTGGACAGAGAGCGAGATTGAGATGAGGCACAACTACACCCGTACCCATATGGAGTCCCCAAAAGACATTCTGGAGAACAGGACGACGTTTAGAGAAAATCTTTGTGAAATGATTCACAAATTATTTTAGAGTAAACCAGAGAACATAGTCTGATGCCACTCCTGAGTGGTGAGAGTGCTATGTATTGGTGGAACAGGGAGTGACAGAAATACACTAGAGGATAAAAGTTGGCACCTAGCCAAAACTTTCCATAGCTAAGAACGACGGGCCATGCAAGGCTTTAATGGTAGGCAAACGTTTCACACTGGAAAAGAGAGGTATACTACAATAGTAGAAAAACTAAGGTGGGATAATCAAATATAAATTTTGGTACAGATGCATACTGAGAGAGGGAAACCCGGCTGACCAACTAAATATTAGGGACTCCCCTACAAATCAAATTAGAGGTGGTAGTTGATCTGTAGCCAACACACGGTCTGAGATTAATAAATCCTCTTATGTATAATACAGGGAGTGACAGGCTCCAACAGAGAAAGATAGTTAGGAGGGACTTAAAGTCCGTTTGGATTTAAGAAAAGTTGCATCTGAATAAAAAGAAATGTTGGGTGCTTTGATAAATGGCTAAAGGAAAGACTTGGGATGGGGGGCGTCCCACTGAATTTTATCTTACAGAAAACTGACATTCAGAAGACTCATCTAGTTACGATATTTCCAATTGCACTGCAGATAGGTAGCTTAGATGCAACTTTGAGAGAGGGCTTGACAGTTTGCCTGTCAAGGCCTCACAGGGTTAGACATGGACACAGCATCTTAGAGGCCACTGTCAATGAAACATTTGGACCATAAAAATTATAAATAAAACTTTGGTGAAACAACGCTACTCATTTCTTACAGACCTCATCCACCCTGATCACAATTGGTTCATCCCCACCAGCAATGCCTTTCTGAACATAAGAAGGCTCTTCAGAATACAGGAAGAGGCACCAAGGAACTTAAGTAGGTGATGTCATTGTAACAGCTGTAGATCTTGAGAACACATTTCACAAACTCATTTGGAAATTTCTATAGGTCGTTCTTAAGCATAAGAACATTAGATATGAATGGACTCCGTGGATAACATTGTTATATAAAGATATGACCACCAGAGAAAGGACAGTTAGGTTCACTTCAACATTTACTAATGCATTAGGCAGTGATGTCCCCTCTTGCTATGCTGTTTCCTTTGGCAATACAGCCATTTGCTAAGGTAATTAGAAAAGTGAATAAGGAGCATGGAATTACCCTGGCAGATGTAATTCATATAAATTCATATCGTTTTCTTCTATGCTGATAATATGTTATTGTTATGCAAAGCTGGTAATGTAATCATAGACCCCATCGTGCGACTGCTGGAAGAATATGGAACGCCATCTGGCCTTCGGTCAAAGTGGTGCAAAACCTGCAGACTAAGTTTTAATAACTGAACACGAGCTTTTACAAAACTGGAATATTAAACGAGAGAGACAGGTGTCTGGAAACTGAGTTGAGATCCCTTATAGAGAACACTGAGTTTTGGAATCCTTCAAAACTATTAGCTATGGATTGGATAGCCTGTACTAAAATGGCAATATTACTCAGATTCCTTTATTAGTTCACGGATCTGTGTGCAACCCTTATGGTTTAAAGATCTGGAAGCACCATTTTGTATGGATTGAAAATAGACAAACGCAGACGCTAAATGTTCTAAAAATACCAATATTTGAGTGAGAGCTGGGATTGTCAGTCCTATAGGTTTATTGCTTGGAGGCCCACATTCAATGGATTGTGAGGTGGTTGGATGCGAGGCAAGTTCAAGAAATGTGCAAGTTGAGAGTGAACCACAGTCCGAGGTAGTTGACAAAAGGTGCTACTAAGCCACACTGGAAAGACACAAAAGCACACCATGCTTGCGAGTACAGAACTGAGACACTGGCAAAGATGTGTGAGGATGACAATGTGCATCCCTTTGCAAGCTTCCACAATGCCACTAAAGAGCTCACTGGGATCTAAGACGCTTTAAGAGAGAGTGTCAAAGATTGCACACTTGACTGAATTTGGCATAGAGACAACAGGGACTGTCGCCAGGTAGGGGAGCTGGTGTCACTATTGATATTGCACTGGAAACTCTCCAAGTCCAGAAACAGAAAATTATGAACGCCTATTTACTCTTGGGTATGGGAGAAAATAAGTGTCATAGTTCTATAAATTACTTTTGAATATCTGCTAGCATAGTTTGCAAAACGTCAGAATGACCTGGGAAGAATGCACAGGAAGGTAATAAAATGATAAGAATGGGGGAGGGCCCTATGACATACAGAAAGAGTATTGTGGAATACATAATTTAAATATATTCAGTTTAACTACTTCTGCACTGTGTACGAATAAACTGGTTACTCAGTGCCGACTCTAAAAAAAAAAAAAAAAAACAGAGATTTTACCTTATCAGTGCATACTTTTCTCTGTGGTCTGAAGGAGTACTGTCATCCTACCTTTCTGAACAAGGAAAACTGGACAGTTGGAGAACTTATAAGCACCTGAAAACCGTCCATTAGGCTTGTTTCCTGGCAAAAAAGCTGGCAATAGGTTAATTGATCTATCATTCACCCTAGTGAAAAAGTGTATAGAGATGCAATGTAGGAAATGGTAGCACCACCTACATAAAAGTAGAAAACGTTATAAAATATGTGGCTTGTAGGAGTATGGTGCTACATGAAAAGGAACAGAGATGGATACCTAAAAGACCAATAGCACATTTATAGGGTAATTTATTCTTTACTTTTGGGAACCTCCATTAAGTAGATTAATGATAAACGTCGGTGGCCTCAATGGCCCTCCTCAGTAACCCAAGAAGAAGAATGTGGGATAATTGATACCATGTTTTATTAATTGATTGAAAGAATAATCAGAGTCATAAGGTGTTTTGGAGTTTTGTATGTATTTTGGTATTTCTATACCACGTACCTAGAAAAAAAGGCAGTGAATCTTCATACAGTGTCAAAGTCAAGCAAAAAGTCAACGAGTGACGGGAGAGGTATCTGGGTTGTGAACAGTTGTTCTATTGTGATGTAGTGTTCTTTAAAGAGATGAGTCTTCAATGTTCAGTGTAAATTGGAGCAGCATTGGTGTCGTCCTGATGGACAGAGTGATGCTGTTAAAATACCTGCCGCCTTGTTTTTCCTTCTTATGACTCGTCTTAGTTTGTATTCTGATTGTGCCCTGACCACGGTGTGCCGCAAACTATCAGAGATTGAAAGCTAGTCTGCAAGATCAGCAGGGTGCTGGTCGTGATAGTTTTGTAATAAGTGGTAATATATAGTTTTACCGGTTACATACATCTGTGAAATAATAACTCACAATGTAGATTTTCCTAGTAATTTATGACGGAAAGTCTTAATTTTATTAAAGACACAGAGGCGAGTATTATGCTTCTCTAACTTGCTTTATTTTAAATAGCAGCAGTCAAGAAAACTACAACTCCCATGGGGCTTAACAGTTTAAAAGCCAATGGGAGAAGAACAGAAAGGAATAGATGCACCAATCACCATACACGGTGCTACGTAACCACTAAGCTTGACTGCGACCAGCCCTCTTTCTTGATGCGAGGGTTTAGTCTATGTGTGAAAACAACAGAAAAATAGTCAAAATGATTGCAACTGCCAGGATCAAAGAACAAAGGGCCATATGTACGAAACCATTTTCCCCATAGACACAGAATGGGTAAAACCCTTTGATACATCTGGCCCAAAGTTCCTGAAGAAAGTGCAGGCAAAAGAAGAGACAAGGAGAAAGTCGGGAGACGTTCGGGGAATTCCGCTGTAATGAAGCCTGGAGTTCAGAAGGAGCGTACGAGCTCGGTGTAACCAGGGTCCGATCAGGTAGCTGGTTGCTATGTTGCGGATGTTGCTGTGAGGGAGGGAAAAGGACAAAAAATTAGGAGAAAATATGTCCCACTCGAGGCGGGATAATACTCGCCTCCGTGTCTTTAATAAAATTAAGACTTTCCGTCATAAATTACTAGGAAAATCTACATTTTATGTCAAGAACGGAGGCTCCTATTATGCTTATTTATCACTACAGAAGTTGCAGTATGTACAGGTTTACAATAAAATGTTCTGAAAACATTATCGTTAGACCAATCGGCTGATCTCAGAATGTACTCCAAGCTAGAACCAACCCAAAAGGCCTTGGAGGCCATCGCACCCCTAGTGGAATGAGCCCCAAAAACAGAGGTATCTATACCTGCCAGAGACATAACCCAGCGAACCCATCTGGCAAGGGTAGCTGAAGAAACAGGTTTGTGGGGTTTGCGAAAGGAAATGAGCAACTGGGAAGAGGAAGACGTTCTGAGGTCAGCCGTGCGTACTTCGTAACATTTAAGACATTGACCAACGCATAACTTAGGTTGATTGGGAAAATATGGGTAAAATACTGTATGTAAGTTAGATTTTGTGCGTTTATGAACCGAAAATAATACACCTGAAGGGGCAAATTGTCAAGAAGAAACATCTAGGGCTCGAACATCAGATAAATGTGTGATAGAAACTAGGCAGAGTAACATGGTGAGTTTGGCAGAAAGCGTTTTTAACGACAACTCATAATTATCTTGCCAAGATAAAAACAAATTCAGTACTATATTCACGTCCCACAACTTTGAGTATTTGGGTAGCGGAGGAAAAGAAAATTTTACTCCCTTTAACAGGCGACAAAGGAGAGGATGTTCCCCTACAGGTTTTCCATTGACCTGATCATGGTGCATGGAAATCGCTGATCGGTATAGATTGATCGTCCTGTATGACTTACCTAAGCCAGCTTGCGCCGCCAAGAAATTAAGGACATAATTTATATCTGCTGAAACTGGATCGAGGTCCCTTCCCACACACCAGCTAGACCAAAGCGACCAGGCAGAGCTATATGCCTTTCTGGTACCTGGGGCCCAGGCCTTGCTGAGGAGGTCCGCAGCTTCATCCGAAATCGGGATGGAAGGTCGGGAAGTCCCGACACCTTCCATGCCGAGAGCTGAAGCGTATTGCTGATGACAAGGGGATGAGGATTCCCGCGTGGATCTAGAAGAAGAGAAGGGAACGACGGGAGAAGAAGAGGGGAATCGACTGCTAACTCCAATAGAGGTGGAAACCACATCTGCGACTGCCAGAAAGGGACTACCAGTATTGATGTGGCTTTCTGGCGCCTGATCTGGGCCAATACTCTGGTGATCATTAAGAAAGGAGGAAACGCATAATTGATTGCTTGGGACCAGTCTTGTAGAAAAGCGTTGGAGGCCAAAGCGACAGGGTCTGGGCGCCAACTGAAAAAGAGGGGTAACGGAGTTGAGACAGGTAGCAAAAAGGTCTATGGCAAAAGGGCCCCATTTGTGAAGTAAAGAACAGAAAACTGAGGGATGAAGTTTCCAATCGCTGTAGTCCCTGAGGAAGCGAGAGTGCCAGTCCGCCGTCTGGTTGAGGGAACCTGGAAGATATTCTGCTGAGAGGGAAATCTCATTGAGGAGGCAATACTCCCAAAGACTTTTTGCGAGGTCTGCTAGGGGCTTCGATCTGGTCCCTCCGAGATGGTTTATGTAACGGACAGCTGAAACATTGTCCATGCGGAGGAGGATGGTACACTGCACCCTGTCCTTTATCTCTAAATAATTGATGTGCAACCTGGACTCCTCGAGTGACCATGTACCTCCAGTCGAGATTGAGCCACAACGGGCGCCCCAACCCGTCAGGCTTGCATCGGATTCTAACACAAGATCGGGGGCTGATGGAAAAATAGCCCTGCCATTCCAGGCATCTAAATGGTCTGTCCACCACTGGAGTTCTAAACGAGACTCGTGATCGAGAGCTATCATCTCTGAATAGGCAAGACCTCTTCTGAGGTGACGGATTTTTAGTCTCTGGAGAGCACGGTAGTGGAGAGGGCCTGGAAAAATGGCCTGAATGGAAGCAGACAGAAGGCCCACAATCCTGGCCAGCGTTCTGAGGGAAATCAGTGATCTGCTGAGTGTTTTTCGAATTTCCAATTTTATGGTATGTACTTTTTGTGATGGGAGATGGAGAGTAGAGGACGAGGAGTCTATCTCGAACCCTAAGAAGTCTATTCTTTGAGATGGGAGAATATTGGACTTTGCTTCGTTGAGGAGAAAACCGAGTTGGGAGAGAAGGGAACAAGTTATTTGCAACTGAGATAAGAGAGTAGCACGATCCTGATATAGTATGAGAATATCGTCTAGATAAATTAGAAGTCTGATGCCTAATGATCAGAGGTGAGCCGTGACCGGCTTCATTAACTTGGTGAAGCACCACGGTGCGGAAGAAAGGCCGAATGGAAGGGAGGAAAATTGATACGTCTGGCCTAGCCATTGAAACTGAAGATATTTCCTGTGAATCGAATGAATGGGAACTAAAAGGTAGGCATCCTGAAGGTCTAGACGAACCATGAAATCGCAGGGAAGGAGAATGTCCCCGAGATGCATAATGGTCTCCATTTTGAAGTGCCGATAAACGACAAACTGATTGAAATCTCTGAGATTTATCACGGGCCTGAACTTTTTGATTTTCTTTTGCACCAGAAAGAGAGAACTGAGGAAACCAGAGGCTTTTTGGATGGCTCTCTTTGATAGCAACAAAGCTATTTCTTCTGAAATAAGGGAAGACATCTCCGTGGAAAAACGAGGGGGAGGGGGAAAGTACCTTTGGAAGGGAGTAGCGTAGAACTCTATTTGGTAACCTAGAATGGTATTGAGAACCCAAGGATCTGAAGTCAGTGTGCGCCATTTTTGGGTGAAATAACGAAGTCGTCCCCCTATTGGAGGAAGGCCAGAAGCAGGGCTTACCTTGGTTGTTGTGGGATCGGAATCCACGCTGCCCACGACCTCTGTAGCCTCTGCCCCGTTGAGGGTAGAACTGGGGCTTGTAGGCTTGAGATGCATAGGTGGAATGAGAGGAGTAATAGGAGCCTCTGTTTCCCTGGAAGGACCGGCCGGTAGAGCGGCTCCTGCCTGTACCGGCCCTGGCAAAAACACGTTGATTGAACACCTTCTTGATGTTTTGTTGAGCATTGTCAATTGAGGAAAAAGTAGAAACGAATTTTCCCAAGTCTTTAACAAAGGTATCCCCAAAAAGATGACCATCAGCTTTAACGCCAGGATCCATGTTGGCCAGGTTTGACAACTTGGGGTCCAATTTGAGGAGTAAACCTTCCTTTCTCTCATGAATCATGGAGGCGTTAGCGTTGCCAAGGAGACAAAAGGCTCTCTGGGTCCATAAGGATAGCTCAGCCGGATCAATGTCCGCTTCGTCCATTTTTGCTGATTCAGCGAGATCAAGAATACGAGCCAGGGGACCGACTACATCCAGCAGTTTGTCCTGGCAATTTGACCAGGCTTTGTCTACCCCCTTACGGGGGTCCTTACCGAATTTGGAGAAAAAGGTAAGGATAGATTCGTCAATTGTAGGGGTCGCTGTAGTATGGGGAAAAAGTGATGGTCTGGGGCATTCAGATCTCAATTTAGACCTTGTCTGCTTATCAAGAGGAACTCTCAACCTGGAAGCAATGTATTTACCCACGTGAGAAGACGGAGACCACTCCGTGGAGTTAGGGTGGTGCAGGAGTGATGGATCGAACATGGGGTTACCATCCGCGTCTAAAATGGTTTTGGCAAAGAACGGGTCCGAAATATTTTGTATAGGCTTTTTAGCAGGGGAAGCCTGAGACTGTGAACCCCATATATCAGAGGCGTCATCTGCCTCATCCGCATCACCGACGTCGTCATCGGTATCTGAAATGTGGGAGATAACAATTTGTTTTGGCGCTGTAATAGAATGCTTAGCCTTAGATTTGCATTTACTGAAAACATTACTATTCCCCTCCTGAGAAGGAGGCCTGGGAGGAAACTCGTCCTCATCCATGGGTGAAGAAGCTTCACCAGTCAAAACAGCGCTAGCGGATGGTTTTTGGATGTACAAATCCTTTGATTTTCCTTTTCTGCTATCCCCCGCAGAATGGGCCAGGAAGGATTTGTGGACCATGTTTTGAACAGTGGTCTCAAAATTTTTTGACATTTTTAACATGGAAGCTGAAACAGCTTTGACCACAGCCTCATTAATGAGGGTTCCAAAATCATCCATATTGGCTGATGAAGAATCCTGAGGATCCATAATAAAGGGTATGGTACAGGAATAAACCAATACAATTGTATCAGGGAGAAAAAAGCCCTTGCAGAAAGGGTTAAAACAACCAGGAAGTATTGGGAGGAAAAAAGGTAAATACACGCCCCTAAGGCGTGTCCAGACCAAGAAAGGTTAACGCGTGAACAAGCGACAGCAAGGAAGAGCAGGCGAGGCTCCAGGACTCCGAAACAGCGTGTGGAAAGAAAAAACCCGGCACACGGCGGTAAGGAGCGTTCGTTTTAGAACGTTCGGAAAGCGGAGGCAGAATGCCTCAAGACGCGCGCGAGCGCAGCTCCCGAAGCCTAAGGGCTGGGAGGAACGCTGCGATGAGCTGAAAGCGCATGCAGATAACACTATTTAAACATAAAGCCGATTAAGAGCTCGTGTATATATAAATAAACAGATAATAATAAACAATGAAACTACGTAAGAGAGAATAAAAACACCACTTATCTTGACTGCGAGCAGCAAGAAAGAGGGCTGGTCGCAGTCAAGCTTAGTGGTTACGTAGCACCGTGTATGGTGATTGGTGCATCTGTTCCTTTCTGTTTTTCTCCCATTGGCTTTTAAACTGTTAAGCCCCATGGGAGTTGTAGTTTTCTTGACTGCTGCTATTTAAAATAAAGCAAGTTAGAGAAGCATAATAGGAGCCTCCGTTCTTGACATAAAATTCCCACTTTCCTTGAGAACATGCCGTTTTTGTATATGGCATACCTATCTAATGTTTAACAAATGGCAATTAATGTCTTACTTTGATTGGATAACTAATGGTAACTATGCATACATTTTTGCCAGCAATTGTTCACAATATTATAAAACTTAATAAACAGATTTTTTTTTTTTTTAATTGTCAAACTCACGATTTGTTCTAAATCCTTCCACAGTCATGGGTGGGCTGGGGACAACCCCAAAGGTGACTAACACCAGGGCTATGGCCACGGGTACAAAGTGAGTGGGAAATGTGCAGCTGACAAAAAAAGCACAATTTTCAGCATGCGACTCTCGCCAACTAGCGACCGCCCATTTTAGGCGCAGAGTTCGATGGCCATTTTGTGCCTTATGGTGCAAGTCTGAAATATAGTGGACAAAATATCGACAGGTCACAATATCGTGACCAGAATACCAGAATATCGAGGGTAGGGGCAAAATATAGAAAAGTACGTTTTTGTACATTTTCAATACCCAACTCTGCATGTACGTACCTTTATATATATATATATATATATATATATATATATATATATATATCTATCTTCAAGGTACGTAGATGTGGAATTAAGAATAGTAAATCAATCCTTCTATACATTTCAGTCAGAAACATAACTCAGTATTAGGTGTGTTTTTTCTATATATGAAAAAACAAAATGTTAAAGTTATCTTATAGTTCAGTGTTGAAATGAGAGAAGAACTAATGTTTAAAAATCAATTAAATTTGCCAGTTGTAGTTTAGTACACTAACAATAACTTGCGCCGAGGTGCACTGCTTAAGACCTCACATATTACATCACTTGTGACATGATAAATGACATCACTCATATAACTGCTATTGTCATTAATCAATAAACTTTCACATCTTTAAAAAAAATAAGTTAGTGGTAAATGGAGAATAGTCATGTACAGCATACACTTTGTGTGTAAAAGACATTAACCCCTGGAACCAAATCTAGTTCTGAATAGCAAAACTTATAAGGTCTACTGTTTACCTACCACCAAAAATTACGGGTGCATTGAGTGCTCAGTTTTAAGCAATGTAAAGGATGGGCAGGCATAATGTGCGTTGTAGAGCCACATGTTAAAGTAGGTTGTGGACTGAACGCAAAGGCCATTTCCAAAAATCATATAGAAAAACGTAAGCTTCTGTTCAAAATGGCTATTCATCTGTGATGTCCCAGCAAATGCCCATGTTATATAAGTCATACACTTCTAGAGGCAGATTTATGTAGACTTGATATATAGAAGCTGTGGACATTTATTTGCTTAACTTCCTGATGACTTTCTAGCTTTGCACATTGTTAAATACTGTACAGTGTTGGGGTTGACCCACTTACAGATGTGGTTGCAACCATGACTATAGGTATGTACACGTTTCTGCTCTTCTCTGTAATGTGTGTAGTATATTTTACCAAACTAAAGAGGGTTGTCTATAAGGCCTGGCTGAAGGTGCCTCATCAAATGTATACCCGTCAACTCCTTGACTCAAAATTGCGAGAAATGTGTGGCATTAACAGCGTAATCCCATTAAGATGAAAAGAGAACCACTATTTTGCAGGGTGTTCAAGGCCTCATGAAGTCAATAGATCCATGTTTTACTTTGATGCACGAACACCAATTATAAGAGGATGACACCTGCCAAATGTTGGTGGGTCCAGATATACAATATGTATTTTGCATGTTGCGAAAGGTTTTGCTCAGGTCCACTGCAATTATGCATCAAATTATGTGGCAGAGTTGACTAAATTATGCAAGAAAATGCAAGTTATGCAGTGTACTATAGTGCATTTTGTAACTCTTATTTCAATATTTTGCCATTTTACCCATGTTAACTCTGGGTTTTCAAAGGTTTCACCTCATTAGTAACACTAACACTTAAATACAGCAATGAGCTAATGAAAAAAAATGATTAGTCAATCTTTGCGAAGGGGCTTCCACTGCCCAGCAACACACTTTTACATTTTTAGTAACGTTTGATCCATTAGAGCTGTAAACATTTTTTCTTTTACAATCTGCAAATTATTCAGCAGATGATAGATTATGTGGTGAATGCAGCAAATCCATAAATATACTAAAACTCTTGAGCATTACATAATTTCAGTTGTCCTGGGTATGCCCATTATCACTTGACTGGAGATAGAAAACTGGGCACAGGTTTAGCTTGCTGAATTACTTCCGGTCCACAATGCCTATTAATCACTACAAGGCAAGGTGGATCCTGAAAGGGGAAGGTGACTCCAGACACATCCATTCTGCTGGTCATTGTGTCTGTTCTGTTGTGGTGCTCTTCATGTGGATGCAAGGTACAGCACCTTTTGAACCAGGCATTGAATGGGTCACAAAAATGCACTGAATATGCTAATGATTGCTGCAATGTGTCTATTAACTGTATCAATACTTTATGGTATTAAATATGTTGTATTAGGTATATAAAGAGACTCTTATTTGTTGCACTGCTTGAAGTAAAGGGGTCTCAACAAGCACTTTACTCTCCTTTTTATTCTCCGAAATATCTGTGTCACCTCTTAAGTCCCTCTAGAAAGATTGTGTAGGCTACATTCATTAGAAGCAGAATTTGAAACTGTTTCTTTCAACTGGTTTACATCCACAAAGTGCATGCAAAATTTCTCAAACCTGTTATTCCTTAACCTCTTCTGTGCCTTGGACGAGATGATCTCGTCCAAGGCTACAGTTCCCCTGTCCCTTGGACGAGATCATCTCGTCCTAGGCACAGGGGAACTTGGGGGCGCGCTAGCGCGCCCCCCCCCGTGCACCCCCCTCCACCCCCCAGGCGGGGATGGAAGGGGAAGACCTTCCCCTTCCACCCCCGCCCCCCCCCCACGGCAATCCGATGACGTCAGCGCGCGCACAGCGCGCTGACGTCATCTAGTGTTGCCGGGCGCGCTGGAAGCCATTTGCTTCCAGCGCGTCTACCGAGGAGGACACGAAAGGTGAGTCCTCTTCGTTTTTGGGGGTCGGGGGTGGTGGGAAACAGACACGGGGGGAAAGGAAAGGGTTTTTCCTTTCCCCCGGTGCCTGTTTTCATTAGATTCCTGCTCCACGATCGCGGGCAGAGCCCGCGATCGTGGAGCAGGAATCTCCACTAGCCACCAGGGATTTATTTTTTTCAATATTTTGGGGGCGACCCCTTGGGCAAGGGTCGCCCCCCCCCAGGGGCAATTATTTTTAGTATTTCGCCCCCCCCTGGGGGCAGATCCGCCGTTTTTTCTGCGGATCTGCCCCCAGGGGGGGGCGAAAACCACTAGACACCAGGGATAGTGTTATTTTGCCATAATTTTGGGGGCGACCCCTTGGGCAAGGGTCGCCCCCCCCGGGGGCAATTTTTTTTTGTATTTCGCCCCCCCCTGGGGGCAGATCTGCCGATTTTTCGGCGGATCTGCCCCCAGGGGGGGGCGAAAACCACTAGACACCAGGGAAAATGTATTATATTTATTATTTTGGGGGCGACCCCTTGGGCAAGGGTCGCCCTCCCCCGGGGGCATTTTTTTATTGTATTTCGCCCCCCCCCTGGGGGCAGATCTGCCGATTTTTCGGCGGATCTGCCCCCAGGGGGGGGCGAAAACCACTAGACACCAGGGATATAGTATTTTATGTTTATTTTGGGGACGACCCCCTTGGGCAAGGGTCGCCCCACCCCGGGGGCAATTTTTTTTTGTATTTCGCCCCCCCCTGGGGCAGATCCGCCGAATTTTCGGCGGATCTGCCCCCGGGGGGGGGGGCGAAAACCACTAGACACCAGGGATTTTATATTTTGTGTATGTTTTGGGGGCGACCCCTTGGGCCAGGGTGGCCCCCCCGGGGAATTTTTATTTGTATTTAGCCCCCCCCCCCCCGGGGGGGCAGATCCGCTGATTTTTTGGCAGATCTGCCCCCGAGGGGGGTTGAAAACCACTAGACACCAGGGATTTATTTTTATTGTAAAGTTTTTTTTGGGGGGGCGACCCTTTGGGCAAGGGGCGTCCCACTGGGGGACACATTTTTTAGTATTTGCCCCCCCCTCCCCCCACGGGGGCAGATTGCCAATTTTTGGGCTGATCTTCCGCCGGGGGGGGGTGCGGGGGGGCAAAATCCACTAGACACCAGGGATTTTGTTTTTGTTGTTTATTTTGAGGGCAACCCCTTGGGCAAGGGTCTCTCCCCTGGGGAGTTTTTTTTTTCTGTTTCGGCCCCCGATGGCAGACCAGTCATTTTTTGGACGATCTGGCCCCGGGGGGGTGGAAGCACACTAGGCGCCAGGGATTGTGTGGTGTGTGTGTAATTTTGTAGGCCCATCTGCCCCCAAGGAGGGCAGAAACCACCAATACGGCAGGGAGTTTTTTGTTTTGTGCTGGGGGTGCCCCCTTTGGGAAGGGTTGCCCCCTAAAAGGGGGCACAGAGGTGTTGCCCATTTCGGCTAATTTTTTTACGCCCATCTACCCCCGAGGGGGGGCAGGATCCACTTAGGTACCAGGGACAACTTCTAAGTTCTTGGTGGTGGGGTGTTTGTCAACAGGCAAAGTATTTGTGATTATAACAATTTATTTCTTCTTTTTCTTCTAGTTCAACGCTTTTGCTTCCTTTGCTGTGGATCTTAGCGGTTTTGGCAGTAGTTGTCCAGTGGTTTGCATAGCTGCATGTTTTAGGTAAGTGAAAGCAATTTACTCCAAAGGAGTATTGTTGACATGCATGAATGACATGTTTGTAGGTGGTGTACTAAATGCAGTATTGTGTGTTTGACATTGTCCTTAGATTTGAGCACAGTGATGTTTGTGTTGTCATATGTCTAATTTGCTTTTTTCTTTTTTCTTTTTAGTGGGATATCATTGGTGATTGCTGTGTCTGTGCAGAGTAGTTGCTTGGTGAGTAGCTATTTCAGGCAACTGAGTGGTATAGTTTTTTGTAGTACATAACTCTTTGTGATAAAGCTACACTTTGTTTATTACTTATTTTAGTGCTAGTTGTTGTTGGCAATCCATTTGTTGTTAGGATCATGGCTAGCCGCAAAGTGACCGCTCAGCAGGTTGTTCGCATGCTCTTTGAGTCGTCTTCAGACCATGATTACGACACTGACTCTGCATCTGAGGCAGAGGAGGAAGCAGGAGATTCTGGAAGTGAGTTTTCTGTCCAAGAGTATTCTTCTGATGAGGAAGCTACTCTCAGTGCAGATGAAGGGCCTGAGTTAGAGGAGGACATTGATGTGCCAAGAGTGCAGCAGCCTGGGGCTGAAGGGTTTCCCATTAGAAGACCTGACACCTGGATTGCCCCAAACATGGAGCAGCCACAGTTACCTGCATTTACTAGTCTCCCAGGGTGTAGAGTTAATACGGAAAACTTTCTGCCTGTCCATTTCTTTCACTTGTTTATGGACGATGTATTTTTGGAAGAGATTGTGGAGCAGACAAATGTGTATGCAGAGCAATATTTGCGGGACAACGCTGCCAGACTTAAGCCTCAGTCTAGAGCTACTCATTGGGTTCCCACATATCTGGAAGAGATGAAAAGGTTTTTAGGTTTGTCTTTTTTGATGGGGTTGATCAGGAAGCCGTCACTGGCTTCTTATTGGTCTACTAGTCCCTTGATGGCAACTGCTATATTTCCTGCAACTATGACACGTAATCGGTATTTGCTTCTTCTTCGTATGCTGCATTTTGTAGACAATGCTTAAGCCTTGCCACGAGATCACCCTGATTGTGACCGCCTTTTTAAGATTAGGCCTGTCCTTGATCATTTTGTGGATCGGTTTTCAGAGGTCTATGTTCCAGGCAAAGAGATAAGTGTGGACGAGTCTTTGGTCCTTTTCAAGGGGCGTTTAGTTTTTAAGCAGTACATCCCTAGTAAGAGGGCACGGTATGGGATTAAATTGTATCTGCTGTCAGAAAGCAGTACAGGATATGTTTATAATTTCCAGGTCTACACTGGTAGGGATTCCAGTATTGACCCTCCTGGTTGTCCGGCCACTTTTGGAGTTAGCGAAAAAATTGTGTGGGAACTTGCTAGACGGCTGTTTAACAAAGGTCACCATTTGTACGTAGATAATTTCTACACTGGAGTGCAGTTGTTCAAGGAGTTGTTTAGGGTGGACACTGTTGCTTGTGGCACAATCCGTTCTAACCGCAAAGGCTATCCAAGGGAGCTTGTCTGTAAAAAACTTGAGAGGGGACAGTGCAGTGCCTTGCGGAATAATGAGCTGTTAGCTATGAAATTTTCAGACAGGAGGGATGTGTACATGCTATCGACCATCCATGATGAGAGTACTTCCCCTGTGGCTGTTTGGGGTCAGGTTGCGGAAGTGCGCAAACCTGCGTGCATTTTGGACTACAATAGGCACATGGGTGGTGTTGATAGAGTAGATCAGAGGTGGGAACCTTACACTGCTCTTCGTAAGTCCTATGTGTGGTATAAAAAGTTGGCCCTACATTTATTTCATTTGGCAACTTTTAATGCCTTTATTGTATACAAGGATTGTTCACCTGAGTCAAGGATGACTTTTGTTAAATTTCAGGAGTCGGTGATAGAAAGCCATATTGTGGTGGAACCGGCAAGAGTTCCTAGAGTAGAAGTGGTGGAGGATGTGGCTAGATTGAAAGATCGGCACTTTCCAGATCACATTCCTCCCACTCCCAAAAAAGACATGCCCACAAAGAAATGTAGAGTATGTGCCCGGAGATCAATCCGGAGGGAGAGCCGGATGTACTGCCCCGAATGCCCTTCAAAGCCTGGGCTGTGTGTGCCTAGCTGTTTTAGAAGTTACCACACAAGGAAAAACTTTTGGGAAATACCGTGGAGCGTAAGCTGTCTGTTTTATATTTTCCACGGTTGGCATCTGTCGTGTATTTAGTTTGAGGTTTTGTGTTTGTAGTTTTGTGCCTATTTTATAATTAGTAGTTTATTTGTTGTTTATAAATAAAAAAAAGTGATTGCGGTGTGCGTGGGGTGGCGCTTGGCTGGCGGTGTGCGTGGGGTGGCGGTGTGCGTGGGGTGGCGCTTGGCTGGCGGTGTGCGTGGGGTGGCGCTTGGCTGGCGGTGCCAGCCAAACGGCAGTCCACAATCCCATCAGCTGGTGTGATTCTTGTATCAGGCATGTGGCGTATGTAAGTGATGGGCCCTTGAGTGGCGCGGTCTGTCGATGTGAGTGTTGTAATGTGCTGGGCCCGTGGCTGGCGGTGTGAATGGTCTTGTGCGTGTCATGTATGAAAGGTGTGTGAATGGACTGTAAAGCGGTTGGTGCCTTGTCGCGGCTTTACAGCTCACGAGCTGTGAGTCATTGGTTCACTTTTTTGCCTTTCAGTTATTAGCAGTGCATTTCATTTTTGTGAAATCTCTTGTTAATAAAATTTGATCCACTGAACCATCACTCACCCTCGTGCCAAATCCAACCAGTATGTGTTGTAAAAAATGACAAAACCTGCTCCGCTGTAATCAGGCGTCGCAGCACACCTGTGACACGCTAGGTGCCTCGGGTGGGACCCCGATGATGAAGCATGCCACCAACTTGGTTGGTGGGTGAGGGGTCTTCTTCACATAACCTAAGTGTTTCTTTTCACTATTTGAGTGTTTGGCACATCACGGACGTATGTGCACACATCAAAATGATATATTGCAAAAATACCTATCCCTTCTATCTCTTCAGGTTTTGGGCCTTATTCTGTTGCAGGCACCTGGCCCACCCACACAAGTGAGGTATCATTTTTATCGGGAGACTTGGGGGAATGCTGGGTGGAAGGAAATTTGTGGCTCCTCTCAGATTCCAGAACTTTCTGCCACAGAAATGAGAGGAAAAAGTGTTTTTTTGGCCAAATTTTGAGGTTTGCAAAGGATTCTGGGTAACAGAACCTGGTCCGAGCCCCGCAAGTCACCCCTCCTTGGATTCCCCTAGGTCTCTAGTTTTCAGAAATGCACAGGTTTGGTAGGTTTCCCTAGGTGCCCGCTGAGCTACAGGCCAAAATTCACAGGTAGGCACTGTTTTCTTCCAAAAATTTGGTTGTGTCCACGTTGCGCTTTGGGGCGTTTCCTGTCGCGGCCGCTAGGCCTACCCACGCAAGTGAGGTATCATTTTTATCGGGAGACATGGGGGAACGCTGGGTGGAAGGAAATTTGTGGCTCCTCTCAAATTCCAGAACTTTCTGCCACAGAAATGTGAGGAACATGTGTTTTTTTAGCCAAATTTTGAGGTTTGCAAAGGATTCTGGGTAACAGAACCTGGTCCGAGCCCCGCAAGTCACCCCTCCTTGGATTCCCCTAGGTCTCTAGTTTTCAGAAATGCACAGGTTTGGTAGGTTTCCCTAGGTGGCGGCTGAGCTAGAGGCCAAAATCTACAGGTAGTCACTTTGCTAAAAACAGCTCTGTTTTCTGTGATATGTCCACGTTGTGTTTTGGGGCATATCCTGTCGCGGGCGCTAGGCCTACCCACACAAGTGAGGTATCATTTTTATCGGGAGACGTGGGGGAACGCTGGGTGGAAGGAAATTTGTGGCTCCTCTCAGATTCCAGAACTTTCTGCCACAGAAATGTGAGGAACATGTGTTTTTTTAGCCAAATTTTGAGGTTTGCAAAGGATTCTGGGTAACAGAACCTGGTCCGAGCCACACAAGTCACCCCTCCTTGGATTCCCCTAGGTCTCTAGTTTTCAGAAATGCACAGGTTTGGTAGGTTTCCCTAGGTGGCGGCTGAGCTAGAGGCCAAAATCTACAGGTAGTCACTTTGCTAAAAACAGCTCTGTTTTCTGTGATATGTCCACGTTGTGTTTTGGGGCATATCCTGTCGCGGGCGCTAGGCCTACCCACACAAGTGAGGTATCATTTTTATCGGGAGACGTGGGGGAACGCTGGGTGGAAGGAAATTTGTGGCTCCTCTCAGATTCCAGAACTTTCTGCCACAGAAATGTGAGGAACATGTGTTTTGTTAGCCAAATTTTGAGGTTTGCAAAGGATTCTGGGTAACAGAACCTGGTCCGAGCCACACAAGTCACCCCTCCTCGGATTCCCCTAGGTCTCTAGTTTTCAGAAATGCACAGGTTTGGTAGGTTTCCCTAGGTGGCGGCTGAGCTAGAGGCCAAAATCTACAGGTAGTCACTTTGCTAAAAACAGCTCTGTTTTCTGTGATATGTCCACGTTGTGTTTTGGGGCATATCCTGTCGCGGGCGCTAGGCCTACCCACACAAGTGAGGTATCATTTTTATCGGGAGACGTGGGGGAACGCTGGGTGGAAGGAAATTTGTGGCTCCTCTCAGATTCCAGAACTTTCTGCCACAGAAATGTGAGGAACATGTGTTTTTTTAGCCAAATTTTGAGGTTTGCAAAGGATTCTGGGTAACAGAACCTGGTCCGAGCCACACAAGTCACCCCTCCTTGGATTCCCCTAGGTCTCTAGTTTTCAGAAATGCATAGGTTTGGTAGGTTTCCCTAGGTGGCGGCAGAGCTAGAGGCCAAAATCTACAGGTAGTCACTTTGCTAAAAACAGCTCTGTTTTCTGTGATATGTCCACGTTGTGTTTTGGGGCATATCCTGTCGCGGGCGCTAGGCCTACCCACACAAGTGAGGTATCATTTTTATCGGGAGACGTGGGGGAACGCTGGGTGGAAGGAAATTTGTGGCTCCTCTCAGATTCCAGAACTTTCTGCCACAGAAATGTGAGGAACATGTGTTTTTTTAGCCAAATTTTGAGGTTTGCAAAGGATTCTGGGTAACAGAACCTGGTCCGAGCCACACAAGTCACCCCTCCTTGGATTCCCCTAGGTCTCTAGTTTTCAGAAATGCATAGGTTTGGTAGGTTTCCCTAGGTGGCGGCTGAGCTAGAGGCCAAAATCTACAGGTAGTCACTTTGCTAAAAACAGCTCTGTTTTCTGTGATATGTCCACGTTGTGTTTTGGGGCATATCCTGTCGCGGGCGCTAGGCCTACCCACACAAGTGAGGTATCATTTTTATCGGGAGACTTAGGGGAACGCTGGGTGGAAGGAAATTTGTGGCTCCTCTCAGATTCCAGAACTTTCTGCCACAGAAATGTGAGGAACATGTGTTTTTTTAGCCAAATTTTGAGGTTTGCAAAGGATTCTGGGTAACAGAACCTGGTCCGAGCCACACAAGTCACCCCTCCTTGGATTCCCCTAGGTCTCTAGTTTTCAGAAATGCATAGGTTTGGTAGGTTTCCCTAGGTGGCGGCAGAGCTAGAGGCCAAAATCTACAGGTAGTCACTTTGCTAAAAACAGCTCTGTTTTCTGTGATATGTCCACGTTGTGTTTTGGGGCATATCCTGTCGCGGGCGCTAGGCCTACCCACACAAGTGAGGTATCATTTTTATCGGGAGCCGTGGGGGAACGCTGGGTGGAAGGAAATTTGTGGCTCCTCTCAGATTCCAGAACTTTCTGCCACAGAAATGTGAGGAACATGTGTTTTTTTAGCCAAATTTTGAGGTTTGCAAAGGATTCTGGGTAACAGAACCTGGTCCGAGCCCCGCAAGTCACCCCTCCTTGGATCCCCCTAGGTCTCTAGTTTTCAGAAATGCACAGGTTTGGTAGGTTTCCCTAGGTGGCGGCTGAGCTAGAGGCCAAAATCTACAGGTAGTCACTTTGCTAAAAACAGCTCTGTTTTCTGTGATATGTCCACGTTGTGTGTTGGGGCATATCCTGTCGCGGGCGCTAGGCCTACCCACACAAGTGAGGTATCATTTTTATCGGGAGACGTGGGGGAACGCTAGGTGGAAGGAAATTTGTGGCTCCTCTCAGATTCCAGAACTTTCTGCCACAGAAATGTGAGGAACATGTGTTTTTTTAGCCAAATTTTGAGGTTTGCAAAGGATTCTGGGTAACCGAACCTGGTCCGAGCCACACAAGTTACCCCTCCTTGGATTCCCCTAGGTCTCTAGTTTTCAGAAATGCACAGGTTTGGTAGGTTTCCCTAGGTGGCGGCTGAGCTACAGGCCAAAATCTACAGGTAGTCACTTTGCTAAAAACAGCTCTGTTTTCTGTGATGTGTCCAGGTTGTGTTTTGGGGCATATCCTGTCGCGGGCGCTAGGCCTACCCACACAAGTGAGGTATCATTTTTATCGGGAGACGTGGGGGAATGCTGGGTGGAAGGAAATTTGTCGCTCCTCTCAGATTCCAGAACTTTCTGCCACAGAAATGTGAGGAACATGTGGTTTTTTAGCCAAATTTTGAGGTTTGCAAAGGATTCTGGGTAACAGAACCTGGTCCGAGCCACACAAGTCACCCCTCCTTGGATTCCCCTAGGTCTCTAGTTTTCAGAAATGCACAGGTTTGGTAGGTTTCCCTAGGTGGCGGCTGAGCTAGAGGCCAAAATCTACAGGTAGTCACTTTGCTAAAAACAGCTCTGTTTTCTGTGATGTGTCCACGTTGTGTTTTGGGGCATATCCTGTCGCGGGCGCTAGTCCTAGCCACACAAGTGAGGTATCATTTTTATCGGGAGACTTGGGGGAACATAGAATAGCAAAACAAGTGTTATTGCCCCTTGTCTTTCTCTACATTTATTCCTTCCAAATATAGGTGTGTGTGTAAAAAAGACATCTATTTGAGAAATTCCATGTAATTCACGTGCTACTATGGTCACCGCGGAATTCAGAGATGTGCAAATAACCACTGCTCCTCAACACCTTATCTTGTGCCCTTTTTGGAAATGCAAAGGTTTTCTTGATAGCTATTTTTTACTCCTTATATTTCAGCAAATGAATTACTGTATACCCGGTATAGAATGAAAACGCACTGCAGGGTGCAGCTCATTTATTGGCTCTGGGTTCCTCGGGTTCTTGATGAACCTACAAACCCTATATATCCCCGCAACCAGAGGAGTCCAGCAGACGTAACGCTATATTGCTTTCGATAATCTGACATTGCAGGGAAAAGTTACAGAGTAAAAAGTAGAGAAAAATTGATGTTTTTTTCACCTCAATTTCAATATTTTTCTTTTTCAGCTGTTATTTTCTGTAGGAAACCCTTGTAGGATCTACACAAATGACCCCTTGCTGAATTCAGAATTTTGTCTACTTTTCAGAAATGTTTAGGTTTCTGGGATCTAGCATTGGTTTCATGACCATTCCTGTCACTGACTGGAAGGAGGCTGAAAGCACAAAAAATTGCACAAATGGGGTATGCTCCAGTAAAATGCCAAAATTGTGTTGAAAAATTGGGTTTTCGGATTCAAGTCTGCCTGTTCCTGAAAGCTGGGAAGCTGCTGAGTTTAGCACCGTAGACCCTTTGTTGATGCCATTTTCAGGGGAAAAACCACAAGCCTTCTTCTCCAGCCCCTTTTTCCAATTTTTTTGAAAAAAACGAAATTTTCACTGTATTTTGGCCAATTTCTTGACCTCCTTCAGGGGAACCCACAAAGTCTGGGTACCTTTAGAATCCCTAGGATGTTGGCAAAAAAGGACGCAAATTTGGCTTGGTTAGCTTATGTGGACAAAAAGTTATGAGGGCCTAAGCGCGAACTGCCCCAAATAGGCAAAAAAAGGCCTGGCACAGGAGGGGGAAAAGGCCTGGCAGCGAAGGGGTTAAAGTCCTGCATGAAAAACTGATGTTGTATCCCTTATTTTGTTTTTTTTAATGCACCACTGCTAACCTTCTACATTCTGTCTGCCTCTTCTGTAGACAGGTTACTCTAAATCTCATGCCCATTTGCCTACAAGCTCTTTTTGGAAATCATAATATCATATATGTCAACGATGTACCACAAAGAAACTGGATTGAATGCATGGAATGATCAGGCAAAACTAACCCTAATAACTAATGGACTCACCACTAACTTTGGGCTTCTGGATAGCGTGCTACTCGCTGTAATGCGATCCGATGCTGCGTCAGGGGTTAAGTGATGTATAAATCGAATTTAAACTCACTTGATGAGGTCATCAGTGGTGTCATTTGACATACAGCAACACAAAAACATGCTGAACATTGTCAAAATTTCACCTCCCGTCACAGATCTGGGATAAATCCATATTTTTTTTTTGATCACCATACCACCCCTGTTTGGACCCAGCCATATGCAAATTAGTCTTGACCCTGCTCCCTATGGAAACAGTCCAGCCTGAACTGCCAGGCCAGGCCCTTCCTGGATTGGAAACAAGCTTTCTGGGACCGGTTTCGAGGAATCACCCTCATCAGCCAGGCTAGCTTGAATCCAGTGGCACAGTGAGCACAGGACCCAACATCTGGATATACCCTTCCCAATTAGGGCAACTACAGCAACACAAAATGTTGGACGAAATGGTGGACGAAATGCTGAACATTGTCAAACATTCACCCCAAGTCACAGATCTGTGAGCCATTTTGTGCTCTTTCACACACAGGGTGGCAGAACAGTGCTGCAGCCCTGAGCCTTACGCACCTGCTGTACCATATGCTAGTGACTTGTATGCAAGTCAGTCGTTTTCAAATGGATATAGCTAATTTGACATTTAATTTGTATAGAGTTAGAACACTGGCACTGAGGTCTTGTTAGTAGGCCTCAGTGCTCTCTCAAAGTCGACGAAAAACAGCAGCTAGTAGTCCAAATGTAGAGAGAAACCTGCAAAAGCATGTTTCCTCACAGTTCACTAAACTATAACTAGCGAATTCCAGTAGTTTTTCATTTTTTGAATCTTAGTTCTTATCTCATTTCAACATCTAATTATTAGGTCACTTTAACATTTGTGTCCTCTTCATGTGTTTTGGCAATCGATACAGAAGATGTCATGATTGAGACACGCTATCCCCCATCATTTAGATAAGCTTGTTTTGATGTTATGAAATACTTCAGCTAGACACACAATCCCTCAGAATGTAAATGCAGTAATACCAATACCATAAGGTGCACTTTCCCTGATGCAGTTTTATATCCACAGTATTTCTAAACTAACAAATAGTTTTCCCTGCACAAAGTGCACCAAGTAAAACATAACAAATTTGTATGGTGAAAAACCACAGTTAGTGCAAAATCTGTACAATGTCATTCTGATTCAGGCACAAGACCCTGTTTGTCCAAAGGCAACATTTCTGCCCACCTTGAAATACGGGGAAGGATATACGGAATGACCCTGTTAGAAAATATTACAAAAGGAGGAAGATGCTAATAACAAATCTCATGTATTGTGGGTAAGAGTGTCTTTGTGGTGTTTCTCTTTGGGAAAAAGTTATTAATTGTGTAAGGCGACTCCAATTGAGATAGCTCATTACTTTCTACATCTGTGGAAATTTGAAGTTATATTTGAGAAGATTGGTGGTCTAAAGGTTAAGTGAAGTTTGGGTGAGTATTGATGCGATTATTATTGCATCGTAGAATTAAGAATATGTGAAGGTAATAGTAAAGTTGGTATGTTTTGGATTATTTTAGATGTTCCCTACCTACTAGTCCTGAGGAAGACCCTTGTGGGAACCCGGAATTGGCCCAAGAGTTACAGGGGGTCGAAACATCGACAATGCTATAGCCTGGATTTGTTTTTTTTAACTGAAGTGAAGGACCAAAATGGGGAATTGAACTTTGATATAAATAAGTGTTTATTCAATGGGAAAAGGGGTTAACCGACAGGCTGTTTTTAATTTTTTTTTGCTAATAGATATGTGGGAGATTCACTGTTGCTTCTTTTTATGTTTCTAATCATGAGCACCCAACTTTTTGCACTTTTCTGTTGATATGGAAGGGGGTTTTATGAATATTTAATATGGTTATAGAAGATATTTTGTATATAAAATAAAGGATGGATTCTTAATGCTTTTTTGTATCTATACTGCATGATATGAATAATTTTGTTTTGTAAATTATTCTTTTTTGTAAATTTCTTCTTCCGTCTCCTGATGGATCAATGTTGTCTTGGAAGAAAACACCTTGAAATGAGAGTCTGAAAGAGAACCCAGTGAATTCTGTTTTAGTAATCTCAACAAACTGAACCTCCAGGTGAGGAAAGGTGGGGTGAGGAAAGATTTACCTTGTATTACTATATTGTGAAATTAGGGTGCTTTACAGAACTTATACTGTGTTTTTCTACTTTCCAGTTCCTGGTTTGCTATGCGTCTTACAAAACTGCACCTCTATTCCTAAGAAAGCACTTTTCTTGTTACTGTGTAACAAAAGCCTTCGTGGGAGCTTTGATGGACATGCATCTTATATATATACATTTACCTGAATCCCGAAAAAGTTAAACAAACTACCAGGTCGATTAGCACAGATGTTTCACATCATCATGGATTATAGAAAACTGCACATAGCATGCCTCATTAACAAATGGCTGATCCTAACACAAAGTTAAAGAGCTCTTGAGAGAGATCAAATTGCATTACTATATTAGTGGCATAGAAGTTAGCATATGGTGATTAATTAACCTGCATTTAAAAGCCTAGCAGGGAAAATAACATTAGTTCTAACATGTGCACATTTGAATTATGGTGGACCATGTGGTCACCATTGGTATTGTGCACCAAGTTTTAACATGTGATATTTTGCATTCGTATTAAATGAAGTACTAAAATGAGCAAATGTTGAGTTTTTTTTTTAAAATGAATATCAAGAACTGAAAGTATTAAATGAATATAAATTAATCATACTTATATTGAATTAAATAGATCATATTAATGTGATATATGTGTGCAGAAAAATAAATGCATGTTTAAATTGTTCTAACCTGTCATAAATAATGTTTGCAATTAAATAATTTGCTTTATATATTTAATATGAATTGTAAGGTGCGCAATAGGTTTATTATGTAATCATTGTATTAATGTGTATTAAGGCTTCTTAGTTTGAATAGGCCTGGAAGATTCATTTTGCAGCAGTAATGGAAAATCACTTGTTTATTCTGCCCCCTCTGACTTGAATTATTTTCTTAGGATGTTGTGATGTTGAATGTCCTATGGTTTTGAAGGCAAGAAACATGTTTGTCACTAAAAATACTGCATTATTTTTTCTAGCTGTCGAACAAGTCAGGAAACTCATGATTTCTATGTGAAACAGATTTAGTTCCGTGAGAGAAGAACCCAATGTTGCAAGTTATTAAAGAATGTAATATTTTTGGCAGCACTGTTTAAAATCATGTATATGACAATGCACATCTGCTGAGAAACTATGAATGGTAGCAGAGTTGGTGGTACCATCAAGAGCCATAGGTCACCTAATCTGACGTCCGAAGTGCACCCACCTGAAGGACAAATGAATGGATCATGCATGTTTTAATTATTGAGAAACTTTGAACTAGGAGTCAGTCATTGAGTGATTCTACTCCTCTGCTTCGATGGTGTTCAGAACTCTGTCGAAGTCTGTCTATTTTTGCTTATGCCTTCTGTCAACCACTGACTCTTTAAGATCCCAGATGAGTTTACTCCTCAAGAGTCTAATGGCCCTATTTTGTTATGTGGTTCAGTATTAATAGGCCCAACTAATTCTGAACTGCTGATTTGCCCAGTGTGCAGCCTGTGTTCTGCACTGCCTGATGCTGCTTCAACTGACGCCAGGAGATGGTGACCGTCATGTCTGACGAACTATTGCTGTCTGCTGTCCCACGAGGACAGGTAAAACTAAATGTGGTTTCTGGTTTCCTTTTCAGTTAGATAATAACACAAGCATAATTTTTTATAGTGAGTTGCCCTAGCTTAGATGTTTTCTAAATTATTTTTGTTTCTTTTTTATTTTTGCCCATGTGTTAGCCCGCTTCCACACATGCAAGTCCTAATTTGTGTTAGTGACAGAAATGGCCCAGACCTGAAAACTGAAGTTGAAAGCTAACCTGTATTTTGATGATTTATTGATGACATCTTCAACTGCTTTGATATTTAATAACAATGTGCATATTGCGTTGCTGCTAATCTATATCATTCTCTTGGAGTGTCTGAGTGTTGATGCTTTGTAGGTTAAATCTTTTCAGGCGTTTTGGTCAGCCCATGGTTTTTATGTATGTTTATAATTTAGTTTTGCACACCATATGTGACACAGATTTAGGGATTGTAATAAAGCTTAACACTCTCATCAAATGTTCAAGTGTAGTTCAGCAACTTGTAGAACTGGCCCCAATTATAGAGGCATTTAGATATAATCAGAGCCTTGAGATTTGAATATCATTTCACCTTTTATTCCATCAAAGCTTTGTGCATCAACTCGGAGGAAGGATATGTCCTCAAGCAAGATTCCCTGTATCTCCCCTTCTTCAGTGAGACAAGCATTAGGTCTGAGGAAAATGACTGCTGATGCTCAAACCTGAGGAAGTAAGCTGCCACAACTGAAAAGTCACCTTGCCCAACTATTTTGAGCCCTGATGTGAACCTGCTGCCAGCAGGGCAATACTGAAGTGCTACTGCGGATGTCCGTCCACTCACAATAAAAACGCCACTACAGTTACTGATTATCAGCCCACCTCTCTCAATATCTCGACTGTGAGTGTTCCACGTGTTGTGCTAAGGTTGCGACAGCTAAAGAAAGAGAACTGCTGTCTTTTCAATGGTGGGTCGTAGTGCTCTTCCTTTTCTACTGCCTTACCCATCTAAGCTGCCCAATTACCCACAGCAGCACAAATGGACCAAACGACTTTCAGGAGTATTGGAGTAACTTTGTATTAGGATGGGAAAAGGGGCCCCTGAACAGATCTAGATAATGTGTGTGTGTCAGTACCATAGTCCCCAAAGAAAGTTGAAGTGTTTTCCACCTCCACCTCTGCACACACAACGACCGTGCAGGTGCACTGAACATTCCCTTGAGCTGGAGTGAAACCCAGAGTGGCACTCTGTGGTAGCACGTTCCCACCAAGTCAGCTTTTCTTTCTCCGGGAAGGGACTACTGTCATCGCTCAGAGCTGTAGAGGACTGACAGTGGATGCAACAAAGTTATTATAGTGCACGGCAGGCTTTTTGCCCTGTTACCTGCATAAAGGAAGAACTCCTAGACCCACTCCTGTATTTTCAAATTGTTCTGTCAGGCCACGGGGATTGGGTTCTTTGCCCTTTCATTAGGTGTATGGATGTTACTTGTGCATGTTGTTTACATGTAAAGGATGTATGTGCCAAGCAAATATTGTCAGTTGTCACAGCCACTGTGGCTTCCATTATGTATCAGGCACACTTTGATGGCACCTATGATGGAGGTTTTGAGGTAGAGGGCTTACAGCAGATGTACATAGCGGGTCTCCGTACAAACATTCCAGGGATTTCTTTCAGTGAGTCAGATAGGAGTGCTGCTAAAATTAGCAAAGTATACTGACCCCTTTAAAGCCTTTAGAGGAGAGAACTGACTGACTGTACAGGAGTAGCTTTGTATGGGCCAGTGGATGAAGAGACTCCTTAAGAGATGCCAAGGTTATGATGAGGCCAAGCAAGGTGAAGTAATGCCACTACAGACACACAGGCTGCGACCTAAATCAAGATGTTATGAGAATGTCCAGAGGCCCAAACGTGCCTGGCCAGTAGAGGCAAAAATCAACACCTGTGCTGAAAGTGTCTCTTAATCTGCCAGGAGGAGTCTCAATAGCAATGCAGTAGAAAGAAGTGCTAAAGCACTAAGACGAACTTGGACATCGGAAATATTTGGGCATCCGAACCTCCATAACTGCAAGCCCAGTGACCCCCCAGCACACCTCTAACTGCCTGGTAATGCTGCGACATACCAGAGGCTAAGGGTGCCAGCACTCATCATGTACGGAGAACCAATCGGGCTGAGGGGGGGGCGGCCCCTCCGCCCTAAAGGACGGGCCGCCACTGTGCCTGCAACAGGGGAGAGCAAGATACTTAACTGTGGGGAACCAAGACTATTTTAAGGGAAACAGCAAACTCCACAAAATGAATTCCCGTAAGGCCAATGTGATTGTCAATTGATGGTTATTACGGGCTGAGTCTCTAACATAACACCACATCCCTGAAAAAGCCTTGAAACAGTCGACTTTGATACCCTGGGAGAAAAGTGATAGATGGGTGTACTTTGATTCTGGATTCAATGGTATGGTTAAGCCACTGAGCACAACGGCAATGGTAAATACCTCTAAATGATACAATTTGAGCCTGGTAACCTCAGACTGTCCATAGACTCCTGAAAAAAGCCCTCACACTTTGCAGCCTCCATATTCTAACCTCAGCGGTTGTAATTGGGACGATTTCACAGTCTGAGGCCACTTACAACCCAATCACTTCCAGTCGTATAAATCTTCTACCTGTCACTCAAAATGGACACCTTTAGTAGGACTGCTCTTGTTGCAACCACTTCTGCCTCTAGTGCAAAAGTTCACAAGTTCCAATCAAGATAAGCAGAGATTGAACTCAAAAACAACTGTCAATGGTTTCCTGGATGGCTCAAGAAAAAAATAGGAAATGCATTGTGTGTGACCATTGGAAAAATTGAACCCACAATTATTCTACCTTGCTTTATATAAGGTGTGCATTTAGGACGGAGTCAGTTTATCTTCAAGTTCTGCCTCATGAAAGGTGGAAAGCATATTAACTTGTGGGAGCTATAATTTTACTGACTAAACCCTTATGCAAATATTTTTTTTTCCCTAAACATAAATGGAACTGACTGAAGATTTGTTAGCCCTATCTAGGTTTCTAAACCTATATAAGCATCTGAGAGTCAGCCTTGACTACTCAGTCTTGATACCCACGGAGACGGACTCGAAGCCCAAAACGAAGGTCTGGTATTTTAGAGAGCAGTAAAGCAAAAAAGGCAAAAGGTCAGGTGTAGTTGAAGATGCCATAAAGAGGGCTACCAGGTGGCTTCATGTTACCATGCCCCAACGTGTCTTTCCAGGCGTGGTAATCTAGTTATTTCATCTAAACTAAGAGCATACGTACCAAAATGTACGGATTCCTTAAACCGGAGGATTGACATTAGGCATCTGGGTGAGGTAAATTTTAATTTTCAATACAAACATTAACATTGTGCCTTCTGGTAACCCAAGTCATGCATGACATCGGCTACTTTGCACTCCTGCTTTCACTAGCAGTTTGCAGGTCTAAAAAGACAAAGCGAGAGCATGAAGTAGTTCTGGCTATATAATGGTAAATAAACAGATTCCCTGTGGCACCACTACTACGAAGAAAAACCTTTGCGTTCTGTCTAAAGAATGCAGTGCTCTAATGAAAACTAGAGGTTTGGGGACATGGAAACGTCACTCGTCTCCTTTAATCTGCTGCCAGCATGTTCAATAAGAGGCAGACCTGAACCCCATCAACTGAGGGGACAGGGGCTTAGATAGAGCTCTCGGTGATTGGGCTTCAGTCATAAGGCGCAATTAGCTCAAGAAATAAAAGTGACAAAAGACCCGAAAACTACCCAGGAGTGGGGGCCGCCACAAACAGGCACATTCCATGAAAGACCACGATATACACGTTCCCATTTCAAGGAGTGGCGGACACTGGTGCTTCTCTGCCCGAGAGTGGCACCAATTGCGCTACCCCCTCTTTGGAATATAAGGGACCATAGTAAGCAACATGTCTCAAGCTTCAGGCAAAATGCATCACATCCCAAGAACCGGTGCATGACAATAACAGCCGGGTTACACACCTTGAGGGGTCGCGAAGTCTCTGCTTCAAGCAATACTATCCAGGCAGGATTCGGATCGCGCGCTGGAACAAGACTTAAATCGCATGCGCACATGGAAACCAGCCGATTGGGCTGAATGTGGTTCCGGCGTTGTTATTTAATGATTCAAGAAAATCAATATTCATAAAAAAAAATTACAAAGGGAATTTTGGGAGGTCAGTGACTCTACTGATGATTTGTTTTAAACACACGTTTTTACAAATTGCACACTAACATTTCTAAGCTTTTGATAACAATTAGAACTCCGCCATTTTCAAAATGTGTTCCTAAATGACATCAAACGCCGGCTTTCTTGAAACCTGTGATCTAATTTTGACCCGATAACTTAGTTCACTACGTTTCCGAAACAGAACTTTACTCTTCTAAGATGGCCGCCAAATGATCCGAAGGGGATGACCAAGCGGCTGCCAAAAATCTGCTAGTCCAAGTCTATACTTCCTACGTCTGATAGTCAATATAACAACACAAAGCTTTATTGACACGAGGGCTGATAAAAAAAAAACCTCGCTGCCGAAGATGGTTTTCGCGCACTGTTTTTATTGATGTGCTCAGAAGACACCCCCACCCCATGCTGACCCCTTTTTTGGCTATTTGGGGTAGTTGGCGCTCAGGCCTTCATAACTTTCTGTCTGCATAAACTATCCACGCCAAATTTGCGTCCTTTTTTCCAACATCCTAGGGATTCTAAAGCTACCCAGAGTTTGTGGGTTCCCCTGTAGGAGACCAATAAATTAGCCAAAATACAGCAAAAATGTCTTTTTTTCCCAGAAAAAACAAAGGCTTTGCAGTGCTAATATCACCATCTGCTCAGCTTTCAGGAATAGGCAGACTTGAATCAGTAAACCAAATTTTCAACACAATTTTGGCATTTTACTGGGAAATACCCAATTTTCACAATTTTTTGTGCTTTCAACCTCCTTCCAGTTAGACAGAAATGGGTCTGAAACCAATGCTGGATCCCAGACAGCTAAACATTTCTGAAAAGTAGACAAAATACTGAATTCTGCAAGGGGTCATTTCATTTCAAGGTTTTTCTACTGAAAATAACAGCTGAAATAAAAAAAAAAAATTGAAATTGAGATGAAAAAAAACAGCCATCTCTCTCCACGTTTTACTCTCTAACCTTTTCCTCCGATGTCAGATTTTCAAAAGCAATATATCGTTAAGTCTGCTGGAATCTTCTGGTGCAGGGATATATAAGGTTTGTAGGTTCATCAAGAACCCTAGGTACCCAGACCCAATAAATGAGCTGCACCTTACAATGAGTTTTCATTGTATACCAGGTATACAGCAATTTATTTGGTAAAATATGAAGAGTCAAAAATAAGTATCAAGGAAACTTTTTAATTTCCAGAATGGGCACAAGATAAAGTGTTGAGAAGCAGTGGTTATTTGCACATATCTGAATTCGGGGTCCCCATACTAGCATGTGAATTACAGTACATCTCTCAAATACACTTCTTTATTACACACTATCTTACATTTGGAAGGAAAAAATGGAGACAAAGACAATGAACAGTAACACTTGATCTTCTATTCTGTGTTTCCCCATGTCTCCTCATAAAAATGGTACCTCACTTGTGTGGGTTGGCCTAGTACCCGCGACAGGAAACGCCCCAAAACGCAACATGAACACATTACATTTTTACATTGGAATCTGACGTGTTTTTTGGAAAGTGCCTAGCTGTGGATTTTGGCCTCTAGCTCAGCCAGCACCTAGGGAAACCTAGCAAACTTATACATTAAAACCTAGACACCTAGGAGAATTCAGAATGGGGAGACTTGTGGGGCTCTTGCTGAGTTCTGTTACCCAGAATCCTTTGAAACCTCAAAATTTGGCAAAAAAACACTTTTTCCTAACATTTTGGTTCTGCAAAGTTCTGAAATCTGAGGGAAGCCACAAACTTGCTTCCACCCAGCATTTCCCCACATCTCTCAATAAAAATGGTACCTCACTTGTGTGGGTAGGCCCAGTGCCTGCGACAGGAAATGCCCCAAAACACAACGTGGACACATCACATTTTTCCAATGAAAACAGGAGTGTTTTTTGCAAAGTGCCTAACTGTGGATTTTGGCCTCTAGCTCAGCCGGCACCTCGGGAAACCTAGCAAGCCTATACATTTTTTTTGAACTAGACACCTAGGGGAATTCAGAATGGGGTGACTTGTGGGGCTCTCACCAGGTTCTGTTACCCAGAATCCTTTACAAACCTCAAAAATTTAGAAAAATAAAACACTTTTCCTCACATTTCGGTGATATAAAGTTCAGAAGTCTGAGAGGAGCCACAAATTTCCTTCCACCCAGCATTCCTCCAAGTCTCCCGATAAGAATGGTACCTCACTTGTGTGGGTAGGCTAGTGCCCGCAACAGGAATGGATCACACAAGGGTCAATGGTAGTTCTTGCACGAGGGCTACTGCTAACCTTGGAGTGATCCATTCCTGACGCAGGCACACAAGTGGGGTTGTGTTTTTAGCAGGACAAGTGGAGAAACACTGGGTGGTAGGAATTTTGTGGGTCCCTACACATTCTGTAGTTTCTGTGATGAAAAAGCAAGGAAAAATAGTGGTTTTAATCAACATTTCACTTCTGCAGGGTATTCTGGGTAAGAACACTTTGTGAAATCCAAACACGCCACACTTACGTGGACTGCCCCGGGAGTCTAGTTTTCAGAAATGTCTGGGTTTTGTAGGTTTCCCTACATGGCTGCTGAGCCCAGTACCAAATACTCAGGTGACTGTCTTACAAAACCAGGCTGTTTTGTGGTAGGTAATTTTGTGTCTTCACAATCTGTTTTTGGTACTTCCCTGTTGTGGTCACTTGCCCACCCACTAAAGTGAGGCAATGTTTTTCTCTGGAGACTAGTGGAACACTGGGAGGTAGAACATTTGTGGCTGCCTGCAGATTCAAGGACTTTCCCTCACTGAATTGCAAGGCAAAAGTGTTTTTTAAGCAAAGTTTGTGATTTCAAGGGGATTCTTTGCAAAGGAAAACTGGTGAGAGCCACGCAAGTCCTGGACCCTTGGACTTCCCTGGTACTAGTATGTTAAAAGTATTCCACCACTCACACTGGTTGGTTTTAACACCTTCAGAAATTATAGTTTCAAAGCATGAATACTTACCAAAATATCTGAATTTTGAAACCACGCCTACTGAAGGTGGGCCATAAAGCCGTGTCCAGGCACCAACCTCTTTATGGTCCATTCACACGCCATTCATGCACAACAAACAACTCTTTCATACCACCGGCCACGGGCCCAATCCAACCAATCACTGCACTCACATCAACCTACTTCTGCCAGACAAGGGCCCATCCCATTCATACGCCACAGGATGGAATACATTTGACTACATTTTACCACCTTTCATGTAACTGCCTTCTTCTTCCTGAACATTACCGAAGGCATGTGTAACAAACCTTTACTAATGACTCTCATGAAAGCCACCCAAGGCTCAGGAAGACATGTTTTTCATGTGCTTTTAGAGAACTCACTGTGCTAAATCCAACTCCTTCCAATTTGTGGATGCAAGTTGGGGGTGTCCGAGCATGCCATACTAAGCGATTCCTCAAACTGAGTGAGCCTATCTACCTTTGAAACTAAGGCAGACATTCTGGGGAATTCTCACTATGTTCCCTAAAGAGAAGGTCATAGGCTATGAAAAAGGGTAGTGTTTGGCACACAGGGGAGTCCGTGAGAAAGTAGCATATGTCCCAGCCAACATTATGTGCAGTGCTGTAACTATAATGCCCTTATCATACAGCAAATTGAACATCTACTAATTTCTGATGGAGGATGAACATGAAAAGCAGGTCAAACACTGACCCATATGTGTCATTGTCCTTCAGTGCTGGGATGGCACCAATGGGTTTGAATCCATAGGTGCAGATGATGTACGTCTGTACTACCTTTACTATCTGCCTTCTACCTGTGCAATATCCCTGTGAAGGCACACCTACCATAAGCTTCCTTAACCATTCATGTCTCTATCCTCATCAGAGTCCTGACTAATCCTGAATAATTGCCAAGTGAACCTATACTAGTTTGTGGATGCAAGTTGGGGGTGTCCGAGTATGTCTTTGGAGGCCTGTTCCTCGAACAGAGCGAGCATATCTACAGTTGAAACTAAGGCAGACATGCTGGTGAAGAAATCCTAAGGTCTCTAAAGTAAAAAGTCAAACAAATATCCTGTGGGACTCATTCACCAAACTTCTAATTTTGCTTTGAAAGTGAAGCTACAAATTGAGTTTGCACACTTTCAAACTAGTAGAAATGTTCATGAATATGTGTGACAGGACTTTTGTTTGACTTATTACACTTACTCTGGTTCTTGTTGGCAATCATGTATCCTTGTGTAGCATACATAAGTTTCCTAACAAGCACTTCAAAATTCAATCATGCATTTTACATTTTGCCACACAAGTTACTCGGTGACAATGTGGCATATGTTCTGTCCACTAGTATGTGCAGTATGGGGACTATAATGCACGTTAATTGAACAGAACACCTACCACCTTCTGACGGTGGATATAGATCTCAAGCAGTCCATGATTTCCTGAAGTAGATGAAGTAAAATTCTATGGCTGCTTGCCTAACGAAGCAGTAGCCAATGGGCGTTCGGTATCCATGCACAGCCACTGAAAAGATTACCCAACGGCAGCTCCACCTCAGTCAATTTCCCAGAACTTTGCTTTAGTATGATATAGCGTAAAGCAAGTAGGGACACAGAGGCCTGGTTGAGATGGGCACTGTGGACAGTAATACCGGCTCACCTGCCGCTTTCCATGCTTCGAGCACACTTTACAACGATGACACGAATGATATTTTTTCAGTGTTTTAGGAATGCGATCAGCAAAGTGTTGCTCCTGCAGCCTTGCCACACCCTCCAGAACATATGAGGTGGAGGCAATTGTAGACAACTGGAAGTCAAAGAAAGTCATGAGTCTTTCTGTGGTTGTCTGGCGGTAAATAACATACGCATTGAATAGTGCCCTCTGGATCAGGTGGGTAAACAGTTTTGTGTACCAAGTGCACGTTTTACAACACGCATTGTATGGGTGAAGAATCTGGTCATTCTTGTCCACTCTGCCCATGTACTTATTGTAATCAAGTATACAGATGGGCTTGTGGACTTCGGCCATCTGACCCCAAACTGTGATGGGGGAAGTGATCTCATCATGAACTGTAGTGAGCATGTATACATTACGACTATCCAAGAACTTGTCTGCGAGTAGTTTGTGGAACGCAATGCAGTACTCTGGGATTTCTGGAGCTTCTTGCAAACAAGCTCCTCCGTGAATCCTTTTCGGTTACAACAAACTGTACCACAGGCCACAGTGCCAGCTTTGTAAAGCTCACTGAACAGCTCTACTCCTGAATAGAAATTGTCCACATAAAGGTTATAACCTTTGTGAAGGAGTGGCTGGACAAGTTCCCATACAATCTTACCTGTGACCCCTAACACGGGAGGGCACCCTACAAGGTTTAGGGTGGAAGCCTTTCCTGTATACACTCTCAAGCTGTACACATAGCCAGAAGAGCTCTCACACAGCATGTACAGCTTTATGCCACAGTGAGCTCTTTTGCTCACAATGTACTGTCTGAACAGTAGCCATCCTTTGAACAGATCAAGGACTCAATGACTGCTATATTCTTTCCAGGAGTATAAATCTCTGGAAACCTGGCAGGCAAATGTTCCACGACAGGCCAAATTTTTATCAACCTGTCATGGTCTGGATGGTCCCGGGGCAATGCAGCAGAATTGTCATTGAAATGCAGCATGTGCTGCAGTAGCAAAAAACGATCTCTGCTCATGTATGGTGCAAAGATGGGGGTTACCTAAACCGTGCGAGTCGTCCAGTAGGACTGCAAGATGAGTCTCTGCACTAACCCCATTTTGAGCATAAGGCCCAAAAATCTTCAACTCCGCCAGAGAAGTGGGAGTCCACTGGCGTGCCCTAGAACGGGGCCCTAGAGTGCCTTCATGCTCCCTCAGTAATTGGTCTGCATGCAAATTTGTTTGCTGCACAATTTCCTGAAGGAATTCAACATCCAAAAATAGATAGATGTAGTTGACTGGCAAAAAGTTCTCCGTATCTACTTTACATCCAGCGTCACCAGTAAAAGGTGGAATTTGGGGCTGAACTAAATCAGGGGGCTGCCAAGAGAGGACTCTCTCTGTGCTTGCCGCAGCACGCACATGCTCTCTGGGTTGGGCTAACCCGCTGTTGTCCCGCTGCACAGACTGTGCTTACGAAGGGACGGCACGACTGTTGTTATCGTCTCACTCAGAATCACTGGAAGAGGTGCCATCGGAGAGGACTCCGCCAACTGAAAAATCACTCCCAGATTCTGCCCCATTGTCATCTCCCTCAGATGCTGTCTCAGTCTGTGATCCTGCATCAGAGCTATGCTCCATGCCCTAAGTTAAGGCTTGAGCAGCAGTCATCCAGCGAGACGCCATCTCTGCTACTGGCTAAACTGTCCCTCTAAAGTACTAGCCTACGTAGAAGGTAGATAAAGTCACAAAATTGCTTGTGGGTGTGTGCGATGTGTCCAAGAGTAAATGTGGTCACCTTACCTTCGCTTCTTCTGTGATTCAGCAGATTCTCTGAAGACACATAAAAAAAATAAAAAAGACATACTAACACTTCACCTTCCCACATACCCATCATCACAGCCTTTAGCGCTGGTGACACCCAGTGCGACAGTCATTATTGATGCTCTGCCTCCAATGACCTCCTCTTCTAATTCTCTCAGTACTACCCAGCAAAAGTGCCCCTCATATCTCCAAAGCCCCCCTCCACATACATTTTGTTTGTTTTAAAGTGCAGGTAACGCCTGGCTTTACTAATCCACTCAGCTAAATACATGTATATCCTTTGCAGCAGGCATATAAACCATCTGTGCTACTTTATGGTGTCAAAACTGCCACTAGACAAAAGGCAGATCTATTTCTATTTAGAGAATCTATCTCTCACTACTCACTCTCTCAATATAATTAAATATATATATATATATATATATATATATATATATATATATATATATATATAGATATATATATATCACTTTTCTATATGTGTGGTTTCCCTGGGGGCCGATCTTGGCTCCCGGAAAACAACACATGTAAAGAAGTGATATATATATATATATATATATATATATATATATATATATATATATATAAAGAGAGAGAGAGAGACTGACTCTCTACATCACTTTTTTTTTTTATACGTGTGCTTTCCATGGGGCCGATCGTGACCCCATGGCAAAGCAGACATGTATAAAACAAGCATTTGCAATACAATGGCTCTCATGTTTGCTTGAGTTAAAGCTATTAGCGTTCTAAACTCCTAACCAGACTTTTCTTGCCACATAAACTGAAAAGTAAAACAGTTTCACATAAGCGAGACAACGGCCGCTATGAGCGCAAAGCAAACAAACAAAAGGAAACAGAAGTTTGTTCACAGTGAAACGTATTGGCAAAAGTGCAATTATCCATGTAACTGTCAAAAGTGCAATTATCCATTTACCTATACATGCCTTTCACTAATTGAATCAAGCTAATTAAATCAAGCCCACGAACCAACCAAATGTGATCGGCTTGACATGGGGGTGGTTAAAAGCCCACAGACAGATTATACCAGGGACAGAGCACTTTGCGCTCGACCCTAAAAATGCCCCCACATTTTCATTTTTTTTTTATATTCCGGGGGGGGGGGGAGGAATCGCCCCCCCAGGATTTTTTTTTAAAATTATATATATTGCCCCCTGGGGTTGGCCTTTGTAAGAAGGGCCAACCCGTCATTTTGTTTCTTTTTACTTAAAAAAACCCATATATTTTACTATCTGGGGGCACGATCACCCCCAGAAGATACGCAACATCTTTTTTCTTTTTAACTGTGGCCCCATGGGGGGCCGGCCCACTCACACGGGAGCCGACCTCCCCAAACAATATCCCTGGTGCCTAGGGACATTTCCTGGCCATGGATCGCAGCCACGCTGCGATCCATGGCCAGGAAACGGTGCCAGGAAGGCATTGATGGAAAGGGGAGACTCTCCCCTTTCCATCGATGTCCCCCTGGCATCTGGGGAGTCCGTTTTGGCATTTTTTCCCCCACCGGAGTGGGGAGAGGACGCTTTCCTCCGGTAGGAAAAAAGTGTGACGTTAGCGCACTGGATGTCACAAAGGGGCCGGTGGGGAGAACAGGGGGGGGAAGAAGCAGAAGTTCTTCTGCATCTCCCGGGGTAATAAAAAAAATAAAAATCCTCTGGTACGTTGCACCAGAGAATTTTTTATCCCCCTCCCTGGTGTCGGCCACTGGTTGTGACCCGCACCAGGGAGGTAGTGCGGGTGTCGGCCGCACTAATGGGCTTAATGTACACACAAGTAATTAGAGGTCTGGTTATATAGAGCTCCTATTGCTATGTCTTGCCGGCATGCAGCATTTAAAGAAGATGAATGTGCTGAAAATTAGGATAAACAAGAAACAAGCATTGACAAAACCTGTACTTTAAGTGGGAAAAATATGTGCGGGTACTCATTAAAATGAGTCAGAGGTGTGGTGGGTGCGTGGGGCTAGGGCTGAGCTAAAGGCAAAATATGATGATAATGACTTCTATGCAGTGCATTTATATAAACACAAGAGATTAACCCATTACACACTATGAAAGCAAAAAGGGATTGTATGTTAACATTTACCTGTTTTGTAGCCTTAGCAAATTCTTAATGCTCTTAGCGTGTCTGACCTTATTTGGCCTTTTCTACTTTAATTTATAAGGGGACATGTTAGAGGGTCGATGGACCTTTTGACTACGCTTGGAGTGATTCGACTATGAGCTTCACATCTAAAGACAATCCTTTCAACATAATCAATAAACAAACATTTCATCTGGAGTCAATAATCTTTACACACATTTGGCCACGAATAACCACACCTTTATGTGAAAGTTAGAAGGTTTATTTCCCTATATTAACAATGCTAATGTCACGTAAATTAATCTCAAAATCAAATTATAAATATACATGAATAATACCGGCTGACCAGATCTTCTAAAGAATCTCAATTTAGCCAACGCAATAACAATTAAGCATTCAAGAGTCACAATACAAATTAACAGCAAAAATAACTGCGCGATAGAAAAGACATACATCTGGATTCAACAGGTGAACAACATCAATTCTTGGTTAATTGCAATTTGTTAACATTTCCAGGGCTCCCTAACTAACCTTCTGATTAGGATAGCATGTTTGGGCTTCATGCAAAACAATTTAGTTAGAGTTAAATTGGAAAAACATCTAAACTATGGCTCAATCAAAATTGCGGTTGGTACCTAGAAACAAAGAACAAAACCTACAACAAGAACAAAGGTTTTGTTATACCTCTCCTCAATATGAATCAGCAAGCTGTGATTCTTTTAGTCAGTTGAACATCCGTCTGGTCAGCTTCAGCAACGGGGCAGTGAAAGGGGATGGCTCAGTCACGGGGGACTCTAAGCTATCTGAACCATTCAAGAAACAATTTCTAAGGGATCAGCATCCAACATTTGAAACTTGAGCCATAAAGTCATCAGGAACTTATTCAGCTCCTCAAACAGACCCACTATGGGGAAAATCAGAATAGAAAAGAGCTCCCTCTCCTCTGTGCCGTCAGGCTAGGTTAGAATTTCCTAAAGAATCTTCCCACCTTGTCATTGGTCAGAAAACCGTATGTTTACAGTTAGTCCAATAGAAACTAAAATCCAAATCTAATATATAACTAAACTGTCTTTCACACGTCGATGATTGGCTCCTCTTCTCCTGTTCCCATCATCAGACTCGTCAGATAACTTTCTTGTTGCAATCCATACTCCAGTCAGTGCATCCATTGTTGGTTCCTGGGAACATCACTGTCTCACACATCAAACTTTACAAAGTTGCAATTTTTAATACAAGACATTCTAGCAAGCGGTTCTCATGAGAACGTTAAAGACATCTGCAAAATGTTTGCTCAGCACAGTGTGAACAATAAAAATAATAATTCTCAGGTCCTACATTTCCCACTATTTTATTAGACTTTGCAGCTTTATATGAGGTTGTGCAGACTACTCCCAAACCTCGCTAACTTAAGGCCCATAGTAAAATAAGCAAACACATAGCATGAAATCATTAATTTAAGTAATCAAAATTACTACACTTTTCCTTACACATGCACTTCAACTAATAATAATATTAATTTACTAAAAGCATTATGTATTTAAAGGTGACCACTCAAGTGGGCACATTTTCCAAGTCGCACATTTTTTTCTACATTAGCTTAATTCTATACAAATTCACTGGTAATTTATTCAGCTTTCACAATCCCTCCTCTGATGACTAAATATGTCATCACTCCTTACATCATTCCATACAATTTTTTGTTCACCTAAAATTTGCATACTCTGTAATTTGTATTTCTCCTTTCCCTTTTTGAATTTTCCCTAAATAACTTTTCCATTTAAATTTTTTCCCTCCTCTGATTATTTTTTAAACTTCTTCATTTTAATCACTTGATACAATTTATAAATTCCCCATGCTCCAATAATAAAAGTCACAATAATCAATATTATCTGTATTAATTTAAAAATGATCCCTTTCCCTAGGTTGCCCAGCCAATTTCCCATAGAAGCAAAACCTTTGCCAACCTTTCCCCAAACTCCTGGTTCTTTCTGCTCTTTCAAATCAGCGCTATTATTAGTCAAATTGTTAATAAGGCCTCTAATTTCTTTACTATTGTTAGGTATAACAGCGCAACAATGTTGTGAGTTCAGCATTCTACAAACTCCGCCCTCCTTTGCTAATAGAATGTCTAACACAAGGCTTTTCTGAAGAGTCATAGATCTTACCGCAACCATTTCTGTATCCATTAGGATCATGGCGCCTGAAAAATTAGTCAGCATGTAATCCACAATAGTAGACAACTTTTTAATTTTCAAAGAACTCAGAATAACTCCCACTGAAGGAATTATTGCTCCAAATATATCTCCAACCATGCCAGAATATGATTCTCGCTTTTGCCTATCGTGATGTAATTCAGTCATTTTAGGTACTTTATTCAGGTTCTCAAGTTGATAAATCTTTTGGAAAACTATCCCCAAGTAACATGTGCCATACCATCCTTTTGGAAGACGGTAATATGCATTTGTTCCACAGATGTAATAAACTCCTGGAATTGCTGGGTCTTGTCCATTTAACATGAACGTCCATTTACTCTGAAACAAAAACACATGTCTACATTCACTCGTTCCCACAAATAACGTGTCAAGTCTAGATTTAGGCCTATATACACAAAGCTTCCCTACCTGCTGTGCATTAAAGATAAATCCCTTGTGTCTTTATAGCGCTAAACGCATGATCATTTCTAAATGTCTCTTCCTCCAAGCCTGTCTCTAATTACTCCTTTAATGCCTTTTTCCTGTCATCAGTCTGATCTAAGAAACTCATTTCTATAGTTGTAAGCAGGCATGTGAGGTTGTTTCTATGAGCGTAAGATGTGGCAAAGATTAATGTAGGTTCAAAGAATCCTCTCAATAATTCTATGGTATTTTCCTTAGCTACTCTACTCAGGTACTTAATTATAGGAACAAAAGAAAACACTACATCATGATTTCAGTAGAAATACTGAATGTATTCCCGGTTATAGAATCTTGTTAGTAAAAGACTACAACTTGTTCCATAAGTAAGAGGCAAACTATGGTAAGTAACTCCTTCTGCAAACATAACATTCTCTTGCATTCATCGCCTCAACATACTCATGCAATAAGCAATAGAAAACATTAGAAGAAAGTTCTCCTTGGGAGCTGTCTACGTGCAAATACCTCTCATCTATTCTAAACTTGTCTAATTCTGTGAGTGTAGTAGTTGTCTCTCTAAAGCAGAGGTATGGTTGGCTACAATCTTGTCAAGAAGAGTCATACTCACAATCAATACCAAACACAATATCATGCATGCAATTGCTAAATCAATAGAGTACTTAATTATAGGAACAAACGAAAACACTACATCATAATTTCAGTAGAAATTATGAATGTATTCCTGGTTATAGAATCTTGTTAGTAAAAGACTACAACGCATTCCATAAGTAAGGGGCAAACTATGGTAAGTAACTCCTTTTTCTCCTGATTAAGGAACTTGCGTGCAAACATAACTTTCTTTTGCATTCATCGTCTCAACATACTCATGCAATAACCAATAGAAAACATTAGAAGAAAGTTTTCCTTGGGAGATGTCTACGTGCAAATATTTATCATCTAGTCTGAACTTGCCTAATTTTGTGAGTGTAGTAGTTGTCTCTAAAGCAGAGGTATGGTTGGCTACAATCTTGTTAAGAAGAGTCATACTCACAATCAATACCAAACACAATAAAATGCACGCAATCACCAAACCAATATCTACGTATTTACAGCACCTATTGTTCCGAACCTGTTGGTTGTGGTTACTCATGATCTGTAAAGAATCAGAAAATAGAAGAGAAAAACCTATAACTATGCAGCAAAAACAAAACAAAAATCTTCAATTTTCTTTAGCAGGTATTTATAGCTTTCAGTCTTTCTTCCAGGACCTTGTCAAAATAGGTAGCTTGACCAAAATTGGCAATTTGGTCAAAATCAGTTTAGCAGCTTGTCAAATCAGGTTATTTTAAAAGTCTCTTCTGGTTACTTTGCATATTCTCTTCTGCACTTTCCTTAGTTTCACAATTCACAAAGTTCAGTTCATTGATCTTCTTCACGTGCCAATGTATTGACCTGGAATTTCTCGATCAAAGCAAAAAGACAAAATTTCACTCTGCCATTCACTTGTCCTTGCATACACCCATTCAGAACCTGCTTATATTTGATTGGCTATTCGCTTTCTTTTCAATCTTTGATATCCATTTAACTCTCCATCACTCAAATCCTCTCTTCTTCTTGTGTCTATTTCTTCTTCAATTGTTGTCACTGTAATTGCCTTTTTCATCTTGGCTTGTGATTTCGGCCACTTATCTCCTTTCATTGGACCTTTTGTCAATGCTCTTTTTAATGCTGGACTTGTAACTTCTCTTTCTTCTGCAGGATTTTCTCTTGATGTACCTGTGACTGGTTCAGGAGGAGTCAAATCATTTTGGCTTTGATCCGCCTTTACTTCTTCTATATCAGGGTCTGTAGTTTGCTCTGTTTGTCTTTCAAGACCGCCTGCTTCTGGGGGACCCTCCTCTGACTAGACTCTCCTGCTACCTCAGTTGAGGTTGTTTCACTGTCACTCTCCTGTATGTCTTCCACTTTGTCTCTCACAGGAGTGTTTACACTGTTTTCGGTCTGCTCAGATTCAGTCTCTGATTCTCCTGTTTCCTTCTCTGATCCTGGTGTTTGTTTGGAAGTTGTTGGTACTCTCAACAACTCTTCTTCATTGTCCAAAGGACAGGGTATTTTTCTCATATGGATGGCATGACTCCAGTTCGGAACTCCAGCACACTTCACAGCTGTAGTAGTAATCAGTACTATTTGGTATGACCCGTTTCCACCTGGGCTCCAAGCAAGTCTTCCTCACCTGCTTTCTGATTACAACCCAATCTCCCGCTCTCAGGTTGTGGCTTTGATCTTGAGATGGTTGCAGTGTGGTGGCTTCCACCTGATTAGAGGAAGAGCGAACCACATCAGCCAGAACCTTGCAGTAATCCAACACCATATCATCTGTTATGTTCACTAGCGCATTGTCAGGAACCACTGGCAATCTCATTGCTCTGCCCATGAGGATTTCATGAGGCAATAGTCCAGTTTTTCAATTGGGTGTGTTTCTCATACACATCAGAACTAACAGCAGTGCATCTGGCCATTTCAGATTTGTGGATGCACACATCTTTGCAATTCTTGACTTCAGAGTACCATTCATTTGCTCAACAAGTCCTGAGACTTCAGGGTGGTAGCTACAATGCAACTTCTACTCATCCATTTCCCAATGACGCAAAATCTTATGATTTCAGGTGTGCACTGCATTTCACCTCAGCAATCTTTTCAGGCATTTGTACAGCTTATAACAAATCATGAATTTTCTCACCATTTCTAACTGGTGAACCCGAAGAGGTCAGGAAACCTCTCTGTGACCATAGCTGGCCAAAATCATAGACTATTCCAAATCCACATTGGCTGTCTGCATATATGGTGACTTTAAGCTGTGCAGAGACATGACATGCTCTAGTATGGGCTAACAACTCAGCCACTTGTGCAGAGTACACCCCTCGAAGCCAGGACGCTTCGAGTATACCAGAAATTATGCACAAAGCATATCCTGCTCTCAATGTACCAGAAAGGATGCACACAGCATATCCTGCTCTCAATGTTCCCATGTTATCTCTTAAACAGTAACCATCAACAAAAATAATTTGTTCATTTTCTTCCAATCGAGTATCTCGAATATCAGGTATTGCAGCAGTCCAATCTGTAGTCCAAGGGAGCTTCTAATATACCCAATATGACAGTCTCAGGGATTATCTCCTGGAATGTGGCAGGACTAAAATCAAAAATGGGAAACTCTGACTGGCTAAGATTAGTGACAGAAACCCTTTTTATTTGTTGTCAAGAGACCTGGCTTATAGAGCCTCCTCATATTAATGGTTACATTACATATAGTGTTCCTCTAACTAAGTCCTCCGTGGGTAGAGCTAAGGTAGGTCTGGCTACTTTTGTATCAGTAATGGTTAAGGGGGTGGACGTGCATGTTATGGGCACATCCCCTTTTTTCTTGGTCCTATTCTTGAAACTAGCAGGGTCATTCGATGTGTTGTTGATTAACTACTATAACAACACTTTTGATCTCTCAGATACTAGTGTGATCGATAATCTTGAGACGATAATACATAAGGTAATGAATACAAGCAAGAAGGATTTAAGAATAATATGGGTTAGTGATTTTAATGATAATTTGTGTGAACCAGAGTTTTTAGACTGTTGTGGGCTTCTTGATGAATATGACTGTCCCATGCAGCACTTTAAACACTCTCCTTAAGGGAACACCCTTAATCGCGTGATAGCAGCTAATTCTTTGCTCTTTCCAAGGAGTAGAGGGGGTACCGATGTTTATAAGGGGAGATGCCCATACCACAATTGATTTTATTATTTATTCTAGAGAACCCACCCCCTTTGTCGGGCAGTTTAGGGTGACGCTAACTTGTATTAGCGACCATAATCCTTTAACTATAGAAACAAGTCTGGGTTTGAACAGTGATTTAAGAGTAGAGGAATGACACCCAGATATGAAGTTTTCAGCTCAGAAAGGTCTGACCATTAAATGGGGAAAAGTAGATAGTAACAGCTTTTTTAAAGACTTAAGCCCTCATTTCGACCTCAGCGGTCTTTTTTTAAAGACCGCCGAGGTACCGCTGTGCTGAAGACTGCCAGTGCAGGTGGTTTTCCGTGCAGCGTATTATGACTGCTGGCAGCCCTCCGTCCTTTTTCGGATGGAGAGCCACCAGCAGCCATACTGGCGGTCGGCGGGGAAGTGGAGGCTGCTCCACCTCCACCGCCCCGTCATCAGAACACCGCCCACCGAATCACGTCCCATGATTCGGTGTGGCGGTGTTCTGGTGACGGGGTGCTGGCGGCGGAGCAGCCCCCATGGATCCCTTCCCCTCCCGGAGGATCAACAGACAAGGTAAGTTGAGCGTTCGTTAGGGGAGGGGGGTGGGGGGTGTAGTGTGTTGTGTGCGTGCATGGGGGTGTGCGTGTGAGTATGTAGAGAAGACCCCTATCAGTGCCAGGGACGGAATTCCCTGGCACTGATAGTGCCTACTGCCATGGATTTCGTGACCAAACCAAACCACCATAAAATCAAGGAGGTATGCAGGGTCCTGATACCGCCGGCGGTCTGGTGACGGCCGCCGGGCTGGAGACCGAAGTATCCAGCCCAGCGCTCGTCACTGCCCCTGTGTAGGAGGCTGGCCTGGCTTGTAGTGGGTACCAGAGGTACTTACACCTTGTGCCAGGTACAGTTATCCCTTATTAGTGTAGAAGAGGTGTTTCTATCAGCTAAAGCTGATAGAAGGTAGCTATGGCAAAGCAGCTTAGGCTGAACTAGGAGACATGTAAAGCTCCTACTATACCACTGGTGTCATATGCACAATATCATAAGAAAACACAATACACAGAATTACTGAAAATAAAGGTACTTTATTGTTATGACAATATGCCAAAAGTATATCAGTGAGTACCCTCAGTATGAGGATAAGTTATATACGCAAGATATATGTACACAAACCAAAATAAGGTAAGTAATAGCAAGAAAAGTAATGCAAACAGTGTAGAATTACAATAGATTGCAATAGGAGCACATAGGTCTAGGGGCAACACAAACCATATACTCCAAAAGTGGAATGCGAACCACAAATGGACCCCAAACCTATGTGAGCTTGTAGAGGGTCGCTGGGACTGTAAGAAAACAGTGAGGGTTAGAAAAATAGCCCACCCCAAGACCATGAAAGGTAGGTGTAAAGTGCACCTACTACCCCCAGAGAGCACAGAAGTCGTGATAGGGGGATTCTGCAGGAAGAACAAAAACCAGCAATGCAACAACAGTGGATTTCCAGACCTGAGTACCTGTAAGACAAGGGGACCAAGTCCAATAGTCGCAACAGTGTCGAGAGTGGGCAGGAGCCCAGGAAATGCCAGCTGAGGGTGCAAGGAAGCTGCCACCGGATGGAAGAAGCTTGGGGTTCTGCAAGAAAGAAGAGAGCTAGGGACTTCTCCTTTGGAAGACGGATGTCCCACGTCGCGATGAAGCTTGCAGAGGTGTTCCCACGCAGAAAGACCACAAACAAGCCTTGCTAGCTACAAGGGTCGCAGTTTTTGCGTGCTGCTGTGGCCCAGGAGGGACCAGGATGTCACCACTTGGAGGAGGAGACAGAGGGGGCGCCCAGCAACTCAGTGAGCCCTCACAGAAGCAGGCAGCACCCGCAAAAGTACCTGAACAGCCACTTGGAAGGAAAGAGAACCGGAGTCCACCCGAAGTCACAAAAGGGAGTCCCACGACGCCGGAGGACAACTCAGAAGGTTGTGCACTGCAGGAAGGAGTGTCGGGACCCAGGCTTGGCTGTGCACGAAGGAAATCCTGGAAGAGTGCACAGGAGCCGGAGCAGCTGCAAAACATGCGGTACCCAGCAATGCAGTCTAGTGTGGGGAGGCAAGGACTTACCTCCACCAAACTTGGACTGAAGAGTCACTGGACTGTGGGAGTCACTTGGACTGAGTTGCTGAGTTCCAGGGACCACGCTCGTCAGGATGAGAGGGGACCCAGAGGACCAGTGTTGCAGTCTTTTGGTGCCTGCGTTAGCAGGGGGAAGATTCCGTCGACCCACTGGAGATTTTTTCAGAGCTCCTGGTGCAGGGAGGAGGCAGGCTACCCCCAGAGCATGCACCACCTGGAAACAGTCGAGAAAGCCGGAAGGATGAGGCGATACAAGGTTGCTAGTAGTCGTCTTGCTACTTTGTTGCAGTTTGGGAGGCGTCCTGAGCATTCAGCGGTCGATCCTTTGGCAGAAGGTGAAGAGGGAGATGCAGAGGAGCTCTGGTGAGCTCTTGCAATCGTTATCTGAAGAATTCCCCAAAGCAGAGACCCTAAATATCCAGAAAAGAAGGCTTGGCTACCAAGTTAGGAGGATTGGCTACCAAGAGAGGTAAGAGCCTATCAGAAGGAGCCTCTGACGTCACCTGCTGGCACTGGCCACTCAGAGCAGTCCAGTGTGCCCCCAACACCTCTGTTTGCAAGATGGCAGAGGTCTGGTACACAATGGGGGAGCTCTGGGCACCTCCCCTGGAAGGTGCAGGTCAGGGGAGTGGTCACTCCCCTTTCCTTTGTCCAGTTTCGCGCTAGAGCAGGGCTGGGGGATCCCTGAACCGGTGTAGACTGGCTTATGCAGAGATGGGCACCCTCTGTGCCCATCAAAGCATTTCCAGAGGCTGGGGGAGGCTACTCCTCCCCAGCCCATCACACCTATTTCCAAAGGGAGAGGGTGTCACACCCTCTCTCAGAGGAAATCCTTTGTTCTGCCTTCCTGGTCTGGGGCTGCCCAGACCACAGGGGGGCAGAAACCTGTCTGAGGGGTTGGCAGCAGCTGCAGTGCAAACCCTGAAAAGGCAGTTTGGCAGTACCCGGTTCTGTGCTAGAGACCCGGGGGATCATGGAATTGTCCCCCCAATACCAGAATGGTATTGGGGGGACAATTCCATGATCTTAGACATGTTACATGACCATGTTCGGAGTTACCATTGTGACGCTATACATAGGTAGTGACCAGTAGTGCACGCGTGTAATGGTGTCCCCGCACTCACAAAGTCCGGGGAATTTGCCCTGAAAGATGTGGGGGCACCTTGGCTAGTGCCAGGGTGCCCACACACTAAGTAACTTTGCACCCAACCTTCACCAGGTGAAGGTTAGACATATAGGTGACTTATAAGTTACTTAAGTGCAGTGGTAAATGGCTGTGAAATAACGTGGACGTTATTTCACTCAGGCTGCACTGTCAGGCCTGTGTAAGAATTGTCAGAGCTCCCTATGGGTGGCAAAAGAAATGCTGCAGCCCATAGGGATCTCCTGGAACCCCAATACCCTGGGTACCTCAGTACCATATACTAGGGAATTATATGGGTGTGCCAGTATGCCAATGTGAATTGGTAAATTTAGTCACTAGCCTGTTAGTGACAAATTTGGAAAGCAGAGAGAGCATAACCCCTGAGGTTCTGGTTAGCAGAGCCTCAGTGAGACAGTTAGGCATCACACATGGAACACATATAGGCCACAAACCTATGAGCACTGGGGTCCTGGCTAGCAGGGTCCCAGTGACACATAACGAACATACTGACAACATAGGGTCTTCACTATGAGCACTGGGCCCTGGCTAGCAGGATCCCAGTGATACAGTGAAAACACCCTGACATATACTCACAAACAGGCCAAAAAGTGGGGGTAACAAGGCTAGAAAGAGGCTACTTTCTCACACCCTGCGGTCGGAGTGGAGAAGTGGCGGATGACCATGGCGGTAACCGCCATGGTCATAATTCCATTTGTTTTTCTGCCGGCCTGTTGGCGGTATTACCGCCACTTCTCCCCCGTCCGCCAGGGTCGTAATGAGGGCCTTAATGTTGAATAAATGGACAGATGTTATGATAGCCCTTGGCAAAGATATGCCCCCCCACGAAATCCTTTATGCCTTCTCTTTCTTGACAAGGTACATGGCTGAAAAGCTGCAGTGTTCTAGTACCAATAAAGAAAGAGGACCTCGATGGTTTAATCATGCATGTACCTCCTCTCTAAAAAATCTAAAGAAAATAACTAATCTCTTCCCCCAAGATCGACATGCCATCAAAATTACAAGAAAGAGATGTAACGATGTACTTGCCATTAGAAATTCTGAACTGAGAGAGTCTGCCTGGGAGGAACTGATTGAAGCAAGTAAAAACAGAGATACAACTGCCTTTTGGCGAGTGGTCAATTCTCCACTATTGAATGATAAGGCCAAAACGACTATAGACACTGTCATTCCAGCACAAATTTGGGTGGATTATTTTTCAAAAACTTTTACTATAGAGAATAATGTTTCTCAAGATGATATGAACTGTTTTATGACAATAAGAAATGCTTCGATTAGTGTGGCTTTTAGTAATACAATAAGTGTAGCTGATGTAAAACAGGCTATCCAAGACTGCCCCTCTGACAAAGCTCCTGGCCCAGACAGAATTCCAGCCAATTTATATAAAGCTCTTCCAGATTTTTGGGGACCACTGCTCACTAATATTTTGAGATCTGCCATGAGAGGCCCATTAGTAGATACTTGGAGAGAGGCGAACATTATCCCGATTTTTAAGAAGGGGGATAGGGCAGACCCTCAATGCTATCACCCAATCTCCCTTTTGGACAGCTCAGTTAAGAATCTGGGGCGAGTGATTTTAAATAAGCTGGAAAACTGGGCAATAGAGACAAATTGTTTGTCAGAGGTGCAATTCGGGTTTCGACCAGGGCTGGGTACAGTCGAACAAACACTCAACTTGACTTTGATAGTCCAAAAATACACAAAAGCTGAAAAGGGATGTGTACATTTAGCATTCATGGACTTGTCTTGTGCTTTTGACACAGTCAACAGAGAGAAATTGTGGATGGTTCTGTTAAATATGGGGGTGGATAAAGACATAATTGTTTTAGTCAGTAGACTCCACGCTTGCATCTCAGTGCGAGTTCGATACTCTCAGGAGGTGGATTTAACAGAGAAGTTCCCCTCATTAAAGGGGGTCAGGCAGGGCTGTGTGCTGGCCCCCTTTCTTTTTCTTCTTTATATAAATGGGTTAGAGAAATTTATTTGTAAAATGGGGGAAGGATCTGCCAATTATCAATAACTCCCCAATTCCAGTCCTTCTGTACGCGGATGACGCCGTACTTATCTCAAGGACAGCAAATTTTACTGAATGCTTTTAACACGTTTATAGGAAACCTCGGTCTTAAAATTAACAGATCAAAGTCATTTGTAATGAAGAGTGGACCAAAGCTAGCAAAAACCAAAAAAATTATTTTGGAAGGGGAAGAAATACTTAAGGTCCCATATTTTATGTATTTGGGGGTTCCCATTGATGTTGATTTAATTGGAAATTTTTAGTAAACATACGTCTAACACAATTCCAAAGAGCCATAGATGCTTTTTTAGATTTTTGAAAAAGTTGGGACATAAACCTGTAAAAGAGATGGTGACTGTTTTTATTAGTAAAGGTCTCTCTATTGTGACATTTGGAGCAGGGGTCTGGGGTCATGCTGAATGCTCGAGCCTCCAGGTTGCGGAAAATCCGTTTCTAAGGTTATTAGCAGTTCTGCAATCAATCTCAGTAACGTTTTTATCACGAAGAAGTGGGCTTGAGAGGTATATCCGATCACATAAAGCTTCAACCTGTATTGTTATGGTTAAAAATTTGGTCAAAACCTGAAGCCCACTTATGCAGAACGGTGATTCAGGACTGCCTCTCATTATCACGATCATTGGACATACCCTGGCTTAGATATGTCCATTCTTCTCTTTTCTCCCTTGGAATAGGGGAGTTTCTGACAAAGTTGGACATCAAAAGGGTAAAGGAAATATATTGGCAGCAAATATATGATTTAAAGCTAAACACAGGTACATATAAAAATCAGGAGAGGAACCAGTCACAGCATCTATATCCAATGTTATACTTGGTTACTACCAGTCTTGAGCAACAAAGGTTCTTACTCATCAGGTTACGCTTGAAGATATTACATTACCTGGTAGCATTTCCTACCCGCGGAACTTGGTTCAAGAATCTGCTGTGATGGAAAAACACCTCAAAGCACCTTGCACTTTAAACTCTTTTGCACTTTTTATGATACCCCAAGAAAAAGGTTTTTACGCCCCTTTTTTTGTCTAAAAGCATTAGAACTAGCCAGCTTGCCTTTTCGTATTTACACAATCTGGGAGACGTAGAGACAATATAGGCTGTGCTAAACTATATATATGCTGCTTTTGGAATTCGAAATTTGTATTAATAATGTTATTTAATAATTTAATGCTAAGAAATTTGTATGTATGTATTTATTGGATGTCTTTTATGGTCTATATGAACCGAATAAAGTATTAAAGAAGAACATCAGGTCTTGGTTTTGTGCACAAATCAGTAGCCTCCAGACAGTCATGTTCATCTTCCTTCAATTTGTCAACCTCAATGTTCTCTTTTGGAAGCAAAGTTGCTGGGTTAAGCACTGCAAACCTTTTCAGAGTTACATTGGGTGAACACAGAATTGCAGTTTCGTAGCAGGTAAACCTAGCATTAGTCAAATATCGGGTCTTGGTTCTGGTAAGTAAAAGTTCAATGAAGTGAGGTACCATAACAGTTAAAGAATGTCCAGTCAAAATGCTTGCACTCTGAGTGAGGCTCAATCCAACCGAGGCTACTGTGTCAGAGTCCACTGACGCCGAGGGAACCAGTGGGACGGAGGGCGAGGGGAGCACCACGGCGGGGCCAGGAGCTGATACCACTGACTCTGATTCCTGCTCTGATGTGAGCTTCCTGGTGGTGGCAGACCCCTCTGGGACCACCCCAGCTACAGGTTCTACCGCCACCCCGGTACCAGCACAACCCTCCCAGTAGCCCCCCACTGAATTGCCCGTGCCCGCTCACCCAGGAGGGTTAGCATGTCCTTCGCCCCAGGCCCTGCCCCTTTCAGCCCTGCTGCCCTCAGCGAGGAGGCTATTGACCTCCTGAGATCCATCTCTGTAGGGCAGTCAACCATAGTGAATGCCATCCAGGGGCTGGCATGCCAGATACAGCAATGCAATGCCTTCCTGGAGAGCATTCACTGTGGCTTGGCGGCCCTACAGAGACTGTTTCATGCTCTGGCCTCTTCACTGATGGCAGCCAGTATCCCCGTCCCCCTCCAACTACCACTTCCCAGTCCCAGTCTCCTCACCCCCAACCCATCCCATGCACACATTCAGACAAACATGCACACAAAAACATCAAACAAGACTCATACAGACAAACACAGGCAGCACACTTCAGTCCACAACCACTCACACAGCCAACAGACAGATGCACACACAACATCATCCACTGCCTCCACTGTCTCCCCCTCCTTCTCCCTCACAGTCACATCCGTACTCACACTTGCATACACTGCATCAACAGTCCCTGAACCTGCCACTGCACAGTCTTGACCACAGTCACCACAACAGCAGACCCGCAGACATGCACCCCATACACCACATGTGCAGTCACCACCACCACCATCACCAGATCATGCAGCACACTCACCTCACTTGCAGACCCCACCACAACATCCATCCACACTTCCTGTTTGTCCTCCCTCACCCTGTCTGCCCCCTCCAAAGACACACAAACGCTTGCACTCAGACCCCCTACAGCCATCCTCCTCCTACACGCACACTCTCCATGCACCTGCACCCAAGTCAAGCACCCCTCCTCCTTCTGCCTCCACTTCCATCCCTCCTCCCACTTCCCACCCCACTTGCCCTAAGAAGCTTTTCCTTCCCCGCCTTGACCTCTTCCCTCCCCCTCTCCCTGCCCCTGTCCTTCCCACAAGATGAAGGTCCCACCCCCCCTCTAGCCCAGTACCTTAAGCACCCACTCTGATACTGTACCCCCCCCAAAGTATCCAGCTGCCACTAAGGGGCACCTGAGTGCGACACCGCCCCCCACCCCAGGCCCAAGGACACACCTCCACCCTCAAAAACGGAGGGCTATAGTGCTGCACCCTCCCAAATAGACAACCAAGAACATGGAGCCACCTAGAAAATCTAGGGCCAAGGAGACCTCTCCTAAGACAAAGGCCAAGGAAACCCCTCCCAAGACCAAGGCCAAGGAGGCCCCTCCAAAAATTAAGCCCAAGGAGGACCCTACCAAAACTAAGCCCAAGGAGGCCCGACAAAAACTAAGCCCAAGGAGGTCCCTACCAAAACTGAGGCCAAGGAACCCCCTCCATCACCAGAGGACAGGGACCCCCCTCCAGAACCAGTGGGCAAGGAGACCCCTCCATCACCAGAGGGCAATGAGCCCCCTTCAGAACCAGTGGGCAAGGAGCCCCTTCTATCACAAGAGGGCAGGGACCCCCTCCAGGACCATTGGGTAAGGACCCCCCCATCATCAGAGGGCAAGGACTCCCCTCCAGAACCAGTGGGCAAGGAGCCCCCTCAGTAACCAGTGGGCAAGGAGCCCCCTCAATCACCAGAAGGCAAGGACCCCCTCCAGAACCAGTGGACAAGGAGCCCCCTCAGTAACCAGTAGGCAAGGAGTCCCCTTCAGAACCATTGGGTAAGGGCCCCCTTCAGAACCAGTGGGGAAGGAGCCCCCTCTAGAACCAGTGGGCAAGGAGCCCCCTCCAGCACCAGAGGGCAAGGGTCCCCTCAAGAACCAGTGGGCAAAGAGCACCCTCCAGAACCAGTGGGCAAGGAGCCCCCTCCAGCACCATGGGCTAGAAGCCCCCTCCCAATGAGAAGCACCCACTACCCACATGCCTCCCTGCCCCCTGAGGTGCCTGCTCATTTCCAACATGATGCCCTTGAAAAGTGGGGGCCCAATGATGTCAGGAGTCAAGTTGGGGCTTGGACTTTTCCCTGTGGGCATTAGAGACTTTGAACTGGCCTTTGGGCCTGCCTGTAATATGCAGTTGTACATGTTTTTGGATTTTGAATTTTCATCCAACATGATTACAGTGGTTGGACCAGAGGTATGTGTCCTGGCTTTCTTTGCTCCTGGGTACTGTTACAGTGAATTTACTCTGCAGCTGATTCTGGGTGTGTGGTGTGTGTATTTGGGGTGTGTTGTGAGTGTATGTGTGTGTCACTCTCCCCTCCCTCTGTCCCTCCTTTGTGTGCTGGGTGGCTGTACTCACCGTCGTCATCTTCGTCGGCGTGTGGCTCCTGGACGTCCATGGCACGGTACAGCATTGGGAAGACTTGCAGTTCTGGTTCCATGGCGGCCGCGGACTCCTCTGTGTCCCTGGAGGTGAGTTTCTCCTTTTAAATGATGTGTTTCCGTCAGGCTTTTGGTGTTGCTGATACCGCCCCGGAAATCCTGGCAATGTGCTATGTCATAATATGGTGGCCAGATCCTTGTCTTCCGCCTGCCTGTAGGTGGCTACCGCCGTGTTCAGTGGTCGTCCCGCACTGGTTGTTGGTGTGGTACATTGGCTACCTATGGGAGGGATCTCCGCCATGGTCATTATTTGGCGGTCATTACCGCCGGCCTGGTGACGGTACTACCGTCATCGCCGGCGTGACGGTAACCTGCCCGTCAAGGTCATAATGACCACCTTTATGTCCATTATTTCCCAAGTGATTCTACAAGGCAAAAGTACCATACTTGCATGCTTCCCTCGTCTTTGAAGCAACCAACAAATCGTCAATGTACTGGATTAACATCGATTGGAAATGCATTTCCAATGACTCCAGGTTATTTTTCAGGATCTGGTTGAAGACGGACGGTGACTCTGAAAACCCTTGAGGAATTCTGCACAGAAAAAGTTATCCTCATGGAGAGGGACTGAAAAAATGCTTGTGACAGGTCCACTACAATGAACCATTCAGCATTGAATGGGATCTGAAACAGTATCACTGCTGGATTTGGCACCAAGGGACAACATTTTATCACAATATCATTTACTTTCCTCAAATTCTGAACAATTCAAAATTTCCCACTTGGCTTCCACAATCCCATTATTGGTGAGTAATATGGGCTTCTCAAGACCTCTTTTAAAATGCCTTGGTTTACAAATTCTGCAACTATAGGTGCAATCCCTTCAGTTGTATCCTTTGTCATGTGGTATTGGGGAATCTGGTGAAAAATCGCATTTGGCTTAACTGGCACCTTAACTGGCTCAACTTGTTTGGTTAGACAAATGTCTTTTCCTGTAAAATCCAACACTATCATTTTAACTGTTCCCTGTAAGTCAGAAGGAAGATCTCTTGTTGTAAAAACTGGAAAGAAACTGTTCAAAGGGTACTCCTCATTCACTGTGTCACAATCTAGCCGTGTGGGTGGGTCATCTTCATCACTGTTAGTCTGATTGGCAATTCCATCATTTGAGCAAGTAATTGAACATCTTGTTTTGCATAGCAAGTCTCTCCCTAGTAAAGATACAGGACTCAAATCTCAAACTACAAATGTGTCTAATCCTTTAAAGTTGCCAATTTTAACCTTAACTGGTCTGCAATTGGGTATGTCAAATACTGATTTGCAACTCCTACAATCTGTACTGTTTTCCTTGAAAAGGGCAGGTTTGGAACTTCTTCAGTTCCCACTGTAGAGCATGTAGCTCCTATGTCAACTTAAAATGAGACTTTGTGACCCATCACCTTTCTCTCCACGTATGGACCTTTCTGATCTACTTCTAATGAAGCTGCTAACACACATTCCTCCTCATCTGAACTCTCGCTCACCCAGTTTCTGTCCCACTGTAATGTTTGAATGCCTGCAACGATCTCTCATAGTATGCATGTGTTGACTTCTTCCCTTCCTTAGCTGTGCTGCCAGTTTTCTGCCAGTCGATGTTCTTGGGCGAACATCTTGTTTTAAAAAATTAAATCATCTTATAGTTATATTTCATTACGTCAGTAGACGGTGCACCTGTTGCTAGATCTCTCTCATGTTCTCTTGTCGGCCAATCTACACTTTGTTTGCACTCAACCCAAAAATCTGCTGGAACTACTATTTCTAACAGGGTGTTCAAATCCTCCCAGAGGCATTTTGCGAGGTTCACAAACCTATCTGTTTGCTGGTACCATTCTACTAGCTTTTCTCTCAACCTGGGATAATCATTTGTAAATGACAAAATATCACTTCTGCTCCAAGGGACATGAACAAAATTCCCTCCTGGAATCTCTCACATCGGTAATATTTTAACTGGATCCTCAACCTGCTGCACATTCGCAGTAAGATTCCTAGAATCCCTATTCTTCTTGTCTCTAATCTTCACTCATCTGTCTTCCCACTTATACAATGCTCCCCATGTTTGAATGTTTTGAACCAATTCTGTAATGTGAATTTTAATTCCTGGTATTCTCATGTTCTCAAAGTCCTTTGAGTCAAATTCTAATCTGTAACCCCTCTGTAAAAGCTTTGTTTTCTCAATTTCAAAGTCATATTTACCTGCCAGATCTGCTAATTTCTGATGTATTATTCCTGCTTTGTAGGTAATCAGTTTGCACAAATAACGTAAATCATCTTCAGGGTATGAGTCATTTCTGTCTAATCCCATAGTTCCCTTAAGTAAGTCTTCTGCTTCTAGTTTAAGCCTGGTCAAATTCAGTGCACTTCCTCCGCTGGAATCTCTTGGGTGTCACTCAACTTCTTCAACCATTCAGTTAACTGCTGAGCTGTCAAACCTTGCAATGAAATGTTGTTACTACTCACATCGGGCTTTTGCTGTAACGTCGGATCTCTGGTGTCATTGTATATGGGTTAGGACCTAATTCCTGTGTTCCCAAATCATTCGGTGGGGTCCTAGGGTAGCTCAAATCAATTAAAGGACCTGTGGCATCAATTGTCGGTCTCATCGGAGTCATCATTCTTGCAGTCTTTCATTGAAACTCTCCGTCTCTACGTTTGGGTTCAGGATTTTTTGTTCACTTCTCTTATTATTTCCCTGTACAAACAATGGCATAACTGTACCTATGGTAACTGGTACTGACACAGCATCTGGACTTGGTCGGACATTTGGATCTCTAGGGTACATTATTCCTGTATTCTGACTTGTCAAAGCAGACACCTCTGTATGTGATCCTGTTATGGGGGTGTATCTTGGGATCGTCTGTGTCTGTATTGGGGACATCAAATTCGAGGTAAACTCTATCTGGATCAGCGTTGCTTTCTGATAAACCTGTCTGATGTGGGCAGTCTGTCCTGTCTGTTGGCACTACTAAGTTTGTTGCATTATGTTTAATAGGTACATCTTGATAAATTATGGGTATATCAATCTGCGGCATAGGCCTTTGAATCGCAGAAGTAGTTGGAACACTATCGCTAACCTTTATGTGGCTCTGTGTAGCTTCAATTGGTATCAGAGCTGTATGGTTTACCCTGGTACTTGAACCTCTCTCATGTGCTGCATATAGTGGGGGACGATTTCTCAGTAACTGCAAAATGAATTCATCATTATCTGACTCTTCATCACAAGTCAAAGACTTCCTAGACTCTGTGGATTTCTGCTCTCTGTCGTCTGAAGTATAGGAACCCGTCTTCTTAGTACTCTTTTTATCCTCCTTCACGTTCTCTTGGGTAATTACCGGAAACAACTTAATTCCCAGTAAAGTCTCAGTTATCCACATTTTTTGCTCACTATTCCATCTTTCCTCAGTTAAAGTCTTCTCAGCTTTTCTCATCCTCCTCTCTAATTTCAGTTGCTGTCTAGCCACTAATTTCCAAATAGCTAAAGCTTCAAATTGCGCAGGTCTCTGAGGAGGTCTCAAATCAAATAGCAATGTCCTTGAGTTCTCTAAAATCCTCAAATTAAATGTTCCATGGGCAGGGAATGCTAAACTCCCATCTCTTTCTGTTTCTTTGCACCATTGTTTCAGCCAAAGACCTTGTTGTTCAAATACAATATAGGCAGGTGTTTATTCTGGTGGTGTAATTTCTCCTATAGTAGTTGGAATGAATGTATCTCCTCTTAGGGCACTCTTTAAAGGTTTGAAATTTTTTATTTCTGTAATCTACGCTACTTTCAATCGAATCAGGAAGTAAATTTCAGTCCCAAAATCCTTGTTACCTACCTTTTCAACCAATTACGCTTGTTGGTTGTCCACCAATCTGTTTGCAGCTTTTCACACTAACTGACTTATCCCAGCGCGGCTCCAATGACGTCACACTCACACGTACATTGGCTGACAAATCCTTTCGGCTTGCCCTCCTAAACGCAGATCCACGCAAAATTAAATGCAAATATTGCGAGCACTAAATAAAATACACACACAGCTTGTCTGTTTGCTACATGTAGGTTGCACGATCGCTTCAGAAACCTTACTGATTTTTCACTGTGGTATTTTGCTCTGATAGATACTCCTTCTATCTCAGTTTCCCTGACTCACAAGCAAAGTTCCACCGGCAGATTTTTGTCTCACTTGATCATTGGATCTTCCTGGTGCACATAGGACTTACCAAATCTCTGTTGAAAAACTATCACTCCTTAAACATGCACTTTTGACTTTGTCAACCAAGCCCAACTGAGATATTAAATAGACAAATTACAACATAAACCAAGTGTCTCATACACACATTCAATCCTCCGGAGGCTTAAAGGGTCCGTATAACAACAACAACGTGGACAATTTTTGAGCACAAAGTGTCACACACGTGAAGTTCGATGACCTCCCTACTCTCACGCTTTGGGCTATGCAAACTCCTAAACGACTTAATCTGGAGTACGCAAACTCCCTAAACAACTTCATCTGGCATACGCAAATTCCCTAAACGCTCTCAAACATCGCAATTCACCTGTGATTTGCTTAAGTTTTGCAAGCGCAAAACCTATTTCATTCACACTGTCACTAGAAACGCTGAGAACATCCTCAAAGAAGCATTGGCAAACTCCAAGATTTTGGGAAAGTCATGGTAGGTTCTTATGGAGATATAGGCCCTCATTATGACATTGGCGGTAAATCACACTAACTGCCATGCCACTGCCGCCAGCATAACGCCGCGGCGGATAACCACCAAGTATATTATGACACACATACCAATCCGTCACTATACAGCCATACACACAAGTCCGCCAGCCCAAAGGTCAGTGATAAACTGGCGGTATCCAAACCCACACCGTTACGCCAACAGAACTACGCCCACAACATTATGACCCACGAATCACCACTGCAGACATTCAATGGTGGTAAACCATTGGCGGTACATACCGCCGGACTCTAAATACACACACTCAAACAAAACTACACCACATTGGACAATTCAAACTACACACACCTGACACCCATACACACACCACACCCACACACCCATACCACTATAAAACACACACCCACACTACCCACACTACCCACATCCCTTTACGACTAGAAAGAATTGCCACAAGAGAGAGATACAACAAGAGCACCCACACAACCAGACCCACATAACACCATCACCTATACACCACCCACGCACCTTACATCACACACCCCAACACATCACCCCACACACCCTCACCCACACCACTCACACTACACCCATGGCACCATAACGACACCCCAGGTTCTCAGAGGAGGAGTTAAGGGTCATGGTGAAGGAAATCATCCGGGTAGAGCCACAGCTATTCAGATCACAGATGCAGCAGACATCCATTGCTAGGAAGATGGAGCTATGGCAGTGAATTGTGGACAGGGTCAACGCTGTGGGACAGCACCCCAGAACAAGGGATGACATCAGGAAGAGGTGGAATGGCCTACGGGGGAAGGTGCGTTCCGTGGCAGCAAGACACCAAATAGCTGTACAGAGGACTGGTGGTGGACCTCCACCTCCTCACCCACAACTAACAACATGGAAGGAGAAAGTCTTGGCAATCATGCATCCTGAGGGCCTGACAGGAGTAGGCGGAGGACTGGACTCTGATAAGTCAACTCTCTATTACTATCACCCCCCTACCTGAATGACATCATATACCCCCACCCTTACCCTCACTCCCTTCACCCCACCACCTCCCACATACCCCACCATCACAACGCACCCCTCCCAATACCAAGCCCTGCATGCGCTACCAATGCATGGACCCCCATCACAGACCTGCATAGACACCCATCACTAAAGCATGCACACTAGAGGGAAACAGCAAGACCACCAAATACCTACTCACACAAGGCAAAGCTGCAAGGGCAATAACAACCACAGAGGGCAACACACCCATGCACAAGATGTCACTTGCAGAAACAATAACACTGCATTTACATCCCAACAGGTCCCCGAGCCAACGTCACCGGAGAGGAGGTGCCAGCAACATCCAGTCCCCCACCCAGAAGAGGCCCACAGTGATGACAGCAGCTCTGGACGCCTGGATCTGGATGACCAACCTGGCCCATCAGGGGTCTCCGGACAGTCGGTTACCCAGGCACAGTCCCATACCACCACAGAGCCTCTCCCCACAGGAAACACCAGCACAGTACCCACCCAGTGGGCCCATACCTCTGTCCCCAGGACACGTCAATCAGCAGTATGTCCACGACTACAGGGACCCCAGGACACGCCACAAACACAGGATGATCAGGGACCTGGGGTCAGTGGCAGTGGGCACACGGTTCAGGGGACAGAGGCACAGGACAACAGGGAAGATGGGAGGACTGCTGTGTGACAGGGGGAGGACAGGCCTAGGGAACCAACTCTCCAGGATGATCTCACCGCTATCCCGGGAGCATACCAACTTTCCCAGGATATGCTGGGCCAGATACTGGACAAGTTGCAGGAGAACATGCAGCTGCAGGAGGGACAATACCTGGGGATAAGGGAGGACTTGAAGGAAATCAACACCACCCTGGTCTCCATTGCAGGGGTTCTGGCAGACATGGCCAACACTATGAGGGACACAGTGGCACACCACCGGGCCCCTGACACTAGCCAAACCGGCGAACAGCCCTTCACCTCCGCTGCCGCTAGTGGACTGGAGGCCCTGCCACAGGACCAACAGGCCACCAGCACCCCTCCCTCTGCAGAAGGAGAACCACCCCGCAAATGTTCCCTGCGATCCAGGCAGAAGCCAGAGACTATTGCCAAGACCCCCACCAGGAAATAAGATTCTCCTGATTGTCACCCTTGTGTCCCACTCTGTCACCCTGTCCACCTTGAACTGCCATTGCTCCCCTTCCTAAGCCCCCTTGATCAATGCACCTGTGATACAAATAAACTGGACTCTATCCAGGACTTCCCTCCATCATCAACCCAGCCCATTCCATTACCCCCTCTACTTCTTAGCACTTAAATAAACACCCTTTGAAAAAATACAAGTATGGAGTATGTCAAATGATTTAAGTATGTATTTGTTTGTCAAGGTTTGAATATTGCAATTCAACTGTACAGTAATGTATACATAGGAAAGACCTGTAGTTGGCTCAGTCACCACACCAGGAGCGATAGTGGGGCAAAAATATCTGCAAATAGAGATGCCAAAGGGTACAGTGAGTGGTCATAGAAGTGGGAAAAACAGCCTGCCAGTGACAATGTCTAACACACAACTGTCAATTAAATGTAAAGTCACACTGTCTCACCTGTGTGTCATTGGAAGTATTGATGAATTATTGCACTTCTGTTGTCCTCATCCTCTGCCTCCTCATCTTCATTGTCTACAGGGTCCACTGCTGCCACACGGCCATCTCCAGCCTCCTCCTCCTGCAGAAAAGGCACCTGGCAACGCAAGGCAAGGTTGTCCAACATACAGCATGCCACGATGAACTGGCAGAACTTCTTGGGTGAGTAGCACAGGGATCCACCTGTTAGATAGAGGCAACAAAACCTGGCCTTCAGGAGGCCAAAAGTCCTCTCTATAATTCTTCTTGTTTGCCCATGTGCCTCATTGTAATGTTCCTCTGCCCTTGTCCTGGGATTCCTCACAGGGGTCAGTAGCCATGACAGGTTGGGGTAACCAGAGTCACCTGCAAATATTGAGGGACAACTGTTAGCCACACACTAACCCTTAGGGTCCACACCATACCCATACATCAACGTCCACTGGGTGGGAACCAGGGCTCACCTATTAGCCACACCCTGTGCCTCTGGAGTTGGACCATCACATATAGGATGCTGCTATTCCTCAGGATTAAAGCATCCTACACAGACCCAGGATACTTAGCATTGACGTGGGAGAGGTACTGGTCCACCAGGCACACCATCTACACATTCATGGAGTGGAATCTCTTTCGATTTCTGAACACCTGTTCATTTCGCCAGGGGGGTACAAATGCAATATGTGTTCCATCTATAGCCCCAATAATGTTGGGGATATGTCCCATTGCATAGAAATCAGCTTTCACTGTGGCCAAATTCTCCACCTAGGGGAAAACAATGTAGCTGCACATGTGTTTAATCAGGGCAGACAACACTCTGGTGGGGTGACAGATAGCAGAGATTAGGTCAGGCTCCTATTGGGCACACAGCTCCGTGATTGTGGCCCTGTCAAGTCTATAGGTGAGGATAATGTGCATGTTCTCCATTGTTGCCCAGTCCACCAGGGGTCTGTACATGAGGGATGTCTCCACCTCGTATTCATCCGCAGTGGTTGCAAACTATGGGGTAAAATAGTCAGCAGCTGGTCATTATCTCTTAATTCCAAACACTGCAGTTCAATGCATTTTGTGATTGTAACAGTATTTTGTTGGAGATGTCCAAATGGTGCATTTGTGGCCTGCCCCCCTGAAATGGCGTCCACCTGTCCTGTATGGAGAGACAGGTGGAAATGAGGTAATTCCACTGACGGTGTGTGTCGTTGCAGGAGGCGGTTGAAAACCACTGTGCAACTCCCCATTGGTTAACATTGGGCCCTTTGGGGTACAGTGGCCAATGGTGATGTATGCCGGCGATAACGGTATGCGCCGCCGCGGACGTCACTGCCATTTTCTATCTGATCTCCCACTTGCTACCTGACCTTCAACAGGAGAGGACCTACACTGCAAGTGCTGCTGTGACCTGTGTCTGGAACTGACCATGGCTTGTGTTCTGGGGAAAGGGCCTCTGCCTGCACCTCAGCAGAGTTGGAGAGACTGGTGGATGGGGTCCTACCCCAGTGCCAAATGCTGAATGGGCATCCAGACCAACAGGTGAGTACACTGCATGGTGCGTGAATGCATGGAATACATGGAGTGTGTGAAGGCCTCATGTAGGGGGTGGGTGGTGGATGGGCCCTGGGCGGCGTGCAGCATGTATGGTGGGCCATGTCCCACAGGCAGGACGGTCGGACTAATACCTTTCCCTGTGTCCATTTCCCTGCAGGTCAGCACCCATCAACAGAAGGGTATATGGTGTGCCATCGCCAAGGACGTGCAAACCCTGGGGGTCTACGGCAGGTGGAGCACCCACTGCCGGAAACGGTAGGAGGACCTGAGATGCTGGGCACGGAAGACCTCGGAAGCCCAGCTGGGTATGGCCTCCCAATGAGGAAGGGGTGCCAGCGAACCCTGACCCCCCTGATGGCCTGCATACTGGCGGTGGCCTATCCAGAGCTGGATGGGCACTTGGGGGCATCACAGCAGCCGCAAGGGGATGAGTAAAGTGCCCCAATATACAACCTGTGCCTGGTGGGGTGGGATCCGGGTGGGGTGTGGGCCCTGTGGGTGCCCCTAGGCCAGGCTTGGTATTGCAGGGTTGGTCCCATGTTGGGCAGGGTTCTGATGTGAAAGTACTCCAACCAAGCTAGTAGGCATCCACTACTGGGAAGGGGTCTGTGGGTCTCAGGTATGCTGCAATTGGCATTAGGTGTCCCTATCCATGGCCTGGTGACTAGCATTGTGACTGGTAGTGCATTGTCTAGTGCGTAGGGCTGTTCCCTGTGTGTGAGTGTGTTGTGTACGCCAACTGTGGTGTTGTTGGTGCCATTGACCAAGTGTATCCTTTGTGCCTCCTCCCTTCCTTTTTGTTTTGTCACCCTATCCTTATGTGCATTAGCATCATCTGGCGGAGGAGCAGAGGCACCGGCGACGGAGGGAGGTGCATCCCACAGGGCCCAGGAGGCCGAATCCGCCGACGGTGAGGGCACTAGTGGGACAGAGGGCGAGGGGAGCACCACGGCGGGGACAGGAGAGGACAGTTCAGACACAGATACCTCCTCCGATGGGAGCTCCCTTATGGTGGTAGACACTTCTGTGCCCACCCCAGTTACAGGTACAGCTGCCACCCCCTGTACCAGCACCACCCTCCCAGCAGCCCCTCAGCGAGTTTCCCGTGCCCGCTCACCCAGGAGGGTGGGCATCTCCTTCGCCCCAGGCAGTTAGCCCTGCTGCCCTGATTGAGGAGGCTATTGACCTCCTGCGATCCATCTCTGTTGGGCAGTCAACCATTGTGAATGCCATCCAGGGGCTGACAGCCCATTTGCAACAAACAAATGCATACCTGGAGAGCATTCACTCTGGCATGGCGGCCCAACAGAGATTAATCCAGGCTCTGGCCTCTTCTCTGATGGCAGCCATTGTCCCTGTTTCTAGTGTCCCACCTCCAACTTCTTCTACCCAGCATGCACACAGGCTAACACACAGGAGTGGTTCAGGCAAACACAAGCACCACACATCATCCCACAGGCACTCACACAAACACCATCCAGAATCAGACATACCAACATCCACTGCCTCCACTGTGGCCCCCTCCTCCTCGTCGTCCACTTCCCTCCCAGTTTCGTCTCCACTCACACCTGCATGCACTACATCCTCATCCACTACCCCCCATCACCAGCACACGTTACAGCACACACCCCTCACTGGCAGTCACCACCCCCACTTCCATGCACACGTCCCCTGTGTCCTCGCGCACTGTGTCTGTGCCCCCTCTCCCCAAATTACACAAATGTAGGCACTCAGACACCCAACAGCCATCCACCTCACAACAGCATCCAGCCCATGCACCAGCACCCAAACACAGCAGAGAGACACCTCCTACCACCAATCCCTCTTTCTCCACTCCCAAACCATCTCCCTCTTCCCACCCCAATGTCCTTAAGAAGCTTTTCCTCTCCACCATTGACTTCTTCCCTACCCCTCCCCCGTCCCTCACATCAGCCCAGGGCGGTCAAAACCCAGGCAAGCACCTCAGCCACACAGTCCACGGGCACAGTACTGTCCCCGACTACTCCAGGTGGGAAAAGATCCCGGCCACCAGGCAGGCAGATGGACAGGGTGGCAGCCCCAAGTGTGTCAAGGAAGGGCAAGGAGTCAGTCCCAGCTGCAGGACAGAAGGGCAAGGAGGCAGCCCCAGCTGCAGGCCGGAAGGGCAAGGAGGCAGCCCCAGCTGCAGATCGGAAGGGCAAGAAGGTAGCTCCAGGACGGAAGGGCAAGGAGGCAGGCCCAGCTGCAGGAAGGAAGGGCAAGGAGGCCGCCCCAGCTGCAGGAAGGAGGGGCAAGGGGCCTGCAACAGCAGGCAGGAAGGACAAGGGGCCTGGTGCAGGGACTCAGTCGGACCCCCGCCACCAACCATGGTGGTGCAGACGTCTGATGCTGCAGGGGAAGGGCTGGAGCCTCCCCCCACCACTGCCAGCACTACCACCAGCACCACTGCCAGCAGCAGCAGCCCCTGTGGGCAGCCATCCGAGGCTGCAGGGGAAGGGCTGGAGCCTCCCCCCACCACTGCCAGCACCGCCATCAGCACCACTGCCAGCAGCAGCAGCCCCAGTGGGCAGCGGTCCGAGTCTGCAGGGGAAGGGCTGGAGCCACCCCCCACCACTGCCAGCACCACCACCAGCACTGCCACCAGCAGCAGTAGCCCCAGTGGGCAGCGGTCCGAGGCTGCAGGGGAAGGGCTGGAACCTTCCCCCACCACTGCCAGCCCTGCCACCAGTACCACTGCCACCAGCAGCAGCCCCAGTGGGCAGCAGTCTGAGGCTGCAGGGAAAGGGCTGGAGCCTCCCCCCACCACTGTCAGCACCGCCACCAGCCCCAGCTCCAGCAGCAGCAGCCCCAGTGGGCAGACGTCCGAGGCTGCAGGGGAAGGGCTGGAGCCTCCCCCCACCACTGCCAGCACCGCCACCAGCACCACTGCAAGCAGCAGCAGCCCCAGTGGGCAGCCGTCCGAGGCTGCAGGGGACGGGCTGGAGCCTCCCCGCACCACTGCCAGCACTGCCACCAGCCCCAGTGCCACCAGCAGCAGCCCCAGTGGGCAGCCGTCTGAGCCTGCAGGGGAAGGGCTGGAGCCTCCACCCACCACTGCCAGCTCCACCAGCAGCACCACCACTACCACCACTGGGCAGCCATCACCGCTGGCGGACAGTGTGTAGTCCTGAGTCCATAGGCTGTTCTGTGGCCTGGCCCCAGCAAATCATGTGGGTCTGACATCCAGCTGAGAGACAGTGACCTTGCACTGCCCAAGATCTGCATCACTGGGCACAATGCCCCATCCAGAACCAGTGGAGAAGCCATCTACTCACCCCATCCTCCCCAGGTTGAAACTCACTGGGCACAATGCCCCCTCCAGAGCCAGTGAAAGAAGCCATCCACTCACCCCATCCTCCCCAAGATGAAGCTCACTGGGCACAGTGCTCCCTCCAGAACCAGTGGAAGAAGCCATCCACTCACCCCATAGTCCCCAGGATGAAACTCACTGGGCACAGTGCCCCGTCCAGAACCAATGGGCAAGTCACCCACTTGAGAGACTGTGGTCTTGCACTCCCCAGGGCAGCGCGCAGGGCATGTTGCCCCCTCCAGAGCCAGTGGGCTAGTCACCCACTTGAGAGACTGTGGCACTGCACTCCCCAGGACAGAGTGATGGGCATGTTGCTCCCTCCAGGAACAGTGGCGTTGTACCATCTCCCGGCTGAGGTGCCACCCCATTCTCTGTCCCCCTGAGGTGCCTGGCTATTTTTGACCTGATGCCCCTGCAGTGTTCTCTCCGTGTTGTTGCTGGAGTGAGGTGGGGCCTTGGACTATATGATGTGGCCCTGTGGCCCACAGACATTGAAGACTGGGCAGTGTCCCTACATTTGTAAATATATATATACTTGTTGCTTTGGATGCACGTTTTGCTACTATATTTATCTTATTGCACTCACTTTAGTCACTTTAGTCAATTAATTTTGTCGTTGCATTATTCCTGAGGGGTACGGGGAGAATATGTAATGTTTGTGCATCTGCTTGTATGTATGGTGTTGGGGTGGGGGTGTTGCGTGTGTGTGTCACTTACTTTTTCCTCCCATCCTCCCCTGTGTGCTAGGCGTAAGTACTCGCCGAGGTTGTCTTTGCCGGCATTAGTATTCGTAGTGGAGCAGAAGGTAGAAGATCATGGGGAACACATGCAAGGCAGGCTCCATAGCGGCGTGGTTCTTCCTTGAGTGTCCAGAGGTGTTGTTTCCCTTCTGTGCAGTGTTCCCGCCAGGCTTTTGATGTTATTGGTACCGCCCCGGAAAAGGTGGAGTATTGGTGTGTCATAATACAGTGGGCGGAACATTGTCTTCCGCCTGGCTGTAGGTGGTTACCGCCATGGTGCCTGTTGATTTTGCCCTGCCGGTCGGTGTGTTAAAGTGGCTGTCTGTCTGAGCGGTTTACGCCATTGTCATATTTTCATATTTATTACCGCCGGCCTGTTGGCGGTAATACCGCTACTTTATCACCAACCGCCAGGGTTGTAATGAGGGCCATAATCTTTTGTTTGCACTAATTCTACAGAAATATAGCCTTTATTTCTGGGTGATCATAGTAGTCTGTAAGGAGATGCACCATCCGATTCTGTTACCAAGCTCTGAGGAGAAAAAGGACCGTATGGTGGCCTCTTAAGGAGGCTAACCATTCACCTTTTCTACCAAAATCTGTGAATTATAGTAATCTCTTAAGGAGACTGTCCATCCAACTCTAGTGGCCTCACAAGGAGACTAACCTACTTCTGTTCCTACAGAAGAACCATCTGACTCTGCTACCAAGAACTGTGAGCACGTTTGACCTTATTTGGTCTTTTATAATGTAATTTATAAGAGGACGTGATAGAGGTTCGATGGACCTTTTGACTACGCTTGGAGTGATTCCACTATGAGCTTCACATCTAAACGACAATCCTTTCAACATAATCAATAAACAAACATTTCAGCTGGTGTCAATAATCTTTACACACCATGACCCATTAGGCCATGAGTATTCACACCTTTATGTAAAAGTTAGAAAGTTTATTGTCACATAAATTAATCTCAAAACCAAATGATAAACATACATGAATAACACCCGCTGACCAAATCTTGTGAAGAATCTCAATTTAGCCAAAGCATTAACAATTAAGCATTCAAGAGTCACAATATAAATTAACAGCAAAAATAACTGTGCAATAGAAATTACATACATCTAGACTCAACAGGTGAAATACATCAATTCCTGGTTAATTGCAATTTGTTAACATTTCCAGGGCTCCCTAACCAACCTTCTGATTAGAATAGCATGGTTGGGCTTCATGCAAAACAATTTAGTTAAAGTTAATTTGGAAACACATCTAAACTATGGCTCTATCAAAATAGCGGTTGGCACCTAGAAACAAAGAACAACACCTACAACAAGGACAATAGCAGTTTGTTATACCTCTCCTCAATATGGATCAACAAGCTGTGAATCTCTTTGTTAGTTGGACATCCGTCTGGTCACCTTCAGCAACGGGGCAGTGACAGACACAGGGGACTCTAAGCTATCTGACCATTTAAGAAACAATTTCTAAGGGATCAGCATCCAATATTTGAAAGTTGAGAAATAAAGTCATCAGGAACTTATTCAGCTCCTCAAACAACACCACTACAGGGAAAATCAGAATAGAAAAGAGCTCTCTTTCCTCTGTGCAGTCGGGCTAAGTTAGAATTTCCTAAAGGACCTTCCCACCTTGTCATTGGTCAGAAAATCATATGTTTACAGTTAGAGCAAAAGAAACTAAAATCCTAATCTAAGATATAACTAAACTGTCTTTCAAACAGTGATGATTGGCTCCTCTTCTCCTGATCCCATCGTCAGACTTGTAAGGTAACTTTATTGTTGCAATCCATACTCCAGTCAATGCATCCATTGTTGGTTCCTGGGAACATCACTGTCTCATGCATCAAACTTTACAAAGTTGCAATTTCTAATACAAGACATTCTAGCAATCAGTTCTCATGAGAACGTTAAAGACATCTGCAAAATGTTTGGTCAGCACGCTGTGAACAATAAAATAATTATTTCCCAGGTCATACATTTCCCACTATTTTATTAAACATTGCAGCTTAATATGAGGTTGTGCAGACTAGGCCCAAAGTTCGCTAACCTAAGGCCTATGGTAAAATAAGCAAATACACAGCGTTAAATCATTAATATGAGATATTACTACAATTTTCTTTACACATGCATTTCAACTAATAATAATATTAATTTACTAAAAGCATTACGTATTTAATGACGGACACTCAAGTGGTCACATTTTCCAAGTCGCACACTTTTTTTCTATATTACCTTAATTCTATGCAAATTCTTAACCCATAACAAATGAAAATTATAGGTAATTAATTTAGCTTTCAAAATGCCATACAGTTAATAACTGTTGTTTGGCACAATAATATATATTTTCAAGCAAGGGAGCAGTCAGAAAATGAAAATACCCCCACTTCGAACCAAAGCTCTTATGGCACCAAGCAAACAAAGCAAGTCATAACAACCCTCTCCAGAAGAGATTTCTTGTCTCTTCCATCGATCTATCCATTCATCCTTTCATCCTGCCGTCCACCTGCTGATAGCCACCATTTAACCTTTATATTTTGTCATCTATTCAGTCTCATCCATCATTCAGTCTTCACCATTACATCTGTCCACCTTTCATATCCAAACCTATCCATCCATTTATCCATCCTTTTACTCATCCATCTTCAATTACCCTTTCACTCATCCATCCATCCTTTCGCTCCTCCATCCATCAACTGTTTCATTCCATCTATCCTCCTTTTCATTCATCCATCCACCCTTCTGTCCTTTCATCCTCCCTTCCTCCCTTTCATTCATTCATTCATCCATTCTTTAACTGATCCATCCATCCACCCTTTTGTCCATCCATCCATCCATCCATCTTCACTCATCCATCCATTGCTTCACTCATCCATCCTTACATCCATCCTTTCTTTCATGCATCCATACATTCACTCTTTCACCCACCCATCTATCCAGCCTTTCACTCGCACACCCATCCATTGATCTATTGCACACCTATCCATCCATCCTTTCACTCACTCAACCTTTGTTTATGAACCTTTGTCACCGAGTTGCAGACAAACGAGGTCAATCAAAAAATCCATGCCCCCGCTGTAGCTTCTAAAGTGGCAGTTCACAATGTTCTATTACTTACCAGTAATCTTCATTACTCCTGGTCTTGTTGTCCTCGTCCCATTCATCACTATGTGGAGATAACTATTTCCACGACAGAAAAAAAGTACATGAGGAATGCTGGGATATCCCCTCCCCAGCCCCTCTCTCTGGTAGTACATAAGCTGTACTTACCTAGCATTCCGCCTGCACTATCAAGTCCCCAATAGAAGGCCGGCTGGACAGGAGGGAGGGAGGGGCGTGATGAATGGGACGAGGACAAAAGGACCAGGAGTAATGAAGGTTACCGGTAAGTAATAGAACATTACCCCCAGGTCCCTTCAGTCCTCGTCCCATTCATCACTATGTATGACAAACATCCAGTGACCAGAGCACCCCACAGAGATGGCCAGAAACCCGGGAAGCCCCCGTACCGGAGAACCGGGCAAACCAGAAACCAACCAAGAGCCACCGCAGAAGCAGCACGGAAGGCAACCGACAGAAATGGGAAACAACCAATGACCACCAACACAAAACACCTTGGGAATGAGATCCCAAACGCCAGAGCAAAAAGGACCACAAAAACAACCCAAGGCCCGTACCGGAAGGGAGGCATACACGAGGCAACAACGGCCCCAGAGGGAAGAACGACAGATACCACAGCCTGGGGACTGCCTGGACACCCACTCCCCATGCTCCATCTACAGATATCAGTCAGAAATAGAGGAAGCAGACCCAGGAGAGAGGAAGAAAGAAAAGCGAGGAAGGAAGAGCTCAGCAGCCGAACACCGCCGACGCAACAAAAGACAGTGGGCGGAGAAGAAAACACCCAGCAGAGGGCATCCTGTGGACAACACCAGGCCACTGGAAGCCCAAGAGAGAAAGAGACAACACCCCCGCCCTCAGAGAGAGAGAGAGAGACGGAGAGAGAGAGAGAGAGAGCGAGAGAACCATAAAATGAGACCCCTGTAGACCAGCGGGAAACCACCACAGAGGGACAAAAAAAACACCAGACAACACGACCAATGCTCCGAAGCGGCACCAAAGAGAAGGTCTATTAGAAAGGATCAGCGGGCAGGAAAGGAGAAAGCCCAATGGAGGCCCACTCCCAAGCAAAGGAACAGGCCACTGCATGGGGAAGAGAAGGAGGGACCGGAAGCCAGTGAACCCCAGCAATGGAAAGGCCAACCAGGGACAAGAAGACGAGACAGGGTGCCAGAGCCACTATGAACAGCAAGACAAAAAGCAGAGAGGGAGGACCCTACGAGAGACCGAAGAACCCACAAGGGCGAAGTGGGCAGTGCCAACAGCCGCAGCAACAGGACACTGGCGAACAAGCCCAGAGCCTGAGCCGGAAAGGAGACCCCAACACCGAGAGGGAAACCATTCCAAAAAAGCTGACTCCCAACAAAGCAGGGGTGAAAAAAAAAAAGGCCCCAACCTGAAGGAGCCCCAAACGCCACCAAAAAACAGAAGGGGACGCCAATGGACCAGAGAAAACAGGTCACGAGGGAGCCAAGTGGACCAAGAAAGGCGCAAGAGACAACCCCAAAGAAGATGAATCAGCAATGGAGCCACCACTCCCCAGAACACAAACGGCAGAGAGGAGAGAGCAAAAAACAAGGAAAACCAAAAGCCCACACCAGGCCAAGAATCCCACAGGGAAGAGCCCCACAGCTTCAAAAACGTGGAAGACACCACCGGAAAAGGACATGGTGAGCAAGCTCAGAGCTGGCAAAAACAGCATCCCAAGCGAAAAAAAACCCTGCCAACAGAGGCCCCAGCAAGAATGGAGGAAACCCCAATCTGCAAAGAAAAACGGGAAACCTCCAACAGGAGGAGACCACAGAAGGGAAGAACACCCTGTGGGAGGGGCAGCAATGCCCCAGGAAGGAAGGGCAAAGAGCAGAATGCAACACAGAGGTGGAGGAAGGCAACAGAACCCATACACCAGAACAGCCAGAGCCAGGCTGCGGAACAATCCAAGAGCAACCCCCGCCCCAAGAGGCAGGGTGGAACCCCACACTAGGGGCGGGCACGCAGGAGACCGTGCACCACCTCGGGGAACAGAAGACGGACGGACCAAAAGCATACACCACCAAGAAGGAGGCAGGAAGGAGAAACACCAAAACAAAGAGGACGGCACTCCCAGAGGGAAGACCCAGAAGGAAGACCCACCCGACCGGCCACAACAGAGCAGGCCAGAAAGGAAAAACCATACGGGAGCACAGCCCACCAGAAAAAAGGGCGGGCATAGGGAACGCAACCAAAAAGACACACTATAAAGAACCTCAACCGACATGCAAAAAATGGACGGGGACCAAGTCCAACATGCCACAGGGGAATCCCAAAAAGACAGTAGGAGTCCAACAGCGCAAGGCAGTAACAGGCGGTGCCCTAGTGCTGCACCAACCAGAGAGGACCCCTTGAAAAAAACACCCCACTATAGAACGCAGCACGAATATCCATGTCATCCCAGCCCAGGGGCCATGAAAAACCACCATGTAGCAGACCAAGTGGTAACAGATGTGTAGCCGAAGTGAACACTGAGAGAGAAAGACTGGGAGGGGGGAAAGAAAAAGCCAGAGCCACAAAGGGTGAAGAGTGAGAGACCGAGCCCAACCCAGAACCAGAAAGGACGCGGCAACAAGAAACAGAAAACAGAACTACCACCCAGCCATGCGCGGCCAGGAAGAACCATAAGGCCAGGAAAGTGAAAACCTGGCACCACCAGGGGCCAACAGGAGTAAAAGGGAAAGAACCCTGTGCTCCCAGAATGAGCAAGCGGAAAAGACAGGCAGGGCACCAGAACTGACCCACCAGAAAAAGAAGAATAGGAGGGTCCGTGGCCAAAAACGCCCCACCCCAGACCGCCACACAAAGAAGACACAGGAAACTAGGCAGACACCCCCACCTATAACGGGAATACCTGCGGAACGAGGAGAACGGCAACCGGCAGAGAATGACCCCATAGCCCACGGGGGGAGCCAGCAGCACGAAAACCCCTGCCAAAGGCAAACAGGGACCCACAGGCCAGGAAAGAGGCAATGAAAACCAAGAAGGCAAATGGATGGCAGGGCAGTACACAGGCCCACCAGACACTGCCAAAGCCACCAGAACTAACCCCGTGGACGACAACCACCACAAGGAGGGAAGAAACCACAGAAACTGAGGATAGACTGTCCCTGGCCCGAGCGCTTGCTGTGCAGACCAGAGAGATCACTGCCCCACCCGCAAAGTCCCCCAGATGGACACCCACTAGGGGTGGGGGGGGGCAGCACAACAAGAAATGTGACCCTGCACAAAAGAAATAAAGGGGGACACCACAACCAACAGACCGCAACCAGAACCGGCCCCCGCATGCTCCCCATGGATCATAGCACCCTGGGGGAGGGGTGAGCCCCTGCTCCGGGTCTAGCCGGAGAAGACAGAGTGGGTGCATAGGCCCCAGCTGGCGCCAGCCCACCCTGCAGGAAGTAGACCGCCAGGCCAATGTCCACAAGGCAGGGCCCCTGAAAGAAAGAGAACAATGGAGGCAAATAGTGGCCAACCCAGAACGCAAGGGTCGGGAAACAGGAGGAAGACATCATCGGAGAGAACAACATCTGTCATGGACAGAAACACAGAAGCCGCTAAGAGGTATTCATCTCCGGAACCTCAGGCTGCCCATCCAGAAAGCATGCAGCCTCGCGCAAGCGTGGGAACAACAGTGCCTGGACAGGAAGTCAGGCAAGCACCAGGCGATCTGCATGCACCACGCGTCTCCCAGCCACCCAGCTGGCCAGGAGACGAGAAAAGCGAAACGCCAGCAACCGGAACATGACCAACAGCCCTCCCTGGGAGGGCCCAACAACAGGACCACGTCGCCCCCGAAGGCAGGAGCCCAGAAGCAGGAACCTTAGGATCCAGCCGGAAAAGGCAGCACCACAACAGCGAACCATTCCAACAAGGGCCCGCCCAGCGGCCTTTAAGAGGAAAACAGCAGCGCACTCCAGCAAGCCCAGCAGACTGGAGAGAGCGCACTCCAAACCACCATCACCCAAGCCCAGCAGTGACACCATCCTCACGTCATTTTGGACTGTGGGAAGACAGAAAAAAAGAACAGGCAGAATGCTGGGTAAGAACAGCTTATGTACTACCAGAGGGAGGGGCTGGGAAGGGGATATCCCAGCATTCCTCATGTTCTTTGTTTCTGTTGTGGAGATAGTTATCTCCACATAGTGATGAATGGGATGAGGACTGGAGGGACCTGGGGGTAATGTCCCTGTTCTCGAGTGTGTAAACACACAGAAAGTAACAAGAAGGCATGCATACTCAAAGAGCTCCACGCATTTCCTTTAAAATACCTCCTAAGAGTGTCTCGATTCTCTACCTCTATTTCCTGCTTGTCTCTCACACAAAACATGTGCACACAAGCAGGCAAACACACAGACATAAGCAGACAACATACGACTCAGGTGGGATTAAAGTCATTTTAAACTCTATTGTATCCGTGGCTTTCTTAATTTGCGCTCCCAGCAGTTTGCATTGATTCCTGTTTTTGCTCAAATGCACACAATAGTGTGAACTTCATTGACAGCACAGGGCATGAATAGCCATGTTCTGCTTGTGAATGAAATACATTTTTTGATTTTTTTTCAGAGACTTTCCCATATGTAACACTTTTTTTGCTAAATGTCTTTTACAAATGAAGGTGGCCCGAAAGATAAGTGTGCAGGACACCCTTGTTACTTGCTTTCTTTCACATAGATTAACTTGTAAATAAATGCTTGCCTATTTTCAATGTGGGATGCGTGGGAGGTGGGGCGCATGAAAGTTTAGGAGGGCGCTTGCGGACTGCACTTAGGCCCTCATTACAACATTGGCGGTAAATCCCGCTTACAGAAGACAGCCAACACACCGCTGCGGTGATGGAATTCCGCTACAGCTATTACGACCCACATCCCGGAATCTGCCAAAATCCAGACACCCACAGAAGTCCGCCACACCAAAGGTCAGTGATAAACTGGCGATAACAAAACCTCCAAAGTCACGCCAACAGGAATCCGCCCACACTATCATGACCCACGAATCCACGAGGCGGTCTTTCAACCGCGGTATTCCATTGGCGGTACACACCGCCGCGCTCAAAGTACACACACATTTACAAAACACAACCACATTGGGCAAATCGAAATACACACACCTGATACACATACACACACCACTCCCACACACTCAATACAATATAAAACACACACTCACATCACCCACAAACCCCTACGACAAAAATTGAGAGAGAAGCCCAGAGAGAGACACCATCATCAACAACACTAGCATCCACTGGCACACAACACCATCACTCACACAACATCCACGCACCTCAGACAACACACACAAACACATCCCCTCACACATCACAACCAACACCACCTCACACATCACCCACACCACACCATGGCACCGCAAAGACTCCCCAGGTTCTCTAAGGAGGAGCTCAGAGTCATGGTGGAGGAAATTGTCCGGGTAGAGCCACAGCTATTCGGATCACAGGTGCAGCACACCTCCATAGCTAGGAAGATGGAGCTATGGCGCAAAATCGTAAAAAGGGTCAACGCAGTGGGACAGCATCCAAGAACTAGGGATGACATCAGGAAGAGGTGGAACGACCTACGGGGGAAGGTGCGTTCCGTGGTCTCATGACACCAGATTGCAGTTCAGAGGACTGGCGGCGGACCCCCCACCTCCTCCCCCACAACTAACAACATGGGAGGAGCAGGTCTTGCCTATACTGCATCCCGAGGGCCTCGCAGGAGTAGCAGGAGGAATGGACTCTGGTAAGTCAAAACTTAACTGTTACATTCCCCACCCTACCTGTATGCCATCACATGCCCCACCCTCACCCCATCACACCTCACAAATGTCCCACTATCACAACCCACACATCCCAACACCAAGCCCTGCATGGAACACCAAAGCATGGTCACCCATCACCAAAGCATATCCACTACCGATACCCACACAGATCCCCAAACCAATTATCACACAAGGTCCTACACAAGAATGCAAGCACTGGAGTACAGGGTCACCCATTGCACACGATGGCACACACAAATGCAGTAATCATGCCTTTACACCCCTGCAGGACCCCTACCCAACGTCACCGGACAGGAGGTTCCAGACATGTCCACTCCCCCCACAGAAGAGGCCCACAGTGATGACAGCAGCTCTGTCCAACTGGATCAAGATGACCAGCCCGGCCCATCTGGGACCTCGGGACTGTCGGTTCCCCTGACACTCACCCAGCGGGCCCATCCCTCTGTCCCCAGGACACGTCAAGCAGCAGTGTGTCCACCACTACAGGGAACCCAGGCAAACCCACCACCTCAAGAAAATCAGGGATCTGGGGGCAGTGGCAGTGGGCACACGGTACAGGGGACAGAGGCACAGGAAAACAGGGGAACTGGGAGGACTCCTGTGCGACATGGGGAGGACAGGCCCAGGGAACCCACTCTCCTCGAGGCCCTCTCCAACATCATGGGAGCGTACCATCATTCCCAGGAGGCGATGGCAATGGTACTGGCCAAGTTTCAGGAGACCCAGCGGCTGCAGGAGGAACAGTATCTGGGGATCAGGGAGGAACTTAAGTCCATCAACACCACCCTGGTCACCATTGTAGGGGTGCTGAAGGACCTTGTGAACACCAGGAGGGACACTGTGGTACAACAAGGGGCCCCTGACACTAGCCTCGATGATGAACAGCCCACCACCTCCGCCGGCGCTAGTGGACAGGAGGCACCGCCACAGGACCACGACACCAGCACCCCACCCCGTGCAGATGGAGAACCACCCCGCAAACGGTCCTTGAGATCCAGGACAAAGACAGAGAACAATGCCAAGACCCCAGCCAGGAAATGAGACCCCCCCGAATGTCATCCTTCTGTCCCACTTTGTCACCCTGTCCATCCATCAACTGCCCTAGCTCCACTTCCTTTGCCCCTTTGGACAATGCAGCTGTGAAACAAATTGACTGGACTCTGCCATGGACAATCCTCCACCATCGCCCCTGCCCATTTTACCACACCCTCCACTATTTTGCACTGAAATAAACACCCTTGAATCACAAAACAAGCTGGAGTCAGTCTGTGCTTTCACAAACCTGTATTTGCAATAACTATGGAATATAGCAATGTCAATTGTATTGTCGACATACTGATGTAACACAGCTCTAGTCCATGAGGTAATATAGCAGAGGTCACACAGTGGGACCCACATCTGTGAAGTGGAAAGGCAAAGTGACAAGTCAATGTCCAGACACTGGGTTAAAGTGACAGACATATGATGGGTCTAACAATTGTATGAGAGGTGTGAGGCAGTGACATCTTCTTACCTGTGTCTCAATGGAAGTATTGCTGGATAACGTTGTTTCTGTTGTCGATATCCTCTTCTTCTGCCTCCTCTTCTTCACTGTCCACAGGCTCCACAGCTGCCACAGGACCCCCATCTGGACCATCCTCCTGCAGAAAAGGCACCTGTTGTCGCAAAGCCTGGTTGTGCAGCATACAGCAGGCCACGATAATCTGGCACACCTTCTTTGGTGAGTAGTAGAGACAACCACCTGTCATATGGAGGCATCAGAACCTGGCCTTCAGGAGGCCGAAGGTCCTTTCAATCACTCTCCTAGTTCGCCCATGTGCCTCATTGTAGCGTTCCTTTGCCCTTGTCCTGGGATTTCTCGCTGAGGTCAGTAGCCATGACAGGTTGGGGTACCCAGAGTCACCTGCAAATGTCGAGGGACAACTGTTAGACACACACTAACCCTTAGGGACAACCCCAGACCCAGACAACTATTCACAGGGTATAGGGTCCTTGTCCTCACCTATTAGCCACACACAGTGCCTCTGGAGTTGCCCCATCACATAAGGGATGCTGCTATTCCTCAGAATGTAAGCGTCATGCACTGAGCCAGGAAACTTGGCCTTCACATGGGAGAGGTACTGGTCGGCCAAACACACCATCTGCACATTCATTGAATGGTAGCTCTTCCGGTTTCTGTACACCCGTTCACTCCTGTGGGGGGGGGGGTACCAAGGCCACATGTGTCCCATCAGTGGCACCTATGATTTTGGGGATATGTCCCAGGGCATAGAAGTCACCTTTCACTGTAGGCAAATCCTCCACCTGAGTGAAAACGATGTAGCTGCTCATGTGTTTAAGCAGGGCAGACAGCACTCTGGACAAAACGTTTGAGAACATAGACTGGGACATCCCTGATGCAATGGCCACTGTTGTTTGAAATGACCCACATGCCAGGAAATGGAGTACTGACAGGATCTGCACTAGAGGGGGGGATTCCTGTGGGATGGCGGATTGCTGACATCAGGTCTGGCTCCAACTGGGCACACAGTTCATGGATTGTTGCACGATCAAGTCTGTAGATGACTATTACGTGTCTCTCTTCCATTGTCGACAGGTCCACCAGCGGTCTGTACACCAGAGGATGCCGCCATCTCACCACCTGCCCCAGCGGACGTGCCCTATGGAGGAAAACACCGAGCAGAGAGTCAGCCAACACTGAGGTATTACTACATGTCATTAGCAAACACTTGTAAATCCGCAATGTGGCTGTTACTGTGTGTATGCAAGGCCTAGATAGGTGTGACGCAGTTAATATTAATGCCATGTGGCCCCCTGAAATGGCGGCTGCCTGACCTGTAAGGTGGGACAAGGGGATATGAGGTAACTGCGCTGACGTTGTACACCGTCGCGGTGGGCGGTCGAAGACTGCAGCGCAATCCTGCATTGGTTAATATTGAACCCTATGGGTCCCAGGAGCCAATGACGATGTACGACAGCGGTGACGGTACGCACCGCCGCGGACGTGACCGCCATTTTCTGTCTGTTCACTCACATGATATCTGACCTTCGACAGGAGAGGACCTACACTGCAAGTGCTGCTGTGACCTAAGTCTTGAAGCGACGATGGCTCATGTGTCTGGGGAAAGGGCCCCTGCCTTCACTTCGGAGGAGTTGGAGAAGTTAGTGGATGGGGTACTCCCCCAGTACACGCTACTCTACGGTCCTCCAGACAAACAGGTGAGTACACTGTGAGCATGCTGCATGGGCAATGCCTTTTTGGAGTGGTGTGGATGGAAGATACATGGGGGGGACTGAGGCCTGCATGTGCGGACGGTGAGTGCATGTGCGTCAGGGCAAGGGTGGGAACGTGGGCCAATGACTGTGACGGTCTGGATGGTTGATGTTTTTCCTTTTCCCCTGTACTATTCCTCTAGGTTAGCGCCCACCAGAAGAAGGTTATTTGGCGTGCCATCGCCAAGGACGTCCGGACCCTGGGGGTCCATCATACACGGAGCACCCACTGCCGTAAAAGATGGGAGGACATTCGCCGCTGAAGCAAGAAGACGGCGGAGGCCCAGCTGGGGATGACCTCCCAACGTGGGAGGGGTGCCCGTCGCACCATGACCCCCCTGATGTTCCGGATCCTGGCGGTGGCGTATCCGGAGTTGGATGGGCACTTGAGGGCATCACAGCAGCCACAAAGGGGTGAGTACCGTCACATCCATCTGAATCTGCGCGCTTTACGAGGTGTCTGGGTGGGGGAGGTGGGCAGTGGGTTACCCTAGGCCAGGGCGAGCATTGTAGGCAAGGGCCCTTTGTGAGGCAGGCTATGTGGCACCCCAACCCCACCAGTGGTAAGAGTCATCTACACCTAGTCAGGCTACTGTGGCTTCCATTTGTGCAGCAATCGGTCATAGGCCTTGCACCCCATGGGCATGTGATTAATCTAGGAACTCTAAGTGCGTGGCGTAGTGGAGAGGGCTGCTGTGTCTGTAGTGTCCGCCAATGGTAGTGGTATTGCATGCACTAAACATGTCTTTCTTCTGTATTTCCCCCACCCTTTTTGTGGTCTCTCTGTTCTTGTGTGCAATAGCATCATCAGGCGGAGGAGCAGTGGCACCGGAACAGGAGGGAGCTGCATCCCACTTGGCCCTGGAGGGCGAGACAACGGAGTCTGAAGCCACCAGTGGGACGGAGGGCGAGGGGAGCTCCATGGCGGGGACAGGAGGTGACATCAGCAACAGCAACTCCTCCTCTGATGAGAGCCCCTCTGTGCCCCCCGCATCAACAGGTACAGCTGCCACCCCCCCCTACCAGCACCGGCCTCCCAGCAGCCTGTCAGCGTGTGTCCCGTGGCCGCTCACACAGGAGGGTGGGCATCTCCTTCGCCCCAGGCACCTCAGGCCCTGCCCCAGTCAGCCCTGCTGCCCTCAGTGAGGAGGCTATTGACCTCCTGAGATCCCTCACTGTTGGGCAATCTACCATCCGGGGTGTCGAGAGGCATTTGCAACAAACACATGCATACCTGGAGGGCATTCATTCTGGCCAGGCAGCCCAACAGAGAGCATTTCAGGCTCTGGCCTCAGCACTGATGGCGCCATTGTCCCTGTGTCCAGCCTCCCCCTCCAACTTCCTCCACCCAGACACAATCCCTTGTACCTCAGCCTATCCCAAGCATACCATCAGACCAACATGCACACACCTCATCACACAAGGATGGCTCTGGCAAACATAAGCACCACACATCCCACAGGCACTCACACAAGCATCATTCCCATGCAGACATACCAACATCCACTGCCTCCACTGTGTCCCCCTCCTCCACGTCTCCCTCCTCCCTCCTTGTCTCGTCTCCACTCACACCTGCATGCACAACATCTTCAGCCACTACCTCCATCACCAGCACGCCCATCACCACACACCGCTCACGTGCACTCACCACGCCACTACCATTCACACAACCCCTGTGTCCTCTACCAGTGTGTCTGTGAGCCCTCCTCTCAAAGTACACAAACGCAGGCACAAACCCACCCAACAGCCATCCACCTCACAACAGCCTCCAGCCCATGCACCTTCACCCAAATTCAGCAATCGTACACCTCCTACAACCACTACCTCTTCCTCCACTCCCAAACCCACTCCATCTACCCGTCCCAGTGTGTGTAAAAACTTTTTCCTGTCTAACATTGACCTCTTCCTTACACCTCCCCACCGTCCGTCCCCTAGGGCCAGGCTTTCCAGGTCCCAACCCAGCACCTCAGCCACCACATCACCGGGCACAGTGGTCCCAGCAACAGCAGGCTTTTGGAGTGCGCCAAGCATCAGGGCAGCCAGTGTGCCACGGAGCGAGGGAAAGGACATTCCGCCACCTGCAAAAGTAAAAAAGTTGCCCACATCCCGGAGGGAGAAGGCAAAAACACCTGCCCCCAAGGGCTCAGGGAAAACAAAAGGGGATAGTGGCAAGACAGCTGCGCCACAATCCAAGGTGGGGAAGGGCCAGAAAATCAAGGGCAGGTCAGGAGAGGGCATGGTGGTACCGACTATGGGACCAGTGTCACACCTTCTGTCCACGTCGACGCCAACCGGTACGGCAGAGAAGACCGCCTCCTGCACCGCCACCTGCACCGCCACATGCACCGCCACATGCACCGTCACCAGCACCGCAGTCCCTGAGCCCACCACCATCACCGCAGTCCCTGAGCCAGCCACCAGCATCGCCGCCACAGAGCCGGCCACCAGCATTGCCGCCACAGAGCCCGCCACCAGCACCGCCACCACAGAGTCCGCCGCCAGCACCGATGCCACAGAGGCCGCTGCAAGCAACGCTGCCACAGAGTCCGCCACCAGCACCGATGCCACAGAGGCCGCCGCAAGCCCCGCTGCCACAGAGTCCGCTGCCAGCACCGATGCCACAGAGGCCACCGCAAGCACCGCCGCTACTAACACTGCCGCAAGCACCGCCATAGGCCCCGCGACGTCCTGAGCCAATGGCTCCACCGCAGACATGGATGCCATCCCCAGTGGTCAGTCGACCGAGCCTGGTGGTCAGTTCCAGGAGCCTGGCCAGCTTCCATGATGCAACACCTTCAGCGGAGAAAGGCATCCACTACCTCTGTCCTTGGCAGGATGAAGCACTCTGGGCACAAAGCCCCCTCCAGAACCAGTGGAGAAAGCCATCCACTACCTCTGTCCTTGGCAGGATGAAGCACTCTGTGCACAAAGCCCCCTCCAGAACCAGTGGAGTATCACATCCACTACCTCTGTCCTTGGCAGGATGAAGCACTCTGGGCACAAAGCCCCCTCCAGAACCAGTGGAGAAAGGCATCCACTACCTCAGTCCTTGGCAGGATGAAGCACTCTGGGCACAAAGCCCCCTCCAGAACCAGTGGAGTATCACATCCCCTACCTCTGTCCTTGGCAGGATGAAGCACTTTGGGCACAAAGCCCCCTCCAGAACCAGTGGAGTATCACATCCCCTACCTCTGTCCTTGGCAGGATGAAGCACTCTGGGCACAAAGCCCCCTCCAGAACCAGTGGAGACTGTTATCCACTTGAGAGACTGTGGCCTTGCACTCCCCAGGATAATGCAGTGGGCAAACTACCCACTGGAGAGACTTGAGAGACTGTGGCTTTGCACTCCCCAGGATAATACAGTGGGCAACCCACCCACTGGAGAGACTTGAGAGACTGTGGCTTTGCACTCCCCAGGATAATGCAGTGGGCAAACCACCCACTGGAGAGACTTGAGAGACTGTGGCTTTGCACTCCCCAGGATGCAGCAGTGGGCAACCCACCCACTGGAGAGACGTGAGAGACTGTGGCGTTGCACTCCCCAGGATGAAGCAGTGGGCATGGAGCCCCCTCGTGGAGCAGTGGCATCGTGCACTCATCCGGCTGAGGTGCCCCCCTTTTCCTTCCCCCTGAGGTGCCTGTTTCATTTCGATCTGATGCCCCTGCAGTGTTCTCTCCATTTGATGTCTGGTATCGAGTGTGGGCCTCACCCATGCAATTTGGGCCCAGTGGTCCACGGACAATAATTGGTGCACTATCCGGACTTGTGTAGTTGGTGTACATATTTGTATATACTGTATTTCGAGTTTTGACTACTGGTTTTTTCATGATTACAATCGTTCAACTCATTTCCTTTTGTCCTTGCTTTCTTGAAAGGGAGGTGGAGGGGTGTTATTCTAATGTTGCAGCATGTATTTTTGTGTATGGTGTTGTGGGTGAGGGTGGGGGTGTTGCATGTTGCGTGTGTGTGTCACTCTCTTTTCCCTCCCCCTACCCTGTGTTGTAGGTGCAGAACTCACTGTAGTCGTCGCCGCGTCTTTGTTGCTCCTGATAGAGGAGCAGGAATACCATTGCAAGGAGTATTTGGAGTTCTGGCTCCTTGGCATCCTGGTTCCTCGTGGGGTGTGGAGAGGTGAGTGTTTTGCCTTCCAAGTCCTGTTTCCGACGTTTTTTTGTTCGCGTTGGTTCCGCCCCGGAAAAGGTGGTGGATTGGCCTCTCATAATAGTGTGGGCGGTACATTGTCTTCCGCCTGTCTGTTGGCGGTGACCGCAGCGATGTTTGTTTTTACCGCCGTGGCGGTCGGAGTGTTAAAGTGGCTGTCTATGTTGGCGGTTTCCGCCACTTTAACACCGACCGCCAGGGTTGTAATGAGGGCCTTAGTCTGATGTATTAGCATTACTAAGATGAAACAGTTCTGAATGTGAATGAAATACATTTTTTGAATTTTTATACTTAACACCTTGCAAAATTCCTCTACTTTGCTGAGTCAATTTAATTTGTGAAACTGCCCTTTAAGAAACAAAGTACAAAACCACATTTCAGACTCAGCTTCAGCCTAGCATAAGGGGATCTGATGCAATATTTAATATTTATGGCCCATTCCCTGTCAAGCACCGTGTATATATATATATATATATACGATCTTTTCACAGGAAAGAGCCAGCCACATTGTAACACAATTTAACAATGCTTGGTTTTCACTTTGATGTGTAAAGCTTATGCTTTATTTAATGTCGTCTGTGGCAACTTGTTTTGAAGTGTTGGATACATTTAAAGGCACTGTTTATGAAAGCTTTTGTGTTTATGTATAGCTAAACAATAATTATGGATTCCGTCTGTAGATGTGCCTTTTTGGAACACATATATCACTGGGTATAAACGATTTCCTCATTTGTCCTTACAGGCACTAGGGCCATGACTTGAATGGTGCAGCAGGTACAGTGGCACTGGGGCCAAAAACTATACAAAACCCATTGAACATCGATTATTGCTATATTATACTTATAAACAAGCAGTCACAAGTGCAGTTATCTTGCAGGCACTAGGGCCATGATTTGAATGGTGCAGCAGGTGCAGTGGAACAGGGGTCAAAAGCTCTAGGAAACCCACTAAACACTGATTATTGCTATATTTGACTACTAAACAAGCAGTCACAAAAGCAGTTATCTTGCAGGCGCTAGGGCCATGATTTGAATGGTGCAGCAGGTGCAGTGGCACAGGGGCCAAATGCTGTAGGAAACCCACTGAACACTGATCATTGATATATTTGACTACTAAAAAAGTAGCCACGAGTGCAGTTACCTTGCAGGCATAAGGGCCATGATTTGAATGGTGCAGCAGGTGGAGTGCCACAGGGGCCAAAAGCTCTAGGAACCCCACTGAACACTGATTATTGCTATATTGTATCACTAAACTAGCAGTCTTAACTGCAGTTACCTTACAAGCACTAGGGCCATGATTTGAATGGTGCAGCAGGTGCAGAGGCACGGCGGGGGAGGGCAAAAGCTCTAGGAAACCCACTGACACCAATTATTGCTAGATTTCACTACTACTCCAAACTCGGAACCAGTTATGGCCGATATCCCCCCACTCCGGTGTGCCGTCCCACTGCTCCCTGTGGCACAGTACGAGTCCTGCCTCCTTCACCACTGCTGCTGCGCTTCCTGACCCTTCCTCTCGCCCCTCACCGGCTTCCTCCCACATAGGCTTCTCCTCCTCCTCCACTAGGATACAGGCAAACCTCAAAAGTGTACAGATCACCTTTTTTCACACTACAGGCACCTATTATAACAAGCACTTTAAAGTTCTGTATAGTATTTCAGTGCTTTATAAGTGCACCAGTTATATTACACAAATACACTTTTTTATGGCATTGGGAAGATTACATGATTTGGCCAGGATCACAGAATGTTGAGCCAACACTGAGACTTAAACCATTTTCCCCAAGTTGGCAGCTCTTTCTGTTACTTCACATCTTTATTATAGTCATCTGAAACATGTACAAAAACATAGACAAAGAAAATCGATTTTGCATAGGCGAAACCTAGGACTTTGCTTGTTCTTTATTATTTCACATAATGCGATCTTGAAATACATTTCTTCGGGATGTGCACTGTAGAAAAACTTCTTCAACATTTGATTTGATTGAAATGCTGTCCATGTAACATAGCAACCCAGGCCATCCAAAGGGTGCAAATAACTGACTTACTTTTTAGCTCACTATTGACTTTGTCCGGGTGAGTTGAAGCATTAAAGCTTCCAAATTCATGCTTGAAAACTAGTTCTTAAACTATTCCTTAACTATGCCTGATTTAGTCTGATGTACTACTACCACTAAGATGAAACAGTTCTAACTTGGATAAAATACATATTTGGAATTTATGAAGACACTTTTTCATATTTTACATCTGTGTTGCAGAATGTCTTTAAAAATGAAGGTGGCCCAAAAGTTAACTGTGCAGGACACCCTAGTTACTTGCTTTCTTTTATGACGATTCACTTGTAAATAAATTCTTGCCGTTTTGAACAGGGGGACGCATGCAAAGGGCAGAAGTGCGCTTGTGGGCTCCAGACTACAGATGTACAGGGACGTTATATTATAGATTATATAGCAGTGCTGGCTTCACTGCAGCATAGCTGCAAGTAAAAAAATGCTATGACGCAGTCAATGCTGGCTGTGTCATAAAGCTTTTTATCTTTACTTTCAGCCATATGCAACATGGCTAAAAACATTGGGAAAGCCAATAGATCTCACTAGGCAAGACTTATTGGCTTTAACAATGCTTGGTTAGATGGATGTGCACAAGTAAAACACCATTGTGGACAGTGACAGTGGTGTAACAAAACCTGAGGAGCCCGCCCCCCCCCCCCCCCCCCCTGAAAAGAATATGGAGTGAGCTCCCCGACCCAATCAGCAGCTCTCAGACCAGGGGCCCGTCATCCGTGCAGAGTGTATTGTGCAAAGGAGGCCCCATGGGGCTTGACCTTCCTCTCCCCACCACGGGGGCTACTGGGCTAATGTTTCTCCACTGGTCAGCGAGTGAGCTGATGGCTAAAGTAGGAAATGTCCCATGCTGTGTTGGGAGTGTAGAGGTAGAAACTATGGATGACACTTAAAAACAAATAGGTTAAGAGTGTATTATTTTCTGGGACAACATAAGGCTGGAAAATCAGTTAAACCTTCTCTAGCCTGGACCTAAAAACAACCATTGAAAAGGTGATAAGATTTTAAGTGAAAGTTCTTCATTGATTAACAAGTTTGTGCATGTGCGGTTGGGTGATGGAAGGGAAAATGAATCAATGGCTGGATGAATATGTGATAAATGAGTGAGTTCTTGAAAGAGGGAACTAGTAGGAAAATCCCTAAGTAATTGCATACATTGTACACTGTCTCTGTAGGGATTGACAAACAGACGCACACCAACCTGGCTACTTAACAACCTCATAGTGAATATTTACAGGGTAACAGCTGACGGGACTCAATGTAGCATCTCATGCAAGCTGCCGTGAAGCTGCTCATCTGCTAGGCAGTCACTTATTTTTAGGCATCCCTTTGCTCTTGCACCTACCTCTAGGCATTTTGCAATGGCGTTCCCGCTAAAATACCCACTTCACCATCAGTGCTTAGCGTATGTGCATGCGATGGCAACATTGCATCACACCTTCACTTAGCAGGCCACCCCTTGCACTTAGTTCATGATTGTCATGATTGTATTGACACCCACTGATGGCTTGTTCATGGCGCATCGTCAGCTGTTGCTAAGTGATAAGGATAGAAACGTGCGGAGACGACAGTGCAGGGGATGGGACAAAGTTATGAGAACTGCGATAAAGTGCTGTGACAGTGCTTACAGGAAGGTCATTGAGTAACTCTCTGGTCAACAGGGCACCTAGGGCAGTTCTGTGGGTCAAAAGCTAGTCATCAATATGCGAGGCTTGTGATATGGTCAGCCCCATATCTCTTTAACCAGAGAGAAGAAGTGCACTAGTTTCCTGCAGCTGTACCTCTCTTGTCATGCTGATCCTGAGCGGAATACAAGTGCAAAGCTTCCTTCCAAACACCAGTTCAAATGGATGCAGGAAAAAGCTTGATTGTTACAGCTTGTTAAATTCGAGATCACACCAAATCTGAGATGAGTGTAGTGGATGTATGACAGAAATAGTTGTATAATTTGAAATTTGCCCCTGTTCGTAATCATTTGAATTCTACTTTTATATTCATATGGTACTGCTTGGGGTTAAAATATTTATTTGGGGCGAATTTTGTCCACTCCTATGTAATAAATGACATAAGTTAATTTAGAAATTGAATTTTCTGTGAAAATTCTGGTTTAATGTGGGCTATACTGTGGAATTCGATGTGGGTGGTTGTCCTGTCATGTGGAATATCCCAGTAATCCCTTGGGATTTGACACAACGCTGTTTTGGTCTGTATTAGGTCAGCTTGGCGACTTGAAGGGCTTTCTTCAAAGTGCCCATGAAACATTCATCTGTAGCACTGGCCTGAGACCGAAGGGTGTGTGCTAATACTTGCCCCAACCCAATATATTCAGCAACCTTTTTAAAGATTTTGTCACTAAAAAGTGGTCTGTTGTCAGGCATGACGAAGCTTTATAATCTATAAATTGAGATTTTCTGTTTAGGACTGGAATGACCACCAAATGACCACTAAAGCCTGTGTATTTGGTAAATGGCACCACTGACGGATTCATAACTTACTTCCAGTAAATGCTGACCTGAAGCTGAAAATGAAATGGTACTGTTTTTCATACTCCAAAGGCAGAGTGATTATTTGCAGTGGTTCGTGTGCATTGCCCTTTTGTAGATTTTACTGACATTTATTTCAAGCACCCTTCATTCCAATTGGTACAGGAAACAACAGAGAGGTTTCTGGCATAACTTCCTTTTTGGCGTCAATATGCATTAGTTTCTCTCCTCAGATAATGCAACTACCCTATGGCATTAGAACTTTGGAAAAGGCAAACATGAGCTAATCGGATGCAGTACTTTGTTATATCACACTAGTTGGGCACCCTGGTATTAAAATGCTTTCAGCTCCTTTAGCAGACTGTCCCACTTCACCTTTTTGTCATGCTCAAGATCCCACCAGGGCTGCACACGTATTAGTTTAATGGCAGCCACTAGTGGGGTATCCATACATACAGGGGCGGTTCCTCTATCGGAGCGTGGGGGCATTGATCCTCTACTGGGAGCCCCTGCAAGTCAATAGACTTGTTACTAAACTAGGACTACAGCACCCTCGCTGTTAGGCGACCAGACCAACTGAGGTTATGGAAACTGGATGTCAGATTTGCCAGTCTTTTCACCATGGCCAGCCTGACATGCGCAGTTCAGTCTTCCAAAACCAATGGTATGAGAGAGCTGTAATAGCAGACACACAGTCCCATCGGTCTCTGATGGAGCGTTGTGCTTGCTTGAACCAGCCAATACAGGCAGTGCTCTTATCCTGTTTAGTATTATAGGCAGCATGGAAGCAGTGCTTAGATTCGCTGGAAAGCTTCCGACGTATATCAGCGTTCTTCTTGGCAACCAGGCAAAGCGAAGTGGGACTAAAGGTGCTAAGGAAAGATCCGTTTTAATTATTTCTCCATAGACGCTAAATATTCTTTAAGAGGACTGCGCTCGATCACCTCTCCATTACGAATTCCATTTTGCAGTTATGCGGTGCTTCAAAGTGCAATTCATATTGCAGAGGTGATCGGACAGATTCTATTTATAATGCATTTACTGTTCATTATAACTATATTTCACTTTTATGTGCCCCGCCACTTTCAAAGGCCATCAGCTGCCTCTGCTTACACAAGGCTTGATGGCTTTCATTCTGACTTATCACCTCTGGCTTGGCCTGTCTGATGGGCTACTGCAGCTATTCTTCAGTAATCAAAAGTTGTGGCAATGTGAGCTTCAAGGGAAAGGAGAGAAAATGTGAGCCAGTTTGTTGTCCCTTCTAGGTGTGTGAACTATCTGGAAATGGCCATTCTGAAGACGCAGACTACATCTTCCAGTCATAGAGGTCATCTTCTCTTAAGGGTTTTCTTTAATGGTAGTGAGGAGCTGATGATTAGTGACAACAGTAAATTTCTTTCTTTTAGAAAATGAGCCGGTGCTTGACACTAATGTTAAATTCTTGGACATGGTGAATCCTTTCAAAGGGCCATGGGGTGAGAAAACATACATCAAATTTATTAACTTTGCTTACAGTTTGACCCATTTGGCCACACATTCAATGTCGGAGACCAAGTTGAAGTTTAGAAGGGCTTTATTACTGACTCAAAGTCAGACTTACATGCTTGAGTCTCAACAACATGCCATAAATGTAAAGAATGACCAAAGGACAATTAAAGTCATGCACAACATTTAACGTTATCAGCATACAAAATACCAATATTTCAATAGCGACAATACAGAAAATAATGAAAAGCGTCTGATGCTTTGAATTCAGGCTTAAGCTCTCCTGCCTGACCATGTAATCTAAGTTCATGACTATTCTAATGCCTATAAGAATTGCAGAGAAAACTGTCAGCACTACAGAAACCTCTTTTGAAGTTTCTGTCAAGAGAGAGACGTGAGCATCATAAAGCCACTTAGCAAAGGAAGAGAGGTCTGTACCTCTCTGAAGTCCCTCTAACCAGGGGGCAAAAGGAATCTGAATCTGCAACTGACTAAACAGCACTTAAATCTTGAATCTTCCAGGGGCTGACATCACAGCAGAAAATCTCCTTTGAAACAGCAATGATATAAATCGCAGATCTGATTGACATTTGAATCCTTTCAAGCTGCATCAGTTCGACCTTGGATCACTCCTGTGCTCAAGAATGTAGAGGGGTCTTCAGGTACTGGTTCAACGTTACTCCTTCTGACATTGGTAACATGTCTTCTCAGCCCCCCTTATCTAACACCAACATTAGACTTCTTCATTGGTACCATCACATCTGCATCTTAGGAAAGCGCGCAATTAAGCTTATTTTGAAGGTTAAAACACAGAAAGAAACTCTGGCCTGCATTCTGGCCAAGCTAACATAGACATCAATGCACATTTGATTTGAATGACTTTCCACACATTTCTCATTAACATAATGAATACAGAATAATTATGGAAATAACATTCCTAAAGTACTATAACATAAACATACTTGTAAAATAATTGATAAATGAGGTTTCCATGAAACATTCACAGGATTTTACTCATGCATACACTTTACTAGTATGAAGTTCAGTGCACCACGTTTATATGAAAGCCATTCACACACGTTTCACAGGTAGTTGGTTACTCCTTTATTTCATGTTCTAGAAAGCATAATGGCACAGCCAAGTTATGCTCTCTCACACATATATAGCAATACTCTGTAGCCTACTTGACTGCCAGGCTTCCATTTTCTACTTGTGAGTGGGCATTCTGGGGACTGGTATGTCTGTGGCTACCATATGCAATCATCTTCAATGGTGTTTCCACACCATGCTGTTACTGGGAGAGATTGTCATCTACTCTTACTGAAGGCATCCACAATAATATCAGGAGGCAGTAATGGATCAAATTATGCCATATTTCTGACATCTGTATGCTGGTTTTGGATGAACTGAAATACAGGTTATTAAGTGTATGGTTACCTGAAGGTGTCAGTGCTTAATTTAAGCTGGTGTTTTTCGGTGGGGTCATCAGCACTCATTTATGGGGATGGGCACTTTACGGAAACAAGAGAGGGGGAACACAAAAAAGCAGAAAAGGCCTGCCATCAGGAGGTGCAATGACAGTGCGCCACATTTTGAAGATGGCGCAATCAGTACGCCTACTGACAACTTCTTTGCTTCTGCACCCATGTCGATAATACGACGTGGGTGCAGAGGCAAAGTGATTCCCTCATTTGCATTTGGCCACGCCCCCAGGCAAATTAGGGAGCGCCCTCTGGTGATAGCACTGGTGCTATATATGTGTCAGCACTATCAGTATTACAGGAGGGGCAGCACAAGTATTTGCAACCCCTTCTGTAATACCAGGAGTAATACTGGGAGCACGCATTGAGGGCGCAAATGCACGTTGTGCCCCCAGGACACCTCTATGCTATGGCCCCAGATTGGTTTTAGATAGCTTGAGAGGTAATGCGCTACAGACGACATTTGCCAAGTAGGTGAAGGAGCAGCCACTAGTATGGGAGCAGTAAATGGCAGGGACCCCTAAAGAAGGTCCAAAAATTAGATCATGAGTTTGTTTACAGAATCTGAACTTCTTCTGTAAGTAAGCAGAATCTTTGACATAGATTGATTTATGTACAAAAGCAAGGGCCTTCAAAGAAATGTGTTTCTAAGGGGCAGCCAGTGAAGAAAGGCCGAAAAAGACCCACTAGGCTGTGTTTACTGAGCCCTAAAAGGAGATGAGCTGCAGTGTTCTTAACTAGTTTCAATTTCCTGAAGAGATATTTCAGAATGTCAGGAATAAGAGCATTACCATAGTTAAAATGAGATACTATGATTTACCATTCGTTTCTCTTAGAAGTACACTAATGGATGCAAAAAGTCATGGCCAGAAATAATCAAAAAGGAGAACTGGCAGACACGGCTGCAGAGGAGTTAGCAGCTGCTTTCTCAGAATACGGCCTCAAGCCTTCTATCAAGAATATACACCCGTACATTTCAGTGGCATCCGTATGAACTCACATTTGTCACTAAGCGTGAGGTCCGTTTCAGTCAAGCTCTACAAACTGCCCAAAGCACTTCATGTTTTTGCTACGACTTAGTAAAGAAAATGATAACATTGCTCTGATTCAGGTAGATCGGGAAAATTTAAGTTAGTTTTGTTATTCCTTCTATAATACTTTCATTGCTGATGAGACCTTATAACTAGAGGCCTGAGTTAGAGTTTGGACTACAGGATACTCCATCACAAGCATAACAGCTATCTCGTCTCCCATATTATGAGTGCTATAGTATATTTTACACTTGTGATATACCGGATGGGACATCCTTCACATTAGTGATGGAGTATTCCATCCTACAACCTCTAAATCAAGCCCTAAATCTCTTAAAGCAAAATCGACAAATATCACTGACAAAACTTGTGATGTATCGTAACAACTCTTCTACTGAAGAAATCCTTTATTCAAGTCTAGTTTAAAAAATCACCTGAGCATCATTTAAGTGCTGAGATATCAAGTCCCAAATCCATGCAGTCAGGTGCCACTCTCTGGATTGCCAGACTGGTCTACCTCCTCTCCTCATAGACATGATTGCCATTGAGGAACAGGGACAACTAGGTAGACCAAAAGCGTGAGCACCTTTATAGGTTTATTAATCTCTCACAGGAGACGTTTTTCAATTTCAGCGTTTATCTGCTTCTCTGTGTTTAATGGAATACCTCTGAAGTGCTGCAACACATGCTTTACTTCTTCATTGACATGCCTCTGACCTGTGAGTCTCTAACTCTCAAAGACATTAGAATACTTTTGGAATCATTTCAATGACATCAGGATTATTAGAATTTACAAACACTCTGTGTCAGCAACTGTATCAACAATAGATGCATCAAAGGACTGAAAGTACCTTCTGTGAGACAAAGGCTTTCCACGAGCCATGGGCACAGATGATCATATTGGCAGATTTGATCAAAACGCTAACTACCATCAAATTCAATATTTGACAGTGCACACTTTTAATAGAATGCCAAAAACAAGGGTAAGCCTAGTCGTCTATGTCAGGAACCTGGGGAAATGCAATTTATCAACAATGGTTCACTGTAGTCTCATTTTTAACATCTATTTTATTGTGGACGCCAATGCTATCTATAGATAAATACATAAATCACAAAGGAATATATATACACAGTATTTAGTCATATAATGACTTCAATAAAGGATTTAAAGCCCAACTGTAACCACAAGATAATACAATTTATTTTTTAAAATGACAGTACATATTGATATATTGATGATCCACTGTTCACATATGTAAAGAAAGTGCCAGTGCAAATTACAAGTGAAAAAAGTGTATCACAAATAAAAGGTTTGACTTTAGACTCCTTGAATTATTTCTAGGCTTGTGGTCCATAGGTAAAGTCTATTACTGTCTGAAGGGGATGGTGTTTTGACCTCTGGTTAATGGGAGGACATCATTAGGACAGAAGGGTGAGCACCACATATCTAAAGAATTAGTAATTATGTTAAATATTAAGAAGGCTGGGCTAAAAAACACTGAAAGGTGTGGCAAATTATTGGGAAATTGCCTTGTTTGAGTCAAGTTGCTGAAGAGGAGGAATCAGTCCACAGACAACAGGGGCTTCTAGTAAGTGAGACTCTGTAAAATTGATTTACAACACACCTAATTCCTAAGAGAAAAGGGATGGGAAAAAAGCAGAAAGAAACACTTCCCCTCTGAGGGATCCAAGAATATGATTAAGGCTGGTGGCAACCAGTGTTTCAAGGAGCCTTCCAGTACATGGCTCGATCCAAATTGTGGCTAATTCTTGTTTAATATATCAGGAGCAGGTGTCCAATGGTGCCCACTTAAACCCTGAAGAGCTGAAGAGATTAACTTTCAAGGGTCAGTGTGGCAATTTCACGTGTGCCCAGATTTCACCCCAAAAAAACAAGTGCGGCACTGCAGGTGCACATGCTACCGGGAGGTTTCAACCCAGAAATGCCGACCACAGACATAAAATGTCTGTCGGCGGCTTAGAAAGGAGTAGTGTGCTCTCTGTCATGCATGCCCCTAACGAAAATAGGCATGAAGCAGGTGAAGGCTAGAGGCGATTGTTAGAGCAAAAGGAACCATGGCACATCCAAATATTCAAAACAGTGTCCTTTATTCTTCAATTCAATTTGTCCAGTGTGACATCAGCCAGAATGTTCAATGTGAAGACAGCCGACACGTGTTTCGTCGTATCAACAACTTTCTCAAGGCTTGCTGATATAGTATGTGGACACAAAGTGTGCCAGTTAGGTCCGTAATATAACATTCAGAGAGAAGAGTCCTTTTATGTGTGAAGGTACCCCATGTTGGATTCACAGGTGCACTCTAGAATTATGTCAGTAGTTGCACCAGGACCATAGTAAGTCCGTAGAGCGGTCCGTATAGGCGTAGTCTTCACAGGACTGCTAGCCAGGGCCCAGTGCTCATAGTGAAAACCCTATGTTTTCAGTATGCTCGTTATGTGTCACTGGGACCCTGCTAGCCAGGACCCCAGTGCTCATAAGTTTACGACCTATATGTATGTATTCATTGTGTGATGCCTAACTGTCTCACTGAGGCTCTGCTAACCAGAACCTCAGTGGTTATGCTCTCTCTTTACAAATTGTCACTAACAGGCTAGTGACCAATTTCACCAATTCACATTGGCATACTGGAACACCCTTATGATTCCCTAGTATATGGTACTGAGGCACCCAGGGTATTGGGGTTCCAGGAGATCCCTATGGGCTGCAGCATTTCTTTTGCCACCCATAGGGAGCTCTGACAATTCTTACACAGGCCTGCCACTGCAGCCTGAGTGAAATAACATCCACGTTATTTCACAGCCATTTACCACTGCACTTAAGTAACTTATAAGTCACCTATATGTCTAACCTTTACCTGGTAAAGGTTGGGTGCTAATTTACTTAGTGTGTGGGCATCCTGGCACTAGCCAAGATGCCCCCACATTGTTCAGGGCAAATTCCCCGGACTTTGTGAGTGCGGGGACACCATTACACGCGTGCACTGTACATAGGTCACTACCTATAGCGTCACAATGGTAACTCCGAACATGGCCATGTAACATGTCTAAGATCATGGAATTGTCACCCCAATGCCATTCTGGCATTAGGGAGACAATTCCATGATCCCCAGAGTCTCTAGCACAGACCTGGGTACTGCCAAACTACCTTTCCCGGGGTTTCACTGCAGCTGCTGCCAACCCCTCAGACAGGTTTCTGCCCTCCTGGGGTCCAGCCAGGCTTGGCCCAGGAAGGCAGAACAAAGGACTTCCTCAGAGAGAGGGTGTTACACCCTCTCCCTTTGGAAAAAGGTGTCAGGGCTGGGGAGGAGTAGCCTCCCCCAGCCTCTGGAAATGCTTTGATGGGCACAGATGGTGCCCATCTCTGCATAAGCCAGTCTACACCGGTTCAGGGATCCCCCAGCCCTGCTCTGGCGCGAAACTGGACAAAGGAAAGGGGAGTGACCACTCCCCTGACCTGCACCTCCCCTGGGAGGTGCCCAGAGCTCCTCCAGTGTGCTCCAGATCTCTGCCATCTTGGAAACAGAGGTGCTGCTGGCCCACTGGACTGCTCTGAGTGGCCAGTGCCAGCAGGTGACGTCAGAGACTCCTTCTGATAGGCTCTTACCTAGCCTATCCTCCTTCCTAAGTAGCCAAACCTCCTTTTCTGGCTATTTAGGGTCTCTGCTTTGGGGAATTCTTTAGATAACGAATGCAAGAGCTCATCAGAGTTCCTCTGCATCTCTCTCTTCACCTTCTGCCAAGCAATCGACCGCTGACTGCTCTGGACGCCTGCAAAATCACAACAAAGTAGCAAAGACGACTACTGCAACCTTGTATCGCTGATCCAGCCGCCTTCTCGACTGCTTTCCTGGTGGTGCATGCTGTGGGGGTAGTCTGCCTCCTCTCTGCACTAGAAGCTCCGAAGAAATCTCCCGTGGGTCGACGGAATCTTCCCCCTGCAACCGCAGGCACCAAAAGACTGCATCACCGGTCCTCTGGGTCCCCTCTCAGCACGACGAGCGTGGTCCCTGGAACTCAGCAACTCTGTCCAAGTGACTCCCACAGGCCAGTGACTCTTCAGTCCAAGTTTGGTGGAGGTAAGTCCTTGCCTCCCCACGCTAGACTGCATTGCTGGGTACCGCGTGATTTGCAGCTGCTCCGGCTCCTGTGCACTCTTCCAGGATTTCCTTTGTGCACAGCCAAGCCTGGGTCCCTGACACTGTAACCTGCAGTGCACTACCTCCTGAGTTGTCCTCCGGCGTCGTGGGAACTTCTTTTGTGACTTCGGGTGAGCTCCGGTTCACTCTTCTTCGTAGTGTCTGTTCTGGCACTTCTGCGGGTGCTGCTTGCTTCTGAGTGGGCTCCTTGTCTTGCTGGGCACCCCCTCTGTCTCCTCACGCAATTGGTGACATCCTGGTCCCTCCTGGGCCACAGCAGCATCCAAAAACCCTAACAGCGACCCTTGCAGCTAGCAAGGCTTGTTTGCGGTCTTTCTGCACGGAAACACCTCTGCAAGCTTCTTCACGACGTGGGACATCCATCCTCCAAAGGGAAAGTTCCTAGTCCTCTTCGTTCTTGCAGAATCCACAGCTTCTACCATCTGGTGGCAGCTTCTTTGCACCCTCAGCTGGCATTTCTTGGGCATCTGCCCACTCACGACTTGAGTGTGACTCTTGGACTTGGTCCCCTTGTTCCACAGGTACTCTCGTATGGATATCCATCGTTGTTGCATTGCTGGTGTTGGTCTTCCTTGCATAATTCCCCTATCACGACTTCTGTGCTCTCTGGGGAACTTAGGTGCACATTGCACCCACTTTTCAGGGTCTCGGGGTGGGCTATTTTTCTAACCCTCACTGTTTTCTTACAGTCCCAGCGACCCTCTACAAGCTCACATAGGTTTGGGGTCCATACGTTATTCGCATTCCACTTTTGGAGTATATGGTTTGTGTTGCCCCTATACCTATGTGCTCTCATTGCAATCTATTGTGACTGTACATTGCTTGCATTGCTTTCTATTGCTATTACTGCATATTGTTGGTATTGTGTACATATATCTTGTGTATATTTGCTATCCTCATACTGAGGGTACTCATTGAGATACTTTTGGCATATTGTCATAAAAATAAAGTACCTTTATTTTTAGTATATCTGTGTATTGTGTTTTCTTATGATATTGTGCATATGACACCAGTGGTATAGTAGGAGCTTCACACGTCTCCTAGTTCAGCCTAAGCTGCTCTGCTAAGCTACCCTTTTCTTTCAGCCTAAGCTGCTAGACACCTCTTCTACACTAATAAGGGATAACTGGACCTGGTGCAGAGTGTAAGTACCCCTTGGTACCACTACAAACCAGGCCAGCCTCCTACAAGTATCCTTCTGTTGTAGATAATATTTCCAGCCAAAAAGGTAAAACAATCTTTCTTACAGCAATCTCCAATAAGGAGGTAATAAATTCAAGAGTATTTGTACTGGCATTTGTCTAGAGTTTAGAATATCATTTGTTATATGAATTCCTCCTTCCTGGGGCATATTTGCATAAAACAATTATATATCTAATGTTACTATCAATTCTTTAGTAATCAAATACTTGGTCATCTATTACGTAATTAAGTATGTAGTGTCCTTCACATATGTTTTTGTGAAGGGGACCAAATCTTTGCAAAAAAAAAGTTTATATATCTCCCCAGGGGTTATACCGCAGACCCACACCCAGGCAGCATTGGTCTGCCTGGTGGTGATTCCTGTTTTTTTAATTGATTTTTGGTAATGTGTACTGCAATAGGAGTATAGAAATTTTTATTATTGAGAACAAGGCACTCATTATGACTTAAGAGACCTTCTAGTTCTGCTTTATTATTGACTTCTTTATTGGCAGCTTGGATCTCTGGTAACAGGTTACAGTGCAATAGTTCATAATGTTCAAGGTCTATAACTCTCATTAGCATACTTTATCTTATCTTGAATAACTATCCCTCACCCTTTTCACAAGGTTTGATTATGATGTTGTCATTCTTTTTTTAATTCTAGAAGGGCTTTCCTTTCTCATAGACTGATGTTATGTTGGCCAAGCATGAAGTCCTGTTACAGAGAATAGACGACTTCGAATACTAGTTTTTCAAATGTGACTATCTCTGGTGGCATCTGGTTTGATGTAGGTTTAAATGGCAAACCAGTCAGGTTTCTCTGTGAAGGAAAGGCCTCTACTAAGCAGGGAGATTCCTGTAGAGGAAAGGCAGTGTTGTGATAAATTAGAAAAAGGTGTTTCAGAACATTGATTAGTTAGCATTGGGAGCCCCACTGTTAGAACGTCTGCCTTTTGTAGTTTTCCTAGAGTGAAATTGTTCTTGCTCCTCCTCTGTCTCTCCCCCTGTTTACTCTTTGGAGCTCCCCACCCTCATATGGGCATCAGGGTGTTCTCACCAAACCCCCTGTAACTGTTTGGGTGTGTAGGAACCACTCCAGACTGCGTTATAGGCTTAAAACAAAGGATTTTTATTGAGGATATGGTATATGGTGGAATACAGGTAGGTTTGATTCAGTCTTTGCAAAGCTGGGCTTTAATTGGTGGGATGTTTTTGAGGTCCGTTCCTTACTCGTCTCTCTCTCTCTCTTGTGTTCACAGGTCTTTCCCCCAGGAAGCGCATGTGGAGAGAAAATAATAATATCTGTAAGTGATCTTTTAATGATATCTCTTTTCTTATACAATGTCGTTCTGTTCTTGGCAATATTACGTTACTCTCTTTATCTCAGGTTAGTCCGTCGGTAAGTTTTCGTGTGTCTCCCTGCTCCTCGTTTGTTTTCCCTCTTTTCCCTTCCTGTTTCCCTAGTGCTCGTGCCTTTCCGTTTCCTCGGTGATTGTCTATTTTCTCCCCTCCCCTCATCCCCGTGTTACCCTTTTCACTCCACTCCTTTCTCTCTTATGTACAGTCACTCAGGGACGTAGTCCCACGCACCTGAATGGCCACGCTTCTCCTGGAGCGTGGCGGGATGCTGCATTTCGTCCTCCCAGTCGCCTGGAACAGGGTCTTCTCGGAATCGCCTCCCAGTTTCTCTCAGATACCCAGACAGTACCTTCGGTGTTGGTTCACAGTCGAGCTCTGCTCCTCGTCTCTCTCCTAACCTCCTCTGTACGCTGAAAGTACTGACAATGGTACATTTGACCGGCTGGCGTCCCGCAGCTGCGGAACGATCGACCAATCACAGGCAGCATGACCAGGAAGCGTCGGAGCAACAGGGGCAGAGTCAGCACAAGTGATATCCATGTGCGGGCGCGCAGGCTCTAGCCCGTCACATACACTCCCCCTAGGGAGCGGCCTGTCGAGACGCTCCAAAGCCGGATAACGGGAAAGGAAATCCGCAGCCACCATGTGTTTCCCAGGCAGATGCTGGATCCGAAAGGAGAATGGCTGTAAGGAAAGGAACCAGCGGAGAACACGGGCATTAGTGTCCTTATGATGGGCAAGCCATGTGAGAGGCGCGTGATCAGGGTAAAAGTTCTGCCCGACAAATAGTATCTGAGAGATTCAATTGCCCACTTAATCGCCAAACATTCCTTCTCTATAGCCGGATAATGACATTCCCGTGGTAGAAGCTTCCTGCTGATGTACAACACTGGGTGGAGGGAATCATCAGCCTGCTGTTGGGATAACACTGCCCCAAGCCCCACGTCGGAGGCATCAGCCAATAACACGAAAGGTTTATCAAAATCAGGACAACACAGCACGGGTTCCGAAGTGAGAGCGGTCTTTAGTTGCTCAAAACTACGTACTGCAGGCAAAGAGGGGGGGACCAAGGGTGTTGGGACAGGAGTTTTTCAGTAGATTAGTAAGAGGTTCTGCAATGGTGGAGAAATGAGGGATAAATCACCAATAATAGCCAATCAAACCCAGGAAAGCTCTAATATCTTTCTTTCTCTTGGGAAATTCCATTTTAGAAATGGCCTCTACTTTTTCGACTTGGGGACTAATTCTACCATTCCCCACAATATAGCCCAGGTACTTGATACTAGTCTGGATTGGCAGTTAAGTTGGCCTTTCGTAGAGCATGCAATATGGTCCCTAGATGTGTCAAGTGCTCCTCCCAGGTCTTTCTGTATATAACAATGTCATCGAGATAGGCAGCAGCATATTGCTGAAAGGGACGTAGGATTTCGTCCATGAGTCTCTGAAAAGTGGCAGGGGCCCCATGGAGACCAAAAGGAAGGACAGTAACGTTATATAAACCCAAAGGGGTGGCAAATGCTGTTTTTTCTTTATCATCCTTTCTTAAGGGTATCTGCCAATAACCCTTCGTGAGATCTAAGGTGGATAGGTATTTGGCTTGGCCTAATCTCTCAATCAGTTCGTCTATTCTAGACATGGGATAAGCATCAAAATAGGTTAAGTTGTTGACACCCCTATAATCTACACAAAACCGTGTACTGCCATCGGGCTTGGGTACCAATACAACTGGCGAGCACCAGGGACTGGTTGATGGTTCTATGATACCCGCTGCCAACATATTTTGGACCTCTCCTTCAATTATCTTTTGCTTTGCTTCAGGGATGCGGTATGGCCTCTGTCGTGAGACAGTATTTTGTTTCAAACGGATGGGGTGTTGGACTAGGGTAGTTCTACCCGGATATCTAGAGAAGACATCTTGATTGTGCTCTACTACCTGGGACAGTTGATTGTGATACCCTTTTGTAAGATCAGGATTGATCCATGGGTTCACCTGGTTGGACCGATCCTGGGAAGTTATCTTGGGATAGGGGATGTTGTCAGGAACCTCAGAGTTGATAAAGTGAACGGAGTTGTCTTCTGTGGGTTCTAGCCATTTCTTCAGTAAATTGATATGATATATCTGCTCCCTACCACTCCCTTGGGGAATGGCCAGCTTATATGTGGTGGGGTTGATCTGAGCTATCACTTCAAACGGTCCCTGCCATTTGGGCAATAGCTTATTGTCAGTGCTAGGGAGCAAGACTAGAGCCTTGTCTCCTACTGATAAGGTGCGAACAGCACTCCGGGTATCGTATCTTTGTTTCTGCTTATCCTGTGCTTCCTGTAAGGCCGTATGGGCTTCTTCCCATACTGTATGTAGATTGTCTCTTAATTCCCTGGTGTAGGTTAAGAGGTCTTTTACTTCCTCTTCTGTATCCTCCCACTGTTCAGCTAACATGTCTAACAGGGTGAGTGGCTGTCATCCGAATAACATTTCAAAAGGACTATGGCCCAGTGACGCTTCTACATGTGTACGGATTGCATATAAAACCAATGGTAGTTTCTTTTCCCAGTCTTTCCCAGCTTCAGATATACTTTTTCTGAGTCAGAATTTAATGGTTTTATTGTATCTTTCTACTAGCCCAACTGTTTGCGGATGATAAACTGAGGTACGGATTTGTTTCACCCCTAGTAGTCGACATACTTCTGCCATTAATCTGGACATAAAAGGAGTCCCTTGATCTGTCAAGATCTCTTTCGGGAAACCCACTCTGGAAAAGAACTCTATCATAGCCTGAGAGATAGCTTTAGTATGTGTACTAGGAAGGGGTATGGCCTCGGGGTATCGTGTAGCATACTGTCTTCCACGAGTTGAAGGGGTAAGGGGGCCGATAAGGTCCATTCCCACCCGGGTAAAAGGAATGTCAATAATGGGAAGTGGCTGAAGGGGAACGGGTTTTTGTGGAGAGGGGTTGTATAACTGGCATTTGGTACACTCAGATCAATGCTTACGTATCTCGCCATAAACCCGGGCCAATAAAATCGTCGAAGTACCGCTTCTTCCGTTTTCTCCCTTCCTAAGTGTCCTTCCCCATTATCCCCATGTGCCAGCTGCAACACTTGTTGACGGTGACTTTTAGGTACTACTAATTGTAGGTCATTTCCTCTGGTGGGCGTGGGGTTTCTATATAAGAGATTATTACGAACCAAGAATCGGGGACCTACCCCTGGTGCTATTCCGGACTCGGCCTGCTGCCAAGCATATTTTAAGGTAGGATCCTCATTTTGATTCTGTCGAAAGTCTCCGGTGATTGTGCAAACCTTCACAATACCAATGGAATCTTTGTGGGACGGGCAGTTCGGCATATAAGAGCGTCGTTGTTCTCTTTTTTGTCTTCTGCTGAGGGCAATTCGTACTTGTTTGGGTTCATCTGGGTCCATTACTCTAGGTGCTTCCCTCCACCATTCCCTCAGAAGGTGCTCTTGTCCTGCTTTCTCCAACAAGGAGGGAAAATCCTCATAATCTGTCCCGAGGATTATATCCTCATCGAGGCTGGGGAGCACCCCTACCCTGAGGGTTTCACTCTGTTATTTCCATTTCAACTGTATTGTCGCAAATGGGTAGAACCGTTGATCCCCATGTACACAGGTAATGAGGACCTGTGACTCTGTTTCTACCTGTCCTGGCATTAATAAATCATCCCTGATCATGCTCTGGCTACATCCAGAATCGATTAGAGCCATCCTTTCTACTTCATTGATGAGGAGAGGGAGGGTATATTTGGGTTTCTTCCCTCCAGCCCAGAATACTCTTCCCTTAGTCAGGCCTATCTCCATAGGTTCTTCTGTTTCTTTCTTTTGAGGGCAATGCCGGGCAATATGGCCCCACTCTGAACAGTGATAACACTGGGGTCCATGGCTGGTATATCCAGAGGGACCCGGACCAGCTGGTTGTGATCGGTCCGTTTCGGAATTTCCTACAGGCCACGGCAGATGTAGTCTAGGTATGGCCGGACGGGCCGGGGTTGGTGGGGTCCGACTAACATTAGCCCTAAAATCCGAGCCTCTATGATAAGCACAGGCAAGCTCTATGGCTGTTTCATTTGTGAGTCCAGGATGTTGCCGTACCCAGTTCCGGGTGGTAGGTGGGAGAGCATCTAAGTATTGTTCCAAGACTATAATGTCAAACATGTCTTCTCTTGTGTTCTCTGTTGGAAGTAGCCACCTCCCGGCTGCATGTTGGACTCGATAATACAAAGTACGGGGGTTCTCCTGTTGCTGCCACTTCATGTGTCTAAACTTGGTGCGATAACTCTCACTGTCCAAACCTACTCTCTCCAAAATGGCTTTCTTAAGGTCTTTGTATGGAAGAGTACCACTGGGGTTAACAGCTTGATATGTTGCTTGTAAATGGCCGGTGAGAAGGGGGGCGATATATTGGCCCCATTTATCCTCTGGCCAGTTAGCAGTGCTGGCCACCCTCTCAAAGTTGGTGAAAAAAGAATCAGGGTCTTCCTGTTCCTGATAGCGTTGCAACACACTACTCGGTACTGTGGGGTGTACTTTTGTATGAGCAATGGTATCGGTAAGTTTACCCAAGGCAGTCTCATGTACGAGTTGATTATTGGCCATAATCGTTGCCTGACTCTTAAGAGCTGTTTGCAGTGCCTCTCGTTCCTCTTTAGCTTCTTTCATTTGTTGTTCCCACATTATCTGGAGATGCCTTTGCCCTTCTGCCAACTGAGCGATTACGTCTGCCAATGTTGCCTTTTCCTCCATGGTGGCGGTGTCTCCACTAAATCCCACTTCTGACACCACTTGTAACCGTGTGGGTGTGGAGGAACCACTCCAGACTGCTTTATAGGGTTAAAACGAAGGATTTTTATTGAGGATATGGTATATGGTGGAATACAGGTAGGTTTGATTCAGTCTTTGCAAAGCTGGGCTTTAATTGGTGGGATGTTCTTGAGGTCCGTTCCTTACTCGTCTCTCTCTCTCTCTTGTGTTCACAGGTCTTTCCTCCGGGAAGCGCATGTGGAGAGAAAAGAATAATATCTGTAAGTGATCTTTTAATGATATCCCTTTTCTTATACAATGTCGTCATGATTCCTGTCTTTCTGTTCTTGGCAATATTACGTTACTCTCTTTATCTCAGGTTAGCCCGTACTTGTCTTCTGTTTTCGTACTATTCTGATTCCTAATCTTTCTTGTCTTTCTGTTTTTCCTTTAGAATTCAGCCGTTTCTGTGTTTGGGTTTCGGCTGGCCCTTTAAGGGTAATGGTGGTCTATGGTGCCTGTCGGTAAGTTTTCCTGTGTCTCCCTTCCCTCCTCTGAACGCTGAAAGTGCTGACAATGGTACATTTGACCGGCTGGCGTACCGCCGCTGCGGAACGATCGACCAATCACAGGCAGCATGACCAGGAAGCGTCGGAGCAACAGGGGCAGAGTCAGCACAAGTGATATCCATGTGCAGGCGCGCAGGCTCTAGCGCGTCACACCCCCTTATGCAGTTTTTTATTTTTTAAGGACTCAGGAACTTACTCCTGCAGTGGCAGCTGCAACATTTCCTTATTGTTGCAACAGACCAAATGGATAATTTCTGGTATAGTAGATCCATCTTTAGATCCACAGTAGCAAAATCCTCGATGGAGAAAAACACTCTTTCAGCCAATCAGATTTAAGTATTGGTTGGTTTTTTTGGCCCTCGGATGTTGGTGATCCCAGTACCGCGGATCCTTCACAAATTAATAATCACAATATTTCTAAAATGTTCCTTGTTCATGATGAAATCGAGAACCTTTTACATACAAACTTCTAGAAAACTACTGACGGAATTTAAATCAAATCAAACAAAGGGATTTCCTTAAGTAAAATTCTACCTTCATGTATGTCACATTTGGAGTGACTCTGTTCAGTTGTTTTCTCTGTTCTGGAGAGGAAAACTTCCTTTAGGAATCAAAATGGGAGCATACACTTTTGGGACCATCACCTTTTCTTGGCCCCAGTTTGAAAGGTCTGCACTAAGCTTGCCACGAAGAACCCAAGTGGAGGTAGTTTTTTGGAAAGGTTTTTATGCAGATTCATCAAATGACACCAAAGTTATTAAGAACACAAGACCTTACCTATGGAACCTCTGACTTAACAATAACTACACAGACATTATGGCCCTCATTCTGATTCTGGCGGGCGGCGGAGGCCGCCCGCCAGAATTCCGCCATCCAAAATACCGCGCCGCGGTCAAAAGACCGTGGCGGGTATTTCAAGTTTTCCCCTGGGCTGGCGGGCGGCCGCCAAAAGGCCGCCCGCCAGCCCAGGGGAAAACGACCTTCCCACGAGGATGCCGGCTCGTAATCGAGCCGGCGGAGTGGGAAGGTGCGACGGGTGCATTTGCACCCGTCGCGTATTTCACTGTCTGCCAAGCAGACAGTGAAATACTTGTAGGGGCCCTCTTACGGGGGCCCCTGCAGTGCCCATGCCATTGGCATGGGCACTGCAGGGGCCCCCAGGGGCCCCGAGACTCCCCCTCCCGCCATCCGGTTCCCGGCGGGAGAACCGCCAGGAACTGGATGGCGGGAGGGGGAGTCGGAATCCCCAAGCCGGCGCAGCAAGCTGCGCCGGCTTGGAGGATTCCTGGGGGCAGCGGGAAACCGGCGGGAGACCGCCGGTTTCCCTTTACTGACCGCGGCTAAGCCGCCGCGGTCAGAATGCCCCGCGGGGCACCGCCGGCCTGTCGGCGGTGCCACCGCGTCCCGCGGCCCTGGCGGTTCTATACCGCCAGGGTCGTAATGAGGGCCTATAACCTTTAACCACCAATGTAATCTATCTATCTATCTATCTATCTATCTATCTATCTATCTATCTATCTATCTATCTATCTATCTATTCACATGAAAAAAGATAAAAGATAGTTACAGTCCCTGCTCAAATTCCTCAAACCACTGAAATGTGCCAATTGTGGTTAGCAACACTCACAACACATGCCAGTGGACATAACGTCATGTTGCTCTCCTGATCGCAATTTTTTTGTGTATCTACCTTTGCCAAATTGGTGTTTTGAGTATGGCAGGCGGCACAAGTTATAGCATGTGTTGCATACGTTGCTAACCTTAATTGGCAAACTTCAGTGGCTAGACGAGTTTGTGATAGAACCATAAGTCACTTTTTAACTGTATTTTTTCTGGGAATTTATTTTCTCTATGATTTACTTGATTTTCAACCCCTGCTCTATGCATCAGAAGGCTAAGCCCTGCTCACAACCTGCTGTGGCTGCCCAACCCACCCTGTTTGGCTGTGTGTTGCAGATGTTGGCGGTAGAGCCAAGACCTGTGCTCCAAATTTTACTGCATACAGCCTGCCATGTACCCGTTTTGTGCTTTTGCACAACCTTCGGCTAAGCTATTTGCCCAACCACCTTTTACTGTGTAAAATGGGGATTGGTTGCGGGGTTTGCCTAGTCTTGCACACCTCTTAAATTGCTAGTTGACAAATTTCATGCAGATTACTTCAACAACACCACCATCATTAGTAAAAGAAACTCTATTTAGCCTCCATTTACCTTTGCTGTCCCAGATGGATTTGCCTAAAACTTGACATGCCACGCAGTAAACTAAACCTTCTAAACACCTGCCAAGTTTTGTGCAAATTCATCAAACAGTGCCAAATTTACTAGAAGACTTATTTTACCCACCACGCTTCAAATCTCCATTGATGGGCCTGTATAAAATTGAGACAATCAAACATACTTTAAACATGCTACGTCATCAGATGGGCCCAAATGTATTAGAAAATCAAAAATGTTATGACCCCCACCTTCAACTTCACCCCCATTGGTCTTGCACAAAGCATAACATTTCTGCACTGAGTGTAACTTTCTAACTGCCTGGCACACTTGATGCAGATTCATCAAACAGTACTAAAGTTATTATCAATTGAAAATCGAATGGCCCACTTTTTGGGATCAGGAAGTGACATCACTTGATTTCCCATCATCCACCTGCACAGGAAGTGACGTCCCTTCCTGCCTTCTCCCTACTTCAATCATCTCTTCATGGTGCCTCATGGCCAAGTGTCCATTGCAAGGGGCAGACACAAAGATGTACATGACCCAGACACTCACATAGCTTTTGCAAAACATATAGGGGGTCATTCTGACCCTGGCGGCCAACGACCGCGGGAGCACCGCCAACAGGCTGGCGGTGCTCCCATGGGCATTCTGACCGCGGCGGTACAGCCGCGGTCAGAAACGGAAAACCGGCGGTGTCCCGCCGGTTTCCCGCTGCCCTGGGGAATCCTCCATGGCGGCGCTGCAGGCAGCGCCGCCATGGGGATTCCGACCCCCTTACCGCCAGCCTGGTTCTGGCGGTTTTGACCGCCAGAACCTGGCTGGCGGTAATGGGTGTCGTGGGGCCCCTGGGGGCCCCTGCAGTGCCCATGCCAATGGCACTGCAGGGGCCCCCTAACAGGGCCCCACTAAGATTTTCAGTGTCTGCATAGCAGACACTGAAAATCACGACGGGTGCAACTGCACCCGTCGCACCCTTCCCACTCCGCCGGCTCCATTCGGAGCCGGCTTCCTTGTGGGAAGGGGTTTCCCGCTGGGCGGGCGGGCGGCCTTCTGGCGGTCGCCCGCCCGCCCAGCGGGAAACTCAGAATAACCGCGGCGGTCTTTTGACCGCGCAGCGGTATTCTGGCGGTTCCCGTTTGGCTGGCGGCGGCCGCCGCCAGCCAAACTCAGAATGACCCCCATAGACCTGACCTTCTACTTATTCCACTAACTACCACACACCGTCACACTACAAAACATACATTCCAACCTGTGCTTAATTTGTAAACAAAGATGTGCCGGTGCCCAAAGTCCTCCTCTTAAACATTGGGCTGCTGCAATTAAATGTGGGAACACAGAATACTGAGGCAGCGCAATCCTGAAGCCATCTCGGGCCTCTTCAATACATCTAAAGTAACTTCCTGCCCCTTCAGCTCACTCTTGCAGCTTTCTGCTTTCTCCCATTGTGATGATTTTTTGTTTTTCTCTCCCTCCGTCTTTCCCAAATGTGTCTTGTGGTCGCAGCAAATGATTGCGGCAGAAGAATAAGCGCTGGCCCTCAAAAATAAGTGCTGGTGCTCAGCACCGGAAACAACAAACACAAATTAAGTACTGATTCTAACTCATGCCCTCATTGCTCAATCTGCAGTACATCATGCATCAGACATTGCAGACCTCACCACCTATCACAAACTTGACACCCTCTTCAACACAGAAACAAGGTTGATGTCCACATCTTCGCACATCGTAGACCTCCTTTTTCTGGCTGGTCTTACAGCCTAGGCAAGCAATTAACACTCTGGTCAATGAAGCTGCTGACTTGCTATTTCCCATTTTCTGCAACTCGGTCCTCCACCTTCATTTCATTGACAGGACTTCCAGACAGAACAAGGGCTTCATTGATGAATTATCAGATCTCCTCACCACCTCATCTGTCCGACATACCCACACCACCCTCTTGGGGTCCTTCAATATCCCAGACACACAAGCTCAAAATACAAAAAGGGCACCCTCTTAAACCTCATTGATGCATTCAACTTGGTACAGAATGCCACACACCCAACACACACCAAAGGTCACATCCTCAACCTTGTCTTCTCAACATCGCCAGCAATTTACTGCAAGCCACTCATACCCCTGGACTGGACTGACCAATTTGCTTTCCTTAACTCCATGCTTAGTGTTCTACTCACAAGCCAAGGTCAACACTAAAGTGAAGACCAAACTTTCAAATATTTCAAAGACTTCTCCTAAGACAAACTAATGCTTGAATTCATCTCTCATCCTATCAACTCTGCATCTAATGCCAACACGCTCTTAAACAACATCAGCATTATTTCTAAAGCTATGTGGACATCCAAAATCCGATTACAACACCCAAGTGCAAGCCAAAGCCTTCAGCATCATACACCACAATATTATAAAGCCCTTACTGACAATAAATGATCTATCTGCAGGCATTAAAGAAAATGGCAGCAAAAGACCTTCTGAGGACCTCTAGCTACTAAAGTACATCCGCTCAGCACATACCCCATCACACCTCCCAGAGCAAAATACTTTACTAACAATATCAATGAATCCACCAACAGAAGCAAAATGCTGTTAAAGGCAATCAAGCTCTGTATCATATACGTGCTGGACCCACATATTCCTCACTCCACCGAAAAGAATAATTACACCAACCTCTTCTGTGAAAAATACAGAAGAACCAACAGCGCATCGTCAACACCAAGCCTGCTTCATTTCTTACATGTATTCCTCCCCATAAGATCCCAAAATGGTCTGCCCTCAAAGCCCTACCTCACCCCAATCTCGCTGACATACTCTGCTCCCACAAAGCCACTTTTTATGAAGATGATGTCTTACCATCACTGTTCATCAAAGCTCTCTCTGGAGAAGCTGTCTTATCCCTATTTATCATTTTCAATGCCTCCCTCACTCAAGGCATGTTCCCAAAATCTCTCAAGAGAGGTCAGATCCTATCATTCCTAAAGAAATCTACACTAGACCCTGATGACTTTGCCAACTATTGGCCCATAGCTCACCTACTATTCATTGGCAAAATTATTGATAAAGCAGTCTATGTTCAACTTCAAAACCACATCATTGTTAACCATCTCCTGCATGACTACCAATCTGGCTTCATATAACACTGTAGCATGGAAATCACTACCTTACACATCACAGATGATGCCCTTTTAACCATAGATGATGAAGAACCCTACCTTCTGATATTGTTCAAACTCTCAGCTGCGTTACACACAGTTGATCATCACACTCTCGTACGCTCCTTGGAGACTTAAAAGGGATTTACCAAAAATGTGTACCCAAAGAGTATGGGGGGAAAAACAAACCCACAGGACCCGATCAACCTGTGGTAGAACCACTCATTTCCGTGTTCCAGTCTAATGAAACATGGTTGTGAAAACCATGTATTTGGGACTTATCTCAGGGGTTCCTCCTTACAGAATAGGTGGTCTCACACACATTAAAGTGTCATGCTTCATCATTTGGCCACCTACCCCCACCCAGGTAGGACAATACCACTTGGGTGGACTCAACCTTGTGGTTAAATGAACCCAGAGGGAATGCTTAAGTGATATTTTTCTGGATAATAACGGGATCCAGTTGTTTGAATAAAATTACCTTGCAGATCACCAGTGTGGATCACACCTTTTAATAGTGGTGTCTGCTGGTAAATTAAAAGCAAAGTAGGGACGTTTTTTGAGTATAATGACTCACTTAGTCCCTCTAATCCTGACGGCCAACATGTTTCTGCCCACATGTGAAGCCACTACTCGTCTGGAGCATTCTTCAGGGTCTAGGATCCCTCGTAAGTATAGTGTGAAGAAAAAAACTATCCTGTCTTAATGTTAGAAGGCTTGTATATAACACACTCAAGGCCTACCTGAGTATTTACTCAAATCTGGAGGACCCTGAACTTTAAGGGCAACTAGCCCCTGGTCTGGGGTGGGGATGATGCCACTTATAGTCATACATTCCTTAAAGGGAGCAGTCATCTGGAACACCTATTCAAGCCCCCCCCCCCAGCCGCTTCACCAAAATGTCCTTCACTGGTTCTACTCCTACATTTCCAACGAAAAATCAGTTTGTTTACATGGGTATGTCCTAGGCACAAAAGATTCCTGTCATCTGTGGACCACCCCAGGTTTGTATATCCTGCCATCTTCAATATAAATGGAGCTCCTTAATATTCAGCTCACACATAATTGCTTCAAGATTCACCAGTATGACGATGACACACAAGTCTCCTTGAAAGTCTCTTCTGTTTCAGACATTCAACACCTCAATTACCGTTTGCACATCATCGAGGTGCAGATATCCAGAACCTACCTGAACCTCAACCAAACCAAGAAAAAATTCCTGTTATTTGCCATGCGCAAAATTTAAGAAACTGTACAGGCTTGACTCAATGACATGAACTTTGATGGCATCAACCCTAACTTTCACTGAGTCACCTGGATTCACCCTGGACACCAATCTCTCCCTGAAGGAATTTTTCACGCAAAAAACAAAGACAGCCTGTTACCAGCTGTTAGAAATGGGGTCTTTAGCTGGCAGTCGGTTTGCACCCTGTCCAAGTAGGGACCCTCACTCCAGTCAGGATAAGGGAGATACCTGCTCAGATAACTCCTGCTCACCCCCCTTGGTAGCTTGGCACGAGCAGTCAGGCTTATCTCAGAAGCAATGTGGAAAGCATTTGCACATAACACACAGTAACACAGTGAAAACACTACAAAAGGACACCACACCAGTTTGAGAAAAATACCCAATATTTATCTATTTAAAACAAGACCAAATACAATAAAAAATCCAACATACAGTAATAAAAATATGAATTCTGCAAGATTTACTCAAAAACGCAGTTCCTTGAAGTCAAGAGCGCCACCTGGGGCTATCATGGCATCCTGATCAACAAAACCAACAGTTCAGGCCAGCTGCGGCGTCGCGGACCAGCTACTGTGTCCAGTAGACCCGCAAACAGTACCTTGGATTTGTAGGGCGTCGTTATCCTCGCTGTGAGCTCTGGAGAGCAGCATCACTGATGTTGTGGTGTTAGTTCCAGAGTCGGTGCAGGAGTCGTCGGGCCCTTGAAGTCACACGCATTACAGATCGAACTCCAGGCTGATGAAGTCAGGAGCGCTGGTGTGGATGGCGTTGGGGCTGCGATACGAAGCAGGACGATGCAACGTGCGGTTCCCACAGGTCACGGTGCAGTCAGCCACTCGCTGACGGCATCCAGCGATGTCGGTGAGACCACGGCTGTGGTGTGAAGCGGAGCGGTGCAACTTGCGATGTCCACAGGTCATGGTGCAGGCAGCGGTATCGTTGTTGCCGAAGTGCTGTCATCGGTAGGCCCAAGCCAGCAGTGCAGGACGGGACGGTGCTCCGTGTCCCTTACGAGCAGTGTCCACAGGCCACGGTGCAGGCAGGGATGCCTGGTGACGACACTGGAGTCCATGGTGCTGGCGTCGGTGGACTGGGGCTGCGGTGCGGAACGGGACGGTGCTTCATGATCCTCACGAGTGGTGTCCACAGGCCACGATGCCGGCAACAGCGCCGGTGTCAGCAGGAGCATCGTTGTCGGGGAGGTCCAGGTTGCAGTGTGAGCAGGCGACACCAGAGTGCAGGGCCCACAGGTCACGTTGCGAGCAGCGGCTCAGTGAAGTCGTCTGATGATGGCGTCGGTGAGACCAGGGTCGCTGTGCAAAGCGGGGCAATGCGACTCAGTGCAGCGTCGACAGGTTACGGTGCGGCCAGCAGCTTTGTTGGTGGTGTTGCAGTGGTTTCTCCTCTTGAACAGCACAAAACACACAGGGGGTCATTCTGACCTCGGCGGTAAAAGGCTCTTACCGCCGGTCAGAAGACCGCCATCATACCGCCGCGGCAAACCGCCACAGTCATTCTGACCCACAACTGCCAAACCGCCAAAAACCTGACATCCACTGAAGGCCGCCTCATCAGCGGTCAGCGATAAACTGGAGATGACCAAACCTCCACCGTCACGCCAACACAAACACGCCCATGCCATTATGACCCACGAATCCACGCGGCGGTCTTTCGACTGCGGTATTCCATTGGCGGTACACACCGCTGCCCTCAAAATACACACACCTTTACAAAACCCAACCACATTGGACAAATCGAAATACACACACCTGATACACATACAAACAACACACCCACACACCCATCACCATATAAAACACACACCCACATCACCCACAAACCCCAACAAATCGAAATTCAGAGACAAGGCGCAATACACAGAGAGAGAGCACAGGGAACGCAAACCACAACACACACAGGAACCCAACATCATCACCCACACCACATCTACGCACAAAACACCACACACCACCACACTCATCACCACAAACACCACCCCACACCTCATCCACACCACCCCATGGTGGAGGAAATAATTAGGGTAGAGCCCCAGCTCTTCGGCACACAGGTGCAGCACACCACAATAGCCAGGAAGGCGGAGCTATGGCAAAGGATCGTCGACAGGGTCAACGCTGTGGGACAGCATCCCAGAAATCGTGAAGACATCCGAAAGCGCTGGAACGACCTACGGGGGAGGGTGCGGTCGATGGTGTCAAGACACAACATCGCTGTGCAGAAGACTGGCGGCGGACCCCCACCCACTCCACCCGAATTCACAGCATGGGAGCAAGAGGTCTTGAACATCCTGCATCCTGAGGGCCTCGCTGGAGTAGGCGGAGGAATGGACTCTGGTAAGTCTAATCTCAACTACTTCACCCCCCCAACCACAAGCATGCCAACCCACACCCCCACCCTCACCCCTAACCCCCCAGCACACATACTCCATGTTAATGTCTCACCAGCACAACCCACCCAACCCAACCCCAACCCCTGAATGCCAACACAAACCATGGACACCCATCACCTAAGCATGACCACTGCACATACCCATCCCCCCCCACAAACCACCCTCACAACTCCTCCCACATGGGACTGCCAGCACTGGGGGACAAGGGCACCCACAAATCGCACACCATGGCACACACAAAATCAATAACCATACTATTTTACCCCTGCAGGGCCCGAACGCCAACACACCGGCCAGGAGGGTCCAGATTTGTCCATCCCACCCCCAGAACAGGCCCCCAGTGATGACAGCAGCTCTGTCGACCTAGAACCTGATGACCAGCCCGGACCATCGGGGACCTCTGGACAGTCGGTTACCCTCAGTCAGCCACAGGCCACAGCAGACCTACCCCCCTCTGGAAACACCAGCACAGCACCCACCCAGCGGGCCCATGCTTCTGTCTCCAGGACAGGTCAAGCAGCGGTGTGTCTACCAGTACAGGGCACCCAGGGTAACCCACAACCCCAACAACAACAGGGACCTGGGGGCGCTGGTAGTGGGCACACCGTCCAGGGGACAGAGGCCCAGGAACAAGGAGGAACAGGGAGGGCTGCTGTGCGACAGAGGGAGGACAGGCCTAGGGAACCCACTGTCCAAGAGGCCCTCACCACCATCATGGGAGCGTACCACCACTCCCAAGAGACGATGGCGACGGTACTGGCCAGGTTCCAGGAGATCCAGGCCATGCAGGAGGGCCAGTACATGGGGTTCCGGGAAGAACTGCGCAGCATCAGTTCCGCAATGGGTACAATCGTGGTGGCACTCAACCAGATTGTCACCACATTGCGGGACCATGTGGCCCCCCAAAGGGCCCCTGCCACTAGCATGGAGGAAGAACAGCCCACCACCTCCGCCGGCGCTAGTGGTCAGGAGAACCCGACACAACAGCAACGGCCCACCCGGACCCCACCCCCTGCAGAACAAGAACCACCCCGCAAGAAAGGCCTGAGATCGAGGAAGAAGACAGAGTAGGATGTCAAGACCCCCGCCATGCATGGAAACCCACGGATGCCATCCCACTGTCCCACTTGTTCACCCTGTCCAACCTTGAACTGCCCCTGCTCCACCTTCCACAGGCATATGGACAATGGACCTGTAGGAACGACAGTCTGGACACTGCCATGGACATGCCTCCACCATCACCCATCACCCTTTTTGAACTATACACCTATTTGAAAACTTCAATAAACACAATTATTGCACAAAAAACAACTGGATTCTGCTATCTCTTTATTTAAACCAAATGTATTCGATATAACCAACAAAACATTTCTAGTTACATTGTGATGACAACATACCAGTGTCACACAGCGGTAGTCCATGGGGAAAAAAACCAGAGGGCACTCCGTGGGGATCAGATCACTGTAATAGGAAGTGATATACACAACTAAGTTACCATACATTGGGGTGAAAGGTCAGACAGTAGAGAGCCACAACAGTTACAGATATAATACAATGCAGGAGTAGATTATTACCTGTGTGTCACTGGAAATACTGCAGTATCACTCTGTCCCTGTTGTCTGTGTCGTCCTCTTCGTCTTCCTCCTCTTCACTCTCCGCAGGCTCCACAGCGGCCACAACACCACCATCTGGACCATCCTCCTGCAGGAAAGGCACCTGGTGTCGCAAAGCCAGGTTGTGAAGCATGCAGCAGGCCACGATGATATGACACACCTTCCTTGGTGAGTACATTAGGGATCCACCAGTCATATGCAGGCACCTAAACCTGGCCTTCAGGATGCCGAAGGTCAGCTCAATCACCCTCCTGGTACGCCCATGGGCCTCATTGTACCGTTCCTCTGCCCTGGTCCTGGGATTCCTCACTGGGGTCAATAGCCAAGGCAGGTTTGGGTAACCAGAGTCACCAATTAGCCACACACGGTGTCTCTGTAGCTGTTCCATCACATAAGGGATGCTGCTATTTCGCATGATGTACGCGTCATGCACTGACCCTGGGAACTTGGCATTTAAATGGGAGATGTACTGGTCAGCCAAACAGACCACCTGGACATTCATCGAATGATAATTTTTTCGGTTCCTGTCGCACCTGCTCATCGTCTTTTGGGGGAACCAAAGCCACATGGGTACCATCAATGGCACCAATGATATTGGGAATGTGTCCAAGGGCATAGAAATCACCCTTCACTGTAGGCAAGTCACCCACCTCAGGGAAAATGATGTAGCTCCGCATGTATTTCATCAGGGCAGACAACACTCTGGACAACACCTTTGAAAACATAGGCAGAGACATCCCAGATGAAATGGCCACGGTAGTTTGAAATGATCCACTGGCAAAAAAATGCAGTACTGACAGCACCTGCACTAGAGGCGGAATCCCTGTGGGTTGGCGGATGGGTGACATCAGGTCTGGCTCCAGCTGGGCACACAGTTCCTGTATAGTGGCACGGTTGAGTCTGTAGGTGAGTATGACGTGTCTTTCTTCCATTGTCGACAGGTCCACCAGCGGTCTGTACACGGGAAGATTCCTCCGTCTCCTCGCAAGTCCCAGCGGACGATGCCTATGAAGGACAACATGGAGCACAGAGTCAAGCAACCCACAGGTAAGTGCCCACAGCATGCACAGTACACGAATCTCTCGGGATTGAATGGCTAGTATGATTGTCGGTGCAAGGCCTAGCCATGTGTGGGCCCTTGAAATGGCGGCTGCCTGACCTGTGAAGTGTGACAATGTGAAGTGAGGTCATCGCGCAAGCGTGGCACACCGTGGCGGTAGGCGGTCGCAGTCCGCGGCGCAAAGCCGCATTGGACAACATTGAACCCTATGGGTTTCAGGAGCCAATGGCGGTGAGCGCCGGCGGTACGCACCGCGGCGGCCGTAACCGCCATTTTCTCTCTGCTTGATCACACGAGACCTGAGCATCCACAGGAGAGGACCTATACTGCAAGTGCTGCTGTGACCTCGGTCTGGAAGTGACAATGGCTGCTGCGACTGGGGAAAGGGCCCCCGCCTTCAGTTCCGAGGAGTTGGAGAAGCTCGTGGACGGGGTCCTCCCCCAGTATGCGCTACTCTACGGTCCTCCAGACCAACAGGTGAGTACACGGGGCCAATGCATAGTGGGCAATGCATAGTGCCCAATTCCTGGGTTGAGTGGGGAGGATGTACGATGGAGGGGAGGGCAGCGAATGACGAATGCATGGCACGACAGATGAGAGCATGTGCCACATGGCAAGGTTGGGGAGGGGGGGCCACTCACATCGAGCATGCAGAAAAGTGATGATGTTTCTCTTCCCCCCCTGTACATGTCACATAGGTCAGCGCCCATCAGAAGATTGACATTTCGCGTGCCATCGCCAAGGACGTCCGGGCCCTGGGGGTCCACAACAGAAGGGGCACCCACTGCCGCAAGAGGTGGGAGGACATCCGCCGCGGGAGCAGGAAGACCGCGGAGGCTCTGCTGGGGATGGCCTCCCAACCTAGGAGGGGTGCCAGTCGTACCTTGACCCCCCTGATGTCCCGGTTCCTGGCGGTGGCCTACCCCGATTTAGATGGGCGCTTGAGGATATCACAGCAGACACAAGGGGGTGAGTACCAGCACATTCAGCTATTTTGCGCGCAGTGGAGGTGCCTGGCTGGGGGAGGAGGGCTGTGGGTATCCCTAGGCCAAGGCGATTTCTGTAGGATAGGCCTGTCCGTGAGGTATGGTCCTGTGCCCCCGCCCCCCACCTCTGTAGGGTGCCTAGTAAGGTGATTCATGGACCAGTGTATACTGTGTGGGCAGTTGTCGCCCATAGGCTTGTAGGGCATGTCCCAGTGAATGAGTAGTGTACCCCAAGTGCGCAGCGTAGTGCAGGGGGCTTCTGTGTCTGTCCTCTCCGCCAACGGTGTCCCCAATGCATGCACTCAACTTGTCTTTATGTTTCCCCCCCCCATTTTCTTTGTTTTTCTGTGAATGTGTGCATTAGCATCATCAGGCGGAGGAGAAGTGGCATCGGCGCAAGAGGGAGCTGCATCTCACATGGCCCCGGAGGGCCATGCAACGGACTCCGACATGACCAGTGAGACGGAGGGCGAGGGGGGCTCCACCACGGGGACCCGTAGAGACGTCAGTGACACCGACACGTCCTCGGAAGGGAGCTCCCTTGCGGTGGCGGCAACATCCGTGCCCACCGATCCTACAGGTACAGCCGCCACCCAGCGCACCAGCTCCGCCCTCCCAGCAGCCCCTCGGCCTTCGGCCCGTGCCCGCAAGGCCAGGAAGCCGTCCATCTCCTTCGCCCCAGGCACCTCAGGCCCTGCCCCAGTCACCCCTGCTGCCCTCAGTGAGGAGGTCATTGACCTCCTGAGGACCATCATTGTTGGGCAGTCTACCCTTTTACATGCCATCCAGGGTGTGGAGAGGGAGGTGCATCAAAGCAATGCATACCTGGAGGGCCTTCATTCGGGTCAGGCTGCCCATCAACGATGGTTCAACGCTCTGGCCTCAGCACTGACGGCAGCGATTGTCCCTGTCTCCAGCCTCCCTCTTCTGACTCCCTCCACCCAGTCCCACTCCCCTGTTCCTCTGCCTATCCCATCCACACCTACAGACCAGCCTGCACACACCTCAACACCCAAGGGCAGCTCATCCAGACATAAGCACCACAGGACACACAAGCATTCACCCAAGCAACATCCAGATGCAGACATGCCAACAGTCACTACCTCCTCTGTGTCCCCCACCTCCTCGTCTCCCTCCTCCCTCCCTGTGACGTCTCCACATACACCTGCAAGCACACCACCATCAGCCATTGCACCCATCACCAGCACCAGACCAGTCCGCACACGTGCAGTCACCAACCCCACTGCCATGTACACGTCCCCTGTGTCCTCTCCCAGTGTGTCTGTCACCCCCGCTTCCCAACCACACAAACGCAGGCAGGCACCCAAACAACAGCCATCCACCTCACATCAGCCTCCTGCCCAAGCACCTGCACCCAAAGACAGCACACTTGACTCTCCTACAACCACATCCTCTTCCTCCACTCCCATACCCACTCCAGCTACCCTTCCCATGGCTCCAAAGAAAATTTTCCTCTCTAAACTTGACCTCTTTTCCTCACCTGACCCACCCCCTCCATCCCGTAAGAGTTCCACAAACACCTCAGCCACCACCAGCCCAGCAACTCCCAAGAACGTTGTGCCTGGTTTTTGGAGTCCGCCCTTTCCTTGGGCTGGGACATCATCCAGCATCAAAGGCACAGCCAGCCCCCCCCCTGGGAAGAGGAGCAAAAAACTGAAGGGCAGGCGCGACAGGCCTGATACGCCTGCCCCCAAGGAGGGGAGCCTTGCACCGTCACCTGCCACATCGGGTAAGGGAGCCACGGACAGTCTGCCAAGGAGGGCAAGGGCAGCAAGGAGCAAAAGGCAGGGAGCAGCCGACCTGGCCATGAGGGCCCCACCAGCCCCATTCCGGGGGTGTCGGAGGAGACCCAGGGCCCCAGGACTCCATCACAGGAGGGCCCCGCAACGGAAAGGTCCGATGCAGACTGAGCGGCAAGTATTGGCCAGGTGTGGTTCACTGGAAACACAAGACAGGCACCGCTGAACAGGGCCCCGCCGTCTCAAGCACCGCTGAACAGGGCCCGCCGTGAGAAGCACCGCTGAACAAGGGCCAGCCAAGACAGGCACCGCTGAACAGGGCCCCGCCGTCTCAAGCACCGCTGAACAGGGCCCCGCGGTGAGAAGCACCGCTGAACAAGGGCCAGCCAAGACAGGCACCGCTGAACAGGGCCCCGCCGTCTCAAGCACCGCTCCGCTGGGCCCTTCCTGTCAAGCACCTCTCCGCTGGGCCCTTCCGGTCAAGCACCGCTCCGCTGGGCACCGCCGTCTCAAGCACCGCTCCACTGGGCCCTTCCGGTCAAGCACCGCTCCGCTGGGCCCTTCCTGTCAAGCACCGCTCCGCTGGGCCCTTCCTGTCAAGCACCGCTCCGCTGGGCCCTTCCTGTCAAGCACCGCTCCGCTGGGCCCTTCCGGTCAAGCCCCGCTCCGCTGGGCACCGCCGTCTCAAGCACCGCTCCGCTGGGCCCTTCCTGTCAAGCACCGCTCCGCTGGGCCCTTCCGGTCAAGCACCGCTCCGCTGGGCCCTTCCTGTCAAGCACCGCTCCGCTGGGCCCTTCCTGTCAAGCACCGCTCCGCTGGGCACCGCCGTCTCAAGCACCGCTCCGCTGGGCCCTTCCTGTCAAGCACCGCTGGCCCATTGGCAGTCCCGGTTCTGTGTCGGGCAGGCCTTCATGACGCACTCTGCCCACCATGCCTCCTCCATGACCAGTGGTCTCTGTAATCCACCTGATGGACTGTGGCTTTGCACTCCCCAGGATGTAACAATGGGCAATCCACCCACTGGAGAGACTTGTGAGACTGTGGCTTTGCACTCCCCAGGATGGCACAGTGGGCAATCCACCCACTGTAGAGACTTGTGAGACTGTGGCTTTGCACTCCCCAGGATGGCACAGTGGGCAATCCACCCACTGTAGAGACTTGTGAGACTGTGACTTTGCACTCCCCAGGATGGCACAGTGGGCAATCCACCCACTGTAGAGACTTGTGAGACTGTGGCTTTGCACTCCCCAGGATGGCACAGTGGGCATGGAGGGCCTTCGTGGATAAGGCGTCGTGGACTCATGTGGCTGAGGTGCCCCCCCTTCCCTTCCCCCTGAGGTGCCTGTTTTTTATTTTTGTGATGCCCCAGCAGTGTTCTCTCCAATGGACTCGATCTCGTGTGTGGGCTTTGCCCATGTGTTGCTGCACATTGGCCCACGGACATTTGGACTTTGAAAGACTGGGCCGGACTTTTGCTACTTGTATGGATATAGTTCTAGATGTGTATTAATTCTTCATATATTGCTAAGGTCGCTATACTTTATTGTTGCAATAATATAGTTCTACTTTTACATTCATTGCCTTTTGTCTTTGCTTTTTTGGGGGGGGGGTTGGGGGGTGTCACTCTGACTTTTTTATCTGCATAGGTGTGTAGGTATTTCGGTGGGGGTGAGGGTGGGGGTGGGTGTATGGTGTATGTGTGTGCCCGTAACCTTTCCTCCTCCCCCCTCCCCCCTCCCCCCCTCCCCTGTGTCGTAGGTGCAGTACTCACCGTTGTCGTCTGCGGCGAGGTTCGTGATCCTGGAAGTAGAGCAGGAAGGCAATGGCTGGGAGGATGTGGAGTTCGGGTTCCATGCTGTTCCGATTCCGCATGGAGTGTGTCGAGGTAAGCGTTTTCCATTGGAGATGTCTGTTTCCGCCGTGTTTTTATCGGCGGGGCTCCCGCCCCGGAAAAGGTGGCGGATTGGTGAGTCATGATAGGGTGGGCGGTACATTGTCTGCCGCCTGCCTGTTGGCGGTGACCGCCGCGCTGTTTGTTTGTACCGCCGTGGCGGTCGGAGTGTTAATGCGGCGGCCTGTGTTGGCGGTTCCTGCCAGGGTCAGAATTCAATTTTTTGGGCCTCCAGCCTGTTGGCGGGTTGGCCGCCGCTTTAACACTGACCGCCAGGGTCAGAATGGCCCCCACAGTTCCCAGTGCTGCAGGTCGAGGAAACTGAAGTCTTTGGTGTCCTTGAGACTTCCAACAGGAATCAAGCTGTACTCCAAGCCCTTTCTTTTTCAAGAGGACACACAGCAAAGTTCACCCTTTGCAGTCTTTTCAGGCAGAAGCAGCAACTGCAGGCCAATCCAGCAAAGCAACACAGCAAAGGGACAGTACTCCTCCTCCAGCTCTTCAGCTCTTCTCCTTGGCAGAGGTTCCTCTTGATTCCAGAAAGATTCTAAAAGTCTGGGGTTTTTGGTCTTCTTGTTATACCGTGTTCTGCCTTTGAAGTTGGAAAACTTCAAAGCAAAGTCTCAAGTGTTTGAAAGATCCTTCCCTGTCTAGGCCAGGCCCCAGACACACACCAGGGGGTCAGAGACTGCATTGTGTGAGGGCAGGCACAGTCCTTGCAGGTGTGAACAACCACTCCTCCCTCCCCTCTAGCTCAGATGGCTCGTCAGGATATGCAGGCTACACCCTGCTCCCTTTTGTGTCACTGTCTAGAGAAGAGGTGTGAACAGCCCAACTGTCAAACTGACCCAGACGTGGAATCTGCAAACAGAAAGTCACAGAATGGTTTAAGCAAGAAAATCTAAAAGTGGCATTTTCAAACAGGCAATTTAAAAACCAACTTCAATAAAAGATGTATTTTTACATTGTGAGTTCGGAGACCCTAAACTCCACATTTGTATCTGTCTCAAGAGGAATCTGTGCTTTAAGGATATTTAAAGGCAGCCCCCATGTTAACCCATGAGAAAAATAGGCCTTGCACAGTGAAAACCTAAGTTGGCAGTATTTCACTGTTAGGAAAAATAAAACACACTAGTATATGTCCTACGTTAAACAGACACTGCACCCAGCCTCTGGGGCTACCTAGAGCCGACCTTAGGGGTACCTGACATGTAATAAAAGGGAAGGTTTAGGGCTGGCAAGTGGGCACACTTGCTAAACGAACTGGCAGTTTAAAACTGTACGCACAGACACTGCAGTGGCAGGTCTGAGCCATGGTTACAGGGCGACTAATGTGGGTGGAACAACCCGTGCTGCAGGCCCACTAGTAGCATTTGATTTACAGGCCCTGTGCACCTCTAGTAAACTTACTAGGGACTTACCACTAAATGAAATATGCCAATCATGGATAAACCAATCAACTGTACAATTTATATAGGGAGCACTTGCACTTTAGCACTGATTAGCAGCGGTAAAGTGCGCAGAGACAATAAACCAGCAAAGACAGACCTGACAAAATAGGAGGATGAAGGCAAAAAGTTTGGGTATAACCCTGCAAAAAAGGCCGTTTCCAAAACCAGCTATCACAATGAGACTGCAGTCTTAGAAGTGTAAAAAAGAGAAAGGAAGGCAACAGGCCTTTTCGGTCTGTGTACCCAGGCTCTGGAACAACATCCTTGCATCCATCACGATATCTCCAACGTTGCTCCTATGAAAGCTGAATTAATTACTAATGATTTTCATTTGTTATGGGTTAAGAATTTGCATAGAATTAAACTAATAAAAAATAATAATGTGGACTTGGAAAATGTGCCCACTTGAGTGGCCTTCATTAAATAGGTAATGCTTTTAGTAAATGCATATGATTAGTTGAAGTGCATGTGTAAAGAAAATTGTAGTAATATGTCATATTGATGATTTCATGCTATATTTGCTAATTTTACTATAGGCCTTAAGTTAGTGAGGTTTGGGCCTAGTCTTCACAACCTTGTATAAAACTGCAATCTCTAATAAAATAGTGGGACATGTATGACCTGAGAATTAATGCTTTTATTGTTCACACCATGCAGACCAAACGTTTAGAAGATGTCTTTAAAGTTCTCATGAGAACTGTCTTCTGAAATGTCTTGTATTAAAAAATGCAATTTTGTAAAGTTTGATACGTGAGACAGCGATGTTCCTAGGAACCATCAACAGATGAACTGGGGGGCGTAGCCAACTGCCATCCAAGATGGCTGCAAACTAGCGAGGCTCCGAGCCTCTGGGTTGTTCCATCCATAAAATATCAGTTTAATCATCCAGTAACACACCTACAACGAACCATGCAATGACATAAAAATTAATCGGGGCCCGACGTGAGTCCGATTAACACTGGTGCTCCGTAAGGCAAGTACAGAGAAATTGTGACCTAGTGCAGTGGAGATTGGGGCCTGGGCATTGGCCTGGTCGGCGGAGGGGTGGGTTTTTTTTCCCCCCCATACACGGTGAAAAAGACGAGAACGGGGTGGAGACCTTGTTGGCCCACTGGCACCAGTATAGGAGGAGCGGCGGGTAAGTGGTAGCCCCCGCAACAGAGATCCCGATGCGGGGGAGTGCGTAGTGCGGAGACGACGGCTAGCGGCCCTGAGAGTGGGCGAGCGACCGCAGAGACAACAAAGGCCGCGGTGGCGAGTGGGGAGAAGACGAGTCACGGAGGCGGCTGGAGTTGCTGACCCGGGCCGTGAAGGTGGTGAGAAGGTGAGGCCGGGGTGCAAGCACAAAATGAGCCAGAGATACCTGGGGCAGAGCGCACCCATCCTGGCTGGGAGCAAAGGGATACCCGAGCCCTCTGTGAGTGTGGCGGAGAGACGGGATCCTGAGGGCAGACATTAGCAATCCCCTCCAGGGAAGGAGACCGAAAGAGGACAACATGCCGTCAGGCAGACAGGCAAGGGAGTGTGCGAGTGCTAGGGCAGGGGGGCCGCAGTGACGAAGTAGGCCTCTGAAGGACCAGCGAGTGAGCCGGGCAAGGAGACAGTGCTCAAAAATAAGAGAAGGCTTGAAGACATCGGGGAACGAGCTGGAGCCCGAGAGCTTCTGCCCCTGCCCCTGGCAGGACTCTGCAGACCGAGTCACAGGGAAAAAAACACCACTCGCCTAAGGACGGGGAGCGGGCCCCGCAAAGGAGGTCTGCCTAGAGGGAAAACCGTCAGGCCACTAAGGGACTAGCTATACCCCTTGGGCAGGTGGCAGAGACTAATGAACGGCAGCCCTGGGACAATAAACAAATCTTGGCCACACAATACGACCTGGTCAGGGATCAAGATGACAGGGGGCCGCGGAGGAAAGGCAGGGCAACAGACCAAACTTGACAAATATACCATACCAAAAGGACCAGCAGAAGCAGAAGGACCCATAGACCTGGTAATGGCATCTCAGACCCAGACAGTGACGGAGTGGGAGTCCCCCTCACTTCTTGAAGTAATGGAGACCATAAAAGGTGTCCGTACATCTCAGGAGTCCCAAATTGACTCAGTAACAACGGAGGTCGGCCTCCTGCGAGCAGACCTACGTAATATGGGTTCACGGATGCAGGAGATCGAGGATTCCACATCCGCTCTTAGAGAAGATAATGCCAGCTTAAAGACTCAAGTTATTGAACTGCAGGTTTGCACCACGATCATGCAGACCAGATTGGAGGGCTATGGAGGTAGATCAAGACGAAATAACATACGAATTGTGGGTGTACCGGAGAGGTCTGGCGGGCCTGCAGTGGATATCTTTATAGAGGACCTCATCCTTAAGGAACCACAACCTAAAGGGCTTTCCAAATTTTTCTCCTTCGAGCGGGCCCACTGGGTGCCCGGGTGGCCACCGTGTCCTGGAGCACCACCCTGCCCCATTATTTCCCTACTCTTTAATTACAGGGATAGAGACTTAGGCCCTCATTCCAACCCTGGCGGTCTATGACAGCCAGGGTGGAGGGCAATGGAAGCACCGCCAACAGGCTGGCGGTGCTTCCAGGGCCATTCTGACCGCGGCAGTAAAGCCGCGGTCAGAAAAGGGGAACCAGCGGTTTCCCGTCGGTTTTCCCCTGGCCCAGGGAATCCTCCATGGCGGCGCTGCTTGCAGCGCCGCCATGGGGATTCCGACCCCCTTCCCGCCAGCCTGTTTCTGGCGGTTTACACCGCCGGAACCAGGATGGCGGGAACGGGTGTCGTGGGGCCCCTGGAGGCCCCTGCACTGCCCATGCCATGGGCAGTGCAGGGGCCCCCTAACAGGGCCCCATGAAGATTTTCACTGTCTGCTTTGCAGACAGTGAAAATCGCGACGGGTGCTACTGCACCCGTCGCACCCCTGCAACACCGCCGGCTCCATTCGGAGCCGGCTTGTATGTTGCAGGGGCTTTCCCGCTGGGTCGGCGGGCGGCCTTTTGGCGGTCGCCCGCCGGCCCAGCGGGAAAGCCAGAATGGCATCCGCGGTCTCCTGACCGCGGAGCGGCCATTTGGCGGTGACCGCATTGCGAGAGGCCACCGCCGCGGTCAGAATGACCGCCTTAATCCTGCAAACAGCAAGAGCTGCTCCCTCCGTCCTGTATGACAGTGCAAGGATTACTTTTTTCCCAGACTTTACACTCCAGGTACAAAGACAGAGGTGGGATTTTCTAGAGGTTAAAAAGACGCGGATAGAGAAATTAAATACTCCATGATCTTTCCCGTCAAATTAAGAATAGTCACGGAGGGGAAAATGTGGTTCTTTGAGAATCCAATGGATGCCTGGGTGTGGTTTGAGGGCTGGTGAACGGCAGGGAAACCGCAGGGAAGAGCCAGATCACAACGACAGAGCCAGCAAGGAGAAGACATAAGCTGGAGGCCCAGGTACGGCTTCCGGGAAGACAAAAATGTTGCACCAACTGAGGAAGAACAGCCTGACCCTGTCTAACGGACAACTATATAATAGACCATTTGACCAAAGGAGAGAAGACTGGGGTAATTCCATACTCGGGATCAACATGAAGAGTGAGGGGAGGAGTGCCTGCATTCCTCCAAACACCTCGATTTGGTCACCGTCAGAGAGCACTGTGACACAGGACGGACTGCCCTAAAATGGGGCCTAAAGAAAATGGCAATACCATTAATAATGATAACAACTACAATACTGTAGAAAACTATTGCAGATATGGGTGCAATCCAGGGGAGGTACCTTTCAGGCGGCCCCAAAAGTAAACTTTAACATGTTGGGAATGGGCGACAGGCACTCTGCAGAGTTGGGAAGGTGGGTAGTTTTAGACTCACCATGCAGGGAGGCAGGGAGGGGTGTATATTTTGGTTCAATGGTTAGTAAATTGTTAGGACAAGTGTTTTGTACGACAAGCAAAAGTTGAATGCCACTGAGATTCAGTGCGCCAGGGTTAATACATCCCGACCTGCAGCATGAGTGCCCCCTAGCCTATCCAGTGGTAACGGGGCACATGTTAACATTAGCTTGGAACAACGGCACTGAGAACTGTCGATACTAAGCTGCTCTCCTGGAATGTGAATGGGCTGGGGGATAAGATAAAGAGAAGCGTTGTGCTGCAATACTTAAAACAACACACCCCAGATATTGTTCTCCTCCAGGAGATGCATTTAAATGGAAATACATGTCATGCCTTGGACCAAGGGGGATTTAGAATAGTAGCACATGCAGGATATATTTCAGGCTCACAAGGAGTGGGCATCCTACTGCGTAAGTCCTGGCCCTTTACGATTAAAGGCACGTGGGTAGACATATACGGTAGATATGCAGAACTTATTGGGTCTTGGGGTGAAACCACGCTGAACATTATCTCAGTGTACATTCGACGGCGCTAACATGCAGACGCATACGAGGAACTTAGTACCCAGCTCTTACAGCTGCCGGATGGCGACCTCCTTTTGGGCGGTGATTTCAATGGGACACTCTGTGAGTTACAAGATAGATGGCCACAACGGCAAGTAACCCAACCTCCCCAGTCACTGGCAGACTTTATGACAGGCTTGGGGGTTAACTGATGTGTGGTAAACATGCCACCCACGGGAGCGACAATACATGTTTCTTTCAGGGGGCAATGGAATCAAGAATTGACTACCTTCTTACCTTTCCCCCATCAGATCGGCTACTATAAAGAAATCAGGCACTTAGCACGAGGAATATCAGACCACTCACCAATCTGGGCACTGTACGGCCGTCAGACTCCACTAGGACAACGAAGGCTAGTGATTAGTCCTCAGGACCTAAAAATCCTGCAGATCTGCTCACATTTGACCAGGGCAGCTCGAAACTACTTCAAAGAAAATGAAGAGTCTGTTGACTCTTCACATACATTATGGGAGGCTTACAAGGCGGTTATAAAGGGGAAAGGGGTCTCTGTGATAGTAGGGCATAAGAAAGATGTAAATGCACGTTCAGAGGCACTGGAGAGAGAAATTAGAGAACTAGAAGCGGGACTGGGAGACATTGCCCATGTAGACAGAATACACCGGCTGCCACTAAAACAAAAAGAATATAGAGACACGATGATGGAATCAGACCGCACACACCACGTTGCTATGCAGCGCAGGCTATATGAGGTGGGTGATGGGGCGGGTAAGTTGCTTGCTTGGTTGAAGAGAAAAGAGAGAAACAGTAGATGGGTCCCTGAGATTGAAACTCAGACTGGAACTCAGGTGCATGAGGGACCAGAGATGGGGAAGATATTTGCTGAATACTACACCGCCCTGTACTCCAAAACCATACTGGCCCCAGCTAGTTACATCCAGGAATTACAAGCAGAAATCAATTTGCCGACTCTCAGCACCAAGACAAGGAACTGTTAGAACATGATATAACACAAGACGAAATATTGCAGGCAATAAGAGATAAGGCCTCGGGCAAAGCTGTGGGACCTAATGGGACACCCACTGAATTATATAAACTAACTGCATCTACAATTCGCCACATCTACTGACGATGTATCATGAAAGCAGGGACAAAGTTATTTTGCCCAAGGATCAGCGAATCACTAGCTTAGTGGTGATACCCAAAGAAGGGAACCCGCCTGAGCAATGTGCCTCATATAGGCCTATCTGGCAACTGAATGCGTAAGTCAAAATTTTAGCTAAAATACTGGCCACAAGGCTGGCCAAGGTGATCCTCTCCTTAATACACCAAGACTAATCCAGCTTTATGCTGGGTCGTAGTACTGCCTTGAACCTGCAACGCCTACATGGGGTCTTAGGTAGGACACACAGAATAAGAGAGGCAGCACTAGTGTCATTGCTTGATGCGAGGTTGGCCTTCGATATTATAGACTGGGTATACCTCTTTGAAGTCTTACGAAAATTTGGGTTTGGACCAAACTTTCTAGCCTGGGTATGTCTCCTGTACACTAAGCCCCTGGCGCAGGTGGTCGTGAACCCTTGCACATCCCCAATCTTTAGCCATAGACGAGGCACATGACAGGAATGCCCACTATCCCCCTTGATCTTTACAAGGGCACTGGAGCCATTGGCAGAGTGGATAAGTGGTGATCCGTTGTTCAGAGGCTTGTGATGGTCAGAGGGATTGGAAGATAGGATATCACTATACGCCCACGATATCCTGATCTACATTTCGGAGCCAAATTCATCCCTGGACAGGGTGATGCACATACTTACACTCTTCCGTAAATACTCAGGTTACACTATTAACTTGGACAAGTCAGTGATTTATATATTGTATAGCCCGGCCCCATGTCTACCGACTGACTGTGACGGCCGGATCACCACGAAAGGGTTTCAATACCTGGGTATCACTATAACGGGAACGGCCACTGATTTCTATACTCAGAACCTGGAACCCCCACTGCGATGGCTTGGAGGGGATGTTGAGTGATGGAGAACCCTTCCATTGTCACTTCTGGGAAGGGCAGCTTTGTTTAAAATGATGGCCCTGCCTTGGTTCCTCTACATACTTCACAACACCCTGTATCTGGTACCAGCTTCATATTTTCGAGTCACTGACCAGGAAATACGCAGGGTCCTGTGCAATGGTGGGACTGGCCTGAATAGCAGTAGCCAAACTCACTAGAAGTTGGTTTCACGGGGGGGGTAGTCCTCCCAGATGTACACAACTAATATCAAGCAGCGCAACTCATGATTATTAATCAGTGGGTCTTCTCGGCAGAGTCGGAGCCTGTATACTGTATGGATAGGGAAGCAATGCAACCAGGAGGAACCCTGCTGGCTCTGTATGGTGGACTTGGAGTGCAGACATTCCCAGTTCTGACAGCGCTTACCTTAGCCCTCTGGCATGAGATTCTGAGGGTGCTGGGATAGCACAAGGTCATTACACAGAACACCCCCTTGTGGGAAACAGCGGCACTGGGCACACTGGCAACACAACAGGGCTTTAAGCAATGGTATCTCATTGGTCTCACAAAAGTCGGGGACCTGTGGGTGGAGGGGGGCTTTCTTTCCTTCACAAATCTCCAGGTGGAATACAGCTGGCCCCAGCAGAGATGTATCTCTACCTTCAAATCAGACACGCACTCAATAAGGTATTACCCAGAGGGGTGGACCCCCCCGAGTCGTACCCAAAAAGGCAAAATCTGTCACATATCGTAAGATACTCACTAACCTACCAGATACATGTACAGACCTGAAAGCATGCTTGGAGCAAGACGTGGGGGAGTTGGACAGCGGCGAATGACAAGAGGCCTTAGCATCACCTAGGGAGGTAGGGATGCGATCACGGTTCCCACTAGTGGAACTGAGAGTACTGCCTAGGAGTTATTATGCCTGCACATCACTGGCTAACATGGGGAGGGGAGCCTTGCCTTTGTGTTCCCGAAATTGTGGCCAGCGACAGACATTTTAATTTTACCATATACTATGGGATTGTCCATAGATACAGAGATTCTGGGGGTTATTACAACTTTGGAGGAGGTGTTAATCCGTCCCAAAAGTGATGGTAAAGTGACGGATATACCACCAGCCGTATTACGAGTCTATTATATCCTATGGAACTCGTAATACGGCTGGTGGTATATCCGTCACTTTACCGTCACTTTTGGGACGGATTAACACCTCCTCCAAAGTTGTAATAACCCCCTCTGTCTGGCAGTAGTATCCTGTCTAAACATAGCATTGGGAAGCAACATAGAGCCACAGCCCAAATGATGTGTTCTAAATATAAAGGGTGAATCACATTTGGATGAGGATAGGCTTAATAACGGCAAAGCGTAATTTTGCACGGGAATGGAGGGCCCCCAATCCACCCGAGGTGGAAGCTTGGAAACATGACTTAGATTGGTGTATGTTGGCAGAAAAAGTGATTTATGGGGGCAGGGGTTGCTCTAAAAAATGGCACTAGGTCTGGGGGAAATGGAACAGGGGAGGGCTGTGTACAGTAACAACAGAGGAGGAACCTGAGGAATACAACTCACTGTAATAACAGTACGGGGAATAGATTGTGAAGAGGGAAAGGGAGAAGGTTGAGGGAGAGCCTTGGGAGGTCAGAAGGGAGAGCACTGGTTTAGCGTCACTGTATTAAGACCAACCTGATGGCTAAGACTGCATTACACACTTGTCTTGTTTGTATTTCTAATAAAAAGATTTTAAAAAACAACAAAACAATGGATGCACTGACTGGAGAGTGAATCGCATCAAATTGGTTACCTGACGAGTCTGGTGATGGGAACAGGAGAAGAGGAGCCAATCATCGACTTGTGAAAGACAGCTTGGTTATATCTTAGATTTGGGTTTATATTTCTATTGGACTAACTGTAAATGTACGATTTTCTGACTAATGACAAGGTGAGAAGTTTCTTTAGGAAATTCTAACTTAGCCCGACTGCACAGAGGAGAGGGAGCTCTTTCTAGTCTAGTTTTTCCCCGTAGTGGTTCTGTTTGAGGAGCTGAATAAGTTCCTGGTGATGTTATTTCTTACTTTGACTTTATTGCTTACATTTCCAATGCTGAATGCTGATCCCTTGGATATTGTTTCTTAAATGGTTCAGATACTTTAGAGTCCCCCATGTCTGAGCCATCCCCTTTCATTGCCCCATTGCTGAATGTGAGAAAGTAGCCTCTTTCTAGCATGTTACCCCCACTTTTGGCTTGTTTGTGAGTGTGTGTCAGTGTGTTTTTACAGTCTCACTGGGATCCTGCTAACCAGGACCCAAGTGCTCATAGTTAAAACCCTATTTGTCAGTGTGTTTTGCCTGTCTCACTGGGATCAAGTTAGCCAGGACCCCAGGACTCATAGTTTGTGGCCTAATGGATGTGCTGTCAGTAGTGCTTAACTGTGTCACTGAAGTTCTGCTAACCAGAACTTCACTGCTTATGCTCTCTCTGCTTCCAAATTAGTCACTATAGTTTAGTGACTTCATATTCCAATTCCAGTTGGCACTCTGGACCCCCCTTATAAGTCCCTAGTATATGGTACCTAGGTACCCAGAGCGTTGGGGTTCCAGGAGATCCTTATGGGATGCAGCATTTCTTTTGCCAACCATAAGGAACTCAGACAAACCTTTCTTCAGGACTGCCATTGCAGCCTGAGTGAAATAGTGCACACTCTATTTCACAGCCATTTTCACTGCACTTAAGTAACTTATAAGTCACTTATATGTCTAACCTTCATTTACTGAAGGCTAGGTGCAAAGTTACTAAGTGTGAAGGCACCCTTGCACTAGCAAAGATGCACTCACGCTGCCCAGGGACAATTCCCCAGACTTCGTGAGTGCGGGGATACCATTACACGCGGGCACTACATATAGGTCATTACCTATATGTAGCTTCACAATGATAACTCCGAATATGGCCATGTAGGGTGTCTAAGATCGTGGAATTGTCCCCCCATTCCAAATCTGGTATTGTGGGGGCAATCCCATGCATCCTGCAGTACTGCCAAACCAGCTCTCTGAGGCTTGCACTGCAGCTACAGCTGCTGCCACCTCACAGACAGGGTTCGGTCCTCATGGGGTCTGAGCAGCTCAGTCCCAGGAAGGCAGAACAAAGCATTTCCTTTGGGAGGAGGGTGTTACACCCTCTCCCTTTGGAAATAGATGGTACAGGCTTGAGAGGGGTAGCCTCCCAGAGCCTCTGGAAATGCTTTGAAGGGCACAGATGGTGTTCTCCTTGCATAAGCCAGTCTACACCAGTTCAGGGACCCCCAGTCCCTGCTCTGGCGCAACACTGGACAAAGGAAAGGGGAGTGACCACTCCCCTGTCCATCACCACCCCAGGGATGGTGCCCAGAGTCCTCCAGTGTGTCCCTGGTGTTAGCCATCTTGTTTTCCAAGCTGTGGGGGCTCTCTGCAGAAATCTGAGTGGCCAGTGCCAGCAGGTGACGTCAGAGACCCCTCCTGATAGGTGCATACCTGGTTAGGTAGCCAATCCCCCTCTCAGGGCTATTTAGGGTCTCTCCTGTGGGTTCCTCTTCAGATTCAGCTTGGAAGTTTCCTCCAGGAATTCTCTTCAATGTCTGCTTCAGCTTTTGACCATTGTATCAACTGCAGACTGCTCCAGGAACCTCTGTAACTGCAACAAAGTATCCAGAAAGACTACTGTGACCATGCAACTTCAGCTCCAGCCAGCAACTGAAACAGTTTCCAAGGAGTGCACGCTCTGAGGACTACCTGCCTTCACCCTGCACCAGAAGAACTGAACGAATCTCCCGTAGATTGACGGAGTCACTTCCCTGCTCCAGCAGGCACCTTCGAAGACAATGACCGGTTCTCTGAGACACCTCTCCTGGCAATGAGCGTGCTCCCTGGAACACAAGTGGTGGACCACTTCGACCCAGACTGTCCTAAGGTCCAGCTGTCCAAATTTGGTGGCGGTAAGAGCTTGCCTTCCTGGTTTGCGACAGTACCCCCATGCACCACGTCATCTCTAGCTCCTGGGGCCTCTGTGCAAGTTTTGCAAGAATCCTTTGTGCACTCCATCCTGCGACGCACAACTCGCTGAGTTATTCTCCGGCGGCGTGGGACCTTCTTTTGTTGTGCTGCACCAACTGCAATTTGCACCTTCTTTGTCCCCGTGTCCTGGGACTCCTGTGGGTGCTGCCTGGTCATCTGTGGGCTTTCTCCAGTGTTGAAAGCCCCCTCTGCCTCCTCGGTCCAAGTTGAGGCCCATTAGGTCCCTCCTTTGTCCAGGCAGCACCATTTTGACGCAAAACATGACCTGGCTTGAACCAAGGCTTGTTGGACGAATCCAGTGCTGCAAACTTCCTGCATCCAACATCTCGACTTGGGGCATCTCCTGCACCACGCAGGAACCCACAGCCATCTTCTTTGGTGCTCTTCTGAAGACTTCTTCTAACCAGAGAATCTGCTTTTGCACCATCTTCTAGGTTGGCAGGGGCTCCTGTCCTTCCTGGAATCTTCTGGACTTGGGGGGTCATTCCTACACTGGTGGGCGCCGCCCGCCAAGCGGGAACCGCCAATTGGCCGCTCCGCGGTCAAAAGACCGAGGAGGCCATTCAGACTTTCCCGCTGGGCTGGCGGGCGCCCGCCAAGGGAGCGCCCGCCGGCCCAGCGGGAAAGGCCCTGCAACATTGAAGCCAGCTCCGAATGGAGCCGGCGGTGTTGCAGGGGTGCGACGGGTGCAGTTGCACCCGTCGCGATTTTCACTGTCTGCAAATCATGCTGGGGCCCTGTTAGGGGGCCCCTGCACTGCCCATGCCAGTGGCATGGGCAGTGCAGGGGCCCCCAGGGGCTCCACGACACCCGTTCCCGCCATCCTGTTTCTGGCGGTGAAAACCGCCAGAAACAGGCTGGCGGGAAGGTGGTCGGAATACCCATGGTGGCGCTGCTTGCAGCGCCGCCATGGAGGATTCTCCCAGCCGGGGGTAATCCGGCGGGAAACCGCCGGACCCGGCTGGGCGACCGCGGCTGTCGAATGCCAGATGAAGCACCGCCAGCCTGTTGGCGGTGCTTCCGGCGACCTCCACCCTGGCGGTCATAGACCGCCCGTGTTGGAATGAGGGCCTTGGTCTCCTCTCTTCACAGGTCTTCAGGTCCAGGAATCCACCATTTGTTGCTTGCAGTCTTGCTTGTTTCTTGCATTAACTCTTATAACGACTTGTAGTGTGTCCTGAGGAAATTTGCAGTACTTTACTCCTAATATGACCTGCGCAATATGAAGCTTTAGCTATTTGGGAATTAGTGGCTAGACAGCAACAGCAACTGAAATTTGAGAGAAGGATGAGAAAAGCTGAGAAGACTTTAGCCAAGGCAAGATGGGATAGTGAGCAAAGATTTTGGAGTACTGAGACTTTACAGTGAATTAAGTTGTTTCCTGCAATTACACAAGAGAACGTGAATGAGGCTAAAAAGACTACTAAGAAGAGGGATTCAGACGACAGAGAGAAGAACTTCACAGAGTCTAGGAAATCTTTAACTCACGATGAAGAGTCAGATGATGATGAGTTTATTTTGCAGTCACTGAGAAATCATCCCCCACCATATGCAGCACATGAGAAAGGTTCAAGTACTAGTATAGACCCTAAAGCTCCTATAACAATTGAATTTACACAGAACCAGATACAGGTTAGTCATAGTGTTCCAACTACTTCTGCGATTTAAAGGCCTATGCCGCCGATTAACATACCCAGAATTTATCCAGATATACCTATTATAGATACTGCAACAAAGTTAATAGTGCCACCAGGACAGACTGCCCACATGAGCCCGGTCTATCAGAAGCCAACGCTGAACCAGATAAAGTCCATCCCGAATTTGATGTCCCCAATACAGACACAGACAATCCCAAGATACACTCCCATGACAGGATCACAGGCAGAGATGTGTGCCTTGGCAAGTCAGAATAAAGGAATAATGTTCGCCAGAGATCCAAATGTCCGACCATGCAATTGTTTGCCCAGGGAAATAATAAGAGCAGGTAACATAAAATCCTAAACCTAAGCGTAGAGAGGGAGAGGTTCAATGAAAGCGCAAGAATGATGACTCCCATGAGACTGACATTTGATGGAACAGGTATGTTAATCGATTTGAGTTCTTTTAGGACTCTTCCAAGTAATCAGGGGAGATTCAACATTAGGTTCCGATCCAAACTCGGTAACACTAGAGACGCTGAACGTACCGTTACAGCAAGGGCTCGGTGTGAGTAATAACAACATTTCATTGCAAGGTTTGACAGCTCAGCAGTTAACTGAATGGTTGGAGAAGTTGAGCAGCGCCCAAGGAGATTCCAGTGGTGGAAGTGCACTAAATCTGACCAGGCTTAGACTAGAAGCAGAAGACCTAATTAAGCGAAAGATGGTGTTGGACAGAATTGACTCATACCGTGAAGATGAGTTACGTTATATGTGCAAACTGATTATGAACAAAGCAGGAATAGTACATCAGAAATTAGGAGATCTGGCAGGAAAATATGACGTAGAAATTGAGAAAACAAAGCACTTAAATGGGAGTTTAAGATTCGAATATGACTCAAAGGACTTTGAGAACATGAGAATACCGGGAATGAAAATTCACGTTAGGGAATTAGTTGAGAACATTCAAACACGGGGAGCATGAGAAACGTGGGAAGGCAGACGAGTGAAGAAAAGAGACAAGAAGAAAAGGGATTCTGCAAATCTTACTGCGAATGTGCAGCAGGTTGAGGATCCAGTGAAAATATTACCGATGAGAGAGATTTCCGGAGGGAATTTTGTTCATGTCCCTTGGAGCAGAAGTGACATTTTGTCATTTACAAATGATTATCCCAGGTTGAGAGAAAAGCTAGTAGAATGATACCAGCAAACAGATAGGTTTGTGAAACTCGCAAAATGCCTGTGGGAGGGTTTGAACACCCTGTTAGAAATAGTAGTTCCAGCAGATTTTTGGGTCGAGTGCAAAAGAAGTGTAGATTGGCTGACAAAAGAACCTCAGAGAGATCCAGCAACAGGTGCACTGTCTCCTGACGTAATTAAATATTACTATAAGGTGATTGAATTTTTGAAAACGAGAATTTCGCCCAAGAATATCGACTGGCAGAGAATAGACAAGACAGCTCAGGAAGGGAAGGAGTCAATACATGCATACTATGAGAGATTGTTACAGGCATTAAAACATTACAGTGGGACAGAAACAATTGAGCCGGAAGACATGATTCATTTTGTGTTCAGATTTGTTTAAGGATTGAGACCTGAAATTAGCCAGATGATTAAGAGTCATTTGATTTGTTGCAAGCAAAGCCGATTGATGAAGTATTACAGTATGCAAAGTACTGTAGTGATGAGATTGAGTTGAAACAGATAAAGTTGAAAGAAAAAGCAATGGTGATGCAGATTAAAGTGGCACAATCAGGAATGCAGGGAAGATTTTCACAGCAGCAGCAGGGAAACATGTGGTTGCAGAACCAGGCGAACGGTAGAGGTCATAGTGCAATTGGAAACGTGAACCATGGTCCTGATTTGAGGACTGTGGTTACTCAGAATGATGTGCAAGGGATGAAAAGAATGTCACCACGTCACGCTTGCGGAGGCCTCGGACATTGGAAACTGGCGTGTCCGATGTTAGTGCAGAGAGGTGTTGTTCAGCAGACTAACAAAATTAAGGAGGTCATTCCAACCCTGGCGGTCGGTGTTAAAGCGGCGGCCAATCCGCCAACAGGCTGGCGGTAAAAAAATGGAATTCCGACCCTGGCGGAAACCGCCAACAGAGACCGCCACTTCAACACTCCGACCGCCACGGCGGGACAAACAAACAGCGCGGCGGTCACCGCCAACAGACAGGCGGTAGACAAAGTACCGCCCACCCTATCACAACCCACCAATCCGCCACCTTTTCCGGGGCGGTAGCCCCGCCGATAAAAACACGGCGGAAACAGCCATTTCGAACGGAAAACGCTCACCTCCATACACCCCACGAGGAATCTGGACAGCATGGAACCCGAACTCAACATCCTCCCAGCTATTGTCTTCCTGCTCCTCTACCAGGAGCACGAACGCCGGCGCAGAAGACAACGGTGAGTACTGCACCTACCACACAGGGGAGGGGGGAGGAAAAAAATTACGGGGACACACATAGGCGACACACCCACCCCCACCCTCACCCACTACAACACACACATCAATGCATAGCAATACATCACAGTTACACCCCCAAACCCCCCGGAAGAATGCAAAGACAAAAGGAAATGATCATCAACTGTCGAATATATTGTATCACTGGCTTATAAATATATCACACATCTAAAACTATTATATACATAAATATTAAAAGTCCGATAATTATTGCAGGCATTGTCCGTAGACCACTGGGCCCAAATCACATGGGCCAAGCCCACACAGGATACCTGACACCAACGGAGAGAACACTGCAGGGGCATCAGATAGCAAAACTACAGGCACCTCAGGGGGAAGGGAAGGGGGGGCACCTCAGCCAGATGAGTCCACGACGCCAGACCCACAAGGGGCCTCCATGCCCACTGTTCCATCCTGGGGAGTGCAAAGCCACAGTCTCTCAAGTCTCTACAGTGGGTGGTTTGCCCACTGTTCCATCCTGGGGAGTGCAAAGCCACAGTCTCTCAAGTCTCTGCAGTGGGTGGTTTGCCCACTGTTCCATCCTGGGGAGTGCAAAGCCACAGTCTCTCAAGTCTCTGCAGTGGGTGGTTTGCCCACTGTTCCATCCTGGGGAGTGCAAAGCCACAGTCTCTCAAGTCTCTGCAGTGGGTGGTTTGCCCACTGGGCCATCCTGGGGAGTGCAAAGCCACAGTCTCTCAAGTCTCTGCAGTGGGTGGGTTGCCCACTGTGCCATCCTGGGGAGTGCAAAGCCACAGTCTCACAAGTGGATGACAGTCTCCACTGGTTCTGGAGGGGGACTGGTGCCCAGAGTGCTTCGTGCAGCCCTGCCCGACACAGATGAGGGCCTGCCCCTTCTGCCAATGGGCCAGCGGTGCTTGAGACGGCGTTGCCCAGTTCACCGGTGCTTGAGACGGCGGTGCCCAGTTCAGCGGTGCTTGAGACGGTGGTGCCCAGTTCAGCGGTGCTTGAGACGGCGGTGCCCAGTTCAGCGGTGCTTGAGATGAAGGGCCCAGTTCAGCGGTGCTTGAGATGAAGGGCCGAGTTCAGCGGTGCTTGAGACGGCGGTGCCCGGTTCAGCGGTGCTTGAGATGAAGGGCCCAGTTCAGCGGTGCTTGAGATGAAGGGCCCAGTTCAGCGGTGCTTGAGATGAAGGGCCCAGTTCAGCGGTGCTTGAGACGGCGGTGCCCAGTTCAGCGGTGCTTGAGATGAAGGGCCCAGTTCAGCGGTGCTTGAGACGGCGGTGCCCAGTTCAGCGGTGCTTGAGATGAAGGGCCCAGTTCAGCGGTGCTTGAGATGAAGGGCCCAGTTCAGCGGTGCTTGAGACGGCGGTGCCCAGTTCAGCGGTGCTTGAGATGAAGGGCCCAGTTCAGCGGTGCTTGAGATGAAGGGCCCAGTTCAGCGGTGCTTGAGATGAAGGGCCCAGTTCAGTGGTGCTTGAGACGGCGGTGCCCAGTTCAGCGGTGCTTGAGACGGCGGTGCCCTGTTCAGCGGTGCTTGAGATGAGTGTCCAGGTCAGCCGAACCGGCCATGGCATGGATGTCACGCGCCACCTGACATGTGGCTGGCGGGGCCTTCCTGCCCATCTGTCTGTTGGCTTGCGGGGCCCTCCTGGCCTGCAGTACTGGGCCTGTGGGTGTCCTCCTGCACACCTGCGACGTGGCTTGCGGGGCCCTCCTGGGCTGCAGTACCGGGCCTCTGGGTGTCCTCCTGCACACCTGGGATGGGGCTGGTGGGACCCTCCTGGGCAGCTGGCCTGCTGCCGGACTTGTCGGGCGTGCTGCCCTTCCCACCCTTCCCTGTTCGCCTGTGGCCCTTTCCCACCTTTGGCGGTGTGCCAGGTGGCACCCCACTTCCTGCCGGAGCCATGGTAGGAATTTTGGTCCCTGGTGTCTTTGGCCTCTCGCGCCGGGCACTGGCAATCTTCGGATGCTTTTCCGGGGGTGGGCTGGCCGTGCCTTGGCACCTAGCTGAACTGCCTGCCCTTGAGGGTGGGGGACTCCACAGTCCATGGCAAACAGTCTTTATAGGTCCCGGTTTTGTGGTGGCTGAGGTGCTGATTGGAGTCTTATGAGATGGACGGGATGGGGGAGTTGTTGGAAAGAGGTTAAGGTTGGCAAGGAAAAGCAATTTCGAAAGAGAGGGACGGGTAGGTGTAGTGGGTATGGGAGTGGAGGAAGAGGATGTGGTTGTAGGAGTGTGAAGTCTGGTGTCTTTGGGTGCAGGTGCTTGGGATGGAGGCTGTTGTGAGGTGGATGGCTGTTGGGTGGGTGGCTGCCTGCTTTTGTGTAGTTTGGAAGAGGGGGTGACAGACACACTGGGAGAGGACACAGGGGACGTATAAATGGTAGTGGGGGTGGTGACTGCACGTGTGCGGAGTGTTCTGGTGGGTATGCTGGTGATGGACGTAGTGGCTGAAGATGTTGTGCATGCAAGTGTGAGTGGAGACGTGACAGGGAGGGAGGAGGGAGACGAGGAGGAGGGGGACACAGTGGAGGCAGTGGGTGTTGTTATGTCTGCATGTGGATGTTGCTTGTGTGAATGTTTGTGTGATGTGTGGTGCTTATGTTTGGCTGAGCTTCCCTTGGGTGTTGAGGTGTGTGCAGGCTGGTCTGATGGTGTGTCTGGGATAGGCAGAGGTACAGGGGATTGGGTCTGGGTGGAGGAAGTTGGAGGGGGGAGGCTAGAGACAGGGACAATGGCTGCCGTCAGTGCTGAGGCCAGAGCGTTGAACGATCGCTGATGGGCAGCCTGACCAGAATGAATGCCCTCCAGGTATGCATTACTCTGGTGCACCTCCCTTTCTACACCCTAGATGGCATTCAAAAGGGTAGACTGCCCAACAATGATGGTCCTCAGGAGGTCAATGACCTCCTCACTGAGGGCAGCAGGGGTGACAGGGGCAGGACATGAGGTGCCTGGGGCGAAGGAGATGCCCACCTTCCTGGGTGAGCGGGCACAGGGCAAACGCTGAGGGGCTGGTGGGAGGGCGGTGCTGGTGCGCTGGGTGGCGGCTGTACCTGTTGTTGCGGGGGGCACGGATGTTGCCGCCACCACAAGGGAGCTCCCTTCAGAGGACGAGTCGCTATCACTGACATCAGCACGAGTCCCCGCTGTGGAGCTCCCCTCGCCCTCCGTCCCACTGGTGTATTCAGACTCCGTTGCATGGCCCTCCAGGGCCATGTGGGATGCAGCTCCCTCGTGCTCCGATGCCACTTCTCCTCCGCCTGATGATGCTAATGCACACATGAACAGGAAGACCACAAAAAAGGGGGGGAGGGAGAAATAAAGACATGGTGAGTGCATGCATTGGCGACACCGTTGGCGGAGAGGACAGACACAGAAGCCCCCTGCACTACGCCGCGCACTTGGGGTCCACTACGCAATCTGTGGGACATGGCCTACAAGCCGATAGACGACAACTGCACACATAGATGACACAGGGCCATGGATACCTGTACTTGGCACCCTACAGAGGTGGGGGGCGGGGGCACAGGGCCATGCCTTACGGAGGGGCCTAGCCTACAGAAATCGCCCTGGCCTAGGAATACCCACAGCCCTCCTCCCCCACCCAGACACCTCCACTGCACGCAAAGTCACCAGAGTGAGAGTGTACTCACCCCCTTGTGTCTGCTGTGATGTCCTCACGCGCCCATCCAAATCGGGGTGGGCCACCTCCAGGATCCGGGACATCAGGGGGGTCAAAGTCCGACTGGCAGCCCTCCCACGATGGGAGGACATCCCCAGCCGAGCCTCTGCCGTCTTCCTGCTCCAGCGGCGATGTCCTCCCATCTCTTCCGGCAGTGGGTGCCTCGTCTGTTGTGGACCCCCAGGGTCCAGACGTCCTTGGCGATGGCACGCCAAATGTCGATTTTCTGGTGGGCGCTGACCTATGTGACATGTACAGGGAGAGAAGTATAATCATCACCTTCTGCATGCTCCATGTGAGTGGCCCCCCATCCCCACCCTTGCCATGTGGCACATGCTCCCATCTGTCGTTTGATGCATGCCTCTATCGCTCCCCTCCCCACCATCTTTCATCTACCCCACTCAACACAGGCATAGCCCACAAAGCATGGTCCCAGTGTACTTACCTGTTGGTCTGGAGGACCGTAGAGTAGCGCATACTGGGGGAGGACCCCATCCACAAGTTTCTCCAACTTCTCCGCAGTGAAGGCAGGGGCCCTTTCCCCAGTCGCATGAGCCATTGTCTCTTCCAGACCGAGGTCACAGCAGCACTTGCAGTGTAGGTCCTCTCCTGTGGAAGATCAGGTATCGAGTGATTAAGCTGATAGAAAATGGCGGTTACGCCCGCGGCGGTGCGTACCGCGGCGGTGCGCACCGCGACCGCCGGCGCACATCGTCATTGGCTCCTGAAACCCATAGGGTTCAATGTTAACCAATGCTGCTTTGTGCCGCGGTCTTTGACCGCCTACCGCCACGGTGTCCCACGCCAGCGCATTAACCTCACATCCCATTGTCGCACTTCACAGGTCAGGCAGCCGCCATTTCAAGGGCCCACATGGCTGAATTTGTACTGCGACACACATACCTAGGCCTTGCATCGACACTCATACAAGCCATACAATGCATAGGGATTCGTGTTATGTGCAAGCTGTGGGAACGTACCTGTGGTTTGATTGACTCTGTGCTCGCTGTTGTCCTTCATAGGCACCGTCCACTGGGACATGCAAGGAGATGGATGAATCTTCCCGTGTACAGACCGCTGGTGGACCTGTCGACAATGGAGGAAAGACATGTCATACTGACATACAGGCTTGACCGATCCACTATACAGGAACTGTGTGCCCAGCTGGAGCCAGACCTGATGTCACCTATCCGCCAACCCACAGGGATCCCCCCTCTAGTGCAGGTTCTGTCAGTACTTCATTTCTTAGCAAGTGGGTCATTTCAAACAACTGTGGCCATTGCATCAGGGATGTCCCAGCCCATGTTTTGCAAGGTGTTGTCCAGAGTGTTGTCTGCCCTGCTCAAACACATGCGGAGCTACATCGTCTTCCCTGAGGTGGGGGATTTGGCTACAGTGAAAGGTGATTTCTATGCCCTTGGACATATTCCCAACATCATTGGTGCCATTGATGGGACCCATGTTGCTTTGGTCCCCCCCAGCAGGAGTGAACAGGTGTACAGGAACCGGAAGAGTTATCATTCCATGAATGTCCAGATGGTCTGTTTGGCTGACCAGTACATCTCCCATGTTAATGCCAAGTTCCCTGACTCAGTGCATGATGCGTACATCATGCAGAATAGCAGCATCCCTTACGTGATGGATCAACTCCAGAGGCACCGTGTGTGGCTAATTGGTGACTCTGGTTACCCCAACCTGTCATGGCTACTGACTCCAGTGAGGAATCCCCGGACAAGGGCAGAGGAACGGTACAATGAGGCCCATGGACGTAATAGGAGGGTGATAGAGCGGACCTTCGGCCTCCTAAAGGCCAGGTTTAGGTGCCTCCATATGACAGGTGGATCCCTAATGTACTCACCAAAGAAGGTGTGCCAGATCATCGTGGCCTGCTGTATGCTTCACAACCTGGCTTTGCGACGCCAGGTGCCTTTTCTGCAGGAGGATGGTCCAGATGGTGGTGTTGTAGCAGCTGTGGAGCCTGTGGAGAGTGAAGAGGAGGAAGGCGAAGAGGACGACATAGACAACAGGAACACAGTAATACTGCAGTATTTCCAATGACACACAGGTAAGAATCCCCCCCGGCATATAACATTTACTTAACCCCTACTACCTCTCTACTGTCTGTCCTTTTCCCCCAGTGTATGGTAACTGAGTTGTGACTTTCCCTTCAGATTTCAGAGCTGTGGGCCCCACTGCGTGACATCTGCTTTGTTTCCCCATGGACTACAGCTGTGTGACATTGGTATGTTGGCATCACAATGAAAATAAGCATTTTGGCACAGTCATATCTAATACATTTGTTCCAAATAACAGCCAGACTCCTGATTGTTTTGTGCAATAAGTGTGTTTATTACAGTGCTCTAAATTGGTGGGTGGTTGCAAATCGGTGAGTGGTGATGGTGGAGGATTGTCCATGGCAGAGTCCAGACTATCAGTATCACAGGTGCAATGTCCAAATGCCTGTGGAAAGTGGAGCAGGGACAGTTTAAGGTTGGACAAGGTGTCAATGTGGGACAGTGGGATGACAATTAGGGAGGTATCCTTTCGTGGCGGGGGTCTTGGCATCTTACTCTGTCTTCTTCCTGGATCTCAGGGCCCGCTTGCGGGGTGGTTCTCCTTCTGCAGGAGGTGGGGTTCTGGTGGCCTGTTGGTCTTGTGTCGGGGCCTCCTGTCCACTAGCGCCGGCAGAGGTGGTAGGCAGTTCTTGGTCCATGCTAGTGACAGGGGCCCTTTGTGGTGCCAGAGTGTCCCGCAATGTGGTGACTACCTGATTCAGTGCCACTACGATGGTGCCCATGGCGGAACAGATGTTTCTTAGTTCCTCCCTGAACCCCATATACTGTTGCTCCTGCAGAAGCTGGATCTCCTGAAACCCGGCCAGGACCGTGGACAACGTCTCCTGGGAGTGGTGGTATGCTCCCATGATGGAGGAGAGGGCCTCGTGGAGAGTGGGTTCCCTAGGCCTGCCCCCCCCCTGTCGCACAGCAGCCCTCCCAGTTCCCTTGTTTCCCTGGGCCTCTGTCCCCTGGACCGTGTGCCCACTACCACTGCCCCCAGGTCCCTGTTGTTGTTGGGGTGGTCGGTTAACCTGGGTTCCCTGTAGTGGTGGACACACCGCTGATTGACGTGTCCTGGGGACAGAGGTATGGGCCCGCTGGGTGGGTGCTGTGCTGGTGTTCCCAGTGGGGGGAAGGTCTGCTGTGGGCTGTGGCTGTCTGAAGGGAACCGACTGTCCAGAGGTCCCCGATGGGCCGGGCTGGACATCTAGATCCAGGGAGACAGAGCTGCTGTCATCACTGTGGGCCTCTTCTGGGGGTGGAGTGGACATTTGTGGACCCTCCTGCGCGGTGACGTGGCGTTCAGGTCCTGCACGGGTATAAAGGTATGGTTATTGCTTCTGTGTGTGCCATAGCGTGCAATGGGTGGGTGCCCGTGTACCCCAGTGTTGCCATTCCCTTGTAGGGGCTTTTGTGATGGTGGTTTGGGGTGGGGGGTGTGCAGTGGGCATGCTTAGGTGATGGGTGTCCCTGCATTGTGGTCGCATGCAGGGCTTGGTGTTGGGATGGGTGGGTTGTGATGGTGAGACATTTGCAAGGAGTAGGTGTGATGGGGGTGGTGGTGAGGGTGGGGGTATGAGTTGGCATGCTGGTGGGGTGGGGGGGATGAAGTAGTTAAGATTAGACTTACCAGAGTCCATTCCTCCGCCTACTCCTGCGAGGCCGTCAGGATGCAGGATCGCCAAGACCTGCTCCTCCCATGTTGTAAATTCTGGCGGAGGAGGTGGGGGTCCGCCGCCAGTCTTCTGCACCGCGATGTTGTGCCTGGATACCATGGAACGCACCTTCCCCCGTAGGTCGTTCCGCCGCTTCCTGATGTCGTCCCTATTTCTTGGGTGCTGTCCCACAGCGTTGACCCTGTCGACTATTCTGCTCCATAGCTCCATCTTCCTGGCAATGGTGGTGTGCTGCACCTGTGTCCCGAAGAGCTGTGGCTCTACCCGTACAATTTCCTCCACCATGACCCTGAGTTCATCGTCAGTAAACCTGGGGTGTCTTTGTGGTGCCATGGGGTGGTGTGGGTGATGTGTGGGGTGGATTGTGTGGTGCTAAGTGTGGTGCTGTGTATTGGTGTGTTGTTTGAAGTGCGTGGTAATATTGCAGGGTGACAGTGAATTGCGCGTCTGGGTGCTCGGTTCTCTTTTCTCAGTGCGTGTTCACGAATCTCGAGGAGTGGGGGTTTGTGGGTGATGTGGGTGTGTGTTTTATGTTGTATTGGGTGTGTGGGAGTGGTGTGTGTATGTGGATCAGGTGTGTGTATTTCGATTTGTCCAATGTGGCTGTGTTTTATAAGTGTGTGTGTATTTTGAGCGCGGCAGTGTGTACCGCCAATGGAATACCGCGGTTGAAAGACCGCCGCGTGGATTCGTGGGTCGTAATGGCATGGGCGTTTTTCTGTTGGCGTGACGGTGGAGGTTTGGTCATCACCAGTTTCTCGCTGGCCTTTGGTGTGGCGGACTTTTGTGGATGTCTGTATTTTGGCGGTTTGCCTGTTGTGGGTCAGAATGACCGTGGCGGTGTACCGCGGCGGTGTTATGGCGGTCTTCTGAACAGCGGTAAGCGCCTTTTACCGCCGAGGTTGGAATGACCCCCTAAGTCTTTCCCAAATATAAGAGGACCGAGAATGAGAGGTCAAAATCCAAATTTACAAAGTAATGTGAATCAGGTACAAGGTTTTCAGCCTATTAAACAATTGCAAATGCCACATTTGCAGATGCCCCCGTCGCAGCAAATGCCACCCCAAGTTCAAATGGTACCTGGGCAGCAAATTCAAATACCTCAAGTTCCAATGGAGCAGCAGCAGATGATGCTTCCTCAGCAGGTCACAGGTCAAAGGCTTAACCAGAGTAATAAGACAATACACCAATACCTATTACAGAGAGAGGATGAAGTGAATGATGACTGGGTGAGCAAGAGTTCAGATGAGGAGGAATGTGTGTTAGCAGCTTCATTAGAAGTAGATCAGAAAGGTCCATACGTGAAGGGAAAAGTGATGGGTCACAAAGTCTCATTTTAAGTTGACACAGGAGCTACACGCTCTACAGGGAGAACTGAAGAAGTTCCAAACCTTCCCCTTTCAGGGAAAACAGTGCAGGTTGTAGGAGTTGCAAATCAGTATTTGACAAACCCAATTGACAGAGCCAGTTCAGGTTAAAATTGGCAACTTTAAAGGATTACAAAATTTGTAGTTTGTGATTTGAGTCCTGTATCTTTACTAGGGAGAGACTTGGTATGCAAAACAAGATGTTCGATTACTTGCTCAAATAATGGAACTGCCCTTCAGACTAACAGTGTTGACGAAGATGACTCGTCCACAGGGCTAGATTGTGAAACAGTGAATGAGGGGTACCCTTTGATCAGTTTCTTTCCAGTTTTTACAATTAAGAGATCTTCTTTCGGACTTACAGGGAACAATTAAAATGATAGTGTTGGATTTTACAGGAAAAGACATTGGTCTAACCAAATGAGTTGAACCAGTTAAGGTACAAGTTAAGCCAAATGCGATTTTTCCCCAGATTCCTCAGTACCACATGACACAGGATACAAGTGAAGGGATTGCACCTATAACTGCAGAATTTGTAAACCAAGGCATTTCAAAAGAAGTATTGAGCAGCACATATAACTCACCAATAATGGGATTGTGGAAGCCATGTGGGAAATTTTTAATTGTTCAGGATTTGAGGAAAGTAAATGATAAATGTAGTCCGGTGGGGCCAAATCCAGCAGTGATATTGTTTCAGATCCCATGCAATGCTGAATGATTCAACGTAGTGGACCTGTTGCAAGCATTCTTTTAGGTACCGCTCCATGAGGATAGCCAATTTATTTTCTGTGCAGAATTCCTTAAGGGTTTTCAGAGTCACCATCCATTTGTAACCAGATCCTGAAAAATAACCCAGAGTCATTGGAAATGCCTTTCCAATCGAAATTAATCCAGTACATTGTTCATTTGTTGGTTGCTTCAAAGACAAGGGAAGCATGCAAGTGATGATGCTATTGCCTTGTTGAATCACTTGGGAAATAATGGACATAAAGGTGGTCATTATGACCTTGGCGGTCAGGTTACCGCCACACTGGCGATGGCGGTAGTACCGTGGCCATGCTGGCGGTAATGACCGCCAAATAATGACCATGGCAGTGATCCCTCCCGTAGACAGCCAATGTACCACACAAACCCCCAGTGTGGTACGACCAGTGAACACGGCAGTAGCCACTTACAGGCAGGAGGAAGACAAGGTTTCGTCCACCATATTATGACATACCACACTGCCAGGATTTCCGGGGAGGTAGCAACAACAGCAAAAGCCTGATGGAAGCACATCATTTAAAAGCAGACACTTACCTTCAGGGACACAGAGGAGTCGGCGGCTGCCATGGAACCAGAACTGCAAGTCTTCCGATGCTGTACCATGCCATGGCCATTCAGGAGCACGAACGCCGACGAAGACGACTACGGTGAGTACAGCTGTCTAGCACACAAAGGAGGGAGAGAGGGAGGGGAGAGTGACACACACACGCACAACACACACCATACACACACACACCACACACCCAGAACCAGCTGCAGTGTAAATCGACTGTAACAGTACCCAGGAGCAAAGAAAGCCAGGACACATACCTCTGGTCCAACCACTGTAATCATGCTGGGTGAAAATACAAAATACAAAAACATGCACAACTGCATATGTACATGCAGGCCCAAAGGCCAGTTCAAAGTCTCTAATGCCCACAGGGCAAAGTCCAAGCCCCCACTTGACTCCTGACAACATTGGGACCCCACTGTTCAGGGGCCTCATGTTGGAAATGGGCAGGCACCTCAAGGGGCGGGGGCGTGAGGAGGTGGGGGTGCTTATCATTGGGAGGGGGCTCCTAGCCCACTGGTTCTGGAGGGGACCCTTGCCCACTGGTTCTGGAGGGGGCTCCGTGCCCACTAGTTACTGAGGGGGCTCCTTGCCCACTGGTTCTAGAGGGGGGTCCTTGCCCTCTGGTGATGGAGGGGGGTCTCTGCCCTCTGGTGATGGAGGGGGCTCTTTGCCCACTGGTTCTGGAGGGGGTTCCCTGCCCTCTGGTGATGGAGGGGGCTCCTTGCCCACTGTTTCTGGAGGGGACTCCTTTCTCTCTGGTGATGGAGGGGGCTTCTTGCCCACTGGTTCTGGAGGAGGGTCCTTGCCCTTTGGTGATGGAGGGGGCTCCTTGGTCTCAGTTTTGGAAGGGGCCTCCTTGGGCTTAGTTTTGGTAGGAGCCTCCTTGGGCTTAGTTTTGGTAGGGGCCTTCTTGGGCTTAGTTTTTGGTGGGGCCTCCTTGGGCTTAGTTTTGGTAGGGGCCTCCTTGGGCTTAGTTTTTGGAGGGGCATCCTTGGCCTTGGTCTTGGGAGGGGTCTTCTTGGCCTTTGTCTTAGGAGGGGTCTCCTTGGCCCTAGGTTTTCTAGGTGGCTTAATCAATCAATCAATCAGGAATTTGTAAAGCGCACTACTCACCAGTGAGGGTCTCAAGGCGCTGAGGAGGGTGGGGGGGAAAAGAGAGGGGGTGGGTTGCTGCTACTGCCCGAACAGCCAAGTTTTGAGAAGTTTCGTGAAGGTAAGGAGGTCTTTGATCTGGCGCAGGTGGGTGGGAAAAGTGTTCCACGTTTTGGCGGCGAGGTGCGAGAATGATCTACCGCCAGTTGAAGTTCTGCGGACGCGTGGGGCGGTTGTGAGGGCGAAGTCGGCGGAGCGGAGATGATGGGTCGGGGTGTAGAAGGAGAGTCATCTGTCGAGGTATTCTGGTCCGGTGTTCAGGGCTTTGTGACCGTGGGTGAGAGTTTGAAGGTGATTCTCTTGTTGACTGGGAGCTAGTGCATGTTTCTCAGGTGGTCTTTGATGTGGCAGTGGCAGGGGATGTCCAGGATGAGGTGGGAGGAGGCGTTCTGGATGCGTTGTAGCATATTCATGAGGTTGGCAGTGGTTCCTGCGTAGAGGGCATTGCCGTAGTCCAGTTTGCTGCTTACGAGGGCTTCTGTTCTTCTGGTTTCGATGGGTATCCATTTGTAGATCTTTCGGAGCATGCAGAGGGTGTTGAAGCAGGAGGAGGAGATGCCGCTGACTTGCTGGGTCATGGATAATGAGGAGTCCAAGATGAATCTTAGGTTGCGTGCGTGGTCAGTGGGAGTCGAAGCGGCTCCGAGAGTGCTAGGCCACCAGGAGTCATCCCATGCAGAGGGGGGGGAGCCGAAGATGAGGACTTCCTTTTTGTCGGAATTGAGTTTGAGGCAGTGGCTATTCATCCATTCGGCGATGGCCTTTATTCCTTCATGGAGGTTGGTCTTGGCGGAGTCCTTGGTGAGGGAGAGGATCAGCTAGGTGTTGTTGGCGTATGAGATGATGTTGAGGTTGTGGGATCGGGCGATGTTAGCGAGCATGGCCATGTAGACGTTGAAGAAGGTCAGGCTGAGGGATGAACCCTGGGTTACGCCGCAGATGATTTTGGTGGCCTCCGAGCGGAATGGAGGGAGGTGGACCCTCTTCGTTCTGCTGGTGAGAAAGGAGGTGACCCAGTCCAGGGCTCTGTCGCAGATTCCTGCATTGTTGAGGTGTGAATGTAGGGTGTGGTGGCAGACGGTGTTGAACGCGACTGAGAGGTCCAGGAGGATGAGGGCCGTGGTTTCGCCGTTGTCCAGTATAGTTCTGATGTCATTGGTGGCGGCGATGAGGACGGTTTTGGCACTGTGGTTGCTGCAGAATCCGGATTGGGAAGGGTCCATGGTGCAGTTCTCCTCGAGGAAGCAAATTAGTTGTCTGTTGACAGCCTTCTCAATGACTTTTGCCGGGAAGGGGAGCAGGGAGATAGGCCGGAAGATCTTGAGGTCCTTTGGTTCCACCTTGGGTTTTTTGAGGAGAGCGTTGATCTCGGTGTGTTTCCAGTTCTCCGGGAAGGTGGCTTCATGGTCTTGGTTGTCTGTTTGGGAGGGGGTGGCACTTTAGCCCTCCGTTTTGGGAGCGGAGGAGTGTCCTTGGGGCAGGGGGCTGACGTCGCGTTCATGTGCCCCTTAGTGTCAGCTGGAGGCTTTGGGGGTGATGCAGTGTCAGACTGGGTGCTTGAGGTACTGGGCTAGAGGGGGATGGGACCTTCCTCTTACGGCAGTGGTTCCCAAACTGTGCGCCGCGGCACCCCGGTGCGCAGTTAGAAGTTGCCAGGGGCGCCGCGTGCATTTTGGAAACATGCTGCATCGAGGCAGCTTTGATAACAGTGTTTACAGAGTCTTATAAACGAAAGCATTAATCACAATGATCTCGTTTCTATCTGCTCCCTCGCGCACGGCCTTTGCTACTTCACAAAACCATTCCCCTGGCAGCCCCCGTCCGAAAAACAGGAAAATATTTGGAAAGAACCGAATTAATTTGTATTTGGAAAGAACTGAGTTAATTTGCTAGGAGAAGTCAGGGTCAAGTTGCGTGCACTCCACGGCCTTGCAGGGGAGATTTATAATGCACCATTGATGTTAAAGAAAATTCCTAATTTTATACCGCTAAATACAATCACATTTACATATTTACATTTTTATTACTGAATGGTTTGCGCCTAAAAAAGAGACAGTAGTATGAAATTGTATGTAATGGGGCTATCTTGACTGATTTTATGTAGAACTACCGGAGCACATGATCTGTTTCCATGCCTCTGTATTTATTTTGTTGAACTACAAAAAACAGAAATGAGTTATTTCAGTGTTTTGGTTGGTCATGACGTCCTTTTCTCATTATAAAGCACACCTTTCCTTTTTTTCCCCATTTGTGTTTAAAGAATGCTATTTAAATTGTCCAAAATAAATTATAGGCCCACAGTCCTCCCTCACTTGCACGCCCAAATCAGATTACTTACTGAGTCTTACTGCCAAGGAAAGGCAATTTTTGTTGGGAGGCCAGAAAAACGGCTACGGGAGGTACAGACTGAGTGGAACTTGGAAAGCACAGTTATCAAAAGCTGAAGGCTTTGAGATCATTTAGAAACTGCAGATTGGGAGTGTGAACGACAGTGCTTAATTTGTAAATAAAAATGTGCCGGTGCCCAAAGCCCTCCTCTTAAACATGTGGCTGCTGCAATTAAATGTGGGAAAACGGAATACTCAGGCAGTGTAATCCTGAAGCCATCTCAAGCCTCTTCAATGATTTTAAAGCCACTCCCTGCCCCTTCAGCTCACTCTTGCAGCTTTCTGTTTTCTCCCATTGTGACACTATTTTGTTTATTCTCTTCCTCAGTCTTTCCCATAAGTGTCTTTTGCTCGCAGTAAACGCTTGAGGCAGAAAAATAAGTGCTGCCCCTCAAAAATAAGTGCTGGTGCTGTGCACTGGAAACAAACACAAATTAAGCACTGATGAATGAACAAGTACTGTTAAGTAGTGTTAGAGGAGAAAGTGTCCAGATTGAAGGCAGAATGTGTGCTCCAAAGGTGAAGTGTGAGGTGTGTGTGGTCAAGGCAAAGTAATGACATTGTAAACAGAGAAGAACATATGTGCATGGAGGACAGCAAGTGTGACACAGAGGGGAGATGTGGCTACATATTTTGGACGTTCAGAAAAGGTTGCTAATTCATGGAAACATTTTTGGCCCTTAATATTGTATTGTTTCCGACTTAACTGATAAAAAAAAATTCTTAAAGTAAACAACTTATATTTTTATTTTGTTACCAATATGATAATACCTTCATCGACTTCATCCTAATTATTTGTAGGGAGAAAAATTGAAGTACTCCCGAGGTTGGGCCTACATCGCCTACACGAAAAGAAAGTGACATAATGGGGAGCCACGGGAAATGGCCAATATAGGTGAAGGGAGCCGCAGGTCGAAAAAGTTTGGGAACCACTGTCTTATGGGAAGGACAGGGAGAGGGGGAGGGGGAGGGAAGTGGTCAAGGCGGGGAAGGAAAAGCTTCATAGGGCTAATGGGGTGGGATGTGGGAGGAGGGATGAGAGTGGAGGTAGGGAGAGTAGTTGTAGGAGGAAGAGGTGTGCTTGACTTGGTTGCAGGTGTATGGACAGTGTGCGTGTGTGAGGTGGATGGCTGTTGGGGTCTGAGTGCAAATGTTTGTGTGTCTTTGGAGGGGGGAGACAGAGTGGGGGAGGACAAACAGGACGTGTGGATGGATGTTATGGTGGTGTCTGAAAGTGAGGCGGGTGTGCTGTATGATGTGGTGATGGTGGTGATGGTGGTGCTAGTGATGGTGGTGGTGGTGTCTGCGCATGTGGTGTGTGGGTGGCATGTCTGCGGGTCTGCTGTTGTGGTGACTGTGGGCAAGGCTGTGCAGGTGGCAGGTTCAGGGACTGTTGATGCAGTGTCTGCAGGTGTGAGTGCGGATGTGACTGTGAGGGAGGAGGAGAGGGAGTGGAGGATGTTGTGTATGCATCTGTCTGTTGGCTGTGTGAGTGCTTGTGGATTGAAGTGAGCTGCCTGTGTTTGTCTGTACAAGCTTGTGTGATGTTTTGTGTGCATGCTTATCTGAATGTGTACGTGGGATGGGTTGGGGGTGAGGATACTGGGACTGGGAATTGGTAGTTGGAGAGGGGAACGGAAGAAACAGAGATACTTGCTGCTATCAGTGATGAGGCCAGAGCCTGAATCAATCTCTGTAGGGCCGCCAAGCCACCGTGAATGCCCTCCAGGAAGGCATTGCATTGCTGAATCTGGGATGCCAGCCCCTGGATGGCATTCACTATGGTTGACTGCCCTACAGAGATGGATCTCAGGGAGTCAATAGCCTCCTCACTGAGGGCAGCAGGGGGGCTGATTGGGGCAGGGCCTGAGGTGAAGGAGATGCCCACCCTCCTGGGTGAGCGGGCACGAGCAATTCAGTGGGGGCTACTGAGACCTGATATTCGAGATACTCGATAGGAAGAAAAGATAACATTGGAATATTGAGAGCAGGATATGCTGTGTGCATAATTTCTGGTGTACTCGAAGCATCCTGACTGGGTGTAGTCTGCACAAGTGGCTGAGTTGGTAGCCTTTAATAGTGCATGCCATATCTCTGCACAGCTTAAAGTCACCATTTATACAGACAGCCAACGGATGAACGTGGAAAAGGGGACTATGGTTAATATGAGGCACATTGGAAGAGTAGGAGATCCATTTAGCATAACCCAGATGGATTTCATTGAGATGCCTGTGTGTGGAGAATTGAGATATGTGCTGGTGATTGTTTGTATTTTAGTAATTGGTTTGAAGCTTACCCCACATTTAGAAATGACCCCACACTTACCCCTTACAGTAGCAAAATTGTTGCTTAGGGAACTGATACCTCGTTTTGGTTTTCCGGTCTCTTTAGAATTAGATAGAGGAAGTCACTTCAACAATGAAGTAATTAAATTGCTATGTTCAGCTTTATACATTGAGCAGAAGTTCCATTGTAGCTACTGCCCTGAAGCCTCAGGACTTGTTGACCTTGAAGTCAAGAACTGCAAAGATGTGAGCGTCCACAAATCTGAAATGGCACTGCTGTTAGTATGAGAAACACACCCAACAGGAAAACTGGATTGTCACCACATGAAATCCTCATGGGGAGAGCAATGAGATTGCCAGTGGTTCATGCCAATGCGCTTGTGAGCATAACAGATGATATGGTTCTCTCATCAGGTGGAAGCCACCACACTGCAACCGTCTCACGATCAAAGCCACAACCTGAGACCAGGAGATTGGGTTGTGATCAGAAAGCACATGAGGAAGACTTGTTTAGAACAAAGTTGGAAAAGGGCCGTACAAAATAGTACTGCTTCTTACTACAGCTGTGAAGTGCTCTGGAGTTACGAACTGGAGTCATGCCAGCCATACTCGGAAATTACCCTGCCTTTTGGACAATGAAGAAGAGTTGTTGAGAGTACCAACAACTTCCAGGAAACCTCCAGAATCAGAGAAGGAAACAGGAGAATCAGAGTCTGAATCTGAGCAGACTGAAACCAATGTAAAAACTCCTGTGTGAGACGAAGTGGAAGACATACAGGAGAGTGACAGTGAACCAACCTCAACTGAAGCAGCAGGAGAGTCAGAGGAGAGCTCTCCCAGAAGCAGAAGGTCTTGAAGACAAACATAGCAAACTACAGACCCCAAAGTGGAAGGAGTTGAGGTGGATCAAAGCCAAAACTCTTCAATGTCTACATGAGCCCCCTCGCCAACATCGTACGCAAGCACGACATCATCATCACCTCCAACGCCGACGACACCCAACTTATACTCTCCCTCACCAAGGACCCCGCCAGCGCCAAGACCAACCTACAAGAAGGGATGAAGGACGTCGCAGATTGGATGAGGCTCAGCCGCCTAAAGCTGAACTCTGACAAAACGGAAGTCTCCATCCTCGGCAACACCCCGTCCGCCTGGGACAACTCCTGGTGGCCCACGGCCCTCGGCACCGCACCGACCCCCACCGACCACGCCCGCAACCTCGGCTTCATCTTGGACCCCCTTCTCACCATGACCAAGCAAGTCAACGCCGTGTCCTCCGCCTGCTTCCTCACCCTCCGCATGCTCCGCAAGATCTTCCACTGGATCCCCGCTGACACTAGAAAAACCGTGACCCACGCCCTCGTCACGAGCCGCCTGGACTACGGCAACACCCTCTACGCTGGGACCACCGCCAAACTCCAAAATCGCCTGCAACGCATTCAAAACGCCTCGGCCCGCCTCATCCTCGACATACCCCGCAACAGCCACATCTCCACACACCTGAGACACCTGCATTGGCTCCCAGTCAGCAAAAGGATCACCTTTCGACTTCTCACCCACGCACACAAAGCCCTCCACAACAAGGGACCGGAATACCTCAACCGACGCCTCAGCTGCTACGTCCCCACCCGCCTCCTCCGTTCCTCTGGCCTCGCGCTCGCTGCCGTCCCTCGCATCCGCCGCTCCACGGCGGGTGGGAGGTCTTTCTCCTTCCTGGCAGCCAAGACCTGGAACTCCCTCCCCACCAGCCTCAGGACCACCCAGGACCACTCCGCATTGCGGAGACTCCTAAAAACCTGGCTTTTCGAGCAGCAGTAATCCCCCCCTTTCCGCTAGCGCCTTGAGACCCGCACGGGTGAGTAGCGCGCTTTATAAATGTTAATGATTTGATTTGATTTGATTTTGATTTGATTTGAAAACGATCTGACTCCTCCTGAACACGTCACAGATACATCAAGTCAACATCCTGCAGAACAAGGAAAAGTTACAAGTCCAGCACTAAAAAGAGCATTTACAAAAGGTCCATTGAAAGGAGGTAAATGGCCGAAATCACAAGCCAAGAGGAAAAAGGCAATTGCAGTGACAACGTTTTAAGAAGAAATAGACACAAGAAGAAGAGAAGACTTGAGTAATGGAGAGTTAAATGGAGATAACATATTGAAAAGAAAGCAAATTGCAAATCGGATATGCAGGTCCCAAATGGGTATATGCAACAACAAGTGAATGGCAGAGTGAATTTTTGTCTTTTTGCTTTAATCGAGAAATTCCAGGTCAATACTTTGGCACATGAAGCAGATCAATGAACTTAACTTTGTAAAATTGTGAATCTAAGAAAAGTTCAAAACAGCCTATTGAAAGTAACCGGAAGAGACTTTCAAATAACCTGATTTGATAAGCTGCTAAACTGGTTTTGACCATTTGACCTATTTTTGACAAGGTCCTGGAAGAAAGGCTGAAAGCTGTAAATAAGTGCCGAAAAAGATTGAAGATATTTGTTTTGTTTTTGCTGCATAGTTATAATTTTTCTCTTCTACTTTCTGATTCTTTACAGTTCATGAGTAACCACAACCAGCAGGTTAGGAATAATAGGTACAGTAAATACATAGGTATTGGTTTGGTTATTGTGTGCATGATACTGTGTTTGGTGTTTATTGTGAGTATGACTCTTCTTGACAAGGTTGTAGCCAACCATGCCTATGCTTTAGAGACAACTACTATACTCACAGAATTAAACAAGTTTAGAATAGATGAGAAGTATTTGCACTTACACAGCTCCCAAGGAGAACTTTCTTCAAATGGTTTTTATCCCTTATTGCATGAGTATGTTGAGACGATGAATGCAAGAGAATGTTATGTTTGCACGCAAATTCCTTCATCAATGGAGGAAGGAATTTCTTACCATAGTTTGCCCCTTACTTATGGAATATGTTGTAGTCTTTTACTAACAAGATTCTACACCAGGAATACATTCAGTACTTCTACTCAAATCATAATGTATTGTTTTTGTTTGTTCCTATAATTAAGTACCTTTGGCATAGCTTACACTCACCGTAACAAACTCACATGCTTGCTTACACCTATAGAAAATAGTTTCTTAGATTAGACTGATGACAGGAGAAAGCATTAAAGGAGTAAGTAGAGACGGGCTTAGAGAAAAGGACATTTGGAAATGATCATGCATTTAGCAAAATAAAGACACAAGGGAAATTAGCTTTAGATGCACATGGGACGAAATCTAGAATTGACACATTATTTGTGGGAACAAGTGAATGTAGGCGTGTGATTTTGTTTCAAAGTAAATGGATGTTCATGTTAAATGGACAAGACCCAGCAATTCCAGGAGTTTATAAAATCTGTGGACCAAATGTGTATTACCATCTTCCAAGAGGATGGTATGGCACATGTTACTTGGGGATAGTTTTTCCATAATTTAATCAAATTGAGAACCTGAATAAAATACCTAAAATGATTGAATTACATCACAATAGACAAAAGCGAGAAACATATTCTGGCATAGTTGGAGACATATTTGGAGCAATAATTCCTTCAGTGGGAGTTATTCTGAATTCTTTGAAAATTCAAAAGCTGTCTACTATTGTGGATAGCATGCTGACTAATTTTTCAGGAGCCATGATCCTAATGGATACAGAAATGGCTGCTGTAAGATCTATGACTCTTCGGAACCGCCTTGCGTTAGACATCCTTTTAGTAAAGGAGGGCGGAGTTTGTAAAATGCTGAACTTGCAACATTGTTGCACTTTTATACCTGACAATAGTAAAGAAATTAGAGGCCTTATTAACAATTTGACTAATGTTAGTGCTGATTTGAAAGTGCTGAAAGAACCAGGAGTTTGGGAAAACGTTGGCAAAGGTTTTGCTTCTGTGGGAAATTGGCTGGGCAACCTAGGGAAAGGAGTAATTTTGAAAATATTACAGATAATATTAATTATTGTGACTTGTATCTTTGGGGCGTGGGGAATTTATAAAATGTATCATGTGATTAAAATGAAGAAGTTGAAAAATGATCAGAGTAGGGAAGAAATGAAAATGGAAAAGTTATTTAGAGAAAATTCGAAAAGGGAATGGAGAAATAAAAGTTACAGAGAATGTAAATTTTAGATGAACAAAAATTTGCATGGAATGATGTAAGATGTAATGACATATTTATTAATCAGAGGAGGGATTGTAAAAGCTGAATTAATTACTAATGATTTTAATTTGTTAGGGGTTAAGAATTTGCAAAGCATTAAGCTGATATCGAAAATAATGTGTGACTTGGAAAATGTGCCCACTTTAGTGGCCGCCATTAAATACGTAATGCTTTTAGTAAATGCAAATTATTATTAGTTGAAGTGCATGTGTAAAGAAAATTGTAGAAATATGTCATATTAATGATTTAATGCTATGCATTTGCTCATTTTACTATAGGCCTTAAGTTAGCAAGGTTTAAGCCTAGTCTGCACAACCTCATATTCACCTGCAATGTCTAATAAAATAGTGGGAAATGTATGACCTGAGCATTAATGCTTTTATTGTTCACACTGTGCTGACCAAACGTTTAGCAGATGTCTTTAGCATTCTCATGAGAACTGCCTGCTAGAATGTCTTATTTTAGAAAATGCAATTTTGTAAATTTTGATGCATGAGACAAATGTTCCCAGGAACCAACAATGGATGCACTGACTGGAGAGCGAATCACAACAAATTGGTTACCTGACGAGTCTGGCGATGGGAACAGGAAAAGAGGAGCCAATCATCGACGTGTGAAAGACAGCTTAGTTATATCTTAGATTTGGGTTTTTATTTCTGTTGGACTAACTATAAGCATATGACTTTCTGACCAATGACAAGGTGGGAAGTTTCTTTAGGAAATTCTAACTTAGCCCGACTGCACAAAGGAGAGAGAGCTCTTTCTATTCTAGTTTTTCCCCGTAGTGGTTCTGTTTGAGGAGCTGAATAAGTTCCTGATGACTTTATTTCTACCTTTGACTTTATTGCTTAAGTTTCTAATGCTGAATGCTGATCCCTTAGATATTGGCCCTCATTACAACCCTGGAGTGGACCGCCGGGCGGCCGCCAATGCATCCGCACTCCCGCTGCGGCCATTATGAGATCACCGCTGGGCCGGCGGGCAGAAACCTGGTTTCCGCCTGCCGGCCCAGCGGGGATGACGGCCGCAACCCAGGAGCCGGCTCCAAATGGAGCCGGCGGAGTTGCGGCTGTGCGACGGGTGCAGTTGCACCCATCGAGCTTTTCACTGTCTGCTGTGCAGACAGTGAAAAGCTGCACTGGGCCGTGGCAGGGGGCCCCTGCACTGCCTATGCCAGTGGAATGGGCAGTGCAGGGGCCCCCAGGGGCCCCGCGACTCCCCTTACCGCCAGCCTTTTCATGGTGGTTCAAACCGTCATGAAAAGGCTGGCGGTAGGGGGACTCGTAATCCCCTGGGCAGCGCTGCAAGCAGTGCTGCCCTGGCGGATTAAAACTGCCGGGACCACTGTGGTGGGAAACCGCCAGTCCCGGCGGTGCGACCGCGGCGGAAGCACCGCCAGCCTGTTGGCGGTGCTTCCTACAGAACAGCCCTGGCGGATGACCCCCATTGTTTTCTTAAATGGTTCAGATAGCTTAAAGTCCCCTGTGTCTGAGCCATCCCCTTTCACTGCCCCGTTGCTGAAGCTGACAAGACGGATGTCCAACTGACAAAGAAAATCGCAGCTTGCTGATCCATTGGAGTAGAGGTTAACAAAATGCTATTGTCATTGTTGTAGGTTTTGTTCTTTGTTTCTAGGTACCAACCGCTATTTTGATAGAGTCATAGTTTAGATGTTTTTCCAAATTAACTTTGACAATTGTTTTGCCTAAAGCCCAAACATGCTATTCTAATCAGAAGGTTAGTTAGGGAGCCCTGGAAATGGTATCAAATTGCAATTAACCAAGAATTGATGTTGTTCACCTGTTGAATCTAGATGTATGTCATTTCTATTGCCCAGTTATTTTTGCTGTTAATTTGTACTGTGACTCTTGAATGCTTAATTGCTAATGCTTTGGTTAAATTTAACTTCTTTAGAAGATTTGGTCAGCCAGTGTTATATATGTATGTTTATCATTTGGTTTTGAGACTAATTTACGTGCTATTAGCATTGTTAATATAGGGATATCAACTTTCAATCTTTTACATAAAGGTATGGTTATTCGTGGCCAAATGGGATATGGTAGTGGTTCCCAAACTTTTTCGATCTGCGGCTCCCTTCACCTATATTGGCCATTGCCCGTGGCTCCCCATTATGTCACTTTCTTTTCGTGTAGGCGATGTAAGCCCAGCCTCAGGAGTACTTCAATTTTTCTCCCTACAAATAATTAGGATGAAGGCGATGAAGGTATTATCATATTGGTAACAAAATAAAAATATAAGTTGTTTACTTTAAGATTTTTTTTTAATTCAGTTAAGTCAGAAACAATACAATATTAAGGGCCAAAAATGTTTCCATGAATTAGCAACCTTTTTTGAACGTCCAAAAAATGTAGCCACATCCCCCCTCTGTGTCACACTTGCTGTCCTCCATGCACATATGTTCTTTTCTGTTTACAACGTCATTACTTTGCCTTGACCACACACACCTCACACTTCACCTTTGGAGCACACATTCTGCCTTCAATCTGGACACTTTGGGGGTCATTCCGACCCCGGCGGTCAAGGACCGCCGGGGCCGGGGATGTGGGAGCACCGCCAACAGGCTGACCTGACCTGACCTGACCATTCTGACCGTGGCGGTTTGGCCGCGGTCAGACAAGGAAAACCGGCGGTCTCCCGCCGGTTTTCCGCTGCCCTGGGAATCCCCCATGGCGGCGCAGCTTGCTGCGCCGCCATGGGGGATTCCGACCCCCTCACCGCTCCGACCGCCAGGAACAGGATGGCGGTGAGGGGTGTCGTGGGGCCCCTGGGGGGCCCCTGCAGTGCCCATGCCAATGGCATGGGCACTGCAGGGGCCCCCGTAAGAGGGCCCCACTTTGTATTTCAATGTCTGCTGTGCAGACACTGAAATACGCGACGGGTGCCACTGCACCTGTCGCACATACCCACTCCGCCGGCTCCATTCGGAGCCGGCTTCCTCGTGGGGAGGGGTTTCCCGCTGGGCTGGCGGGCGGCCCTCTGGCGGTCGCCCGCCAGCCCAGCGGGAAAGCCAGAATGGCCTCCGCGGTCTTTCCCCGCCGGGCTCAGAATGAGCCCCTTTCTCCTCTAACACTACTTAACAGTACTTGTTCATTCATCAGTGCTTAATTTGTGCTTGTTTCCGGTGCACAGCACCAGCAGTTATTGTTGAGGGGCGGCACTTATTTTTCTGCATCAAGCATTTACTGCGAGCAAAAGACACATATGGGAAAGACTGAGGAAGAGACTAAACTAAACTAAATAGTGTCACAATGGGAGAAAACAGAAAGCTGCAAGAGTGAGCTGAAGGGGCAGGGAGTGGCTTTAAAATCATTGAAGAGGCTTGAGATGGCTTCAGGATTACACTGCCTCAGTATTCCGTTTTCCCACATTTAATTGCAGCAGCCACATGTTTAAGTGGAGGGCTTTGGGCACCGGCACATTTTTATTTACAAATTAAGCAGTGTTGTTCACACTCCCACTCTGCAGTTTCTAAATTATCTCAAAGCCTTCAGCTTTTGATAACTGTGCTTTCCAAGTTCCACTCGGTCTGTACCTCCCGTAGCCGTTTTTCTGGCCTCCCAACAATAATTGCCTTTCTTTGGCAGTAAGACTCAGTAAGTAATCTGATTTGGGCATGCAAGTGAGGGAGAACTGTGGGCCTATAATTTATTTTGGACAATTTAAATAGCATTCTTTAAACACAAATGGGGAAAAAAGGAAAGGTGTGCTTTATAATGAGAAAAGGACGTCATGACCAACCAAAACACTGAAATAACTCATTTTTGTTTTTTGTAGTTCAACAAAATAAATACAGAGGCATGGAAACAGATCATGTGCTCCAGTAGTTATACTTAAAATCAGTAAAAATAGCCCCATTACATACAATTTCATACTACTGTCTCTTTTTTAGGCGCAAACCATTCAGTAATAAAAATGTAAATATGTAAATGTGATGGTATTTAGCAGTATAAAATTAAGAATTTTCTTTAACATTAATGGTGCATCATAAATCTCCCCTGCAAGGCCGTAGAGTGCACGCAACTTGACCCTGACTTCTCCTAGCAAATTAACTTGGTTCTTTCCAAATACAAATGAATTTGGTTCTTTCCAATACTGTTTTTCGGACGGGGGCTCCCAGGGGAATGGTTTTGTGAAGCAGCAAATGCTGTGCGCGAGGGAGCAGATAGAAACGAGATCATTGTGATTAATGCTTTCGTTGATAAGACTCTGTAAACACTGTTATCAAAGCTGCCTCAATGCAGCATGTTTCCAAAATGCACGCAGCACCCCTGGCAACTTCTAACAGCGCACCGGGGTGCCGCGGCGCACAGTTTGGGAACCACTGGGTTATGGTGTGTAAAGATTATTGACTCGAGATGAAATGTTTGTTTATTGATTATGTTGAAAGGATTGTCATTTAGATGTGAAGCTCATAGTGGAGTGACTCCGAGCGTAGTCAAAAGGTCCATCGAATCTCTAATGTGTCCCCTTAGAAATTAAATTATAAAAGAACAAATAAAGTCAGACCCGCTCACACTCCAATTTAGGAAAAAGTTGAAGACTCACCTCTTTAAAGTACACTATATTGCAATGCATTATCCTCCACAACCCAACTTCCTCTCCATTCACTTGTTGACTTAATGCTTGTCTTTCACGATGTAAACTCCACTGCCTTTTGGCTAGGTTCACACTGTAGGAATACCATATTCATAAACATATCCATACATAACTTTACCTCGCATGGTGGATTTGCATAAATCTTGACATACCAATCAAAAACCAAACTTTCGAAGCATCTGCCAAATTGTGTGCAGATTTGTCATCTGGTGGCAATGGAATTAGCAAATTAACCCTTTTTAATTCACTTTCCCCTTTGGTGGATCTGCATGAACTTACAAATAGTGAAAGAAAATGAAGCGTACTAAGTCCCTGCCAAATTTATGCAGATTCGGCTAATAGTGACAAAGATATTATTGAATCTAAAATATTTGTGACACCCCGCTTCAAACCTGCCAACTTGAGAAAAAAATCAGCCATGTGAGGAGAGGGAGTGACTTTGGAGGGGGGGGGCTTTATGCTGAAAAATAAGTCCCCTGCCCCATTGACCTTCTCCTTCCACCACAACAAAATAGAACAAATGTTGGTGAGGCTGCTGGTGAAGTCCTGGGGTGTTTTCACCCACCTTAATGTGCTTTGCCTGCTTGCAGCCTGAAAAGATGAGTGGGTATTCACTCTCTGCAGTGGTTTCTGGTTTGCCTTGCCTGCCACCTTGTGATTTTGGCTGCTCACCCGGTGATCGTTTGAAGGCAGCCAAAATCATGTGACACATTGTGGCACTGTGTGAGTTGGCAGGCCTGCCTCTTTAATTTTGCCCCGCAGCGGGATTTTCACAAAACCTAACATACCTGGGTATCACTTACTAACTACATGCCACATGTGGCACTGATTGATCAAACAGCTCCAAAGTTATAGGTAAATAAAAAACTGAATTGACCCTCCCCTTTAACTATGCCACCCCACCCCCTTTTTGGATTGGCACAAGCCATGACATACTGATAGAAAACTAATCCTTTATAGCTTCTCCCAATTTGTGTACAGATTCATCACACAGTGCCAAAGATATTAGTAAATAAACATTTTTGTTGCCACCTTCCCTATTTTTGCACCTCCTCCCCAGTTTCTGGATATGCACAAGTTTGAAAATACCAACAGTAATCTGAATGCCAAAGTGTCAAATTTCAAGCTTATTTTTTAACAGGGCCAATGTTATAGGGAAATTAACAAATGGATTTTCAACTGACAAGATATACAAAAGTGTTAGCCTTTTAAATCCTTCCGGCAGTTTTTTTAAATGTAATTTCTCAAAACTTACTGACTGGATTTTCACCAAATTAAAAAAAGCATGCTTCCTAAGTAAAGTTTTACTTTCATGCCAAACATTCGAAAAAATATGCTATGGGAGATAAAATGGGAAATAATACACTTTTAGTCCTCCTAAACTTTTTTTACATGATTCACCATCAAATCAGCAAACCTTGAGCGAAGCCTCACCATCTGTTTGAGCATGACTGTGAAACGCTGCACTGATATCAATCCGAACAGCCCGAGTGGTATTAAACCAAGCACCTGCTGAGCCAGCCATGAGAAGATCCAGCACTCCCCTAAGCTGATGACTCTAACTGCAGAGGCCTCACCCAAACACAACCACTGAGGAGGCCCAAAGGAAATGTAGGCTAGTATTTCTATGTCAGGACCGGAGGTTCCGATTATGCTTTCTCTTTCTTTACTGACTTAAACAGCAGCCAATCAAATACAAGTAAAAGAAAAAAACTACACATCCCAAGATGCCATAACATCCTATCACATGGTCCAATCACTAGCCATGTCCTCTGTCATAAGTCCTTTGACCCTTGATGTCACTTCCTCTTTCTTTGCTGCTTCGCAGCAGATAAGTACACAATTTATTTCTCTCAGATATTTCTTGTTATCTATTGACTATTTAAAGTGATTATTTCGTTTTTCTAGGCGTCGCGATTCAGCGCGCTTATGTTTTATGTGTGTTTAAGCGCTCGTGCGCTTTTGAATTCTGGCGTATTGCCAGTTTTTAGAAGCCCGTTTTTTTTTGAGTGGAGCGGAGTGGAGCTGCTTTTGCAGTCTCCTTTCTATTTCTCCTCGCGTGCGCGCGCGTCTCCACCAGCCGATTCACTTTCACTTTTGAATTTCGATCGGGTCGTGGATTTGCAGCGCATGTGTACAGGGGCACCCAATCCTCCCCAACTTGCTCCCTGACGCCCAGCAGCTTCTAAACTGACTTGGTTGTAAAAATTAAACTAGGCTGCGGCCAAGAGTGCTTTCCGGCAGCTCCCTCCACATTCTAACTAAGAGCATTTCATCTCTGGCCTGAAATTTGGGGTTTTTGCACTCCCCCATTTATAACTCTTGGTCTACACGTTTTATATTAACTTCTTGAAGGTACTTTACCTTAAGACTCCGATCATGGCTCAGTGGGATGACCAGGAAACTGAATATTATACGGAGGAGTTGGGCAATCAACTAGAGGTAGATCTAGTGGAAGCCCTTGACACCAGGGTCCAGCAATCGGTAAATGATGCCCTGGTCAGAGCATTGGGTCCCTTTTCGGGGTAACTATTTGACTACGCCCGTTCGCAGGGCTGGATGCAAGGACAACAACAACCACTAACTGAACCTAAGAAAGTTAAGGACAAGTCAAAAAATTTAGAATCCGGAGCCAGGGTTAGTGATGTTCATGCGGACGCATTTGATAAACTACGCAAGAAAAGTAGTGGGGAGCATAATTATAGCTCTAAGAAGGATGCCTCCTTCTCTCCCTCCTCCTCTGATAAGGATTCCTCTTCTGATGACTCCGATGGCTGGGATCCCCCGATTCCTAGTAAAAAGGTTAAAAAAAGCGTCCCCTCCTTGCCAGGTCTTAGACTTCGACCCCACAGAAATAATACACCCCAGAGCTTCCAATTGGGTTACGCCACCAGAGGTGGCTCAATATGTCCAAGCTAATTTAAGAAAGAGCTTTGATAAAGAAGTCAGATCTCGATTTAAGGCTGAATGCCTCAGAACGGACCTAGAAGGCAAGGTATCTGACACACCAGAGATAGACCCTACCATGGTCACTTTTATGAAAAAAATTGCGAAAGATCCCAGAAAGGCCTGGATCGATCCTGGCGTAGTTGCCAAGACAAATTGTTGGATCTGTCTGGTCCTCTGACCAAGATCCTGAAGATGGCCTATGTGGCCAAAGAATCAGGCTCCCCTGTGGACACGGATGTCCTTATCGGTTGGGCATAAAGATCCATCTGTCTTTTAGGTAATTCCAATTGCGCTATTTCTGCGGAACGCAGAAAGTCAGTACTAATGCGCATTGATCCAAAATTATCGGATCTTGCATCCTCGGAAGCGGGCCCTTCGGCGGAAGGAATACTTTTCAGATCATTCTTCATTAAAGACTTGGCCAAGTTCTGCTCTACCTTTTCTTCCCTTGACAAAACACAAATGTCCCTCAAGAAGGTTTTTAAACAAGGCCTTTTTGTCAGGGCTGGTCGTTATGGCGGACGTATGCCCGGCCGCGGCTCCTACACTAGTCCCCAAAACTATTATCCGCGAGGCAGAGGTGGTTGGTACGGGGAACAAGATTCCACCTTCTATCCCACCCGCCCCAGAGGAGGACGTCCTCGCTTCCACAGGGGCCATCGCAGAGGGCAGCAAGGTGCCATACAGGACTCAAGCTTCACAGGTGAGCATTATCCATTACTCTCAGGTAAAGCTTAGGGGCAGAGTAGCATTATGCTTGGAACATTGGAAACGGATCTCCAGAGATCCATGGGTTCTTCAAACTGTCAAAGGGTTTCGACTAGAGTTTATCAGTACCCCCTCGCAACTCTCCCCTCCGCTACAGATGTGTTTTTCCCTAACAAATCAACATTTGATAGACAAAGAAGTGCAGGCTCTTATAGACAAGGGAGCCGTCCAGTTTACTTCCCCTCATTACGGTTTCCTCAGTCCCATTTTCGTTGTAGACAAGAAAGGAGGAGGTCACCGGTTAGTCTTGAACCTCAAAGAATTCAATCAGTGGATCCTCTACAGACATTTCAAGATGGAGGGCATCCACATGCTAAGAGATATCCTCCTGGAAGGAGATTGGATGGTACGTCTGGACCTAAAAGATGCCTATCTGTCAATTCCAATTTTTCCTCCTCACAGGAGATTCCTACAATTACAATGGAAAGGACACTGTTTAGAGTTTCGTGCCCTTCCATTCGGTCTGTCGTCAGCCCCTTGGTGCTTCACAAAACTCCTGAGGCCGGTGATGGAATGGCTCAGAGCCAGGGGAGTCAGATTAATTATATATCTGGACGACATTCTACTGATGGCCCAATCCCCTCAAGTCCTTCTAGATCACTTGAATTGGACCATCACTCTTCTGCAAGATTTAGGTTTCCTTCTCAATGTGCAGAAGTCACTGTTGAAACCCTCTCAGGTGATAAGAGTTCCTGGGGTTCCAGATAGATTCTATTCTATGTCAACTTCTTCTTCCCTCTCAAAAGATTCACAACATCAAGAGGGAATTGAGATCGATACTTTCCAGTTACACCGTCTCTTTGAGGAATATAGCCAGAATAGTGGGCTTGTTAGCTTTGTCTATTCAGGCGATCTTCCCTGCACCCCTACATTATCGAGCACTTCAGAGACTCAAGATCAGACATCTACAACAAGGTCTGAGTTATTCGGAACAGATCCCATTGACTGCCGAAGTGAGATCGGAGATTCAATGGTGGCTCCATCATATGGAAGCTTGGAATGGCAGAGCGATTTTCGGCTCTCACCCAGAAGTGGTAATAGAATCCGATGCCAGCAGATGGGGCTGGGGTGCACGTTGCAACTCCCTAGTGACGGGGGCAGATGGTCGGAATGGGAGCAATCCCTTCATATCAATTGCCTGGAACTTCTGGCGGGATCTTCTGCCAAAAAGAGTCTCTCCCCGCAGAAAAAAGATTGTTGCATACTCTTGCGGATGGACAATGTAACAGCAGTGAGGTATGTGAACAAATTAGGGGGCACGAAGTCCCAGATTCTGGCAGAGATTGCCAAGGATTTCTGGCATTATTGCCTAACTCAATGTCTAGTAGTCAAAGCAGAATACCTTCCTGGGGACCAGAACATCATAGCGGACTGGAACTCCAGATACCTGTCGGATTCCAGCGACTGGAAATTGGACCCTCTGATATTTTCTCAGATAGTCAGGGAATGGGGCAGTTGCGAAGTGGATCTGTTTGCCTCACGCCTCAATTGTCAAATTCCAAAATTTTACAGTTGGCGTCAAGGCCCTTGTGCGTTAAAGACAGATGCCTTTCTTCAGGATTGGTCCCAGTTTCGAGGTTATGCTTTTCTTCCATTTCTGATGATTGCCAGGGTTTTGACTCAGGTGCGGACACAGAAGACAGAGATTATTCTGGTGACCCCCTTTTGGAGAGCCCAGCCTTGGTTCCCCATAGCTCTTCATTTAGCTTGTGCCTCTCCTCTTCTAATTCCGCCTCATCAGAATATTCTATTGAGTCCAGAGGGCCTTCAACATCCACTGGTCTTGTCAGGGAAATTGACTGTACTAGCCTGGTTAATTTCAGGTCTAGATGGAGTACCCCAGACGTTTCGAAGCAAGCTGCGGAGTACATTAAGCAGGCCTGGCCCGGTAGCACCCATAAAAGATATGACTCAGCCTGGCGCAGATGGTCTAGTTGGTGTGATGGAAGGGGCGCCAATCCATTGGAGGGGCATCTTGGTCTGATTGTTAACTTTTTAGCAGAGCTAGATAGTTCTGGTCTGGCTTACCGGATGATTAATAACTTTAGGTCAGCTATTTCAGCAGGACATTCTCTTCTAGAAGGTAAACCCATTGGAGAACATCCGTTAATTTGCAAGCTTTTGAGAGGTATACGTCTTTCTAAACCTCCTCAACCTAAATATTCTGTATTATGGGATGTTAGCATTATTCTAAAATTCTTAGATTCTTGGCCTACCAACAGGTATTTGTCTCGTAAGCAGATTTCGGCTAAGCTGACCATGCTCTTATGTCTTATCTCTTGCAAAAGGGTTTCAGACGTCAGAGCTCTGGATTTGGCTGGTAGAACTTTTTCTCCAGATGGTGTCACCTTTTCAGTGACAAGAAGGACTAAAACAAATTACAGGTCAGTATCCTATCCAATATACACTGAAAATTCAAAGTTATGTGTAGTCCAATGTTTAAAAGATTATGAGGCGGTCACAGAAGAATTTAGGCAAGATGCTAAAGGTCAATTATTAATTTCTTTGCAAAAACCTTTTAAACCAGTTACCTCAGCCACATTGGCCAGATGGATGAGGTGGTTGATGAGTGAAGCAGGTATTGATACCTCTATATTTGGAGCTCATTCTGCTAGAGGGGCTATGGCTTCTAAATCTTTTGCCTTGGGTTCCCGGTTGGAAGACATTATGAAGGCAGCAGATTGGTCTTCAGAAAATACTTTTCGTAAGTTTTATCACAAACCTGTATTGGATGTAGCTACGGTGGTAATAGAACAGCTTTAAACTAGTATAATCAGAGCCTCCGGTCCTGACATAGAATAACAAAAATTCTAGCTATCGCCTCAAGAATTTTCAATTCTATTAAGGACACGGAGGCGAGGATTATCCCACCCTTTGTTAAAAAACCACAATGAATATTGAATATCAATTATTGTGAATATTTATGATTATTGTTATTATCCCTCCCATTTTATTGTCAATTATAGAAACATGAGTTTATTGGAGACATTCTCAATTTTGTTGGGATATTACCTGCCTGTTTGTTGTTACAGGTTCTGATCAGAAGAATTCCTGAAATTATTATCATCATGGAAAAGTTTGGTTGTAACGTTTCGCCTCGGTTGAGGTTCCGATGTTGAGCTAACCAGGAGAAGGAGATCCAGGAAGAGAAGATGTTCATATCTCCAGACTTCGGGATGGCGTAAGAAGTTTTGTTTTCAAGTTGATCTTATCTGTTCTGACCAAAGAAAGAGGAAGTGACATCAAGGGTCAAAGGACTTATGACAGAGGACATGGCTAGTGATTGGACCATGTGATAGGATGTTATGGCATCTTGGGATGTGTAGTTTTTTTTCTTTTACTTGTATTTGATTGGCTGCTGTTTAAGTCAGTAAAGAAAGAGAAAGCATAATCCTCGCCTCCGTGTCCTTAATAGAATTGAAAATTCTTGACGCGATAGCTAGAAATTTTTTATTAGCATTAAAGAGGGCGAGCAAAAGACCATTGAAAGAGCCAGGAGGCAGCCAAACAAGTGCAAGCACATTCAGAGACTGAGAGAGTCTCATTTAGTGAGAACCAGTGAACTCGGTTTAAAAGACTGTGCTAACACAATAGTATGGGGAAATGTTCACCTGAGACTAATCACAACCCAACTTCCGGGTCAATACCAGGACCACAGTCAATAGCGGGAAGATCCGCCAACCTACTCTAGCACCAGGACCCTTAATTGCATCATGTACATTTTCCCATGTACAGTCATTTCTTTGAATGTACATTGTGTTTCATGGTATTTTATTGAATTATGAATGTAAATCATTCTCTCATTCATAGATATTATAACACCAGTCCCTCCATTCTGTCTGCAGTGGTGTCTCCTTATTGTCCCAAACAACTGGTTCAGTTGAGCTCTGCTGTTGAAGGTTTCACACAGGAAGTAAGCAATAGCAAGCAAGTCTTAGTGCAGATGCTCTGGAGATGTCTAATAATAATAAGGGAAATGTTTAGTGCCTGATTTCCTAGAAAAGCAAGCAACCCTACAGCCACCAAATGTACTTTGAAAGCTACAAGCCTCAGTAGGTTTCTTACATTTAGATGGTTCTTACTTAACCCACTAGGCATTTAGGGTGAAACTACTGTATGAAGCCCCTTCATCCAGCCTGGACTGGGGACCAAAGTAGCCCTGGCAAAAATACTAAAACTAGCTACGCTCTTTTCCTCTTCTCACACTATTGCTCTTTCCATCTGTTCCATCATGTTTCTATAAGTTTCTCTCTCTCTATCTTCCACTGTCTGATTTATTTCTCACCACCTGCCTTCCTTTCCCTCTCACGTGAAGCCCCTCTGTGCATGCAGCGGCAGTTTATTGTGGTGAGCTGGAGAAAGTGACAGATGCACAAGAAGTAGTCCTGGGATTCCAAAAACAGACTCTAATGGTTCCAGCCCACTGTGAAAACGCCCAATGGAATAAAAGGCCAGCCTCACCCTGCCTGTATTACCTAAATACAACCACAGCAGTAAGGATTACTCGCTTTTTGGAGGGCAAACATATGTCACTGTTATTCTGTTAAAGTGTCCTAGCTAAGTATATCATTTACAGTGTTTGTTTTTCTCAGGCAGCAGCACATATGGGAGGAGGGCAGACATAAGGAATGTATTTCTATTATTTTCTAGTCCTAGCACCACCTTCTTCCATCATTAACTTTAGACTTCAGGGTGCAATTGTGTATTTGAGAGCAGTATAGGATGCCCAAGGTCATTGCGACCGCGGCGGAATCGCTGCGGTCGCACCGCTGGGGCCGGCTGTTTCCCGCCACAATGGCCCCGGCGGTAGGGGATTATGAGTCCCCCTACCGCCAGCCTTTTCCTGGCAGGGGGCTGGCGGTACGGGGAGTCGCGGGCCCCCTGACAGGGCCTGTGCAGCTTTTCACTGTCTGCATAGCAGACAGTGAAAAGCGCAACGGGTGCAACTGCACCCGTCGCACGGCCGCAACACCGCCGGCTCCATTTGGAGCCGGCTCCTGTGTTGTGGCCCAGCGGGGATCTCCAAATGGTCGCGGTGGGGGTGCAGCTGCATTGGCGGCCGCCCGGCGGTCCGATCTTGGCGGACGGCTTCAGCCGCCCGCCAAGGTCGTAATGGGGGCCATAGTATTTTGCTTATCCAACTCTAATTCTGTATACCTTTCTAATATTATGAGTGTGTGCCTGAAGGTTGCCTTGTGGAAGAGCTTACACTCAACGAGTAGACTTGACTTGGTTATGATGACAAGCTATATGCCTGATTGGTGCATTCGAAAGGATGCAATGGGCCTGGTTTAGTCATTATGAAATGTTATGACAAAAGCAGTTGGCCTAGCTTATTTATTGAGAACAGCATTTGCTAAAATCAGAACACATTTAAGAACGGGTCATAACTAAATTGTCATACAGGCTATGCACAGGTATTTTCATGAATATAATATCAATGTTAAAGCCAATGGTAAAGGATGTAGGCCTTACCAATTCACTAGACTAGATAACATCATGTCCGATTCCGTAGGATTGATCTGTTTATTGTGAAACGTTTTGACAAAGCCAGTAGGCCTAACCTACTTATTTGTTAAAAACATGTGTTAAACGCAATAGGCTTAAAAGGATGGATTGTTATTATAGAGTGCTAAAGCCAGTAGGCACATATTTTGTTACATGAAATCTCACAGATTAATGTAGGAGGCAAGGGTGGTGGTGTTGGTGTACCACACAAACAAACAGTGTGGATAGAGGATATGCACTATGATAATCCTTAGTACATTCTTTAAGAGAGATTGTATTTTGCATTTCCAACCATAATTTTGTATACATTTGTTAATTTATGACTGTATGCATGATAATTGCCTAGTCGGAAAGCTTACACTTAGTACAGCAGGCCTAAGCTGGTTATGGTGACAAGCCAACGACAATAGCTTGAGTGTGATTGGTGCACAGATAACTGTTATGCCAGATGCTAGAAGCCATAATCTGGTCTGTTTAATATTAAAGGTTATGAAAAGTTGTGGCAAAGGTGGTAAGCCTGGTTTGTTTTTTCAAAGAACATTTGTGAAAGCCAATAGGCCTCTAACTATGAATTGTTATCCATGTTACAGGCTGTGAAGATGTATTTTGTTACGTGTAATAACACAGATTACCATCATAGACAAGGGTTTTGCCAACTGCAATTCTCTAGATATTTGTAACTTTATAACTATATGATGACTGCCAATCTATGTGCACTTTAGTAGGAATGTGTTGGGTATAGTGTCCAGGTAATGGAAAAGGCTACAGGTCATGTAAGTGTACAGAGAAAACTTATGTAAGATTCCGTAGATGTGATTTGATTATAATGAAAATGTATGACAAAGAAAGTAGTCCAGACTTAATTATTGTGAGAGGCATTTAGTAAAGACAATAGGCTTCTAAGTATGGATTATTATGACACTAATCTAAATTCTGTAGGCAGGTATTTGTTAGACAGAACATCACAGATTACAGTAACAACAAGGGTATTGGTGATTGTGACCTATCCAAATAAACTATGAGGATAGACATTTTCCATTATGGTAATCCATAATAGATTCTATCAGCAGGGATTTTTATATTGCTTTGACAATTGTAACTTTGTTCATATTTGTGTTGTGATTCCATGTACCTGATGGTTGTCTTGTGTGAAAGCTTATGTCAAAACACAGTAGGTCCATACTGGTTAGGGTAACGAGCCACTGATAAAAGCTATAGTCTTAATTGTTTATTATGAAAAGGTATGATAAAGTCAATAGGTCTGATATATTGATTATGAAAAGCATATGTTAAAGTCAATAGGTGCTTAAGGGTGGATTGTTATTATTCTAAATTAAAGCCTACAGATGGATTTCTTCGGTTAGATGGAATCTCTCAGATAAAGTTGGTAGGCAACAGATTTGGTGTTGGTTATCCCCCTTTGTCAAAGTGTAAGTATAGAAGATTTGCACTGTCAGAATCTTTGCTAGGTCCTCTTAAGAGAGAGAGAAATTTAGCTTTGCCAACTGCAAATTTGTACAGTTTTGGTATTTTATGATTGTATGCCTGATGGTTGTCTTGTGGGAATGCTTAGCCTGAATACAGGAGGCCTGAGGAGCCAATGATAGTTAACGGCCTGATTGGTTAGGTAGAAAAAGATATTTCAAACGCCTTAGGCGTGATGTATTATGAAAAGTTACAATAAAGAAGTAGGCCTGCAATATTGTTTGTAAAAACTGCTCGTTACATTCAATCTGCATTTATGGGTGGATTGTTAGTACTCTGCATTAAAGCCTTCACAAACATATTTTCTTAAAAGTGATATTGTAGATTACCTTTGAAAGGAAGGGTTTTGGTGTTGGTTACTACCTTTGACAAACCCTAGAGGTAGACAATTTGCACTGTATTAACTTGCTAGAATCTTTTCGAAAGACCTAAGAGGCTTGGCTGTTTGCCAGGAACTTGCAATGAAAAAATCATTAAATAATACATAAACCCATGTACACATATATATTCATAGTGATGCATAGCAGGGCTTTCAGTGAGATCTCCTCTGACTGTCTGAGTGTCATTTACCTGCTATTTCCATTCAAGACAGTTTACTGCATGGGGTATTGGTTCAGACCGCATCAATCATTGGCTTTCTTGCCATATGAATGACAGCATTTTCTGATCAACTGTGCCCGCTCACAGTGCTTAATTTATAAAATAATGAGTGCCAGTGCCCAAAGCACTGCTCAGAAGCAGGCAGCCAGTGCTATCAGATGTCAGCTCGCCCTGATGTATAGTTCTAAATCCACCATGGCAGCCTAGTCCTAAATCCACCTCAGGCTTCTTCAATGCACTGCCAGACACTGTCTGCCCCACTATCTCACTCTTGCAGGTTCCTGCATTCTCCCTTGCTGATATTTTTCCCATCTTTCGCTTTCTCCTTCTTCCCCTTTTTTGTATTCTCCCTCACTTTCTCTCTGGAAATGTATGAGTATGATGAGGTAACGTAGGCGCTGGTCTCCATGTTAAGTTCTGATGACCCGCCTCCCCCCCACCCCCCCCCCCCCCCCCCATTGGTAACCAGGGGCCCAAGCTCTGAGGGTCACACTGGACCCTGATACTTGCTTTACTATCCCAATATCAGTCAAATAGGTGCTTTTCCTTGCTTGCACCCGGCCCATGAAATCCTTGTTACGCTACTGGAAGGCAATCTTGTCTCTTGGAGTGTGGAAAGAAATTAATTTGAGGTTTCTTTTTACCAGATTTCTGTTTACCATTCCCGAAGGAATTCCCGAACACTTTTTAATCAATAAAAATTTAGAAGTCTGACACCCTCAACGTGGAAGAATAACCTTTCGGGGTCACATTTCAATTAGGATTTTTTTCTTTATACGTATTGGGCAAACATTAGAGATACAAGATGTGCCATGTTGTGCTATTGATCACTAGGTGTCGCCAGAGACCGGCACTTTGTAATTTAACATTGCTTTCGCCTAGAAGCATGCAGACGCAGACTGAAACATTTTCCTGTGCTGCTAGCAACAATTATGAATTAGGTCGCGATAAATAAGATACTAAGTGAGACCCATGAAATGTGAACGGTTTCTGAAGCTTTCCATTGAGCAAGTTTAACACAACTTTTGATATGGTTTCCGTTATTTGACGTTGGAGAATTGATTTGATTCATTCAGGATTAACGTTATATGATCTTGAAGTTAGCATAACATGTACCATTACATTTGGGCGGAGTTATGAACCAATTTCAATCCAACAGTCGCCCTATGATTCTGTCCCTCCTCCCCTGCCTCCGAGAATCCGGAGCCTTTCTCTTCTGGAAAGACAGCGTAAGGCCACGAGGGTATATTCTGATACATTAAGTTCCACTATTGTAACATTTATATACCGCCTACTCCCCCTTGTGGGTTGCTGAAGCACTTGTCTACATGGGTAGCATGATACATCATGCAGGGTGTGTGGCTGAAAGGGTGTTGTCTTTGTTTTGATCCTATGTGGGAGGTGGTTCCATATCCTTCGTGAGGACCACGGAGATGGGGTTATTGTATTGTCAGACAGCACTTAGCAGCGTGATGGATGGAGGTGTGAGGGAGAGGTGCACAGTTTATGTTTTTCTATAAGCTGGCAGCTTTCAACAGCTCTGCAGGTCACTTTATGTTATTTCTTATGATCATAGACCACTTAGGCCGTCACTTAATTAGATTGCGCATTCTGAGATATTTTGTTTGTTTGTGCTTAGGACTCTATAACTGTTTTTGCACAGGAGGTATCCAGACCAATTTTATGTCCCTTTTTGCCAACATCCTGGGGATTCTAAAGGTATCCAGGTTTTGTGGATTCCCCTGGAGGGGATCATGAAAATAGGCAAAATATAGCCACATTTTGAGTTTTTGGGGAAAAATTTGAAAAAAGTGCTCTGCAAAAAAGTGTCTGATTTTTGCCTAAAATGGCATTAACAGAAGGTCTGCTTTACTAAAATCACCATTTTTCCAGCATTGTGTGTAATCTGTTCAATATGCCAAGCTGAATCAAAAAAAAACTTGCCACAGTTTAGGCATTTTACATGGAGGTAGAATATATTTCCTACTTTTGTGCTTTAAGCCTACTTCCAGTTTGTGGTGGAAGCTGCTGTGAAACCCAAGGATGATCCTGGAGGGTGATAGGTTTCTGAAAAGTAGACACAATTCTGGATTCAGCACAGTGTTATTTGTGTAGATCCATTAATGTTTTATCAAAGAAACTAACTGTTGAACTAAAAAAGTTTGAAAATTAGTAGGAAAAAGGTTCATTAGTGACATTGTTTTCATTTGTAACTTCTTATCATGATGGCTGATTTACAAAAGCCATATATGATTACATTTGCTAGACCCTTCTTGTTGTGGGGAAACGTAGGATTGTGGGTTTCCCAAGAACTCGAGGTACCCAGAGCCAAACAATGAGCTGCACTTTACAAAGGATTTTCATTGTGTACCGGGTATAGAGCACGTCATGTGGTAAAATACTGAGAATGAAAAATAGATATCAGGGAAACCTATGTGTTAGAAATGGGGTCTTTGGTTGGCAGTCAGGTTACCCCCTGTCCAAGTAAGGACCCTCACTCTAGTCGGGGTAAATCACACACAATCCAAATTATCCTGTGCACACCCTCTGGTAGCTTGGCACTGAGCAGTCAGGATTAATTAAGAAGGCAATGTGTAAAGTATTTGCGCAATAAATCATACAATAACATCATATAGCACCACAAAAATACACCACAGAGTGTTTACAAAAATATATAATATTTATCTGGATAAATGCAGGTCAAAACGATTAAAATGCAATAAGTATATGTTGAGCTATCACTGTAAAAGTGATATAAAGTGTCAAGTCTTTTTAAGCAATCAAAGTCTCTTTTAAGCACAAAGTACCTGGTTTGTGTGCAAAATCTCTGCAAAGGACCGCAGAGGAGGAGATGCATGGGAACAAAGGGGTGTGCATTGATTTATCGGGATGTACACGGCGTTGCATCGTTTAGTTTTCACACAGGGACAGCTGTGCTTCGATTTCCGACGCTCGGTTGTGGATCCTCTTCGGGTTGGGGGTTTTCGGACACCCCGGGGATGATGCGTGGATTTCCTGCACTGGCAGGACGAAGTCACAGGAGCTGTGTTGATTTGGTGGGCATTGTGTCAAATTGGCATGGCAGGCACTGCGTCGATTCCTCTCTGGAAGTCGGGCGGCGTCCTCCTGGCTCGGTTGTGCGTCGATCCGGTGGGCCGTGCGTCAAATTTCCAGTCTCTACGCTGGCACTGCGGCGATCTTCTTGATGCAAAGTCGGGCTGCGTCGTTTCGGTTCGGCGTGCGGTGAATTTTTCACTGCGGTGCAGGCTGTGCGTCATTTCTGGCAGGCTGTGCGTCGAATTTCGATGCACAAGGAGTCCTTCTTGTAGAGATGACGTCTTTTTGGTCCTGAGACTTCAGGGAACAGGAGGCAAGCTCTATACAAGCCCTTGGAGAGCACTTCTTCACCACAGCCAGAGAGCAGCAAGGCAGCAGGGTAACAACAAGGCAGCATTCCTTCACAGAAAGCAGACAGGTGAGTCCTTTGTGCAGCCAGGCAGTTCTTCTTGGAAGGATGCTGGTTCTGGTTCCAGTTTCTTCTCCAGGAAGTGTCTGAGTTGATAGGGGCAGAGGCCCTGTTTAAATACCCAAATGTGCCTTTGAAGTGGGGAGACTTTAAAGAGTGGCTTAGAAGTGCACAAGGTCCCCTTTCAGTTCACTCCTGTCTGCCAGGGTCCCAGTAGGGGTTCTGACAGTCCTTTCTTTGTGTGAGGGTAGGCTTCTGTCCTTTGACATGCAAGTGTCAGGCCCTTCACCCTCCCAGTCCAGGCAGACCCATTGAAAATGCAGATGTATGCAAGTGTGGTGTGTCTGAGTGAATGCACAAGGGAGCTGTCAACTAAACCCAGCTAGACGTGGATTGTAAGGCACAGAAGGATTTAAGTGCAGAGAAATGCTCACTTTCTAAACGTGGCATTTCTAAAATAGTAATATAAAATCCAACTTCACCAGTCAGCACGATTTTGTATCACCATTCTGGCCGTACTAAATATGACCTTCCTACTCCTTTCAGATCAGCAGCTATCACTCAAACAATATATGAGGGCAACCTCAATGTTAGCCTATGAAGGGAGCAGGCCTCACAGCAGTGTAAAAAACGAATTTAGGAGTTTTACTCTACCAGGACATGTAAACTACACAGGTACATGCCCTGCCTTTTTCCTACACAGCACCCTGCCCAAGGGTTACCAAGGGCATACTTTAGGGGTGACTTATATGTAGAAAAAGGGGAGTTTTAGGCTTGGCAAGTACGTTTAAATGTCAAGTCGAATTGGCAGTTAAACTGCACGCACAGGATTTGCAATGGCAGGCCTGAGACAGGGTTAAGAAGCCACTTAAGTGGGTGGCACAATCAGTGCTGCAGGCACAATAGTAGCATTTATTCTACAGGACCTGGGCACACATAGTGCACTTTACTGGGGACTTATAAGTAAATTAAATAGTGCAATTGCGTATGATCCAGTGTTACCATGTTTAAAGGGAAAGACCATATGCACTTTAGCAGTGGTTAGCAGTGGTAAAGTGCGCAGAGTCTTAAAACCAGCAAAAACAGTATCTAAAAAGTGGATGGAGGCAGGCAAAAAGTTAGGGGTGCCCGGCTGTCAGGTCTAACACTATGTATTTCTGCAATAGGCACAAGATACAGAGTTTAGGAGCAGTGGTTAATTGCACATCTCACAATTTGTGGGTACCAATACTAGTATGTGATATAGGGCCAGATGTATCATCAAGGCCGTTTGCGATTCGGAAATAGCGATTTTTAAGAAAACGCTATTTCCAACTCGCAAAGTGCCATGTATCACATTTGCGAATCGGTAATAGCGATTTCTTAAAAATCGCAAATGCTATTACCGAATCGCAAATTGCGATACCGGCCCCATTCGCACCTATGGTCCTGTTGGCCCATATCTGCAAATTTTTTGCATTTCCAAAATTGCGATTTCTGAACCAGAAATCGCAATTTTGGAAATGCAAAACCCCAGGGTGCGGGGGGCCTAAGGCCCCCCTGCTGCACCCCCAAAAAATGTATGGGGACATGTAAGGTGCACACATGACAAAAAGGCATGTGTGCTTTAGATGTACAATTTAAAAATGCATTTTAAATGCATTTTTAAATTTTGCACATGGTTACCACCAAGTTCAACTTGGTGGTAATTAGCGATTCCTAAATGCCTAAATCGCATTTAGGAATTGCTTCATACTTGTGCTAAGGAATCGCAAATAAGGAATCCTTATTTGCGATTTCTAATTTAGAGAGTCGCAATTTGCGACTCTCTAAACAGGGTCGCAATTTTAAGGAATCGCTATTTTAGCGATTCCTTAAAATTGCGTTCAGAATGTATTTCGTACATTCTTAAATGGCATTTTGCATTTGCACCGTTTGCGAATGCAAAATGCTTTCATACATCTGGCCCTTAGAGTGCATTTCTCAAAATGTCTTCGTTCTCAGACACTGGCTAAGATTTAGAAGGCACACATGCAGAAAGGTACAATTGGTAATAACACTCATTCTCCTATTCTGTATTTCCCAGATCTACTGATAAAAACGGTATCACACTTATGTGTGTAGTCCTAGTGCTTCCAAGAAGAAATGGTCCAAAAGTGCAACATGGACACATCACATTTTCCACTGAAAACCGACCGTTGTTTTGCAATGTGACTAGCTGTGGAGTTTGGGCCCTAGCTCAGCTGGTACTTAGGGAAACGTAGGAAATCTGCAATTTTTTTTAAACTAGACACCCGGGAGGAATCCAGGGTGCAGTGACTTGAGTAGATCTCACCAGGTTTTCTTACCAAGACTCCCTTACAAACCTCAAACTTTGACTAGAAAAACAAATTTCCTCACATTTCTGTGATGGAAAGTTCTGAAATGTGCAGGGAGCAACAACCTTTCTACCACCTCCCAATCCCCCAAGTCTCCAGATAAAAATGGTATTAGACTTGTGTGGGTAGGATTAGTGGTCGCAACAGGAAAGGCGCCAAAACGGAACATTGACACTTCACATTTTTCCAATTAAAACTGACCTTTTTTCTGCAATTTGGCTAGCTATGGATTTTGGGCCCTAGATCAGCTGGAACCTAGAGAAACCTACACTGAACATTTTCAAAAACTAGTAGAATCCAGGGTGGGGTGACTTGCATGGATCTCACCAGCTTTCTTAACCAGAAGCCCTTGCAAACCTCCAACTTTGACTAAAAATACATTCTCCTCACATTTCTGTGATGGAAAGTTCTAAAATCTGCGGAGATCAACACATTTCCTGCCACCTGCCAGTCCCCGAGGTCTCCCAATAAAAATAGTACCTCATTTGCGTTAGTGGGCCTAGTGCCCGCGACAAAAAAAGATCAGTCTAAGGTCAACGAGTGTCCCTTTGAGAAGACTTCCATTGATATGAGTTTGATCCGTTGCGGTCATGGGCGCTAGGCATAGCCACACAAGTAGGGAAGCATTTTTATCTGGAACGCTGGGTGGCAGGAATTTTGTGGATTCCTTCTGACTCTGGAGGAATATATCACAGAAATGTTTTGAAAAAGTTAGATTTGTTTGAAAATGTTATGGTTGGTGAGCATTGTGGGTAAGAAAACTTTGTAGGATACACGAGAGGCACACTACCCTGTACTCCTGAGTGCCTTGTTTTCAGAAATGCCTTGGTTTGGAAAATTTCCCTGGGTGGCAGCAGAGCCCAGGTCCAAAAACTGCAGATTCCCCTTTTGTTAATGTTGCCACATTGCTTCTTGGACCTGGCCGAGTGCAGCTTGTACTTGAGTTTGCACCAGAATATTTTTTTTAAAACGTTTATTTATGGGATTTTCATAAAATAAAGAAGAACATAACAAGGTTGATCCTGGGTGAAAACACTACATATGTGGTATGAGACAGAGAAATGTGTAAGAAGACATCCTACAATTTTACCCGGAGGGAGCTGTGTAGCGGGGTGTACCACTTCACACAGTGAGCAAGAGGATATGGTATAACAAAACCAGTAGCACATTGGTGACAGATGTATGATGATCATACTTGGCTCGCGGTCTACCCGTTGAAGGAGGTGTGCGGGGGAGAGTGCCAGGGCAGGCTGTATTAGGAGGCGGCATACTAGTCCGGCTCGTCGGACTCCAGGTGACTAGATATTCCCATAAAGGGGACCATATATCCTTAGGGCGAGAGGTGAGGGGTTGCAGCTGGGCATAGTCTTCACTAATCTTATCGCATTGTGACATACTCTTCAGAAAGGCAGTTTCACCTGGGCAGCGACTGCTGCCCCAGTGGATTGCTATTTCCTGCTTCGCAAGTAGGAGGGCGATGGAGACAAATCTGTGACTGCCCACCGGGACATCACGCATGTACCCCAGAAGTGTCACCAAGGGGGTGGAGGTAAGCACAATGCCTATCATAGTGAATATGAGAGAGAAGATAGTGGACAAGTATTGATTAATTAGTGACCACGGCCATGTAAGATGAGCGAAGTCCGCATCGGAGACACAACATTCAGGGCATTAGGACAATCGTGCTGGTCTATATGTGCCAGAGCCGTGGGAGTGAAGTAGGCCTGGTGAATGTATTTAAAATGTAGTAGCTTGTGTTTATGATTGATGAAGATGAGTGTAATCTGTGCACAGCAATAAAATCATACTTTGTCAGAGAGAGGGTTCCGCAAAATGGCTGCCCAGGTGGGCCAGGCCAGCACCGTGGTATCTGACTTCATGGCTAAGCAGGTTCGGTACTTTCTAGAGATCAGTCACCCACCATTGTCATCTGTGACAACCAAAGTTAAAGGTGGAAAATCATCTGGGGCCAAAGGGCAGGAGGGGATCTTGGAACATCACGTATTATGGAGGTGACGAAAAAGCAAATGGGCCATGTGTATGGAATTGTAAAATCGAGTATCGTCTGCATGGGAAAGAACATGGCCATCAGGAAGTAGGTCTCCAAAAATATGTAGGTCATGTCCACGGAGGAAGCGCTGAACCAGTGTTTCTCAGGTGAGGGCGTGCCAGGGATTATCATTCAGTGTCATATTTGGTGAGTAAAGGACGCTCCTCCAGGGATACGGTGAAGTCTACACCAGGCCCAGCTAGCGGTGGGCAAGGTTTGTATATCAAAAAGATCCAGGGGGATCCCCTCCAGGAGTATAGAGGAGAGGGGTAGGTCACCAACCTGCTCAAACACATGCGGAGCTACATCGTCTTCCCTGAGGTGGGGGATTTGGCTACAGTGAAAGGTGATTTCTATGCCCTTGGACATATTCCCAACATCATTGGTGCCATTGATGGGACCCATGTTGCTTTGGTCCCCCCCAGCAGGAGTGAACAGGTGTACAGGAACCGGAAGAGTTATCATTCCATGAATGTCCAGATGGTCTGTTTGGCTGACCAGTACATCTCCCATGTTAATGCCAAGTTCCCTGACTCAGTGCATGATGCGTACATCATGCAGAATAGCAGCATCCCTTACGTGATGGATCAACTCCAGAGGCACCGTGTGTGGCTAATTGGTGACTCTGGTTACCCCAACCTGTCATGGCTACTGACTCCAGTGAGGAATCCCCGGACAAGGGCAGAGGAACGGTACAATGAGGCCCATGGACGTAATAGGAGGGTGATAGAGCGGACCTTCGGCCTCCTAAAGGCCAGGTTTAGGTGCCTCCATATGACAGGTGGATCCCTAATGTACTCACCAAAGAAGGTGTGCCAGATCATCGTGGCCTGCTGTATGCTTCACAACCTGGCTTTGCGACGCCAGGTGCCTTTTCTGCAGGAGGATGGTCCAGATGGTGGTGTTGTAGCAGCTGTGGAGCCTGTGGAGAGTGAAGAGGAGGAAGGCGAAGAGGACGACATAGACAACAGGAACACAGTAATACTGCAGTATTTCCAATGACACACAGGTAAGAATCCCCCCCGGCATATAACATTTACTTAACCCCTACTACCTCTCTACTGTCTGTCCTTTTCCCCCAGTGTATGGTAACTGAGTTGTGACTTTCCCTTCAGATTTCAGAGCTGTGGGCCCCACTGCGTGACATCTGCTTTGTTTCCCCATGGACTACAGCTGTGTGACATTGGTATGTTGGCATCACAATGAAAATAAGCATTTTGGCACAGTCATATCTAATACATTTGTTCCAAATAACAGCCAGACTCCTGATTGTTTTGTGCAATAAGTGTGTTTATTACAGTGCTCTAAATTGGTGGGTGGTTGCAAATCGGTGAGTGGTGATGGTGGAGGATTGTCCATGGCAGAGTCCAGACTATCAGTATCACAGGTGCAATGTCCAAATGCCTGTGGAAAGTGGAGCAGGGACAGTTTAAGGTTGGACAAGGTGTCAATGTGGGACAGTGGGATGACAATTAGGGAGGTATCCTTTCGTGGTGGGGGTCTTGGCATCTTACTCTGTCTTCTTCCTGGATCTCAGGGCCCGCTTGCGGGGTGGTTCTCCTTCTGCAGGAGGTGGGGTTCTGGTGGCCTGTTGGTCTTGTGTCGGGGCCTCCTGTCCACTAGCGCCGGCAGAGGTGGTAGGCAGTTCTTGGTCCATGCTAGTGACAGGGGCCCTTTGTGGTGCCAGAGTGTCCCGCAATGTGGTGACTACCTGATTCAGTGCCACTACGATGGTGCCCATGGCGGAACAGATGTTTCTTAGTTCCTCCCTGAACCCCATATACTGTTGCTCCTGCAGAAGCTGGATCTCCTGAAACCCGGCCAGGACCGTGGACAACGTCTCCTGGGAGTGGTGGTATGCTCCCATGATGGAGGAGAGGGCCTCGTGGAGAGTGGGTTCCCTAGGCCTGTCCCCCCCCTGTCGCACAGCAGCCCTCCCAGTTCCCTTGTTTCCCTGGGCCTCTGTCCCCTGGACCGTGTGCCCACTACCACTGCCCCCAGGTCCCTGTTGTTGTTGGGGTGGTCGGTTAACCTGGGTTCCCTGTAGTGGTGGACACACCGCTGATTGACGTGTCCTGGGGACAGAGGTATGGGCCCGCTGGGTGGGTGCTGTGCTGGTGTTCCCAGTGGGGGGAAGGTCTGCTGTGGGCTGTGGCTGTCTGAAGGGAACCGACTGTCCAGAGGTCCCCGATGGGCCGGGCTGGTCATCTAGATCCAGGGAGACAGAGCTGCTGTCATCACTGTGGGCCTCTTCTGGGGGTGGAGTGGACATTTGTGGACCCTCCTGCGCGGTGACGTGGCGTTCAGGTCCTGCACGGGTATAAAGGTATGGTTATTGCTTCTGTGTGTGCCATAGCGTGCAATGGGTGGGTGCCCGTGTACCCCAGTGTTGCCATTCCCTTGTAGGGGCTTTTGTGATGGTGGTTTGGGGTGGGGGGTGTGCAGTGGGCATGCTTAGGTGATGGGTGTCCCTGCATTGTGGTCGCATGCAGGGCTTGGTGTTGGGATGGGTGGGTTGTGATGGTGAGACATTTGCAAGGAGTAGGTGTGATGGGGGTGGTGGTGAGGGTGGGGGTATGAGTTGGCATGCTGGTGGGGTGGGGGGGATGAAGTAGTTAAGATTAGACTTACCAGAGTCCATTCCTCCGCCTACTCCTGCGAGGCCGTCAGGATGCAGGATCGCCAAGACCTGCTCCTCCCATGTTGTAAATTCTGGCGGAGGAGGTGGGGGTCCGCCGCCAGTCTTCTGCACCGCGATGTTGTGCCTGGATACCATGGAACGCACCTTCCCCCGTAGGTCGTTCCGCCGCTTCCTGATGTCGTCCCTATTTCTTGGGTGCTGTCCCACAGCGTTGACCCTGTCGACTATTCTGCTCCATAGCTCCATCTTCCTGGCAATGGTGGTGTGCTGCACCTGTGTCCCGAAGAGCTGTGGCTCTACCCGTACAATTTCCTCCACCATGACCCTGAGTTCATCGTCAGTAAACCTGGGGTGTCTTTGTGGTGCCATGGGGTGGTGTGGGTGATGTGTGGGGTGGATTGTGTGGTGCTAAGTGTGGTGCTGTGTATTGGTGTGTTGTTTGAAGTGCGTGGTAATATTGCAGGGTGACAGTGAATTGCGCGTCTGGGTGCTCGGTTCTCTTTTCTCAGTGCGTGTTCACGAATCTCGAGGAGTGGGGGTTTGTGGGTGATGTGGGTGTGTGTTTTATGTTGTATTGGGTGTGTGGGAGTGGTGTGTGTATGTGGATCAGGTGTGTGTATTTCGATTTGTCCAATGTGGCTGTGTTTTATAAGTGTGTGTGTATTTTGAGCGCGGCAGTGTGTACCGCCAATGGAATACCGCGGTTGAAAGACCGCCGCGTGGATTCGTGGGTCGTAATGGCATGGGCGTTTTTCTGTTGGCGTGACGGTGGAGGTTTGGTCATCACCAGTTTCTCGCTGGCCTTTGGTGTGGCGGACTTTTGTGGATGTCTGTATTTTGGCGGTTTGCCTGTTGTGGGTCAGAATGACCGTGGCGGTGTACCGCGGCGGTGTTATGGCGGTCTTCTGAACAGCGGTAAGCGCCTTTTACCGCCGAGGTTGGAATGACCCCCTAAGTCTTTCCCAAATATAAGAGGACCGAGAATGAGAGGTCAAAATCCAAATTTACAAAGTAATGTGAATCAGGTACAAGGTTTTCAGCCTATTAAACAATTGCAAATGCCACATTTGCAGATGCCCCCGTCGCAGCAAATGCCACCCCAAGTTCAAATGGTACCTGGGCAGCAAATTCAAATACCTCAAGTTCCAATGGAGCAGCAGCAGATGATGCTTCCTCAGCAGGTCACAGGTCAAAGGCTTAACCAGAGTAATAAGACAATACACCAATACCTATTACAGAGAGAGGATGAAGTGAATGATGACTGGGTGAGCAAGAGTTCAGATGAGGAGGAATGTGTGTTAGCAGCTTCATTAGAAGTAGATCAGAAAGGTCCATACGTGAAGGGAAAAGTGATGGGTCACAAAGTCTCATTTTAAGTTGACACAGGAGCTACACGCTCTACAGGGAGAACTGAAGAAGTTCCAAACCTTCCCCTTTCAGGGAAAACAGTGCAGGTTGTAGGAGTTGCAAATCAGTATTTGACAAACCCAATTGACAGAGCCAGTTCAGGTTAAAATTGGCAACTTTAAAGGATTACAAAATTTGTAGTTTGTGATTTGAGTCCTGTATCTTTACTAGGGAGAGACTTGGTATGCAAAACAAGATGTTCGATTACTTGCTCAAATAATGGAACTGCCCTTCAGACTAACAGTGTTGACGAAGATGACTCGTCCACAGGGCTAGATTGTGAAACAGTGAATGAGGGGTACCCTTTGATCAGTTTCTTTCCAGTTTTTACAATTAAGAGATCTTCTTTCGGACTTACAGGGAACAATTAAAATTATAGTGTTGGATTTTACAGGAAAAGACATTGGTCTAACCAAATGAGTTGAACCAGTTAAGGTACAAGTTAAGCCAAATGCGATTTTTCCCGAGATTCCCCAGTACCACATGACACAGGATACAAGTGAAGGGATTGCACCTATAACTGCAGAATTTGTAAACCAAGGCATTTCAAAAGAAGTATTGAGCAGCACATATAACTCACCAATAATGGGATTGTGGAAGCCATGTGGGAAATTTTTAATTGTTCTGGATTTGAGGAAAGTAAATGATAAATGTAGTCCGGTGGGGCCAAATCCAGCAGTGATATTGTTTCAGATCCCATGCAATGCTGAATGGTTCAACGTAGTGGACCTGTTGCAAGCATTCTTTTCGGTACCGCTCCATGAGGATAGCCAATTTCTTTTCTGTGCAGAATTCCTCAAGGGTTTTCAGAGTCACCATCCATTTGTAACCAGATCCTGAAAAATAACCCAGAGTCATTGGAAATGCCTTTCCAATCGACATTAATCCAGTACATTGATGATTTGTTGGTTGCTTCAAAGACAAGGGAAGCATGCAAGTGATGATGCTATTGCCTTGTTGAATCACTTGGGAAATAATGGACATAAAGGTGGTCATTATGACCTTGGCGGTCAGGTTACCGCCACACCGGTGATGGCGGTAGTACCGTGGCCATGCTGGCGGTAATGACCGCCAAATAATGACCATGGCAGTGATCCCTCCCGTAGACAGCCAATGTACCACACCAACCCCCAGTGTGGTACGACCAGTGAACACGGCAGTAGCCACTTACAGGCAGGAGGAAGACAAGGTTTTGTCCACCATATTATGACATACCACACTGCCAGGATTTCCGGGGAGGTAGCAACAACAGCATAAGCCTGATGGAAGCACATCATTTAAAAGGAGACACTTACCTTCAGGGACACAGAGGAGTCCGCGGCCGCCATGGAACCAGAACTGCAAGTCTTCCGATGCTGTACCACGCCATGGCCATTCAGGAGCACGAACGCCGACGAACACGACTACGGTGAGTACAGCCGTCTAGCACACAAAGGAGGGAGAGAGGGAGGGGAGAGTGACACACACACGCACAACACACACCATACACACACACACCACACACCCAGAACCAGCTGCAGTGTAAATCGACTGTAACAGTACCCAGGAGCAAAGAAAGCCAGGACACATACCTCTGGTCCAACCACTGTAATCATGCTGGGTGAAAATTCAAAATCCAAAAACATGCACAACTGCATATGTACTTGCAGGCCCAAAGGCCAGTTCAAAGTCTCTAATGCCCACAGGGCAAAGTCCAAGCCCCCACTTGACTACTGACAACATTTTGAACCCACTGTTCAGGGGCCTCATGTTGGAAACGGGCAGGCACCTCAAGGGGCGGGGGCGTGAGGAGGTGGGGGGTACACCCACATGTATTGTTTTCGAAGAACAAGGTGCTGCGCCATGTCTTTGGCTGAAACAGTGGTGCAAAGAAACAGTGAAAGATAGGAGCTTTTCATTCTCTTGCGATGCAACATTTAATTTGAGGATTTTAGAGATTTGAGGACAATGCAATATGATTTGAAACCTCCTTCGAGACCTGTGCAATATGAAGCTTTAGCTATTTGGAAATTAGTGGCTAGACAGCAACAGCAACTGAAACTTGAGAGAAGGATGAGAAAAGCTGAAAAGACTTTAGCCAAGGCAAGATGGGATAGTGAGCAAAGATTTTGGAGTACTGAGACTTTACAGTGAATTAAGTTGTTTCCTGCAATTACACAAGAGAACATGAATGAGGCTAAAAAGACTACTAAGAAGAGGGATTCAGACGACAGAGAGGAGAACTTCACAGAGTCTAGGAAATCTTTAACTCACGATGAAGAGTCAGATGATGATGAGTTTATTTTGCAGTCACTGAGAAATCATCCCCGACCATATGCAGCACATGCGAAAGGTTCAAGTACTAGTATAGACCCTAAAGCTCCTATAACAATTGAATTTACACAGAACCAGAAACAGGTTAGTCATAGTGTTCCGACTACTTCTGCGATTTAACGGCCTATGCCGCAGATTGACACACCCAGAATTTATCCAGATATACCTATTATAGATACTGCAGCAAAGTTAATAGTGCCACCAGGACAGACTGCCCACATGAGCCCGGTCTATCAGAAGCCAGCGCTGAACCAGATAAAGTCCATTCCGAATTTGATGTCCCCAATACAGACACAGACAATCCCAAGATACACTCCCATAACAGGATCACAGACAGAGATGTCTGCCTTGGCAAGTCAGAATAAAGAAATAATGTTTGCCAGGGATCCAAATGTCCGACCATGCAATTGTTTGCCCAGGGAAATAATAACAGCAGGTAACATAAAATCCTAAACCTAAGCGTAGAGAGGGAGAGGTTCAATGAAAGCGCAAGAATGATGACTCCCATGAGACTGACATTTGATGGAACAGGTATGTTAATCGATTTGAGTTCTTTTAGGACTCTTCCAAGTAATCAGGGGAGATTCGACATTAGGTTCCGATCCAAACTCGGTAACACTAGAGACGCTGAACGTACCGTTACAGCAAGGGCTCGGTGTGAGTAATAACAACATTTCATTGCAAGGTTTGACAGCTTAGCAGTTAACTGAATGGTTGGAGAAGTTGAGCAGCACCCAAGGAGATTCCAGTGGTGGAAGTGCACTAAATCTGACCAGGCTTAGACTAGAAGCAGAAGACCTAATTAAGGGAAAGATGGTGTTGGACAGAATTGACTCATACCGTGAAGATGAGTTACGTTATTTGTGCGAACTGATTACGAACAAAGCAGGAATAGTACATCAGAAATTAGGAGATCTGGCAAGAAAATATGACGTAGAAATTGAGAAAACAAAGCACTTAAATGGGAGTTTAAGATTAGAATATGACTCAAAGGACTTTGAGAACATGAGAATACCGGGAATGAAAATTCACGTTAGGGAATTAGTTGAGAACATTCAAACACGGGGAGCATTAGAAACGTGGGAAGGCAGACGAGTGAAGAAAAGAGACAAGAAGAAAAGGGATTCTGCAAATCTTACTGCGAATGTGCAGCAGGTTGAGGATCCAGTGAAAATATTACAGATGAGAGAGATTTCCGGAGGGAATTTTGTTCATGTCCCTTGGAGCAGAAGTGACATTTTGTCATTTACAAATGATTATCCCAGGTTGAGAGAAAAGCTAGTAGAATGGTATCAGCAAACAGATAGGTTTGTGAAACTCGCAAAATGCCTGTGGGAGGGTTTGAACACCCTGTTAGAAATAGTAGTTCCAGCAGATTTTTGGGTCGAGTGCAAAAGAAGTGTAGATTGGCTGACAAAAGAACCTCAGAGAGATCCAGCAACAGGTGCACTGTCTCCTGACGTAATTAAATATTACTATAAGGTGATTGAATTTTTGAAAACGAGAATTTCGCCCAAGAATATCGACTGGCAGAGAATAGACAAGACAGCTCAGGAAGAGAAGGAGTCAATACATGCATACTATGAGAGATTGTTACAGGCATTAAAACATTACAGTGGGACAGAAACAATTGAGCCGGAAGACATGATTCATTTTGTGTTCAGATTTGTTTAAGGATTGAGACCTGAAATTAGCCAGATGATTAAGAGTCATTTGATTTGTTGCAAGCAAAGCCGATTGATGAAGTATTACAGTATGCAAAGTACTGTAGTGATGAGATTGAGTTGAAACAGATAAAGTTGAAAGAAAAAGCAATGGTGATGCAGATTAAAGTGGCACAATCAGGAATGCAGGGAAGATTTTCACAGCAGCAGCAGGGAAACATGTGGTTGCAGAACCAGGCGAACGGTAGAGGTCATAGTGGAATTGGAAACGTGAACCATGGTCCTGATTTGAAGACTATGGTTACTCAGAATGATGTGCAAGGGATGAAAAGAATGTCACCACGTCACGCTTGCGGAGGCCTCGGACATTGGAAACTGGCGTGACCGATGTTAGTGCAGAGAGGTGTTGTTCAGCAGACTAACAAAATTAAGTCTTTCCCAAATATAAGAGGACCGAGAATGAGAGGTCAAAATCCAAATTTACAAAGTAATGTGAATCAGGTACAAGGTTTTCAGCCTATTAAACAATTGAAATTCCACATTTACAGATGCCCCCGTCGCAGCAAATGCCACCCCAAGTTCAAATAGTACCTAAGCAGCAAATTCAAATAGCTCAAGTCCCAATGGAGCAGCAGCAGATGATGCTTCCTCAGCAGGTCACAGGTCAAAGGCTTAACCAGAGTAATAAGACAATACACCAATACCTATTACAGAGAGAGGATGAAGTGAATGATGACTGGGTGAGCAAGAGTTCAGATGAGGAGGAATGTGTGTTAGCAGCTTCATTAGAAGTAGATCAGAAAGGTCCATACGTGAAGGGAAAAGTGATGGGTCACGAAGTCTCATTTTAAGTTGACACAGGAGCTACACGCTCTACAGGGAGAACTGAAGAAGTTCCAAACCTTCCCCTTTCAGGGAAAACAGTGCAGGTTGTAGGAGTTGCAAATCAGTATTTGACAAACCCAATTGACAGAGTCAGTTCAGGTTAAAATTGGCAACTTTAAAGGATTACAAAATTTGTAGTTTGTGATTTGAGTCCTGTATCTTTACTAGGGAGAGACTTGGTATGCAAAACAAGATGTTCGATTACTTGCTCAAATAATGGAACTGCCCTTCAGACTAACAGTGATGACGAAGATGACTCGTCCACAGGGCTAGATTGTGAAACAGTGAATGAGGAGTACCCTTTGATCAGTTTCTTTCCAGTTTTTACAACGAGAGATCTTCTTTCGGACTTACAGGAAACAATTAAAATGATAGTGTTGGATTTTACAGGAAAAGACATTGGTCTAACCAAATGAGTTGAACCAGTTAAGGTACAAGTTAAGCCAAATGCGATTTTTCCCCAGATTCCTCAGTACCACATGACACAGGATACAAGTGAAGGGATTGCACCTATAACTGCAGAATTTGTAAACCAAGGCATTTCAAAAGAAGTATTGAGCAGCACATATAACTCACCAATAATGGGATTGTGGAAGCCATGTGGGAAATTTTTAATTGTTCAGGATTTGAGGAAAGTAAATGATAAATGTAGTCCGGTGGGGCCAAATCCAGCAGTGATATTGTTTCAGATCCCATGCAATGCTGAATGGTTCAACGTAGTGGACCTGTTGCAAGCATTCTTTTAGGTACCGCTCCATGAGGATAGCCAATTTATTTTCTGTGCAGAATTCCTTAAGGGTTTTCAGAGTCACCATCCATTTGTAACCAGATCCTGAAAAATAACCCAGAGTCATTGGAAATGCCTTTCCAATCGAAATTAATCCAGTACATTGTTCATTTGTTGGTTGCTTCAAAGACAAGGGAAGCATGCAAGTGATGATGCTATTGCCTTGTTGAATCACTTGGGAAATAATGGACATAAAGGTGGTCATTATGACCTTGGCGGTCAGGTTACCGCCACACTGGCGATGGCGGTAGTACCGTGGCCATGCTGGCGGTAATGACCGCCAAATAATGACCATGGCAGTGATCCCTCCCGTAGACAGCCAATGTACCACACAAACCCCCAGTGTGGTACGACCAGTGAACACGGCAGTAGCCACTTACAGGCAGGAGGAAGACAAGGTTTCGTCCACCATATTATGACATACCACACTGCCAGGATTTCCGGGGAGGTAGCAACAACAGCAAAAGCCTGATGGAAGCACATCATTTAAAAGCAGACACTTACCTTCAGGGACACAGAGGAGTCGGCGGCTGCCATGGAACCAGAACTGCAAGTCTTCCGATGCTGTACCATGCCATGGCCATTCAGGAGCACGAACGCCGACGAAGACGACTACGGTGAGTACAGCTGTCTAGCACACAAAGGAGGGAGAGAGGGAGGGGAGAGTGACACACACACGCACAACACACACCATACACACACACACCACACACCCAGAACCAGCTGCAGTGTAAATCGACTGTAACAGTACCCAGGAGCAAAGAAAGCCAGGACACATACCTCTGGTCCAACCACTGTAATCATGCTGGGTGAAAATACAAAATCCAAAAACATGCACAACTGCATATGTACATGCAGGCCCAAAGGCCAGTTCAAAGTCTCTAATGCCCACAGGGCAAAGTCCAAGCCCCCACTTGACTCCTGACAACATTGGGACCCCACTGTTCAGGGGCCTCATGTTGGAAATGGGCAGGCACCTCAAGGGGCGGGGGCGTGAGGAGGTGGGGGTGCTTATCATTGGGAGGGGGCTCCTAGCCCACTGGTTCTGGAGGGGACCCTTGCCCACTGGTTCTGGAGGGGGCTCCGTGCCCACTAGTTACTGAGGGGGCTCCTTGCCCACTGGTTCTAGAGGGGGGTCCTTGCCCTCTGGTGATGGAGGGGGGTCTCTGCCCTCTGGTGATGGAGGGGGCTCTTTGCCCACTGGTTCTGGAGGGGGTTCCCTGCCCTCTGGTGATGGAGGGGGCTCCTTGCCCACTGTTTCTGGAGGGGACTCCTTTCTCTCTGGTGATGGAGGGGGCTTCTTGCCCACTGGTTCTGGAGGAGGGTCCTTGCCCTTTGGTGATGGAGGGGGCTCCTTGGTCTCAGTTTTGGAAGGGGCCTCCTTGGGCTTAGTTTTGGTAGGAGCCTCCTTGGGCTTAGTTTTGGTAGGGGCCTTCTTGGGCTTAGTTTTTGGTGGGGCCTCCTTGGGCTTAGTTTTGGTAGGGGCCTCCTTGGGCTTAGTTTTTGGAGGGGCATCCTTGGCCTTGGTCTTGGGAGGGGTCTTCTTGGCCTTTGTCTTAGGAGGGGTCTCCTTGGCCCTAGGTTTTCTAGGTGGCTTAATCAATCAATCAATCAGGAATTTGTAAAGCGCACTACTCACCCGTGAGGGTCTCAAGGCGCTGAGGAGGGTGGGGGGGAAAAGAGAGGGGGTGGGTTGCTGCTACTGCCCGAACAGCCAAGTTTTGAGAAGTTTCGTGAAGGTAAGGAGGTCTTTGATCTGGCGCAGGTGGGTGGGAAAAGTGTTCCACGTTTTGGCGGCGAGGTGCGAGAATGATCTACCGCCAGTTGAAGTTCTGCGGACGCGTTGTAGCATATTCATGAGGTTGGCAGTGGTTCCTGCGTAGAGGGCATTGCCGTAGTCCAGTTTGCTGCTTACGAGGGCTTCTGTTCTTCTGGTTTCGATGGGTATCCATTTGTAGATCTTTCGGAGCATGCAGAGGGTGTTGAAGCAGGAGGAGGAGATGCCGCTGACTTGCTGGGTCATGGATAATGAGGAGTCCAAGATGAATCTTAGGTTGCGTGCGTGGTCAGTGGGAGTCGAAGCGGCTCCGAGAGTGCTAGGCCACCAGGAGTCATCCCATGCAGAGGGGGGGGAGCCGAAGATGAGGACTTCCTTTTTGTCGGAATTGAGTTTGAGGCAGTGGCTATTCATCCATTCGGCGATGGCCTTTATTCCTTCATGGAGGTTGGTCTTGGCGGAGTCCTTGGTGAGGGAGAGGATCAGCTAGGTGTTGTTGGCGTATGAGATGATGTTGAGGTTGTGGGATCGGGCGATGTTAGCGAGCATGGCCATGTAGACGTTGAAGAAGGTCAGGCTGAGGGATGAACCCTGGGTTACGCCGCAGATGATTTTGGTGGCCTCCGAGCGGAATGGAGGGAGGTGGACCCTCTTCGTTCTGCTGGTGAGAAAGGAGGTGACCCAGTCCAGGGCTCTGTCGCAGATTCCTGCATTGTTGAGGTGTGAATGTAGGGTGTGGTGGCAGACGGTGTTGAACGCGACTGAGAGGTCCAGGAGGATGAGGGCCGTGGTTTCGCCGTTGTCCAGTATAGTTCTGATGTCATTGGTGGCGGCGATGAGGACGGTTTTGGCACTGTGGTTGCTGCAGAATCCGGATTGGGAAGGGTCCATGGTGCAGTTCTCCTCGAGGAAGCAAATTAGTTGTCTGTTGACAGCCTTCTCAATGACTTTTGCCGGGAAGGGGAGCAGGGAGATAGGCCGGAAGATCTTGAGGTCCTTTGGTTCCACCTTGGGTTTTTTGAGGAGAGCGTTGATCTCGGTGTGTTTCCAGTTCTCCGGGAAGGTGGCTTCATGGTCTTGGTTGTCTGTTTGGGAGGGGGTGGCACTTTAGCCCTCCGTTTTGGGAGCGGAGGAGTGTCCTTGGGGCAGGGGGCTGACGTCGCGTTCATGTGCCCCTTAGTGTCAGCTGGAGGCTTTGGGGGTGATGCAGTGTCAGACTGGGTGCTTGAGGTACTGGGCTAGAGGGGGCTGGGACCTTCCTCTTACGGCAGTGGTTCCCAAACTGTGCGCCGCGGCACCCCGGTGCGCAGTTAGAAGTTGCCAGGGGCGCCGCGTGCATTTTGGAAACATGCTGCATCGAGGCAGCTTTGATAACAGTGTTTACAGAGTCTTATAAACGAAAGCATTAATCACAATGATCTCGTTTCTATCTGCTCCCTCGCGCACGGCCTTTGCTACTTCACAAAACCATTCCCCTGGGAGCCCCCGTCCGAAAAACAGGAAAATATTTGGAAAGAACCGAATTAATTTGTATTTGGAAAGAACTGAGTTAATTTGCTAGGAGAAGTCAGGGTCAAGTTGCGTGCACTCCACGGCCTTGCAGGGGAGATTTATAATGCACCATTGATGTTAAAGAAAATTCCTAATTTTATACCGCTAAATACAATCACATTTACATATTTACATTTTTATTACTGAATGGTTTGCGCCTAAAAAAGAGACAGTAGTATGAAATTGTATGTAATGGGGCTATCTTGACTGATTTTATGTAGAACTACCGGAGCACATGATCTGTTTCCATGCCTCTGTATTTATTTTGTTGAACTACAAAAAACAGAAATGAGTTATTTCAGTGTTTTGGTTGGTCATGACGTCCTTTTCTCATTATAAAGCACACCTTTCCTTTTTTTCCCCATTTGTGTTTAAAGAATGCTATTTAAATTGTCCAAAATAAATTATAGGCCCACAGTCCTCCCTCACTTGCACGCCCAAATCAGATTACTTACTGAGTCTTACTGCCAAGGAAAGGCAATTTTTGTTGGGAGGCCAGAAAAACGGCTACGGGAGGTACAGACTGAGTGGAACTTGGAAAGCACAGTTATCAAAAGCTGAAGGCTTTGAGATCATTTAGAAACTGCAGATTGGGAGTGTGAACGACAGTGCTTAATTTGTAAATAAAAATGTGCCGGTGCCCAAAGCCCTCCTCTTAAACATGTGGCTGCTGCAATTAAATGTGGGAAAACGGAATACTCAGGCAGTGTAATCCTGAAGCCATCTCAAGCCTCTTCAATGATTTTAAAGCCACTCCCTGCCCCTTCAGCTCACTCTTGCAGCTTTCTGTTTTCTCCCATTGTGACACTATTTTGTTTATTCTCTTCCTCAGTCTTTCCCATAAGTGTCTTTTGCTCACAGTAAACGCTTGAGGCAGAAAAATAAGTGCTGCCCCTCAAAAATAAGTGCTGGTGCTGTGCACTGGAAACAAACACAAATTAAGCACTGATGAATGAACAAGTACTGTTAAGTAGTGTTAGAGGAGAAAGTGTCCAGATTGAAGGCAGAATGTGTGCTCCAAAGGTGAAGTGTGAGGTGTGTGTGGTCAAGGCAAAGTAATGACATTGTAAACAGAGAAGAACATATGTGCATGGAGGACAGCAAGTGTGACACAGAGGGGAGATGTGGCTACATATTTTGGACGTTCAGAAAAGGTTGCTAATTCATGGAAACATTTTTGGCCCTTAATATTGTATTGTTTCCGACTTAACTGATAAAAAAAAATTCTTAAAGTAAACAACTTATATTTTTATTTTGTTACCAATATGATAATACCTTCATCGACTTCATCCTAATTATTTGTAGGGAGAAAAATTGAAGTACTCCCGAGGTTGGGCCTACATCGCCTACACGAAAAGAAAGTGACATAATGGGGAGCCACGGGAAATGGCCAATATAGGTGAAGGGAGCCGCAGGTCGAAAAAGTTTGGGAACCACTGTCTTATGGGAAGGACAGTGAGAGGGGGAGGGGGAGGGAAGTGGTCAAGGCGGGGAAGGAAAAGCTTCATAGGGCTAATGGGGTGGGATGTGGGAGGAGGGATGAGAGTGGAGGTAGGGAGAGTAGTTGTAGGAGGAAGAGGTGTGCTTGACTTGGTTGCAGGTGTATGGACAGTGTGCGTGTGTGAGGTGGATGGCTGTTGGGGTCTGAGTGCAAATGTTTGTGTGTCTTTGGAGGGGGGAGACAGAGTGGGGGAGGACAAACAGGACGTGTGGATGGATGTTATGGTGGTGTCTGAAAGTGAGGCGGGTGTGCTGTATGATGTGGTGATGGTGGTGATGGTGGTGCTAGTGATGGTGGTGGTGGTGTCTGCGCATGTGGTGTGTGGGTGGCATGTCTGCGGGTCTGCTGTTGTGGTGACTGTGGGCAAGGCTGTGCAGGTGGCAGGTTCAGGGACTGTTGATGCAGTGTCTGCAGGTGTGAGTGCGGATGTGACTGTGAGGGAGGAGGAGAGGGAGTGGAGGATGTTGTGTATGCATCTGTCTGTTGGCTGTGTGAGTGCTTGTGGATTGAAGTGAGCTGCCTGTGTTTGTCTGTACAAGCTTGTGTGATGTTTTGTGTGCATGCTTATCTGAATGTGTACGTGGGATGGGTTGGGGGTGAGGATACTGGGACTGGGAATTGGTAGTTGGAGAGGGGAACGGAAGAAACAGAGATACTTGCTGCTATCAGTGATGAGGCCAGAGCCTGAATCAATCTCTGTAGGGCCGCCAAGCCACCGTGAATGCCCTCCAGGAAGGCATTGCATTGCTGAATCTGGGATGCCAGCCCCTGGATGGCATTCACTATGGTTGACTGCCCTACAGAGATGGATCTCAGGGAGTCAATAGCCTCCTCACTGAGGGCAGCAGGGGGGCTGATTGGGGCAGGGCCTGAGGTGAAGGAGATGCCCACCCTCCTGGGTGAGCGGGCACGAGCAATTCAGTGGGGGCTACTGAGACCTGATATTCGAGATACTCGATAGGAAGAAAAGATAACATTGGAATATTGAGAGCAGGATATGCTGTGTGCATAATTTCTGGTGTACTCGAAGCATCCTGACTGGGTGTAGTCTGCACAAGTGGCTGAGTTGGTAGCCTTTAATAGTGCATGCCATATCTCTGCACAGCTTAAAGTCACCATTTATACAGACAGCCAACGGATGAACGTGGAAAAAGGGACTATGGTTAATATGAGGCACATTGGAAGAGTAGGAGATCCATTTAGCATAACCCAGATGGATTTCATTGAGATGCCTGTGTGTGGAGAATTGAGATATGTGCTGGTGATTGTTTGTATTTTAGTAATTGGTTTGAAGCTTACCCCACGTTTAGAAATGACCCCACACTTACCCCTTACAGTAGCAAAATTGTTGCTTAGGGAACTGATACCTCGTTTTGGTTTTCCGGTCTCTTTAGAATTAGATAGAGGAAGTCACTTCAACAATGAAGTAATTAAATTGCTATGTTCAGCTTTATACATTGAGCAGAAGTTCCATTGTAGCTACTGCCCTGAAGCCTCAGGACTTGTTGACCTTGAAGTCAAGAACTGCAAAGATGTGAGCGTCCACAAATCTGAAATGGCACTGCTGTTAGTATGAGAAACACACCCAACAGGAAAACTGGATTGTCACCACATGAAATCCTCATGGGGAGAGCAATGAGATTGCCAGTGGTTCATGCCAATGCGCTTGTGAGCATAACAGATGATATGGTTCTCTCATCAGGTGGAAGCCACCACACTGCAACCGTCTCACGATCAAAGCCACAACCTGAGACCAGGAGATTGGGTTGTGATCAGAAAGCACATGAGGAAGACTTGTTTAGAACAAAGTTGGAAAAGGGCCGTACAAAATAGTACTGCTTCTTACTACAGCTGTGAAGTGCTCTGGAGTTACGAACTGGAGTCATGCCAGCCATACTCGGAAATTACCCTGCCTTTTGGACAATGAAGAAGAGTTGTTGAGAGTACCAACAACTTCCAGGAAACCTCCAGAATCAGAGAAGGAAACAGGAGAATCAGAGTCTGAATCTGAGCAGACTGAAACCAATGTAAAAACTCCTGTGTGAGACGAAGTGGAAGACATACAGGAGAGTGACAGTGAACCAACCTCAACTGAAGCAGCAGGAGAGTCAGAGGAGAGCTCTCCCAGAAGCAGAAGGTCTTGAAGACAAACATAGCAAACTACAGACCCCAAAGTGGAAGGAGTTGAGGTGGATCAAAGCCAAAACTCTTCAATGTCTACATGAGCCCCCTCGCCAACATCGTACGCAAGCACGACATCATCATCACCTCCAACGCCGACGACACCCAACTTATACTCTCCCTCACCAAGGACCCCGCCAGCGCCAAGACCAACCTACAAGAAGGGATGAAGGAAGTCGCAGATTGGATGAGGCTCAGCCGCCTAAAGCTGAACTCTGACAAAACGGAAGTCTCCATCCTCGGCAACACCCCGTCCGCCTGGGACAACTCCTGGTGGCCCACGGCCCTCGGCACCGCACCGACCCCCACCGACCACGCCCGCAACCTCGGCTTCATCTTGGACCCCCTTCTCACCATGACCAAGCAAGTCAACGCCGTGTCCTCCGCCTGCTTCCTCACCCTCCGCATGCTCCGCAAGATCTTCCACTGGATCCCCGCCGACACTAGAAAAACCGTGACCCATGCCCTCGTCACGAGCCGCCTGGACTACGGCAACACCCTCTACGCTGGGACCACCGCCAAACTCCAAAATCGCCTGCAACGCATTCAAAACGCCTCGGCCCGCCTCATCCTCGACATACCCCGCAACAGCCACATCTCCGCACACCTGAGACACCTGCATTGGCTCCCAGTCAGCAAAAGGATCACCTTTCGACTTCTCACCCACGCACACAAAGCCCTCCACAACAAGGGACCGGAATACCTCAACCGACGCCTCAGCTGCTACGTCCCCACCCGCCTCCTCCGTTCCTCTGGCCTCGCGCTCGCTGCCGTCCCTCGCATCCGCCGCTCCACGGCGGGTGGGAGGTCTTTCTCCTTCCTGGCAGCCAAGACCTGGAACTCCCTCCCCACCAGCCTCAGGACCACCCAGGACCACTCCGCATTGCGGAGACTCCTAAAAACCTGGCTTTTCGAGCAGCAGTAATCCCCCCCTTTCCGCTAGCGCCTTGAGACCCGCACGGGTGAGTAGCGCGCTTTATAAATGTTAATGATTTGATTTGATTTGATTTTGATTTGATTTGAAAACGATCTGACTCCTCCTGAACACGTCACAGATACATCAAGTCAACATCCTGCAGAACAAGGAAAAGTTACAAGTCCAGCACTAAAAAGAGCATTTACAAAAGGTCCATTGAAAGGAGGTAAATGGCCGAAATCACAAGCCAAGAGGAAAAAGGCAATTGCAGTGACAACGTTTTAAGAAGAAATAGACACAAGAAGAAGAGAAGACTTGAGTAATGGAGAGTTAAATGGAGATAACATATTGAAAAGAAAGCAAATTGCAAATCGGATATGCAGGTCCCAAATGGGTATATGCAACAACAAGTGAATGGCAGAGTGAATTTTTGTCTTTTTGCTTTAATCGAGAAATTCCAGGTCAATACTTTGGCACATGAAGCAGATCAATGAACTTAACTTTGTAAAATTGTGAATCTAAGAAAAGTTCAAAACAGCCTATTGAAAGTAACCGGAAGAGACTTTCAAATAACCTGATTTGATAAGCTGCTAAACTGGTTTTGACCATTTGACCTATTTTTGACAAGGTCCTGGAAGAAAGGCTGAAAGCTGTAAATAAGTGCCGAAAAAGATTGAAGATTTTTGTTTTGTTTTTGCTGCATAGTTATAATTTTTCTCTTCTACTTTCTGATTCTTTACAGTTCATGAGTAACCACAACCAGCAGGTTAGGAATAATAGGTACAGTAAATACATAGGTATTGGTTTGGTTATTGTGTGCATGATACTGTGTTTGGTGTTGATTGTGAGTATGACTCTTCTTGACAAGGTTGTAGCCAACCATGCCTATGCTTTAGAGACAACTACTATACTCACAGAATTAAACAAGTTTAGAATAGATGAGAAGTATTTGCACTTACACAGCTCCCAAGGAGAACTTTCTTCAAATGGTTTTTATCCCTTATTGCATGAGTATGTTGAGACGATGAATGCAAGAGAATGTTATGTTTGCACGCAAATTCCTTCATCAATGGAGGAAGGAATTTCTTACCATAGTTTGCCCCTTACTTATGGAATATGTTGTAGTCTTTTACTAACAAGATTCTACACCAGGAATACATTCAGTACTTCTACTCAAATCATAATGTATTGTTTTTGTTTGTTCCTATAATTAAGTACCTTTGGCATAGCTTACACTCACCGTAACAAACTCACATGCTTGCTTACACCTATAGAAAATAGTTTCTTAGATTAGACTGATGACAGGAGAAAGCATTAAAGGAGTAAGTAGAGACGGGCTTAGAGAAAAGGACATTTGGAAATGATCATGCATTTAGCAAAATAAAGACACAAGGGAAATTAGCTTTAGATGCACATGGGACGAAATCTAGAATTGACACATTATTTGTGGGAACAAGTGAATGTAGGCGTGTGATTTTGTTTCAAAGTAAATGGATGTTCATGTTAAATGGACAAGACCCAGCAATTCCAGGAGTTTATAAAATCTGTGGACCAAATGTGTATTACCATCTTCCAAGAGGATGGTATGGCACATGTTACTTGGGGATAGTTTTTCCATAATTTAATCAAATTGAGAACCTGAATAAAATACCTAAAATGATTGAATTACATCACAATAGACAAAAGCGAGAAACATATTCTGGCATAGTTGGAGACATATTTGGAGCAATAATTCCTTCAGTGGGAGTTATTCTGAATTCTTTGAAAATTCAAAAGCTGTCTACTATTGTGGATAGCATGCTGACTAATTTTTCAGGAGCCATGATCCTAATGGATACAGAAATGGCTGCTGTAAGATCTATGACTCTTCGGAACCGCCTTGCGTTAGACATCCTTTTAGTAAAGGAGGGCGGAGTTTGTAAAATGCTGAACTTGCAACATTGTTGCACTTTTATACCTGACAATAGTAAAGAAATTAGAGGCCTTATTAACAATTTGACTAATGTTAGTGCTGATTTGAAAGTGCTGAAAGAACCAGGAGTTTGGGAAAACGTTGGCAAAGGTTTTGCTTCTGTGGGAAATTGGCTGGGCAACCTAGGGAAAGGAGTAATTTTGAAAATATTACAGATAATATTAATTATTGTGACTTGTATCTTTGGGGCGTGGGGAATTTATAAAATGTATCATGTGATTAAAATGAAGAAGTTGAAAAATGATCAGAGTAGGGAAGAAATGAAAATGGAAAAGTTATTTAGAGAAAATTCGAAAAGGGAATGGAGAAATAAAAGTTACAGAGAATGTAAATTTTAGATGAACAAAAATTTGCATGGAATGATGTAAGATGTAATGACATATTTATTAATCAGAGGAGGGATTGTAAAAGCTGAATTAATTACTAATGATTTTAATTTGTTAGGGGTTAAGAATTTGCAAAGCATTAAGCTGATATCGAAAATAATGTGTGACTTGGAAAATGTGCCCACTTTAGTGGCCGCCATTAAATACGTAATGCTTTTAGTAAATGCAAATTATTATTAGTTGAAGTGCATGTGTAAAGAAAATTGTAGAAATATGTCATATTAATGATTTAATGCTATGCATTTGCTCATTTTACTATAGGCCTTAAGTTAGCAAGGTTTAAGCCTAGTCTGCACAACCTCATATTCACCTGCAATGTCTAATAAAATAGTGGGAAATGTATGACCTGAGCATTAATGCTTTTATTGTTCACACTGTGCTGACCAAACGTTTAGCAGATGTCTTTAGCATTCTCATGAGAACTGCCTGCTAGAATCTCTTATTTTAGAAAATGCAATTTTGTAAATTTTGATGCATGAGACAAATGTTCCCAGGAACCAACAATGGATGCACTGACTGGAGAGCGAATCACAACAAATTGGTTACCTGACGAGTCTGGCGATGGGAACAGGAAAAGAGGAGCCAATCATCGACGTGTGAAAGACAGCTTAGTTATATCTTAGATTTGGGTTTTTATTTCTGTTGGACTAACTATAAGCATATGACTTTCTGACCAATGACAAGGTGGGAAGTTTCTTTAGGAAATTCTAACTTAGCCCGACTGCACAAAGGAGAGAGAGCTCTTTCTATTCTAGTTTTTCCCCGTAGTGGTTCTGTTTGAGGAGCTGAATAAGTTCCTGATGACTTTATTTCTACCTTTGACTTTATTGCTTAAGTTTCTAATGCTGAATGCTGATCCCTTAGATATTGGCCCTCATTACAACCCTGGAGTGGACCGCCGGGCGGCCGCCAATGCATCCGCACTCCCGCTGCGGCCATTATGAGATCACCGCTGGGCCGGCGGGCAGAAACCTGGTTTCCGCCTGCCGGCCCAGCGGGGATGACGGCCGCAACCCAGGAGCCGGCTCCAAATGGAGCCGGCGGAGTTGCGGCTGTGCGACGGGTGCAGTTGCACCCATCGCGCTTTTCACTGTCTGCTGTGCAGACAGTGAAAAGCTGCACTGGGCCATGGCAGGGGGCCCCTGCACTGCCCATGCCAGTGGAATGGGCAGTGCAGGGGCCCCCAGGGGCCCCGCGACTCCCCTTACCGCCAGCCTTTTCATGGTGGTTCAAACCGTCATGAAAAGGCTGGCGGTAGGGGGACTCGTAATCCCCTGGGCAGCGCTGCAAGCAGTGCTGCCCTGGCGGATTAAAACTGCCGGGACCACTGTGGTGGGAAACCGCCAGTCCCGGCGGTGCGACCGCGGCGGAAGCACCGCCAGCCTGTTGGCGGTGCTTCCTACAGAACAGCCCTGGCGGATGACCCCCATTGTTTTCTTAAATGGTTCAGATAGCTTAAAGTCCCCTGTGTCTGAGCCATCCCCTTTCACTGCCCCGTTGCTGAAGCTGACAAGACGGATGTCCAACTGACAAAGAAAATCGCAGCTTGCTGATCCATTGGAGTAGAGGTTAACAAAATGCTATTGTCATTGTTGTAGGTTTTGTTCTTTGTTTCTAGGTACCAACCGCTATTTTGATAGAGTCATAGTTTAGATGTTTTTCCAAATTAACTTTGACAATTGTTTTGCCTAAAGCCCAAACATGCTATTCTAATCAGAAGGTTAGTGAGGGAGCCCTGGAAATGGTAACAAATTGCAATTAACCAAGAATTGATGTTGTTCACCTGTTGAATCTAGATGTATGTCATTTCTATTGCCCAGTTATTTTTGCTGTTAATTTGTACTGTGACTCTTGAATGCTTAATTGCTAATGCTTTGGTTAAATTTAACTTCTTTAGAAGATTTGGTCAGCCAGTGTTATATATGTATGTTTATCATTTGGTTTTGAGACTAATTTACGTGCTATTAGCATTGTTAATATAGGGATATCAACTTTCAATCTTTTACATAAAGGTATGGTTATTCGTGGCCAAATGGGATATGGTAGTGGTTCCCAAACTTTTTCGATCTGCGGCTCCCTTCACCTATATTGGCCATTGCCCGTGGCTCCCCATTATGTCACTTTCTTTTCGTGTAGGCGATGTAAGCCCAGCCTCAGGAGTACTTCAATTTTTCTCCCTACAAATAATTAGGATGAAGGCGATGAAGGTATTATCATATTGGTAACAAAATAAAAATATAAGTTGTTTACTTTAAGATTTTTTTTTAATTCAGTTAAGTCAGAAACAATACAATATTAAGGGCCAAAAATGTTTCCATGAATTAGCAACCTTTTTTGAACGTCCAAAAAATGTAGCCACATCCCCCCTCTGTGTCACACTTGCTGTCCTCCATGCACATATGTTCTTTTCTGTTTACAACGTCATTACTTTGCCTTGACCACACACACCTCACACTTCACCTTTGGAGCACACATTCTGCCTTCAATCTGGACACTTTGGGGGTCATTCCGACCCCGGCGGTCAAGGACCGCCGGGGCCGGGGATGTGGGAGCACCGCCAACAGGCTGACCTGACCTGACCTGACCATTCTGACCGTGGCGGTTTGGCCGCGGTCAGACAAGGAAAACCGGCGGTCTCCCGCCGGTTTTCCGCTGCCCTGGGAATCCCCCATGGCGGCGCAGCTTGCTGCGCCGCCATGGGGGATTCCGACCCCCTCACCGCTCCGACCGCCAGGAACAGGATGGCGGTGAGGGGTGTCGTGGGGCCCCTGGGGGGCCCCTGCAGTGCCCATGCCAATGGCATGGGCACTGCAGGGGCCCCCGTAAGAGGGCCCCACTTTGTATTTCAATGTCTGCTGTGCAGACACTGAAATACGCGACGGGTGCCACTGCACCTGTCGCACATACCCACTCCGCCGGCTCCATTCGGAGCCGGCTTCCTCGTGGGGAGGGGTTTCCCGCTGGGCTGGCGGGCGGCCCTCTGGCGGTCGCCCGCCAGCCCAGCGGGAAAGCCAGAATGGCCTCCGCGGTCTTTCCCCGCCGGGCTCAGAATGAGCCCCTTTCTCCTCTAACACTACTTAACAGTACTTGTTCATTCATCAGTGCTTAATTTGTGCTTGTTTCCGGTGCACAGCACCAGCAGTTATTGTTGAGGGGCGGCACTTATTTTTCTGCATCAAGCATTTACTGCGAGCAAAAGACACATATGGGAAAGACTGAGGAAGAGACTAAACTAAACTAAATAGTGTCACAATGGGAGAAAACAGAAAGCTGCAAGAGTGTGCTGAAGGGGCAGGGAGTGGCTTTAAAATCATTGAAGAGGCTTGAGATGGCTTCAGGATTACACTGCCTCAGTATTCCGTTTTCCCACATTTAATTGCAGCAGCCACATGTTTAAGTGGAGGGCTTTGGGCACCGGCACATTTTTATTTACAAATTAAGCAGTGTTGTTCACACTCCCACTCTGCAGTTTCTAAATTATCTCAAAGCCTTCAGCTTTTGATAACTGTGCTTTCCAAGTTCCACTCGGTCTGTACCTCCCGTAGCCGTTTTTCTGGCCTCCCAACAATAATTGCCTTTCTTTGGCAGTAAGACTCAGTAAGTAATCTGATTTGGGCATGCAAGTGAGGGAGAACTGTGGGCCTATAATTTATTTTGGACAATTTAAATAGCATTCTTTAAACACAAATGGGGAAAAAAGGAAAGGTGTGCTTTATAATGAGAAAAGGACGTCATGACCAACCAAAACACTGAAATAACTCATTTTTGTTTTTTGTAGTTCAACAAAATAAATACAGAGGCATGGAAACAGATCATGTGCTCCAGTAGTTATACTTAAAATCAGTAAAAATAGCCCCATTACATACAATTTCATACTACTGTCTCTTTTTTAGGCGCAAACCATTCAGTAATAAAAATGTAAATATGTAAATGTGATGGTATTTAGCAGTATAAAATTAAGAATTTTCTTTAACATTAATGGTGCATCATAAATCTCCCCTGCAAGGCCGTAGAGTGCACGCAACTTGACCCTGACTTCTCCTAGCAAATTAACTTGGTTCTTTCCAAATACAAATGAATTTGGTTCTTTCCAATACTGTTTTTCGGACGGGGGCTCCCAGGGGAATGGTTTTGTGAAGCAGCAAATGCTGTGCGCGAGGGAGCAGATAGAAACGAGATCATTGTGATTAATGCTTTCGTTGATAAGACTCTGTAAACACTGTTATCAAAGCTGCCTCAATGCAGCATGTTTCCAAAATGCACGCAGCACCCCTGGCAACTTCTAACAGCGCACCGGGGTGCCGCGGCGCACAGTTTGGGAACCACTGGGTTATGGTGTGTAAAGATTATTGACTCGAGATGAAATGTTTGTTTATTGATTATGTTGAAAGGATTGTCATTTAGATGTGAAGCTCATAGTGGAGTGACTCCGAGCGTAGTCAAAAGGTCCATCGAATCTCTAATGTGTCCCCTTAGAAATTAAATTATAAAAGAACAAATAAAGTCAGACCCGCTCACACTCCAATTTAGGAAAAAGTTGAAGACTCACCTCTTTAAAGTACACTATATTGCAATGCATTATCCTCCACAACCCAACTTCCTCTCCATTCACTTGTTGACTTAATGCTTGTCTTTCACGATGTAAACTCCACTGCCTTTTGGCTAGGTTCACACTGTAGGAATACCATATTCATAAACATATCCATACATAACTTTACCTCGCATGGTGGATTTGCATAAATCTTGACATACCAATCAAAAACCAAACTTTCGAAGCATCTGCCAAATTGTGTGCAGATTTGTCATCTGGTGGCAATGGAATTAGCAAATTAACCCTTTTTAATTCACTTTCCCCTTTGGTGGATCTGCATGAACTTACAAATAGTGAAAGAAAATGAAGCGTACTAAGTCCCTGCCAAATTTATGCAGATTCGGCTAATAGTGACAAAGATATTATTGAATCTAAAATATTTGTGACACCCCGCTTCAAACCTGCCAACTTGAGAAAAAAATCAGCCATGTGAGGAGAGGGAGTGACTTTGGAGGGGGGGGGCTTTATGCTGAAAAATAAGTCCCCTGCCCCATTGACCTTCTCCTTCCACCACAACAAAATAGAACAAATGTTGGTGAGGCTGCTGGTGAAGTCCTGGGGTGTTTTCACCCACCTTAATGTGCTTTGCCTGCTTGCAGCCTGAAAAGATGAGTGGGTATTCACTCTCTGCAGTGGTTTCTGGTTTGCCTTGCCTGCCACCTTGTGATTTTGGCTGCTCACCCGGTGATCGTTTGAAGGCAGCCAAAATCATGTGACACATTGTGGCACTGTGTGAGTTGGCAGGCCTGCCTCTTTAATTTTGCCCCGCAGCAGGATTTTCACAAAACCTAACATACCTGGGTATCACTTACTAACTACATGCCACATGTGGCACTGATTGATCAAACAGCTCCAAAGTTATAGGTAAATAAAAAACTGAATTGACCCTCCCCTTTAACTATGCCACCCCACCCCCTTTTTGGATTGGCACAAGCCATGACATACTGATAGAAAACTAATCCTTTATAGCTTCTCCCAATTTGTGTACAGATTCATCACACAGTGCCAAAGATATTAGTAAATAAACATTTTTGTTGCCACCTTCCCTATTTTTGCACCTCCTCCCCAGTTTCTGGATATGCACAAGTTTGAAAATACCAACAGTAATCTGAATGCCAAAGTGTCAAATTTCAAGCTTATTTTTTAACAGGGCCAATGTTATAGGCAAATTAACAAATGGATTTTCAACTGACAAGATATACAAAAGTGTTAGCCTTTTAAATCCTTCCGGCAGTTTTTTTAAATGTAATTTCTCAAAACTTACTGACTGGATTTTCACCAAATTAAAAAAAGCATGCTTCCTAAGTAAAGTTTTACTTTCATGCCAAACATTCGAAAAAATATGCTATGGGAGATAAAATGGGAAATAATACACTTTTAGTCCTCCTAAACTTTTTTTACATGATTCACCATCAAATCAGCAAACCTTGAGCGAAGCCTCACCATCTGTTTGAGCATGACTGTGAAACGCTGCACTGATATCAATCCGAACAGCCCGAGTGGTATTAAACCAAGCACCTGCTGAGCCAGCCATGAGAAGATCCAGCACTCCCCTAAGCTGATGACTCTAACTGCAGAGGCCTCACCCAAACACAACCACTGAGGAGGCCCAAAGGAAATGTAGGCTAGTATTTCTATGTCAGGACCGGAGGTTCCGATTATGCTTTCTCTTTCTTTACTGACTTAAACAGCAGCCAATCAAATACAAGTAAAAGAAAAAAACTACACATCCCAAGATGCCATAACATCCTATCACATGGTCCAATCACTAGCCATGTCCTCTGTCATAAGTCCTTTGACCCTTGATGTCACTTCCTCTTTCTTTGCTGCTTCGCAGCAGATAAGTACACAATTTATTTCTCTCAGATATTTCTTGTTATCTATTGACTATTTAAAGTGATTATTTCGTTTTTCTAGGCGTCGCGATTCAGCGCGCTTATGTTTTATGTGTGTTTAAGCGCTCGTGCGCTTTTGAATTCTGGCGTATTGCCAGTTTTTAGAAGCCCGTTTTTTTTTGAGTGGAGCGGGAGTGGAGCTGCTTTTGCAGTCTCCTTTCTATTTCTCCTCGCGTGCGCGCGCGTCTCCACCAGCCGATTCACTTTCACTTTTGAATTTCGATCGGGTCGTGGATTTGCAGCGCATGTGTACAGGGGCACCCAATCCTCCCCAACTTGCTCCCTGACGCCCAGCAGCTTCTAAACTGACTTGGTTGTAAAAATTAAACTAGGCTGCGGCCAAGAGTGCTTTCAGGCAGCTCCCTCCACATTCTAACTAAGAGCATTTCATCTCTGGCCTGAAATTTGGGGTTTTTGCACTCCCCCATTTATAACTCTTGGTCTACACGTTTTATATTAACTTCTTGAAGGTACTTTACCTTAAGACTCCGATCATGGCTCAGTGGGATGACCAGGAAACTGAATATTATACGGAGGAGTTGGGCAATCAACTAGAGGTAGATCTAGTGGAAGCCCTTGACACCAGGGTCCAGCAATCGGTAAATGATGCCCTGGTCAGAGCATTGGGTCCCTTTTCGGGGTAACTATTTGACTACGCCCGTTCGCAGGGCTGGATGCAAGGACAACAACAACCACTAACTGAACCTAAGAAAGTTAAGGACAAGTCAAAAAATTTAGAATCCGGAGCCAGGGTTAGTGATGTTCATGCGGACGCATTTGATAAACTACGCAAGAAAAGTAGTGGGGAGCATAATTATAGCTCTAAGAAGGATGCCTCCTTCTCTCCCTCCTCCTCTGATAAGGATTCCTCTTCTGATGACTCCGATGGCTCGGATCCCCCGATTCCTAGTAAAAAGGTTAAAAAAAGCGTCCCCTCCTTGCCAGGTCTTAGACTTCGACCCCACAGAAATAATACACCCCAGAGCTTCCAATTGGGTTACGCCACCAGAGGTGGCTCAATATGTCCAAGCTAATTTAAGAAAGAGCTTTGATAAAGAAGTCAGATCTCGATTTAAGGCTGAATGCCTCAGAACGGACCTAGAAGGCAAGGTATCTGACACACCAGAGATAGACCCTACCATGGTCACTTTTATGAAAAAAATTGCGAAAGATCCCAGAAAGGCCTGGATCGATCCTGGCGTAGTTGCCAAGACAAATTGTTGGATCTGTCTGGTCCTCTGACCAAGATCCTGAAGATGGCCTATGTGGCCAAAGAATCAGGCTCCCCTGTGGACACGGATGTCCTTATCGGTTGGGCATAAAGATCCATCTGTCTTTTAGGTAATTCCAATTGCGCTATTTCTGCGGAACGCAGAAAGTCAGTACTAATGCGCATTGATCCAAAATTATCGGATCTTGCATCCTCGGAAGCGGGCCCTTCGGCGGAAGGAATACTTTTCAGATCATTCTTCATTAAAGACTTGGCCAAGTTCTGCTCTACCTTTTCTTCCCTTGACAAAACACAAATGTCCCTCAAGAAGGTTTTTAAACAAGGCCTTTTTGTCAGGGCCGGTCGTTATGGCGGACGTATGCCCGGCCGCGGCTCCTACACTAGTCCCCAAAACTATTATCCGCGAGGCAGAGGTGGTTGGTACGGGGAACAAGATTCCACCTTCTATCCCACCCGCCCCAGAGGAGGACGTCCTCGCTTCCACAGGGGCCATCGCAGAGGGCAGCAAGGTGCCATACAGGACTCAAGCTTCACAGGTGAGCATTATCCATTACTCTCAGGTAAAGCTTAGGGGCAGAGTAGCATTATGCTTGGAACATTGGAAACGGATCTCCAGAGATCCATGGGTTCTTCAAACTGTCAAAGGGTTTCGACTAGAGTTTATCAGTACCCCCTCGCAACTCTCCCCTCCGCTACAGATGTGTTTTTCCCTAACAAATCAACATTTGATAGACAAAGAAGTGCAGGCTCTTATAGACAAGGGAGCCGTCCAGTTTACTTCCCCTCATTACGGTTTCCTCAGTCCCATTTTCGTTGTAGACAAGAAAGGAGGAGGTCACCGGTTAGTCTTGAACCTCAAAGAATTCAATCAGTGGATCCTCTACAGACATTTCAAGATGGAGGGCATCCACATGCTAAGAGATATCCTCCTGGAAGGAGATTGGATGGTACGTCTGGACCTAAAAGATGCCTATCTGTCAATTCCAATTTTTCCTCCTCACAGGAGATTCCTACAATTACAATGGAAAGGACACTGTTTAGAGTTTCGTGCCCTTCCATTCGGTCTGTCGTCAGCCCCTTGGTGCTTCACAAAACTCCTGAGGCCGGTGATGGAATGGCTCAGAGCCAGGGGAGTCAGATTAATTATATATCTGGACGACATTCTACTGATGGCCCAATCCCCTCAAGTCCTTCTAGATCACTTGAATTGGACCATCACTCTTCTGCAAGATTTAGGTTTCCTTCTCAATGTGCAGAAGTCACTGTTGAAACCCTCTCAGGTGATAAGAGTTCCTGGGGTTCCAGATAGATTCTATTCTATGTCAACTTCTTCTTCCCTCTCAAAAGATTCACAACATCAAGAGGGAATTGAGATCGATACTTTCCAGTTACACCGTCTCTTTGAGGAATATAGCCAGAATAGTGGGCTTGTTAGCTTTGTCTATTCAGGCGATCTTCCCTGCACCCCTACATTATCGAGCACTTCAGAGACTCAAGATCAGACATCTACAACAAGGTCTGAGTTATTCGGAACAGATCCCATTGACTGCCAAAGTGAGATCGGAGATTCAATGGTGGCTCCATCATATGGAAGCTTGGAATGGCAGAGCGATTTTCGGCTCTCACCCAGAAGTGGTAATAGAATCCGATGCCAGCAGATGGGGCTGGGGTGCACGTTGCAACTCCCTAGTGACGGGGGCAGATGGTCGGAATGGGAGCAATCCCTTCATATCAATTGCCTGGAACTTCTGGCGGGATCTTCTGCCAAAAAGAGTCTCTCCCCGCAGAAAAAAGATTGTTGCATACTCTTGCGGATGGACAATGTAACAGCAGTGAGGTATGTGAACAAATTAGGGGGCACGAAGTCCCAGATTCTGGCAGAGATTGCCAAGGATTTCTGGCATTATTGCCTAACTCAATGTCTAGTAGTCAAAGCAGAATACCTTCCTGGGGACCAGAACATCATAGCGGACTGGAACTCCAGATACCTGTCGGATTCCAGCGACTGGAAATTGGACCCTCTGATATTTTCTCAGATAGTCAGGGAATGGGGCAGTTGCGAAGTGGATCTGTTTGCCTCACGCCTCAATTGTCAAATTCCAAAATTTTACAGTTGGCGTCAAGGCCCTTGTGCGTTAAAGACAGATGCCTTTCTTCAGGATTGGTCCCAGTTTCGAGGTTATGCTTTTCTTCCATTTCTGATGATTGCCAGGGTTTTGACTCAGGTGCGGACACAGAAGACAGAGATTATTCTGGTGACCCCCTTTTGGAGAGCCCAGCCTTGGTTCCCCATAGCTCTTCATTTAGCTTGTGCCTCTCCTCTTCTAATTCCGCCTCATCAGAATATTCTATTGAGTCCAGAGGGCCTTCAACATCCACTGGTCTTGTCAGGGAAATTGACTGTACTAGCCTGGTTAATTTCAGGTCTAGATGGAGTACCCCAGACGTTTCGAAGCAAGCTGCGGAGTACATTAAGCAGGCCTGGCCCGGTAGCACCCATAAAAGATATGACTCAGCCTGGCGCAGATGGTCTAGTTGGTGTGATGGAAGGGGCGCCAATCCATTGGAGGCGCATCTTGGTCTGATTGTTAACTTTTTAGCAGAGCTAGATAGTTCTGGTCTGGCTTACCGGACGATTAATAACTTTAGGTCAGCTATTTCAGCAGGACATTCTCTTCTAGAAGGTAAACCCATTGGAGAACATCCGTTAATTTGCAAGCTTTTGAGAGGTATACGTCTTTCTAAACCTCCTCAACCTAAATATTCTGTATTATGGGATGTTAGCATTATTCTAAAATTCTTAGATTCTTGGCCTACCAACAGGTATTTGTCTCCTAAGCAGATTTCGGCTAAGCTGACCATGCTCTTATGTCTTATCTCTTGCAAAAGGGTTTCAGACGTCAGAGCTCTGGATTTGGCTGGTAGAACTTTTTCTCCAGATGGTGTCACCTTTTCAGTGACAAGAAGGACTAAAACAAATTACAGGTCAGTATCCTATCCAATATACACTGAAAATTCAAAGTTATGTGTAGTCCAATGTTTAAAAGATTATGAGGCGGTCACAGAAGAATTTAGGCAAGATGCTAAAGGTCAATTATTAATTTCTTTGCAAAAACCTTTTAAACCAGTTACCTCAGCCACATTGGCCAGATGGATGAGGTGGTTGATGAGTGAAGCAGGTATTGATACCTCTATATTTGGAGCTCATTCTGCTAGAGGGGCTATGGCTTCTAAATCTTTTGCCTTGGGTTCCCGGTTGGAAGACATTATGAAGGCAGCAGATTGGTCTTCAGAAAATACTTTTCGTAAGTTTTATCACAAACCTGTATTGGATGTAGCTACGGTGGTAATAGAACAGCTTTAAACTAGTATAATCAGAGCCTCCGGTCCTGACATAGAATAACAAAAATTCTAGCTATCGCCTCAAGAATTTTCAATTCTATTAAGGACACGGAGGCGAGGATTATCCCACCCTTTGTTAAAAAACCACAATGAATATTGAATATCAATTATTGTGAATATTTATGATTATTGTTATTATCCCTCCCATTTTATTGTCAATTATAGAAACATGAGTTTATTGGAGACATTCTCAATTTTGTTGGGATATTACCTGCCTGTTTGTTGTTACAGGTTCTGATCAGAAGAATTCCTGAAATTATTATCATCATGGAAAAGTTTGGTTGTAACGTTTCGCCTCGGTTGAGGTTCCGATGTTGAGCTAACCAGGAGAAGGAGATCCAGGAAGAGAAGATGTTCATATCTCCAGACTTCGGGATGGCGTAAGAAGTTTTGTTTTCAAGTTGATCTTATCTGTTCTGACCAAAGAAAGAGGAAGTGACATCAAGGGTCAAAGGACTTATGACAGAGGACATGGCTAGTGATTGGACCATGTGATAGGATGTTATGGCATCTTGGGATGTGTAGTTTTTTTTCTTTTACTTGTATTTGATTGGCTGCTGTTTAAGTCAGTAAAGAAAGAGAAAGCATAATCCTCGCCTCCGTGTCCTTAATAGAATTGAAAATTCTTGACGCGATAGCTAGAAATTTTTTATTAGCATTAAAGAGGGCGAGCAAAAGACCATTGAAAGAGCCAGGAGGCAGCCAAACAAGTGCAAGCACATTCAGAGACTGAGAGAGTCTCATTTAGTGAGAACCAGTGAACTCGGTTTAAAAGACTGTGCTAACACAATAGTATGGGGAAATGTTCACCTGAGACTAATCACAACCCAACTTCCGGGTCAATACCAGGACCACAGTCAATAGCGGGAAGATCCGCCAACCTACTCTAGCACCAGGACCCTTAATTGCATCATGTACATTTTCCCATGTACAGTCATTTCTTTGAATGTACATTGTGTTTCATGGTATTTTATTGAATTATGAATGTAAATCATTCTCTCATTCATAGATATTATAACACCAGTCCCTCCATTCTGTCTGCAGTGGTGTCTCCTTATTGTCCCAAACAACTGGTTCAGTTGAGCTCTGCTGTTGAAGGTTTCACACAGGAAGTAAGCAATAGCAAGCAAGTCTTAGTGCAGATGCTCTGGAGATGTCTAATAATAATAAGGGAAATGTTTAGTGCCTGATTTCCTAGAAAAGCAAGCAACCCTACAGCCACCAAATGTACTTTGAAAGCTACAAGCCTCAGTAGGTTTCTTACATTTAGATGGTTCTTACTTAACCCACTAGGCATTTAGGGTGAAACTACTGTATGAAGCCCCTTCATCCAGCCTGGACTGGGGACCAAAGTAGCCCTGGCAAAAATACTAAAACTAGCTACGCTCTTTTCCTCTTCTCACACTATTGCTCTTTCCATCTGTTCCATCATGTTTCTATAAGTTTCTCTCTCTCTATCTTCCACTGTCTGATTTATTTCTCACCACCTGCCTTCCTTTCCCTCTCACGTGAAGCCCCTCTGTGCATGCAGCGGCAGTTTATTGTGGTGAGCTGGAGAAAGTGACAGATGCACAAGAAGTAGTCCTGGGATTCCAAAAACAGACTCTAATGGTTCCAGCCCACTGTGAAAACGCCCAATGGAATAAAAGGCCAGCCTCACCCTGCCTGTATTACCTAAATACAACCACAGCAGTAAGGATTACTCGCTTTTTGGAGGGCAAACATATGTCACTGTTATTCTGTTAAAGTGTCCTAGCTAAGTATATCATTTACAGTGTTTGTTTTTCTCAGGCAGCAGCACATATGGGAGGAGGGCAGACATAAGGAATGTATTTCTATTATTTTCTAGTCCTAGCACCACCTTCTTCCATCATTAACTTTAGACTTCAGGGTGCAATTGTGTATTTGAGAGCAGTATAGGATGCCCAAGGTCATTGCGACCGCGGCGGAATCGCTGCGGTCGCACCGCTGGGGCCGGCTGTTTCCCGCCACAATGGCCCCGGCGGTAGGGGATTATGAGTCCCCCTACCGCCAGCCTTTTCCTGGCAGGGGGCTGGCGGTACGGGGAGTCGCGGGCCCCCTGACAGGGCCTGTGCAGCTTTTCACTGTCTGCATAGCAGACAGTGAAAAGCGCAACGGGTGCAACTGCACCCGTCGCACGGCCGCAACACCGCCGGCTCCATTTGGAGCCGGCTCCTGTGTTGTGGCCCAGCGGGGATCTCCAAATGGTCGCGGTGGGGGTGCAGCTGCATTGGCGGCCGCCCGGCGGTCCGATCTTGGCGGACGGCTTCAGCCGCCCGCCAAGGTCGTAATGGGGGCCATAGTATTTTGCTTATCCAACTCTAATTCTGTATACCTTTCTAATATTATGAGTGTGTGCCTGAAGGTTGCCTTGTGGAAGAGCTTACACTCAACGAGTAGACTTGACTTGGTTATGATGACAAGCTATATGCCTGATTGGTGCATTCGAAAGGATGCAATGGGCCTGGTTTAGTCATTATGAAATGTTATGACAAAAGCAGTTGGCCTAGCTTATTTATTGAGAACAGCATTTGCTAAAATCAGAACACATTTAAGAACGGGTCATAACTAAATTGTCATACAGGCTATGCACAGGTATTTTCATGAATATAATATCAATGTTAAAGCCAATGGTAAAGGATGTAGGCCTTACCAATTCACTAGACTAGATAACATCATGTCCGATTCCGTAGGATTGATCTGTTTATTGTGAAACGTTTTGACAAAGCCAGTAGGCCTAACCTACTTATTTGTTAAAAACATGTGTTAAACGCAATAGGCTTAAAAGGATGGATTGTTATTATAGAGTGCTAAAGCCAGTAGGCACATATTTTGTTACATGAAATCTCACAGATTAATGTAGGAGGCAAGGGTGGTGGTGTTGGTGTACCACACAAACAAACAGTGTGGATAGAGGATATGCACTATGATAATCCTTAGTACATTCTTTAAGAGAGATTGTATTTTGCATTTCCAACCATAATTTTGTATACATTTGTTAATTTATGACTGTATGCATGATAATTGCCTAGTCGGAAAGCTTACACTTAGTACAGCAGGCCTAAGCTGGTTATGGTGACAAGCCAACGACAATAGCTTGAGTGTGATTGGTGCACAGATAACTGTTATGCCAGATGCTAGAAGCCATAATCTGGTCTGTTTAATATTAAAGGTTATGAAAAGTTGTGGCAAAGGTGGTAAGCCTGGTTTGTTTTTTCAAAGAACATTTGTGAAAGCCAATAGGCCTCTAACTATGAATTGTTATCCATGTTACAGGCTGTGAAGATGTATTTTGTTACGTGTAATAACACAGATTACCATCATAGACAAGGGTTTTGCCAACTGCAATTCTCTAGATATTTGTAACTTTATAACTATATGATGACTGCCAATCTATGTGCACTTTAGTAGGAATGTGTTGGGTATAGTGTCCAGGTAATGGAAAAGGCTACAGGTCATGTAAGTGTACAGAGAAAACTTATGTAAGATTCCGTAGATGTGATTTGATTATAATGAAAATGTATGACAAAGAAAGTAGTCCAGACTTAATTATTGTGAGAGGCATTTAGTAAAGACAATAGGCTTCTAAGTATGGATTATTATGACACTAATCTAAATTCTGTAGGCAGGTATTTGTTAGACAGAACATCACAGATTACAGTAACAACAAGGGTATTGGTGATTGTGACCTATCCAAATAAACTATGAGGATAGACATTTTCCATTATGGTAATCCATAATAGATTCTATCAGCAGGGATTTTTATATTGCTTTGACAATTGTAACTTTGTTCATATTTGTGTTGTGATTCCATGTACCTGATGGTTGTCTTGTGTGAAAGCTTATGTCAAAACACAGTAGGTCCATACTGGTTAGGGTAACGAGCCACTGATAAAAGCTATAGTCTTAATTGTTTATTATGAAAAGGTATGATAAAGTCAATAGGTCTGATATATTGATTATGAAAAGCATATGTTAAAGTCAATAGGTGCTTAAGGGTGGATTGTTATTATTCTAAATTAAAGCCTACAGATGGATTTCTTCGGTTAGATGGAATCTCTCAGATAAAGTTGGTAGGCAACAGATTTGGTGTTGGTTATCCCCCTTTGTCAAAGTGTAAGTATAGAAGATTTGCACTGTCAGAATCTTTGCTAGGTCCTCTTAAGAGAGAGAGAAATTTAGCTTTGCCAACTGCAAATTTGTACAGTTTTGGTATTTTATGATTGTATGCCTGATGGTTGTCTTGTGGGAATGCTTAGCCTGAATACAGGAGGCCTGAGGAGCCAATGATAGTTAACGGCCTGATTGGTTAGGTAGAAAAAGATATTTCAAACGCCTTAGGCGTGATGTATTATGAAAAGTTACAATAAAGAAGTAGGCCTGCAATATTGTTTGTAAAAACTGCTCGTTACATTCAATCTGCATTTATGGGTGGATTGTTAGTACTCTGCATTAAAGCCTTCACAAACATATTTTCTTAAAAGTGATATTGTAGATTACCTTTGAAAGGAAGGGTTTTGGTGTTGGTTACTACCTTTGACAAACCCTAGAGGTAGACAATTTGCACTGTATTAACTTGCTAGAATCTTTTCGAAAGACCTAAGAGGCTTGGCTGTTTGCCAGGAACTTGCAATGAAAAAATCATTAAATAATACATAAACCCATGTACACATATATATTCATAGTGATGCATAGCAGGGCTTTCAGTGAGATCTCCTCTGACTGTCTGAGTGTCATTTACCTGCTATTTCCATTCAAGACAGTTTACTGCATGGGGTATTGGTTCAGACCGCATCAATCATTGGCTTTCTTGCCATATGAATGACAGCATTTTCTGATCAACTGTGCCCGCTCACAGTGCTTAATTTATAAAATAATGAGTGCCAGTGCCCAAAGCACTGCTCAGAAGCAGGCAGCCAGTGCTATCAGATGTCAGCTCGCCCTGATGTATAGTTCTAAATCCACCATGGCAGCCTAGTCCTAAATCCACCTCAGGCTTCTTCAATGCACTGCCAGACACTGTCTGCCCCACTATCTCACTCTTGCAGGTTCCTGCATTCTCCCTTGCTGATATTTTTCCCATCTTTCGCTTTCTCCTTCTTCCCCTTTTTTGTATTCTCCCTCACTTTCTCTCTGGAAATGTATGAGTATGATGAGGTAACGTAGGCGCTGGTCTCCATGTTAAGTTCTGATGACCCGCCTCCCCCCCCCCCCCCCCCCCCCCCCATTGGTAACCAGGGGCCCAAGCTCTGAGGGTCACACTGGACCCTGATACTTGCTTTACTATCCCAATATCAGTCAAATAGGTGCTTTTCCTTGCTTGCACCCGGCCCATGAAATCCTTGTTACGCTACTGGAAGGCAATCTTGTCTCTTGGAGTGTGGAAAGAAATTAATTTGAGGTTTCTTTTTACCAGATTTCTGTTTACCATTCCCGAAGGAATTCCCGAACACTTTTTAATCAATAAAAATTTAGAAGTCTGACACCCTCAACGTGGAAGAATAACCTTTCGGGGTCACATTTCAATTAGGATTTTTTTCTTTATACGTATTGGGCAAACATTAGAGATACAAGATGTGCCATGTTGTGCTATTGATCACTAGGTGTCGCCAGAGACCGGCACTTTGTAATTTAACATTGCTTTCGCCTAGAAGCATGCAGACGCAGACTGAAACATTTTCCTGTGCTGCTAGCAACAATTATGAATTAGGTCGCGATAAATAAGATACTAAGTGAGACCCATGAAATGTGAACGGTTTCTGAAGCTTTCCATTGAGCAAGTTTAACACAACTTTTGATATGGTTTCCGTTATTTGACGTTGGAGAATTGATTTGATTCATTCAGGATTAACGTTATATGATCTTGAAGTTAGCATAACATGTACCATTACATTTGGGCGGAGTTATGAACCAATTTCAATCCAACAGTCGCCCTATGATTCTGTCCCTCCTCCCCTGCCTCCGAGAATCCGGAGCCTTTCTCTTCTGGAAAGACAGCGTAAGGCCACGAGGGTATATTCTGATACATTAAGTTCCACTATTGTAACATTTATATACCGCCTACTCCCCCTTGTGGGTTGCTGAAGCACTTGTCTACATGGGTAGCATGATACATCATGCAGGGTGTGTGGCTGAAAGGGTGTTGTCTTTGTTTTGATCCTATGTGGGAGGTGGTTCCATATCCTTCGTGAGGACCACGGAGATGGGGTTATTGTATTGTCAGACAGCACTTAGCAGCGTGATGGATGGAGGTGTGAGGGAGAGGTGCACAGTTTATGTTTTTCTATAAGCTGGCAGCTTTCAACAGCTCTGCAGGTCACTTTATGTTATTTCTTATGATCATAGACCACTTAGGCCGTCACTTAATTAGATTGCGCATTCTGAGATATTTTGTTTGTTTGTGCTTAGGACTCTATAACTGTTTTTGCACAGGAGGTATCCAGACCAATTTTATGTCCCTTTTTGCCAACATCCTGGGGATTCTAAAGGTATCCAGGTTTTGTGGATTCCCCTGGAGGGGATCATGAAAATAGGCAAAATATAGCCACATTTTGAGTTTTTGGGGAAAAATTTGAAAAAAGTGCTCTGCAAAAAAGTGTCTGATTTTTGCCTAAAATGGCATTAACAGAAGGTCTGCTTTACTAAAATCACCATTTTTCCAGCATTGTGTGTAATCTGTTCAATATGCCAAGCTGAATCAAAAAAAAACTTGCCACAGTTTAGGCATTTTACATGGAGGTAGAATATATTTCCTACTTTTGTGCTTTAAGCCTACTTCCAGTTTGTGGTGGAAGCTGCTGTGAAACCCAAGGATGATCCTGGAGGGTGATAGGTTTCTGAAAAGTAGACACAATTCTGGATTCAGCACAGTGTTATTTGTGTAGATCCATTAATGTTTTATCAAAGAAACTAACTGTTGAACTAAAAAAGTTTGAAAATTAGTAGGAAAAAGGTTCATTAGTGACATTGTTTTCATTTGTAACTTCTTATCATGATGGCTGATTTACAAAAGCCATATATGATTACATTTGCTAGACCCTTCTTGTTGTGGGGAAACGTAGGATTGTGGGTTTCCCAAGAACTCGAGGTACCCAGAGCCAAACAATGAGCTGCACTTTACAAAGGATTTTCATTGTGTACCGGGTATAGAGCACGTCATGTGGTAAAATACTGAGAATGAAAAATAGATATCAGGGAAACCTATGTGTTAGAAATGGGGTCTTTGGTTGGCAGTCAGGTTACCCCCTGTCCAAGTAAGGACCCTCACTCTAGTCGGGGTAAATCACACACAATCCAAATTATCCTGTGCACACCCTCTGGTAGCTTGGCACTGAGCAGTCAGGATTAATTAAGAAGGCAATGTGTAAAGTATTTGCGCAATAAATCATACAATAACATCATATAGCACCACAAAAATACACCACAGAGTGTTTACAAAAATATATAATATTTATCTGGATAAATGCAGGTCAAAACGATTAAAATGCAATAAGTATATGTTGAGCTATCACTGTAAAAGTGATATAAAGTGTCAAGTCTTTTTAAGCAATCAAAGTCTCTTTTAAGCACAAAGTACCTGGTTTGTGTGCAAAATCTCTGCAAAGGACCGCAGAGGAGGAGATGCATGGGAACAAAGGGGTGTGCATTGATTTATCGGGATGTACACGGCGTTGCATCGTTTAGTTTTCACACAGGGACAGCTGTGCTTCGATTTCCGACGCTCGGTTGTGGATCCTCTTCGGGTTGGGGGTTTTCGGACACCCCGGGGATGATGCGTGGATTTCCTGCACTGGCAGGACGAAGTCACAGGAGCTGTGTTGATTTGGTGGGCATTGTGTCAAATTGGCATGGCAGGCACTGCGTCGATTCCTCTCTGGAAGTCGGGCGGCGTCCTCCTGGCTCGGTTGTGCGTCGATCCGGTGGGCCGTGCGTCAAATTTCCAGTCTCTACGCTGGCACTGCGGCGATCTTCTTGATGCAAAGTCGGGCTGCGTCGTTTCGGTTCGGCGTGCGGTGAATTTTTCACTGCGGTGCAGGCTGTGCGTCATTTCTGGCAGGCTGTGCGTCGAATTTCGATGCACAAGGAGTCCTTCTTGTAGAGATGACGTCTTTTTGGTCCTGAGACTTCAGGGAACAGGAGGCAAGCTCTATACAAGCCCTTGGAGAGCACTTCTTCACCACAGCCAGAGAGCAGCAAGGCAGCAGGGTAACAACAAGGCAGCATTCCTTCACAGAAAGCAGACAGGTGAGTCCTTTGTGCAGCCAGGCAGTTCTTCTTGGAAGGATGCTGGTTCTGGTTCCAGTTTCTTCTCCAGGAAGTGTCTGAGTTGATAGGGGCAGAGGCCCTGTTTAAATACCCAAATGTGCCTTTGAAGTGGGGAGACTTTAAAGAGTGGCTTAGAAGTGCACAAGGTCCCCTTTCAGTTCACTCCTGTCTGCCAGGGTCCCAGTAGGGGTTCTGACAGTCCTTTCTTTGTGTGAGGGTAGGCTTCTGTCCTTTGACATGCAAGTGTCAGGCCCTTCACCCTCCCAGTCCAGGCAGACCCATTGAAAATGCAGATGTATGCAAGTGTGGTGTGTCTGAGTGAATGCACAAGGGAGCTGTCAACTAAACCCAGCTAGACGTGGATTGTAAGGCACAGAAGGATTTAAGTGCAGAGAAATGCTCACTTTCTAAACGTGGCATTTCTAAAATAGTAATATAAAATCCAACTTCACCAGTCAGCACGATTTTGTATCACCATTCTGGCCGTACTAAATATGACCTTCCTACTCCTTTCAGATCAGCAGCTATCACTCAAACAATATATGAGGGCAACCTCAATGTTAGCCTATGAAGGGAGCAGGCCTCACAGCAGTGTAAAAAACGAATTTAGGAGTTTTACTCTACCAGGACATGTAAACTACACAGGTACATGCCCTGCCTTTTTCCTACACAGCACCCTGCCCAAGGGTTACCAAGGGCATACTTTAGGGGTGACTTATATGTAGAAAAAGGGGAGTTTTAGGCTTGGCAAGTACGTTTAAATGTCAAGTCGAATTGGCAGTTAAACTGCACGCACAGGATTTGCAATGGCAGGCCTGAGACAGGGTTAAGAAGCCACTTAAGTGGGTGGCACAATCAGTGCTGCAGGCACAATAGTAGCATTTATTCTACAGGACCTGGGCACACATAGTGCACTTTACTGGGGACTTATAAGTAAATTAAATAGTGCAATTGCGTATGATCCAGTGTTACCATGTTTAAAGGGAAAGACCATATGCACTTTAGCAGTGGTTAGCAGTGGTAAAGTGCGCAGAGTCTTAAAACCAGCAAAAACAGTATCTAAAAAGTGGATGGAGGCAGGCAAAAAGTTAGGGGTGCCCGGCTGTCAGGTCTAACACTATGTATTTCTGCAATAGGCACAAGATACAGAGTTTAGGAGCAGTGGTTAATTGCACATCTCACAATTTGTGGGTACCAATACTAGTATGTGATATAGGGCCAGATGTATCATCAAGGCCGTTTGCGATTCGGAAATAGCGATTTTTAAGAAAACGCTATTTCCAACTCGCAAAGTGCCATGTATCACATTTGCGAATCGGTAATAGCGATTTCTTAAAAATCGCAAATGCTATTACCGAATCGCAAATTGCGATACCGGCCCCATTCGCACCTATGGTCCTGTTGGCCCATATCTGCAAATTTTTTGCATTTCCAAAATTGCGATTTCTGAACCAGAAATCGCAATTTTGGAAATGCAAAACCCCAGGGTGCGGGGGGCCTAAGGCCCCCCTGCTGCACCCCCAAAAAATGTATGGGGACATGTAAGGTGCACACATGACAAAAAGGCATGTGTGCTTTAGATGTACAATTTAAAAATGCATTTTAAATGCATTTTTAAATTTTGCACATGGTTACCACCAAGTTCAACTTGGTGGTAATTAGCGATTCCTAAATGCCTAAATCGCATTTAGGAATTGCTTCATACTTGTGCTAAGGAATCGCAAATAAGGAATCCTTATTTGCGATTTCTAATTTAGAGAGTCGCAATTTGCGACTCTCTAAACAGGGTCGCAATTTTAAGGAATCGCTATTTTAGCGATTCCTTAAAATTGCGTTCAGAATGTATTTCGTACATTCTTAAATGGCATTTTGCATTTGCACCGTTTGCGAATGCAAAATGCTTTCATACATCTGGCCCTTAGAGTGCATTTCTCAAAATGTCTTCGTTCTCAGACACTGGCTAAGATTTAGAAGGCACACATGCAGAAAGGTACAATTGGTAATAACACTCATTCTCCTATTCTGTATTTCCCAGATCTACTGATAAAAACGGTATCACACTTATGTGTGTAGTCCTAGTGCTTCCAAGAAGAAATGGTCCAAAAGTGCAACATGGACACATCACATTTTCCACTGAAAACCGACCGTTGTTTTGCAATGTGACTAGCTGTGGAGTTTGGGCCCTAGCTCAGCTGGTACTTAGGGAAACGTAGGAAATCTGCAATTTTTTTTAAACTAGACACCCGGGAGGAATCCAGGGTGCAGTGACTTGAGTAGATCTCACCAGGTTTTCTTACCAAGACTCCCTTACAAACCTCAAACTTTGACTAGAAAAACAAATTTCCTCACATTTCTGTGATGGAAAGTTCTGAAATGTGCAGGGAGCAACAACCTTTCTACCACCTCCCAATCCCCCAAGTCTCCAGATAAAAATGGTATTAGACTTGTGTGGGTAGGATTAGTGGTCGCAACAGGAAAGGCGCCAAAACGGAACATTGACACTTCACATTTTTCCAATTAAAACTGACCTTTTTTCTGCAATTTGGCTAGCTATGGATTTTGGGCCCTAGATCAGCTGGAACCTAGAGAAACCTACACTGAACATTTTCAAAAACTAGTAGAATCCAGGGTGGGGTGACTTGCATGGATCTCACCAGCTTTCTTAACCAGAAGCCCTTGCAAACCTCCAACTTTGACTAAAAATACATTCTCCTCACATTTCTGTGATGGAAAGTTCTAAAATCTGCGGAGATCAACACATTTCCTGCCACCTGCCAGTCCCCGAGGTCTCCCAATAAAAATAGTACCTCATTTGCGTTAGTGGGCCTAGTGCCCGCGACAAAAAAAGATCAGTCTAAGGTCAACGAGTGTCCCTTTGAGAAGACTTCCATTGATATGAGTTTGATCCGTTGCGGTCATGGGCGCTAGGCATAGCCACACAAGTAGGGAAGCATTTTTATCTGGAACGCTGGGTGGCAGGAATTTTGTGGATTCCTTCTGACTCTGGAGGAATATATCACAGAAATGTTTTGAAAAAGTTAGATTTGTTTGAAAATGTTATGGTTGGTGAGCATTGTGGGTAAGAAAACTTTGTAGGATACACGAGAGGCACACTACCCTGTACTCCTGAGTGCCTTGTTTTCAGAAATGCCTTGGTTTGGAAAATTTCCCTGGGTGGCAGCAGAGCCCAGGTCCAAAAACTGCAGATTCCCCTTTTGTTAATGTTGCCACATTGCTTCTTGGACCTGGCCGAGTGCAGCTTGTACTTGAGTTTGCACCAGAATATTTTTTTTAAAACGTTTATTTATGGGATTTTCATAAAATAAAGAAGAACATAACAAGGTTGATCCTGGGTGAAAACACTACATATGTGGTATGAGACAGAGAAATGTGTAAGAAGACATCCTACAATTTTACCCGGAGGGAGCTGTGTAGCGGGGTGTACCACTTCACACAGTGAGCAAGAGGATATGGTATAACAAAACCAGTAGCACATTGGTGACAGATGTATGATGATCATACTTGGCTCGCGGTCTACCCGTTGAAGGAGGTGTGCGGGGGAGAGTGCCAGGGCAGGCTGTATTAGGAGGCGGCATACTAGTCCGGCTCGTCGGACTCCAGGTGACTAGATATTCCCATAAAGGGGACCATATATCCTTAGGGCGAGAGGTGAGGGGTTGCAGCTGGGCATAGTCTTCACTAATCTTATCGCATTGTGACATACTCTTCAGAAAGGCAGTTTCACCTGGGCAGCGACTGCTGCCCCAGTGGATTGCTATTTCCTGCTTCGCAAGTAGGAGGGCGATGGAGACAAATCTGTGACTGCCCACCGGGACATCACGCATGTACCCCAGAAGTGTCACCAAGGGGGTGGAGGTAAGCACAATGCCTATCATAGTGAATATGAGAGAGAAGATAGTGGACAAGTATTGATTAATTAGTGACCACGGCCATGTAAGATGAGCGAAGTCCGCATCGGAGACACAACATTCAGGGCATTAGGACAATCGTGCTGGTCTATATGTGCCAGAGCCGTGGGAGTGAAGTAGGCCTGGTGAATGTATTTAAAATGTAGTAGCTTGTGTTTATGATTGATGAAGATGAGTGTAATCTGTGCACAGCAATAAAATCATACTTTGTCAGAGAGAGGGTTCCGCAAAATGGCTGCCCAGGTGGGCCAGGCCAGCACCGTGGTATCTGACTTCATGGCTAAGCAGGTTCGGTACTTTCTAGAGATCAGTCACCCACCATTGTCATCTGTGACAACCAAAGTTAAAGGTGGAAAATCATCTGGGGCCAAAGGGCAGGAGGGGATCTTGGAACATCACGTATTATGGAGGTGACGAAAAAGCAAATGGGCCATGTGTATGGAATTGTAAAATCGAGTATCGTCTGCATGGGAAAGAACATGGCCATCAGGAAGTAGGTCTCCAAAAATATGTAGGTCATGTCCACGGAGGAAGCGCTGAACCAGTGTTTCTCAGGTGAGGGCGTGCCAGGGATTATCATTCAGTGTCATATTTGGTGAGTAAAGGACGCTCCTCCAGGGATACGGTGAAGTCTACACCAGGCCCAGCTAGCGGTGGGCAAGGTTTGTATATCAAAAAGATCCAGGGGGATCCCCTCCAGGAGTATAGAGGAGAGGGGTAGGTCACCAACCTGCTCAAACACATGCGGAGCTACATCGTCTTCCCTGAGGTGGGGGATTTGGCTACAGTGAAAGGTGATTTCTATGCCCTTGGACATATTCCCAACATCATTGGTGCCATTGATGGGACCCATGTTGCTTTGGTCCCCCCCAGCAGGAGTGAACAGGTGTACAGGAACCGGAAGAGTTATCATTCCATGAATGTCCAGATGGTCTGTTTGGCTGACCAGTACATCTCCCATGTTAATGCCAAGTTCCCTGACTCAGTGCATGATGCGTACATCATGCAGAATAGCAGCATCCCTTACGTGATGGATCAACTCCAGAGGCACCGTGTGTGGCTAATTGGTGACTCTGGTTACCCCAACCTGTCATGGCTACTGACTCCAGTGAGGAATCCCCGGACAAGGGCAGAGGAACGGTACAATGAGGCCCATGGACGTAATAGGAGGGTGATAGAGCGGACCTTCGGCCTCCTAAAGGCCAGGTTTAGGTGCCTCCATATGACAGGTGGATCCCTAATGTACTCACCAAAGAAGGTGTGCCAGATCATCGTGGCCTGCTGTATGCTTCACAACCTGGCTTTGCGACGCCAGGTGCCTTTTCTGCAGGAGGATGGTCCAGATGGTGGTGTTGTAGCAGCTGTGGAGCCTGTGGAGAGTGAAGAGGAGGAAGGCGAAGAGGACGACATAGACAACAGGAACACAGTAATACTGCAGTATTTCCAATGACACACAGGTAAGAATCCCCCCCGGCATATAACATTTACTTAACCCCTACTACCTCTCTACTGTCTGTCCTTTTCCCCCAGTGTATGGTAACTGAGTTGTGACTTTCCCTTCAGATTTCAGAGCTGTGGGCCCCACTGCGTGACATCTGCTTTGTTTCCCCATGGACTACAGCTGTGTGACATTGGTATGTTGGCATCACAATGAAAATAAGCATTTTGGCACAGTCATATCTAATACATTTGTTCCAAATAACAGCCAGACTCCTGATTGTTTTGTGCAATAAGTGTGTTTATTACAGTGCTCTAAATTGGTGGGTGGTTGCAAATCGGTGAGTGGTGATGGTGGAGGATTGTCCATGGCAGAGTCCAGACTATCAGTATCACAGGTGCAATGTCCAAATGCCTGTGGAAAGTGGAGCAGGGACAGTTTAAGGTTGGACAAGGTGTCAATGTGGGACAGTGGGATGACAATTAGGGAGGTATCCTTTCGTGGTGGGGGTCTTGGCATCTTACTCTGTCTTCTTCCTGGATCTCAGGGCCCGCTTGCGGGGTGGTTCTCCTTCTGCAGGAGGTGGGGTTCTGGTGGCCTGTTGGTCTTGTGTCGGGGCCTCCTGTCCACTAGCGCCGGCAGAGGTGGTAGGCAGTTCTTGGTCCATGCTAGTGACAGGGGCCCTTTGTGGTGCCAGAGTGTCCCGCAATGTGGTGACTACCTGATTCAGTGCCACTACGATGGTGCCCATGGCGGAACAGATGTTTCTTAGTTCCTCCCTGAACCCCATATACTGTTGCTCCTGCAGAAGCTGGATCTCCTGAAACCCGGCCAGGACCGTGGACAACGTCTCCTGGGAGTGGTGGTATGCTCCCATGATGGAGGAGAGGGCCTCGTGGAGAGTGGGTTCCCTAGGCCTGTCCCCCCCCTGTCGCACAGCAGCCCTCCCAGTTCCCTTGTTTCCCTGGGCCTCTGTCCCCTGGACCGTGTGCCCACTACCACTGCCCCCAGGTCCCTGTTGTTGTTGGGGTGGTCGGTTAACCTGGGTTCCCTGTAGTGGTGGACACACCGCTGATTGACGTGTCCTGGGGACAGAGGTATGGGCCCGCTGGGTGGGTGCTGTGCTGGTGTTCCCAGTGGGGGGAAGGTCTGCTGTGGGCTGTGGCTGTCTGAAGGGAACCGACTGTCCAGAGGTCCCCGATGGGCCGGGCTGGTCATCTAGATCCAGGGAGACAGAGTTGCTGTCATCACTGTGGGCCTCTTCTGGGGGTGGAGTGGACATTTGTGGACCCTCCTGCGCGGTGACGTGGCGTTCAGGTCCTGCACGGGTATAAAGGTATGGTTATTGCTTCTGTGTGTGCCATAGCGTGCAATGGGTGGGTGCCCGTGTACCCCAGTGTTGCCATTCCCTTGTAGGGGCTTTTGTGATGGTGGTTTGGGGTGGGGGGTGTGCAGTGGGCATGCTTAGGTGATGGGTGTCCCTGCATTGTGGTCGCATGCAGGGCTTGGTGTTGGGATGGGTGGGTTGTGATGGTGAGACATTTGCAAGGAGTAGGTGTGATGGGGGTGGTGGTGAGGGTGGGGGTATGAGTTGGCATGCTGGTGGGGTGGGGGGGATGAAGTAGTTAAGATTAGACTTACCAGAGTCCATTCCTCCGCCTACTCCTGCGAGGCCGTCAGGATGCAGGATCGCCAAGACCTGCTCCTCCCATGTTGTAAATTCTGGCGGAGGAGGTGGGGGTCCGCCGCCAGTCTTCTGCACCGCGATGTTGTGCCTGGATACCATGGAACGCACCTTCCCCCGTAGGTCGTTCCGCCGCTTCCTGATGTCGTCCCTATTTCTTGGGTGCTGTCCCACAGCGTTGACCCTGTCGACTATTCTGCTCCATAGCTCCATCTTCCTGGCAATGGTGGTGTGCTGCACCTGTGTCCCGAAGAGCTGTGGCTCTACCCGTACAATTTCCTCCACCATGACCCTGAGTTCATCGTCAGTAAACCTGGGGTGTCTTTGTGGTGCCATGGGGTGGTGTGGGTGATGTGTGGGGTGGATTGTGTGGTGCTAAGTGTGGTGCTGTGTATTGGTGTGTTGTTTGAAGTGCGTGGTAATATTGCAGGGTGACAGTGAATTGCGCGTCTGGGTGCTCGGTTCTCTTTTCTCAGTGCGTGTTCACGAATCTCGAGGAGTGGGGGTTTGTGGGTGATGTGGGTGTGTGTTTTATGTTGTATTGGGTGTGTGGGAGTGGTGTGTGTATGTGGATCAGGTGTGTGTATTTCGATTTGTCCAATGTGGCTGTGTTTTATAAGTGTGTGTGTATTTTGAGCGCGGCAGTGTGTACCGCCAATGGAATACCGCGGTTGAAAGACCGCCGCGTGGATTCGTGGGTCGTAATGGCATGGGCGTTTTTCTGTTGGCGTGACGGTGGAGGTTTGGTCATCACCAGTTTCTCGCTGGCCTTTGGTGTGGCGGACTTTTGTGGATGTCTGTATTTTGGCGGTTTGCCTGTTGTGGGTCAGAATGACCGTGGCGGTGTACCGCGGCGGTGTTATGGCGGTCTTCTGAACAGCGGTAAGCGCCTTTTACCGCCGAGGTTGGAATGACCCCCTAAGTCTTTCCCAAATATAAGAGGACCGAGAATGAGAGGTCAAAATCCAAATTTACAAAGTAATGTGAATCAGGTACAAGGTTTTCAGCCTATTAAACAATTGCAAATGCCACATTTGCAGATGCCCCCGTCGCAGCAAATGCCACCCCAAGTTCAAATGGTACCTGGGCAGCAAATTCAAATACCTCAAGTTCCAATGGAGCAGCAGCAGATGATGCTTCCTCAGCAGGTCACAGGTCAAAGGCTTAACCAGAGTAATAAGACAATACACCAATACCTATTACAGAGAGAGGATGAAGTGAATGATGACTGGGTGAGCAAGAGTTCAGATGAGGAGGAATGTGTGTTAGCAGCTTCATTAGAAGTAGATCAGAAAGGTCCATACGTGAAGGGAAAAGTGATGGGTCACAAAGTCTCATTTTAAGTTGACACAGGAGCTACACGCTCTACAGGGAGAACTGAAGAAGTTCCAAACCTTCCCCTTTCAGGGAAAACAGTGCAGGTTGTAGGAGTTGCAAATCAGTATTTGACAAACCCAATTGACAGAGCCAGTTCAGGTTAAAATTGGCAACTTTAAAGGATTACAAAATTTGTAGTTTGTGATTTGAGTCCTGTATCTTTACTAGGGAGAGACTTGGTATGCAAAACAAGATGTTCGATTACTTGCTCAAATAATGGAACTGCCCTTCAGACTAACAGTGTTGACGAAGATGACTCGTCCACAGGGCTAGATTGTGAAACAGTGAATGAGGGGTACCCTTTGATCAGTTTCTTTCCAGTTTTTACAATTAAGAGATCTTCTTTCGGACTTACAGGGAACAATTAAAATTATAGTGTTGGATTTTACAGGAAAAGACATTGGTCTAACCAAATGAGTTGAACCAGTTAAGGTACAAGTTAAGCCAAATGCGATTTTTCCCGAGATTCCCCAGTACCACATGACACAGGATACAAGTGAAGGGATTGCACCTATAACTGCAGAATTTGTAAACCAAGGCATTTCAAAAGAAGTATTGAGCAGCACATATAACTCACCAATAATGGGATTGTGGAAGCCATGTGGGAAATTTTTAATTGTTCTGGATTTGAGGAAAGTAAATGATAAATGTAGTCCGGTGGGGCCAAATCCAGCAGTGATATTGTTTCAGATCCCATGCAATGCTGAATGGTTCAACGTAGTGGACCTGTTGCAAGCATTCTTTTCGGTACCGCTCCATGAGGATAGCCAATTTCTTTTCTGTGCAGAATTCCTCAAGGGTTTTCAGAGTCACCATCCATTTGTAACCAGATCCTGAAAAATAACCCAGAGTCATTGGAAATGCCTTTCCAATCGACATTAATCCAGTACATTGATGATTTGTTGGTTGCTTCAAAGACAAGGGAAGCATGCAAGTGATGATGCTATTGCCTTGTTGAATCACTTGGGAAATAATGGACATAAAGGTGGTCATTATGACCTTGGCGGTCAGGTTACCGCCACACCGGTGATGGCGGTAGTACCGTGGCCATGCTGGCGGTAATGACCGCCAAATAATGACCATGGCAGTGATCCCTCCCGTAGACAGCCAATGTACCACACCAACCCCCAGTGTGGTACGACCAGTGAACACGGCAGTAGCCACTTACAGGCAGGAGGAAGACAAGGTTTTGTCCACCATATTATGACATACCACACTGCCAGGATTTCCGGGGAGGTAGCAACAACAGCATAAGCCTGATGGAAGCACATCATTTAAAAGGAGACACTTACCTTCAGGGACACAGAGGAGTCCGCGGCCGCCATGGAACCAGAACTGCAAGTCTTCCGATGCTGTACCACGCCATGGCCATTCAGGAGCACGAACGCCGACGAACACGACTACGGTGAGTACAGCCGTCTAGCACACAAAGGAGGGAGAGAGGGAGGGGAGAGTGACACACACACGCACAACACACACCATACACACACACACCACACACCCAGAACCAGCTGCAGTGTAAATCGACTGTAACAGTACCCAGGAGCAAAGAAAGCCAGGACACATACCTCTGGTCCAACCACTGTAATCATGCTGGGTGAAAATTCAAAATCCAAAAACATGCACAACTGCATATGTACTTGCAGGCCCAAAGGCCAGTTCAAAGTCTCTAATGCCCACAGGGCAAAGTCCAAGCCCCCACTTGACTACTGACAACATTTTGAACCCACTGTTCAGGGGCCTCATGTTGGAAACGGGCAGGCACCTCAAGGGGCGGGGGCGTGAGGAGGTGGGGGGTACACCCACATGTATTGTTTTCGAAGAACAAGGTGCTGCGCCATGTCTTTGGCTGAAACAGTGGTGCAAAGAAACAGTGAAAGATAGGAGCTTTTCATTCTCTTGCGATGCAACATTTAATTTGAGGATTTTAGAGATTTGAGGACAATGCAATATGATTTGAAACCTCCTTCGAGACCTGTGCAATATGAAGCTTTAGCTATTTGGAAATTAGTGGCTAGACAGCAACAGCAACTGAAACTTGAGAGAAGGATGAGAAAAGCTGAAAAGACTTTAGCCAAGGCAAGATGGGATAGTGAGCAAAGATTTTGGAGTACTGAGACTTTACAGTGAATTAAGTTGTTTCCTGCAATTACACAAGAGAACATGAATGAGGCTAAAAAGACTACTAAGAAGAGGGATTCAGACGACAGAGAGGAGAACTTCACAGAGTCTAGGAAATCTTTAACTCACGATGAAGAGTCAGATGATGATGAGTTTATTTTGCAGTCACTGAGAAATCATCCCCGACCATATGCAGCACATGCGAAAGGTTCAAGTACTAGTATAGACCCTAAAGCTCCTATAACAATTGAATTTACACAGAACCAGAAACAGGTTAGTCATAGTGTTCCGACTACTTCTGCGATTTAACGGCCTATGCCGCAGATTGACACACCCAGAATTTATCCAGATATACCTATTATAGATACTGCAGCAAAGTTAATAGTGCCACCAGGACAGACTGCCCACATGAGCCCGGTCTATCAGAAGCCAGCGCTGAACCAGATAAAGTCCATTCCGAATTTGATGTCCCCAATACAGACACAGACAATCCCAAGATACACTCCCATAACAGGATCACAGACAGAGATGTCTGCCTTGGCAAGTCAGAATAAAGAAATAATGTTTGCCAGGGATCCAAATGTCCGACCATGCAATTGTTTGCCCAGGGAAATAATAACAGCAGGTAACATAAAATCCTAAACCTAAGCGTAGAGAGGGAGAGGTTCAATGAAAGCGCAAGAATGATGACTCCCATGAGACTGACATTTGATGGAACAGGTATGTTAATCGATTTGAGTTCTTTTAGGACTCTTCCAAGTAATCAGGGGAGATTCGACATTAGGTTCCGATCCAAACTCGGTAACACTAGAGACGCTGAACGTACCGTTACAGCAAGGGCTCGGTGTGAGTAATAACAACATTTCATTGCAAGGTTTGACAGCTTAGCAGTTAACTGAATGGTTGGAGAAGTTGAGCAGCACCCAAGGAGATTCCAGTGGTGGAAGTGCACTAAATCTGACCAGGCTTAGACTAGAAGCAGAAGACCTAATTAAGGGAAAGATGGTGTTGGACAGAATTGACTCATACCGTGAAGATGAGTTACGTTATTTGTGCGAACTGATTACGAACAAAGCAGGAATAGTACATCAGAAATTAGGAGATCTGGCAAGAAAATATGACGTAGAAATTGAGAAAACAAAGCACTTAAATGGGAGTTTAAGATTAGAATATGACTCAAAGGACTTTGAGAACATGAGAATACCGGGAATGAAAATTCACGTTAGGGAATTAGTTGAGAACATTCAAACACGGGGAGCATTAGAAACGTGGGAAGGCAGACGAGTGAAGAAAAGAGACAAGAAGAAAAGGGATTCTGCAAATCTTACTGCGAATGTGCAGCAGGTTGAGGATCCAGTGAAAATATTACAGATGAGAGAGATTTCCGGAGGGAATTTTGTTCATGTCCCTTGGAGCAGAAGTGACATTTTGTCATTTACAAATGATTATCCCAGGTTGAGAGAAAAGCTAGTAGAATGGTATCAGCAAACAGATAGGTTTGTGAAACTCGCAAAATGCCTGTGGGAGGGTTTGAACACCCTGTTAGAAATAGTAGTTCCAGCAGATTTTTGGGTCGAGTGCAAAAGAAGTGTAGATTGGCTGACAAAAGAACCTCAGAGAGATCCAGCAACAGGTGCACTGTCTCCTGACGTAATTAAATATTACTATAAGGTGATTGAATTTTTGAAAACGAGAATTTCGCCCAAGAATATCGACTGGCAGAGAATAGACAAGACAGCTCAGGAAGAGAAGGAGTCAATACATGCATACTATGAGAGATTGTTACAGGCATTAAAACATTACAGTGGGACAGAAACAATTGAGCCGGAAGACATGATTCATTTTGTGTTCAGATTTGTTTAAGGATTGAGACCTGAAATTAGCCAGATGATTAAGAGTCATTTGATTTGTTGCAAGCAAAGCCGATTGATGAAGTATTACAGTATGCAAAGTACTGTAGTGATGAGATTGAGTTGAAACAGATAAAGTTGAAAGAAAAAGCAATGGTGATGCAGATTAAAGTGGCACAATCAGGAATGCAGGGAAGATTTTCACAGCAGCAGCAGGGAAACATGTGGTTGCAGAACCAGGCGAACGGTAGAGGTCATAGTGGAATTGGAAACGTGAACCATGGTCCTGATTTGAAGACTATGGTTACTCAGAATGATGTGCAAGGGATGAAAAGAATGTCACCACGTCACGCTTGCGGAGGCCTCGGACATTGGAAACTGGCGTGACCGATGTTAGTGCAGAGAGGTGTTGTTCAGCAGACTAACAAAATTAAGTCTTTCCCAAATATAAGAGGACCGAGAATGAGAGGTCAAAATCCAAATTTACAAAGTAATGTGAATCAGGTACAAGGTTTTCAGCCTATTAAACAATTGAAATTCCACATTTACAGATGCCCCCGTCGCAGCAAATGCCACCCCAAGTTCAAATAGTACCTAAGCAGCAAATTCAAATAGCTCAAGTCCCAATGGAGCAGCAGCAGATGATGCTTCCTCAGCAGGTCACAGGTCAAAGGCTTAACCAGAGTAATAAGACAATACACCAATACCTATTACAGAGAGAGGATGAAGTGAATGATGACTGGGTGAGCAAGAGTTCAGATGAGGAGGAATGTGTGTTAGCAGCTTCATTAGAAGTAGATCAGAAAGGTCCATACGTGAAGGGAAAAGTGATGGGTCACGAAGTCTCATTTTAAGTTGACACAGGAGCTACACGCTCTACAGGGAGAACTGAAGAAGTTCCAAACCTTCCCCTTTCAGGGAAAACAGTGCAGGTTGTAGGAGTTGCAAATCAGTATTTGACAAACCCAATTGACAGAGTCAGTTCAGGTTAAAATTGGCAACTTTAAAGGATTACAAAATTTGTAGTTTGTGATTTGAGTCCTGTATCTTTACTAGGGAGAGACTTGGTATGCAAAACAAGATGTTCGATTACTTGCTCAAATAATGGAACTGCCCTTCAGACTAACAGTGATGACGAAGATGACTCGTCCACAGGGCTAGATTGTGAAACAGTGAATGAGGAGTACCCTTTGATCAGTTTCTTTCCAGTTTTTACAACGAGAGATCTTCTTTCGGACTTACAGGAAACAATTAAAATGATAGTGTTGGATTTTACAGGAAAAGACATTGGTCTAACCAAATGAGTTGAACCAGTTAAGGTACAAGTTAAGCCAAATGCGATTTTTCCCCAGATTCCTCAGTACCACATGACACAGGATACAAGTGAAGGGATTGCACCTATAACTGCAGAATTTGTAAACCAAGGCATTTCAAAAGAAGTATTGAGCAGCACATATAACTCACCAATAATGGGATTGTGGAAGCCATGTGGGAAATTTTTAATTGTTCAGGATTTGAGGAAAGTAAATGATAAATGTAGTCCGGTGGGGCCAAATCCAGCAGTGATATTGTTTCAGATCCCATGCAATGCTGAATGGTTCAACGTAGTGGACCTGTTGCAAGCATTCTTTTAGGTACCGCTCCATGAGGATAGCCAATTTATTTTCTGTGCAGAATTCCTTAAGGGTTTTCAGAGTCACCATCCATTTGTAACCAGATCCTGAAAAATAACCCAGAGTCATTGGAAATGCCTTTCCAATCGAAATTAATCCAGTACATTGTTCATTTGTTGGTTGCTTCAAAGACAAGGGAAGCATGCAAGTGATGATGCTATTGCCTTGTTGAATCACTTGGGAAATAATGGACATAAAGGTGGTCATTATGACCTTGGCGGTCAGGTTACCGCCACACTGGCGATGGCGGTAGTACCGTGGCCATGCTGGCGGTAATGACCGCCAAATAATGACCATGGCAGTGATCCCTCCCGTAGACAGCCAATGTACCACACAAACCCCCAGTGTGGTACGACCAGTGAACACGGCAGTAGCCACTTACAGGCAGGAGGAAGACAAGGTTTCGTCCACCATATTATGACATACCACACTGCCAGGATTTCCGGGGAGGTAGCAACAACAGCAAAAGCCTGATGGAAGCACATCATTTAAAAGCAGACACTTACCTTCAGGGACACAGAGGAGTCGGCGGCTGCCATGGAACCAGAACTGCAAGTCTTCCGATGCTGTACCATGCCATGGCCATTCAGGAGCACGAACGCCGACGAAGACGACTACGGTGAGTACAGCTGTCTAGCACACAAAGGAGGGAGAGAGGGAGGGGAGAGTGACACACACACGCACAACACACACCATACACACACACACCACACACCCAGAACCAGCTGCAGTGTAAATCGACTGTAACAGTACCCAGGAGCAAAGAAAGCCAGGACACATACCTCTGGTCCAACCACTGTAATCATGCTGGGTGAAAATACAAAATCCAAAAACATGCACAACTGCATATGTACATGCAGGCCCAAAGGCCAGTTCAAAGTCTCTAATGCCCACAGGGCAAAGTCCAAGCCCCCACTTGACTCCTGACAACATTGGGACCCCACTGTTCAGGGGCCTCATGTTGGAAATGGGCAGGCACCTCAAGGGGCGGGGGCGTGAGGAGGTGGGGGTGCTTATCATTGGGAGGGGGCTCCTAGCCCACTGGTTCTGGAGGGGACCCTTGCCCACTGGTTCTGGAGGGGGCTCCGTGCCCACTAGTTACTGAGGGGGCTCCTTGCCCACTGGTTCTAGAGGGGGGTCCTTGCCCTCTGGTGATGGAGGGGGGTCTCTGCCCTCTGGTGATGGAGGGGGCTCTTTGCCCACTGGTTCTGGAGGGGGTTCCCTGCCCTCTGGTGATGGAGGGGGCTCCTTGCCCACTGTTTCTGGAGGGGACTCCTTTCTCTCTGGTGATGGAGGGGGCTTCTTGCCCACTGGTTCTGGAGGAGGGTCCTTGCCCTTTGGTGATGGAGGGGGCTCCTTGGTCTCAGTTTTGGAAGGGGCCTCCTTGGGCTTAGTTTTGGTAGGAGCCTCCTTGGGCTTAGTTTTGGTAGGGGCCTTCTTGGGCTTAGTTTTTGGTGGGGCCTCCTTGGGCTTAGTTTTGGTAGGGGCCTCCTTGGGCTTAGTTTTTGGAGGGGCATCCTTGGCCTTGGTCTTGGGAGGGGTCTTCTTGGCCTTTGTCTTAGGAGGGGTCTCCTTGGCCCTAGGTTTTCTAGGTGGCTTAATCAATCAATCAATCAGGAATTTGTAAAGCGCACTACTCACCCGTGAGGGTCTCAAGGCGCTGAGGAGGGTGGGGGGGAAAAGAGAGGGGGTGGGTTGCTGCTACTGCCCGAACAGCCAAGTTTTGAGAAGTTTCGTGAAGGTAAGGAGGTCTTTGATCTGGCGCAGGTGGGTGGGAAAAGTGTTCCACGTTTTGGCGGCGAGGTGCGAGAATGATCTACCGCCAGTTGAAGTTCTGCGGACGCGTTGTAGCATATTCATGAGGTTGGCAGTGGTTCCTGCGTAGAGGGCATTGCCGTAGTCCAGTTTGCTGCTTACGAGGGCTTCTGTTCTTCTGGTTTCGATGGGTATCCATTTGTAGATCTTTCGGAGCATGCAGAGGGTGTTGAAGCAGGAGGAGGAGATGCCGCTGACTTGCTGGGTCATGGATAATGAGGAGTCCAAGATGAATCTTAGGTTGCGTGCGTGGTCAGTGGGAGTCGAAGCGGCTCCGAGAGTGCTAGGCCACCAGGAGTCATCCCATGCAGAGGGGGGGGAGCCGAAGATGAGGACTTCCTTTTTGTCGGAATTGAGTTTGAGGCAGTGGCTATTCATCCATTCGGCGATGGCCTTTATTCCTTCATGGAGGTTGGTCTTGGCGGAGTCCTTGGTGAGGGAGAGGATCAGCTAGGTGTTGTTGGCGTATGAGATGATGTTGAGGTTGTGGGATCGGGCGATGTTAGCGAGCATGGCCATGTAGACGTTGAAGAAGGTCAGGCTGAGGGATGAACCCTGGGTTACGCCGCAGATGATTTTGGTGGCCTCCGAGCGGAATGGAGGGAGGTGGACCCTCTTCGTTCTGCTGGTGAGAAAGGAGGTGACCCAGTCCAGGGCTCTGTCGCAGATTCCTGCATTGTTGAGGTGTGAATGTAGGGTGTGGTGGCAGACGGTGTTGAACGCGACTGAGAGGTCCAGGAGGATGAGGGCCGTGGTTTCGCCGTTGTCCAGTATAGTTCTGATGTCATTGGTGGCGGCGATGAGGACGGTTTTGGCACTGTGGTTGCTGCAGAATCCGGATTGGGAAGGGTCCATGGTGCAGTTCTCCTCGAGGAAGCAAATTAGTTGTCTGTTGACAGCCTTCTCAATGACTTTTGCCGGGAAGGGGAGCAGGGAGATAGGCCGGAAGATCTTGAGGTCCTTTGGTTCCACCTTGGGTTTTTTGAGGAGAGCGTTGATCTCGGTGTGTTTCCAGTTCTCCGGGAAGGTGGCTTCATGGTCTTGGTTGTCTGTTTGGGAGGGGGTGGCACTTTAGCCCTCCGTTTTGGGAGCGGAGGAGTGTCCTTGGGGCAGGGGGCTGACGTCGCGTTCATGTGCCCCTTAGTGTCAGCTGGAGGCTTTGGGGGTGATGCAGTGTCAGACTGGGTGCTTGAGGTACTGGGCTAGAGGGGGCTGGGACCTTCCTCTTACGGCAGTGGTTCCCAAACTGTGCGCCGCGGCACCCCGGTGCGCAGTTAGAAGTTGCCAGGGGCGCCGCGTGCATTTTGGAAACATGCTGCATCGAGGCAGCTTTGATAACAGTGTTTACAGAGTCTTATAAACGAAAGCATTAATCACAATGATCTCGTTTCTATCTGCTCCCTCGCGCACGGCCTTTGCTACTTCACAAAACCATTCCCCTGGGAGCCCCCGTCCGAAAAACAGGAAAATATTTGGAAAGAACCGAATTAATTTGTATTTGGAAAGAACTGAGTTAATTTGCTAGGAGAAGTCAGGGTCAAGTTGCGTGCACTCCACGGCCTTGCAGGGGAGATTTATAATGCACCATTGATGTTAAAGAAAATTCCTAATTTTATACCGCTAAATACAATCACATTTACATATTTACATTTTTATTACTGAATGGTTTGCGCCTAAAAAAGAGACAGTAGTATGAAATTGTATGTAATGGGGCTATCTTGACTGATTTTATGTAGAACTACCGGAGCACATGATCTGTTTCCATGCCTCTGTATTTATTTTGTTGAACTACAAAAAACAGAAATGAGTTATTTCAGTGTTTTGGTTGGTCATGACGTCCTTTTCTCATTATAAAGCACACCTTTCCTTTTTTTCCCCATTTGTGTTTAAAGAATGCTATTTAAATTGTCCAAAATAAATTATAGGCCCACAGTCCTCCCTCACTTGCACGCCCAAATCAGATTACTTACTGAGTCTTACTGCCAAGGAAAGGCAATTTTTGTTGGGAGGCCAGAAAAACGGCTACGGGAGGTACAGACTGAGTGGAACTTGGAAAGCACAGTTATCAAAAGCTGAAGGCTTTGAGATCATTTAGAAACTGCAGATTGGGAGTGTGAACGACAGTGCTTAATTTGTAAATAAAAATGTGCCGGTGCCCAAAGCCCTCCTCTTAAACATGTGGCTGCTGCAATTAAATGTGGGAAAACGGAATACTCAGGCAGTGTAATCCTGAAGCCATCTCAAGCCTCTTCAATGATTTTAAAGCCACTCCCTGCCCCTTCAGCTCACTCTTGCAGCTTTCTGTTTTCTCCCATTGTGACACTATTTTGTTTATTCTCTTCCTCAGTCTTTCCCATAAGTGTCTTTTGCTCACAGTAAACGCTTGAGGCAGAAAAATAAGTGCTGCCCCTCAAAAATAAGTGCTGGTGCTGTGCACTGGAAACAAACACAAATTAAGCACTGATGAATGAACAAGTACTGTTAAGTAGTGTTAGAGGAGAAAGTGTCCAGATTGAAGGCAGAATGTGTGCTCCAAAGGTGAAGTGTGAGGTGTGTGTGGTCAAGGCAAAGTAATGACATTGTAAACAGAGAAGAACATATGTGCATGGAGGACAGCAAGTGTGACACAGAGGGGAGATGTGGCTACATATTTTGGACGTTCAGAAAAGGTTGCTAATTCATGGAAACATTTTTGGCCCTTAATATTGTATTGTTTCCGACTTAACTGATAAAAAAAAATTCTTAAAGTAAACAACTTATATTTTTATTTTGTTACCAATATGATAATACCTTCATCGACTTCATCCTAATTATTTGTAGGGAGAAAAATTGAAGTACTCCCGAGGTTGGGCCTACATCGCCTACACGAAAAGAAAGTGACATAATGGGGAGCCACGGGAAATGGCCAATATAGGTGAAGGGAGCCGCAGGTCGAAAAAGTTTGGGAACCACTGTCTTATGGGAAGGACAGTGAGAGGGGGAGGGGGAGGGAAGTGGTCAAGGCGGGGAAGGAAAAGCTTCATAGGGCTAATGGGGTGGGATGTGGGAGGAGGGATGAGAGTGGAGGTAGGGAGAGTAGTTGTAGGAGGAAGAGGTGTGCTTGACTTGGTTGCAGGTGTATGGACAGTGTGCGTGTGTGAGGTGGATGGCTGTTGGGGTCTGAGTGCAAATGTTTGTGTGTCTTTGGAGGGGGGAGACAGAGTGGGGGAGGACAAACAGGACGTGTGGATGGATGTTATGGTGGTGTCTGAAAGTGAGGCGGGTGTGCTGTATGATGTGGTGATGGTGGTGATGGTGGTGCTAGTGATGGTGGTGGTGGTGTCTGCGCATGTGGTGTGTGGGTGGCATGTCTGCGGGTCTGCTGTTGTGGTGACTGTGGGCAAGGCTGTGCAGGTGGCAGGTTCAGGGACTGTTGATGCAGTGTCTGCAGGTGTGAGTGCGGATGTGACTGTGAGGGAGGAGGAGAGGGAGTGGAGGATGTTGTGTATGCATCTGTCTGTTGGCTGTGTGAGTGCTTGTGGATTGAAGTGAGCTGCCTGTGTTTGTCTGTACAAGCTTGTGTGATGTTTTGTGTGCATGCTTATCTGAATGTGTACGTGGGATGGGTTGGGGGTGAGGATACTGGGACTGGGAATTGGTAGTTGGAGAGGGGAACGGAAGAAACAGAGATACTTGCTGCTATCAGTGATGAGGCCAGAGCCTGAATCAATCTCTGTAGGGCCGCCAAGCCACCGTGAATGCCCTCCAGGAAGGCATTGCATTGCTGAATCTGGGATGCCAGCCCCTGGATGGCATTCACTATGGTTGACTGCCCTACAGAGATGGATCTCAGGGAGTCAATAGCCTCCTCACTGAGGGCAGCAGGGGGGCTGATTGGGGCAGGGCCTGAGGTGAAGGAGATGCCCACCCTCCTGGGTGAGCGGGCACGAGCAATTCAGTGGGGGCTACTGAGACCTGATATTCGAGATACTCGATAGGAAGAAAAGATAACATTGGAATATTGAGAGCAGGATATGCTGTGTGCATAATTTCTGGTGTACTCGAAGCATCCTGACTGGGTGTAGTCTGCACAAGTGGCTGAGTTGGTAGCCTTTAATAGTGCATGCCATATCTCTGCACAGCTTAAAGTCACCATTTATACAGACAGCCAACGGATGAACGTGGAAAAAGGGACTATGGTTAATATGAGGCACATTGGAAGAGTAGGAGATCCATTTAGCATAACCCAGATGGATTTCATTGAGATGCCTGTGTGTGGAGAATTGAGATATGTGCTGGTGATTGTTTGTATTTTAGTAATTGGTTTGAAGCTTACCCCACGTTTAGAAATGACCCCACACTTACCCCTTACAGTAGCAAAATTGTTGCTTAGGGAACTGATACCTCGTTTTGGTTTTCCGGTCTCTTTAGAATTAGATAGAGGAAGTCACTTCAACAATGAAGTAATTAAATTGCTATGTTCAGCTTTATACATTGAGCAGAAGTTCCATTGTAGCTACTGCCCTGAAGCCTCAGGACTTGTTGACCTTGAAGTCAAGAACTGCAAAGATGTGAGCGTCCACAAATCTGAAATGGCACTGCTGTTAGTATGAGAAACACACCCAACAGGAAAACTGGATTGTCACCACATGAAATCCTCATGGGGAGAGCAATGAGATTGCCAGTGGTTCATGCCAATGCGCTTGTGAGCATAACAGATGATATGGTTCTCTCATCAGGTGGAAGCCACCACACTGCAACCGTCTCACGATCAAAGCCACAACCTGAGACCAGGAGATTGGGTTGTGATCAGAAAGCACATGAGGAAGACTTGTTTAGAACAAAGTTGGAAAAGGGCCGTACAAAATAGTACTGCTTCTTACTACAGCTGTGAAGTGCTCTGGAGTTACGAACTGGAGTCATGCCAGCCATACTCGGAAATTACCCTGCCTTTTGGACAATGAAGAAGAGTTGTTGAGAGTACCAACAACTTCCAGGAAACCTCCAGAATCAGAGAAGGAAACAGGAGAATCAGAGTCTGAATCTGAGCAGACTGAAACCAATGTAAAAACTCCTGTGTGAGACGAAGTGGAAGACATACAGGAGAGTGACAGTGAACCAACCTCAACTGAAGCAGCAGGAGAGTCAGAGGAGAGCTCTCCCAGAAGCAGAAGGTCTTGAAGACAAACATAGCAAACTACAGACCCCAAAGTGGAAGGAGTTGAGGTGGATCAAAGCCAAAACTCTTCAATGTCTACATGAGCCCCCTCGCCAACATCGTACGCAAGCACGACATCATCATCACCTCCAACGCCGACGACACCCAACTTATACTCTCCCTCACCAAGGACCCCGCCAGCGCCAAGACCAACCTACAAGAAGGGATGAAGGAAGTCGCAGATTGGATGAGGCTCAGCCGCCTAAAGCTGAACTCTGACAAAACGGAAGTCTCCATCCTCGGCAACACCCCGTCCGCCTGGGACAACTCCTGGTGGCCCACGGCCCTCGGCACCGCACCGACCCCCACCGACCACGCCCGCAACCTCGGCTTCATCTTGGACCCCCTTCTCACCATGACCAAGCAAGTCAACGCCGTGTCCTCCGCCTGCTTCCTCACCCTCCGCATGCTCCGCAAGATCTTCCACTGGATCCCCGCCGACACTAGAAAAACCGTGACCCATGCCCTCGTCACGAGCCGCCTGGACTACGGCAACACCCTCTACGCTGGGACCACCGCCAAACTCCAAAATCGCCTGCAACGCATTCAAAACGCCTCGGCCCGCCTCATCCTCGACATACCCCGCAACAGCCACATCTCCGCACACCTGAGACACCTGCATTGGCTCCCAGTCAGCAAAAGGATCACCTTTCGACTTCTCACCCACGCACACAAAGCCCTCCACAACAAGGGACCGGAATACCTCAACCGACGCCTCAGCTGCTACGTCCCCACCCGCCTCCTCCGTTCCTCTGGCCTCGCGCTCGCTGCCGTCCCTCGCATCCGCCGCTCCACGGCGGGTGGGAGGTCTTTCTCCTTCCTGGCAGCCAAGACCTGGAACTCCCTCCCCACCAGCCTCAGGACCACCCAGGACCACTCCGCATTGCGGAGACTCCTAAAAACCTGGCTTTTCGAGCAGCAGTAATCCCCCCCTTTCCGCTAGCGCCTTGAGACCCGCACGGGTGAGTAGCGCGCTTTATAAATGTTAATGATTTGATTTGATTTGATTTTGATTTGATTTGAAAACGATCTGACTCCTCCTGAACACGTCACAGATACATCAAGTCAACATCCTGCAGAACAAGGAAAAGTTACAAGTCCAGCACTAAAAAGAGCATTTACAAAAGGTCCATTGAAAGGAGGTAAATGGCCGAAATCACAAGCCAAGAGGAAAAAGGCAATTGCAGTGACAACGTTTTAAGAAGAAATAGACACAAGAAGAAGAGAAGACTTGAGTAATGGAGAGTTAAATGGAGATAACATATTGAAAAGAAAGCAAATTGCAAATCGGATATGCAGGTCCCAAATGGGTATATGCAACAACAAGTGAATGGCAGAGTGAATTTTTGTCTTTTTGCTTTAATCGAGAAATTCCAGGTCAATACTTTGGCACATGAAGCAGATCAATGAACTTAACTTTGTAAAATTGTGAATCTAAGAAAAGTTCAAAACAGCCTATTGAAAGTAACCGGAAGAGACTTTCAAATAACCTGATTTGATAAGCTGCTAAACTGGTTTTGACCATTTGACCTATTTTTGACAAGGTCCTGGAAGAAAGGCTGAAAGCTGTAAATAAGTGCCGAAAAAGATTGAAGATTTTTGTTTTGTTTTTGCTGCATAGTTATAATTTTTCTCTTCTACTTTCTGATTCTTTACAGTTCATGAGTAACCACAACCAGCAGGTTAGGAATAATAGGTACAGTAAATACATAGGTATTGGTTTGGTTATTGTGTGCATGATACTGTGTTTGGTGTTGATTGTGAGTATGACTCTTCTTGACAAGGTTGTAGCCAACCATGCCTATGCTTTAGAGACAACTACTATACTCACAGAATTAAACAAGTTTAGAATAGATGAGAAGTATTTGCACTTACACAGCTCCCAAGGAGAACTTTCTTCAAATGGTTTTTATCCCTTATTGCATGAGTATGTTGAGACGATGAATGCAAGAGAATGTTATGTTTGCACGCAAATTCCTTCATCAATGGAGGAAGGAATTTCTTACCATAGTTTGCCCCTTACTTATGGAATATGTTGTAGTCTTTTACTAACAAGATTCTACACCAGGAATACATTCAGTACTTCTACTCAAATCATAATGTATTGTTTTTGTTTGTTCCTATAATTAAGTACCTTTGGCATAGCTTACACTCACCGTAACAAACTCACATGCTTGCTTACACCTATAGAAAATAGTTTCTTAGATTAGACTGATGACAGGAGAAAGCATTAAAGGAGTAAGTAGAGACGGGCTTAGAGAAAAGGACATTTGGAAATGATCATGCATTTAGCAAAATAAAGACACAAGGGAAATTAGCTTTAGATGCACATGGGACGAAATCTAGAATTGACACATTATTTGTGGGAACAAGTGAATGTAGGCGTGTGATTTTGTTTCAAAGTAAATGGATGTTCATGTTAAATGGACAAGACCCAGCAATTCCAGGAGTTTATAAAATCTGTGGACCAAATGTGTATTACCATCTTCCAAGAGGATGGTATGGCACATGTTACTTGGGGATAGTTTTTCCATAATTTAATCAAATTGAGAACCTGAATAAAATACCTAAAATGATTGAATTACATCACAATAGACAAAAGCGAGAAACATATTCTGGCATAGTTGGAGACATATTTGGAGCAATAATTCCTTCAGTGGGAGTTATTCTGAATTCTTTGAAAATTCAAAAGCTGTCTACTATTGTGGATAGCATGCTGACTAATTTTTCAGGAGCCATGATCCTAATGGATACAGAAATGGCTGCTGTAAGATCTATGACTCTTCGGAACCGCCTTGCGTTAGACATCCTTTTAGTAAAGGAGGGCGGAGTTTGTAAAATGCTGAACTTGCAACATTGTTGCACTTTTATACCTGACAATAGTAAAGAAATTAGAGGCCTTATTAACAATTTGACTAATGTTAGTGCTGATTTGAAAGTGCTGAAAGAACCAGGAGTTTGGGAAAACGTTGGCAAAGGTTTTGCTTCTGTGGGAAATTGGCTGGGCAACCTAGGGAAAGGAGTAATTTTGAAAATATTACAGATAATATTAATTATTGTGACTTGTATCTTTGGGGCGTGGGGAATTTATAAAATGTATCATGTGATTAAAATGAAGAAGTTGAAAAATGATCAGAGTAGGGAAGAAATGAAAATGGAAAAGTTATTTAGAGAAAATTCGAAAAGGGAATGGAGAAATAAAAGTTACAGAGAATGTAAATTTTAGATGAACAAAAATTTGCATGGAATGATGTAAGATGTAATGACATATTTATTAATCAGAGGAGGGATTGTAAAAGCTGAATTAATTACTAATGATTTTAATTTGTTAGGGGTTAAGAATTTGCAAAGCATTAAGCTGATATCGAAAATAATGTGTGACTTGGAAAATGTGCCCACTTTAGTGGCCGCCATTAAATACGTAATGCTTTTAGTAAATGCAAATTATTATTAGTTGAAGTGCATGTGTAAAGAAAATTGTAGAAATATGTCATATTAATGATTTAATGCTATGCATTTGCTCATTTTACTATAGGCCTTAAGTTAGCAAGGTTTAAGCCTAGTCTGCACAACCTCATATTCACCTGCAATGTCTAATAAAATAGTGGGAAATGTATGACCTGAGCATTAATGCTTTTATTGTTCACACTGTGCTGACCAAACGTTTAGCAGATGTCTTTAGCATTCTCATGAGAACTGCCTGCTAGAATGTCTTATTTTAGAAAATGCAATTTTGTAAATTTTGATGCATGAGACAAATGTTCCCAGGAACCAACAATGGATGCACTGACTGGAGAGCGAATCACAACAAATTGGTTACCTGACGAGTCTGGCGATGGGAACAGGAAAAGAGGAGCCAATCATCGACGTGTGAAAGACAGCTTAGTTATATCTTAGATTTGGGTTTTTATTTCTGTTGGACTAACTATAAGCATATGACTTTCTGACCAATGACAAGGTGGGAAGTTTCTTTAGGAAATTCTAACTTAGCCCGACTGCACAAAGGAGAGAGAGCTCTTTCTATTCTAGTTTTTCCCCGTAGTGGTTCTGTTTGAGGAGCTGAATAAGTTCCTGATGACTTTATTTCTACCTTTGACTTTATTGCTTAAGTTTCTAATGCTGAATGCTGATCCCTTAGATATTGGCCCTCATTACAACCCTGGAGTGGACCGCCGGGCGGCCGCCAATGCATCCGCACTCCCGCTGCGGCCATTATGAGATCACCGCTGGGCCGGCGGGCAGAAACCTGGTTTCCGCCTGCCGGCCCAGCGGGGATGACGGCCGCAACCCAGGAGCCGGCTCCAAATGGAGCCGGCGGAGTTGCGGCTGTGCGACGGGTGCAGTTGCACCCATCGCGCTTTTCACTGTCTGCTGTGCAGACAGTGAAAAGCTGCACTGGGCCATGGCAGGGGGCCCCTGCACTGCCCATGCCAGTGGAATGGGCAGTGCAGGGGCCCCCAGGGGCCCCGCGACTCCCCTTACCGCCAGCCTTTTCATGGTGGTTCAAACCGTCATGAAAAGGCTGGCGGTAGGGGGACTCGTAATCCCCTGGGCAGCGCTGCAAGCAGTGCTGCCCTGGCGGATTAAAACTGCCGGGACCACTGTGGTGGGAAACCGCCAGTCCCGGCGGTGCGACCGCGGCGGAAGCACCGCCAGCCTGTTGGCGGTGCTTCCTACAGAACAGCCCTGGCGGATGACCCCCATTGTTTTCTTAAATGGTTCAGATAGCTTAAAGTCCCCTGTGTCTGAGCCATCCCCTTTCACTGCCCCGTTGCTGAAGCTGACAAGACGGATGTCCAACTGACAAAGAAAATCGCAGCTTGCTGATCCATTGGAGTAGAGGTTAACAAAATGCTATTGTCATTGTTGTAGGTTTTGTTCTTTGTTTCTAGGTACCAACCGCTATTTTGATAGAGTCATAGTTTAGATGTTTTTCCAAATTAACTTTGACAATTGTTTTGCCTAAAGCCCAAACATGCTATTCTAATCAGAAGGTTAGTGAGGGAGCCCTGGAAATGGTAACAAATTGCAATTAACCAAGAATTGATGTTGTTCACCTGTTGAATCTAGATGTATGTCATTTCTATTGCCCAGTTATTTTTGCTGTTAATTTGTACTGTGACTCTTGAATGCTTAATTGCTAATGCTTTGGTTAAATTTAACTTCTTTAGAAGATTTGGTCAGCCAGTGTTATATATGTATGTTTATCATTTGGTTTTGAGACTAATTTACGTGCTATTAGCATTGTTAATATAGGGATATCAACTTTCAATCTTTTACATAAAGGTATGGTTATTCGTGGCCAAATGGGATATGGTAGTGGTTCCCAAACTTTTTCGATCTGCGGCTCCCTTCACCTATATTGGCCATTGCCCGTGGCTCCCCATTATGTCACTTTCTTTTCGTGTAGGCGATGTAAGCCCAGCCTCAGGAGTACTTCAATTTTTCTCCCTACAAATAATTAGGATGAAGGCGATGAAGGTATTATCATATTGGTAACAAAATAAAAATATAAGTTGTTTACTTTAAGATTTTTTTTTAATTCAGTTAAGTCAGAAACAATACAATATTAAGGGCCAAAAATGTTTCCATGAATTAGCAACCTTTTTTGAACGTCCAAAAAATGTAGCCACATCCCCCCTCTGTGTCACACTTGCTGTCCTCCATGCACATATGTTCTTTTCTGTTTACAACGTCATTACTTTGCCTTGACCACACACACCTCACACTTCACCTTTGGAGCACACATTCTGCCTTCAATCTGGACACTTTGGGGGTCATTCCGACCCCGGCGGTCAAGGACCGCCGGGGCCGGGGATGTGGGAGCACCGCCAACAGGCTGACCTGACCTGACCTGACCATTCTGACCGTGGCGGTTTGGCCGCGGTCAGACAAGGAAAACCGGCGGTCTCCCGCCGGTTTTCCGCTGCCCTGGGAATCCCCCATGGCGGCGCAGCTTGCTGCGCCGCCATGGGGGATTCCGACCCCCTCACCGCTCCGACCGCCAGGAACAGGATGGCGGTGAGGGGTGTCGTGGGGCCCCTGGGGGGCCCCTGCAGTGCCCATGCCAATGGCATGGGCACTGCAGGGGCCCCCGTAAGAGGGCCCCACTTTGTATTTCAATGTCTGCTGTGCAGACACTGAAATACGCGACGGGTGCCACTGCACCTGTCGCACATACCCACTCCGCCGGCTCCATTCGGAGCCGGCTTCCTCGTGGGGAGGGGTTTCCCGCTGGGCTGGCGGGCGGCCCTCTGGCGGTCGCCCGCCAGCCCAGCGGGAAAGCCAGAATGGCCTCCGCGGTCTTTCCCCGCCGGGCTCAGAATGAGCCCCTTTCTCCTCTAACACTACTTAACAGTACTTGTTCATTCATCAGTGCTTAATTTGTGCTTGTTTCCGGTGCACAGCACCAGCAGTTATTGTTGAGGGGCGGCACTTATTTTTCTGCATCAAGCATTTACTGCGAGCAAAAGACACATATGGGAAAGACTGAGGAAGAGACTAAACTAAACTAAATAGTGTCACAATGGGAGAAAACAGAAAGCTGCAAGAGTGTGCTGAAGGGGCAGGGAGTGGCTTTAAAATCATTGAAGAGGCTTGAGATGGCTTCAGGATTACACTGCCTCAGTATTCCGTTTTCCCACATTTAATTGCAGCAGCCACATGTTTAAGTGGAGGGCTTTGGGCACCGGCACATTTTTATTTACAAATTAAGCAGTGTTGTTCACACTCCCACTCTGCAGTTTCTAAATTATCTCAAAGCCTTCAGCTTTTGATAACTGTGCTTTCCAAGTTCCACTCGGTCTGTACCTCCCGTAGCCGTTTTTCTGGCCTCCCAACAATAATTGCCTTTCTTTGGCAGTAAGACTCAGTAAGTAATCTGATTTGGGCATGCAAGTGAGGGAGAACTGTGGGCCTATAATTTATTTTGGACAATTTAAATAGCATTCTTTAAACACAAATGGGGAAAAAAGGAAAGGTGTGCTTTATAATGAGAAAAGGACGTCATGACCAACCAAAACACTGAAATAACTCATTTTTGTTTTTTGTAGTTCAACAAAATAAATACAGAGGCATGGAAACAGATCATGTGCTCCAGTAGTTATACTTAAAATCAGTAAAAATAGCCCCATTACATACAATTTCATACTACTGTCTCTTTTTTAGGCGCAAACCATTCAGTAATAAAAATGTAAATATGTAAATGTGATGGTATTTAGCAGTATAAAATTAAGAATTTTCTTTAACATTAATGGTGCATCATAAATCTCCCCTGCAAGGCCGTAGAGTGCACGCAACTTGACCCTGACTTCTCCTAGCAAATTAACTTGGTTCTTTCCAAATACAAATGAATTTGGTTCTTTCCAATACTGTTTTTCGGACGGGGGCTCCCAGGGGAATGGTTTTGTGAAGCAGCAAATGCTGTGCGCGAGGGAGCAGATAGAAACGAGATCATTGTGATTAATGCTTTCGTTGATAAGACTCTGTAAACACTGTTATCAAAGCTGCCTCAATGCAGCATGTTTCCAAAATGCACGCAGCACCCCTGGCAACTTCTAACAGCGCACCGGGGTGCCGCGGCGCACAGTTTGGGAACCACTGGGTTATGGTGTGTAAAGATTATTGACTCGAGATGAAATGTTTGTTTATTGATTATGTTGAAAGGATTGTCATTTAGATGTGAAGCTCATAGTGGAGTGACTCCGAGCGTAGTCAAAAGGTCCATCGAATCTCTAATGTGTCCCCTTAGAAATTAAATTATAAAAGAACAAATAAAGTCAGACCCGCTCACACTCCAATTTAGGAAAAAGTTGAAGACTCACCTCTTTAAAGTACACTATATTGCAATGCATTATCCTCCACAACCCAACTTCCTCTCCATTCACTTGTTGACTTAATGCTTGTCTTTCACGATGTAAACTCCACTGCCTTTTGGCTAGGTTCACACTGTAGGAATACCATATTCATAAACATATCCATACATAACTTTACCTCGCATGGTGGATTTGCATAAATCTTGACATACCAATCAAAAACCAAACTTTCGAAGCATCTGCCAAATTGTGTGCAGATTTGTCATCTGGTGGCAATGGAATTAGCAAATTAACCCTTTTTAATTCACTTTCCCCTTTGGTGGATCTGCATGAACTTACAAATAGTGAAAGAAAATGAAGCGTACTAAGTCCCTGCCAAATTTATGCAGATTCGGCTAATAGTGACAAAGATATTATTGAATCTAAAATATTTGTGACACCCCGCTTCAAACCTGCCAACTTGAGAAAAAAATCAGCCATGTGAGGAGAGGGAGTGACTTTGGAGGGGGGGGGCTTTATGCTGAAAAATAAGTCCCCTGCCCCATTGACCTTCTCCTTCCACCACAACAAAATAGAACAAATGTTGGTGAGGCTGCTGGTGAAGTCCTGGGGTGTTTTCACCCACCTTAATGTGCTTTGCCTGCTTGCAGCCTGAAAAGATGAGTGGGTATTCACTCTCTGCAGTGGTTTCTGGTTTGCCTTGCCTGCCACCTTGTGATTTTGGCTGCTCACCCGGTGATCGTTTGAAGGCAGCCAAAATCATGTGACACATTGTGGCACTGTGTGAGTTGGCAGGCCTGCCTCTTTAATTTTGCCCCGCAGCAGGATTTTCACAAAACCTAACATACCTGGGTATCACTTACTAACTACATGCCACATGTGGCACTGATTGATCAAACAGCTCCAAAGTTATAGGTAAATAAAAAACTGAATTGACCCTCCCCTTTAACTATGCCACCCCACCCCCTTTTTGGATTGGCACAAGCCATGACATACTGATAGAAAACTAATCCTTTATAGCTTCTCCCAATTTGTGTACAGATTCATCACACAGTGCCAAAGATATTAGTAAATAAACATTTTTGTTGCCACCTTCCCTATTTTTGCACCTCCTCCCCAGTTTCTGGATATGCACAAGTTTGAAAATACCAACAGTAATCTGAATGCCAAAGTGTCAAATTTCAAGCTTATTTTTTAACAGGGCCAATGTTATAGGCAAATTAACAAATGGATTTTCAACTGACAAGATATACAAAAGTGTTAGCCTTTTAAATCCTTCCGGCAGTTTTTTTAAATGTAATTTCTCAAAACTTACTGACTGGATTTTCACCAAATTAAAAAAAGCATGCTTCCTAAGTAAAGTTTTACTTTCATGCCAAACATTCGAAAAAATATGCTATGGGAGATAAAATGGGAAATAATACACTTTTAGTCCTCCTAAACTTTTTTTACATGATTCACCATCAAATCAGCAAACCTTGAGCGAAGCCTCACCATCTGTTTGAGCATGACTGTGAAACGCTGCACTGATATCAATCCGAACAGCCCGAGTGGTATTAAACCAAGCACCTGCTGAGCCAGCCATGAGAAGATCCAGCACTCCCCTAAGCTGATGACTCTAACTGCAGAGGCCTCACCCAAACACAACCACTGAGGAGGCCCAAAGGAAATGTAGGCTAGTATTTCTATGTCAGGACCGGAGGTTCCGATTATGCTTTCTCTTTCTTTACTGACTTAAACAGCAGCCAATCAAATACAAGTAAAAGAAAAAAACTACACATCCCAAGATGCCATAACATCCTATCACATGGTCCAATCACTAGCCATGTCCTCTGTCATAAGTCCTTTGACCCTTGATGTCACTTCCTCTTTCTTTGCTGCTTCGCAGCAGATAAGTACACAATTTATTTCTCTCAGATATTTCTTGTTATCTATTGACTATTTAAAGTGATTATTTCGTTTTTCTAGGCGTCGCGATTCAGCGCGCTTATGTTTTATGTGTGTTTAAGCGCTCGTGCGCTTTTGAATTCTGGCGTATTGCCAGTTTTTAGAAGCCCGTTTTTTTTTGAGTGGAGCGGGAGTGGAGCTGCTTTTGCAGTCTCCTTTCTATTTCTCCTCGCGTGCGCGCGCGTCTCCACCAGCCGATTCACTTTCACTTTTGAATTTCGATCGGGTCGTGGATTTGCAGCGCATGTGTACAGGGGCACCCAATCCTCCCCAACTTGCTCCCTGACGCCCAGCAGCTTCTAAACTGACTTGGTTGTAAAAATTAAACTAGGCTGCGGCCAAGAGTGCTTTCAGGCAGCTCCCTCCACATTCTAACTAAGAGCATTTCATCTCTGGCCTGAAATTTGGGGTTTTTGCACTCCCCCATTTATAACTCTTGGTCTACACGTTTTATATTAACTTCTTGAAGGTACTTTACCTTAAGACTCCGATCATGGCTCAGTGGGATGACCAGGAAACTGAATATTATACGGAGGAGTTGGGCAATCAACTAGAGGTAGATCTAGTGGAAGCCCTTGACACCAGGGTCCAGCAATCGGTAAATGATGCCCTGGTCAGAGCATTGGGTCCCTTTTCGGGGTAACTATTTGACTACGCCCGTTCGCAGGGCTGGATGCAAGGACAACAACAACCACTAACTGAACCTAAGAAAGTTAAGGACAAGTCAAAAAATTTAGAATCCGGAGCCAGGGTTAGTGATGTTCATGCGGACGCATTTGATAAACTACGCAAGAAAAGTAGTGGGGAGCATAATTATAGCTCTAAGAAGGATGCCTCCTTCTCTCCCTCCTCCTCTGATAAGGATTCCTCTTCTGATGACTCCGATGGCTCGGATCCCCCGATTCCTAGTAAAAAGGTTAAAAAAAGCGTCCCCTCCTTGCCAGGTCTTAGACTTCGACCCCACAGAAATAATACACCCCAGAGCTTCCAATTGGGTTACGCCACCAGAGGTGGCTCAATATGTCCAAGCTAATTTAAGAAAGAGCTTTGATAAAGAAGTCAGATCTCGATTTAAGGCTGAATGCCTCAGAACGGACCTAGAAGGCAAGGTATCTGACACACCAGAGATAGACCCTACCATGGTCACTTTTATGAAAAAAATTGCGAAAGATCCCAGAAAGGCCTGGATCGATCCTGGCGTAGTTGCCAAGACAAATTGTTGGATCTGTCTGGTCCTCTGACCAAGATCCTGAAGATGGCCTATGTGGCCAAAGAATCAGGCTCCCCTGTGGACACGGATGTCCTTATCGGTTGGGCATAAAGATCCATCTGTCTTTTAGGTAATTCCAATTGCGCTATTTCTGCGGAACGCAGAAAGTCAGTACTAATGCGCATTGATCCAAAATTATCGGATCTTGCATCCTCGGAAGCGGGCCCTTCGGCGGAAGGAATACTTTTCAGATCATTCTTCATTAAAGACTTGGCCAAGTTCTGCTCTACCTTTTCTTCCCTTGACAAAACACAAATGTCCCTCAAGAAGGTTTTTAAACAAGGCCTTTTTGTCAGGGCCGGTCGTTATGGCGGACGTATGCCCGGCCGCGGCTCCTACACTAGTCCCCAAAACTATTATCCGCGAGGCAGAGGTGGTTGGTACGGGGAACAAGATTCCACCTTCTATCCCACCCGCCCCAGAGGAGGACGTCCTCGCTTCCACAGGGGCCATCGCAGAGGGCAGCAAGGTGCCATACAGGACTCAAGCTTCACAGGTGAGCATTATCCATTACTCTCAGGTAAAGCTTAGGGGCAGAGTAGCATTATGCTTGGAACATTGGAAACGGATCTCCAGAGATCCATGGGTTCTTCAAACTGTCAAAGGGTTTCGACTAGAGTTTATCAGTACCCCCTCGCAACTCTCCCCTCCGCTACAGATGTGTTTTTCCCTAACAAATCAACATTTGATAGACAAAGAAGTGCAGGCTCTTATAGACAAGGGAGCCGTCCAGTTTACTTCCCCTCATTACGGTTTCCTCAGTCCCATTTTCGTTGTAGACAAGAAAGGAGGAGGTCACCGGTTAGTCTTGAACCTCAAAGAATTCAATCAGTGGATCCTCTACAGACATTTCAAGATGGAGGGCATCCACATGCTAAGAGATATCCTCCTGGAAGGAGATTGGATGGTACGTCTGGACCTAAAAGATGCCTATCTGTCAATTCCAATTTTTCCTCCTCACAGGAGATTCCTACAATTACAATGGAAAGGACACTGTTTAGAGTTTCGTGCCCTTCCATTCGGTCTGTCGTCAGCCCCTTGGTGCTTCACAAAACTCCTGAGGCCGGTGATGGAATGGCTCAGAGCCAGGGGAGTCAGATTAATTATATATCTGGACGACATTCTACTGATGGCCCAATCCCCTCAAGTCCTTCTAGATCACTTGAATTGGACCATCACTCTTCTGCAAGATTTAGGTTTCCTTCTCAATGTGCAGAAGTCACTGTTGAAACCCTCTCAGGTGATAAGAGTTCCTGGGGTTCCAGATAGATTCTATTCTATGTCAACTTCTTCTTCCCTCTCAAAAGATTCACAACATCAAGAGGGAATTGAGATCGATACTTTCCAGTTACACCGTCTCTTTGAGGAATATAGCCAGAATAGTGGGCTTGTTAGCTTTGTCTATTCAGGCGATCTTCCCTGCACCCCTACATTATCGAGCACTTCAGAGACTCAAGATCAGACATCTACAACAAGGTCTGAGTTATTCGGAACAGATCCCATTGACTGCCAAAGTGAGATCGGAGATTCAATGGTGGCTCCATCATATGGAAGCTTGGAATGGCAGAGCGATTTTCGGCTCTCACCCAGAAGTGGTAATAGAATCCGATGCCAGCAGATGGGGCTGGGGTGCACGTTGCAACTCCCTAGTGACGGGGGCAGATGGTCGGAATGGGAGCAATCCCTTCATATCAATTGCCTGGAACTTCTGGCGGGATCTTCTGCCAAAAAGAGTCTCTCCCCGCAGAAAAAAGATTGTTGCATACTCTTGCGGATGGACAATGTAACAGCAGTGAGGTATGTGAACAAATTAGGGGGCACGAAGTCCCAGATTCTGGCAGAGATTGCCAAGGATTTCTGGCATTATTGCCTAACTCAATGTCTAGTAGTCAAAGCAGAATACCTTCCTGGGGACCAGAACATCATAGCGGACTGGAACTCCAGATACCTGTCGGATTCCAGCGACTGGAAATTGGACCCTCTGATATTTTCTCAGATAGTCAGGGAATGGGGCAGTTGCGAAGTGGATCTGTTTGCCTCACGCCTCAATTGTCAAATTCCAAAATTTTACAGTTGGCGTCAAGGCCCTTGTGCGTTAAAGACAGATGCCTTTCTTCAGGATTGGTCCCAGTTTCGAGGTTATGCTTTTCTTCCATTTCTGATGATTGCCAGGGTTTTGACTCAGGTGCGGACACAGAAGACAGAGATTATTCTGGTGACCCCCTTTTGGAGAGCCCAGCCTTGGTTCCCCATAGCTCTTCATTTAGCTTGTGCCTCTCCTCTTCTAATTCCGCCTCATCAGAATATTCTATTGAGTCCAGAGGGCCTTCAACATCCACTGGTCTTGTCAGGGAAATTGACTGTACTAGCCTGGTTAATTTCAGGTCTAGATGGAGTACCCCAGACGTTTCGAAGCAAGCTGCGGAGTACATTAAGCAGGCCTGGCCCGGTAGCACCCATAAAAGATATGACTCAGCCTGGCGCAGATGGTCTAGTTGGTGTGATGGAAGGGGCGCCAATCCATTGGAGGCGCATCTTGGTCTGATTGTTAACTTTTTAGCAGAGCTAGATAGTTCTGGTCTGGCTTACCGGACGATTAATAACTTTAGGTCAGCTATTTCAGCAGGACATTCTCTTCTAGAAGGTAAACCCATTGGAGAACATCCGTTAATTTGCAAGCTTTTGAGAGGTATACGTCTTTCTAAACCTCCTCAACCTAAATATTCTGTATTATGGGATGTTAGCATTATTCTAAAATTCTTAGATTCTTGGCCTACCAACAGGTATTTGTCTCCTAAGCAGATTTCGGCTAAGCTGACCATGCTCTTATGTCTTATCTCTTGCAAAAGGGTTTCAGACGTCAGAGCTCTGGATTTGGCTGGTAGAACTTTTTCTCCAGATGGTGTCACCTTTTCAGTGACAAGAAGGACTAAAACAAATTACAGGTCAGTATCCTATCCAATATACACTGAAAATTCAAAGTTATGTGTAGTCCAATGTTTAAAAGATTATGAGGCGGTCACAGAAGAATTTAGGCAAGATGCTAAAGGTCAATTATTAATTTCTTTGCAAAAACCTTTTAAACCAGTTACCTCAGCCACATTGGCCAGATGGATGAGGTGGTTGATGAGTGAAGCAGGTATTGATACCTCTATATTTGGAGCTCATTCTGCTAGAGGGGCTATGGCTTCTAAATCTTTTGCCTTGGGTTCCCGGTTGGAAGACATTATGAAGGCAGCAGATTGGTCTTCAGAAAATACTTTTCGTAAGTTTTATCACAAACCTGTATTGGATGTAGCTACGGTGGTAATAGAACAGCTTTAAACTAGTATAATCAGAGCCTCCGGTCCTGACATAGAATAACAAAAATTCTAGCTATCGCCTCAAGAATTTTCAATTCTATTAAGGACACGGAGGCGAGGATTATCCCACCCTTTGTTAAAAAACCACAATGAATATTGAATATCAATTATTGTGAATATTTATGATTATTGTTATTATCCCTCCCATTTTATTGTCAATTATAGAAACATGAGTTTATTGGAGACATTCTCAATTTTGTTGGGATATTACCTGCCTGTTTGTTGTTACAGGTTCTGATCAGAAGAATTCCTGAAATTATTATCATCATGGAAAAGTTTGGTTGTAACGTTTCGCCTCGGTTGAGGTTCCGATGTTGAGCTAACCAGGAGAAGGAGATCCAGGAAGAGAAGATGTTCATATCTCCAGACTTCGGGATGGCGTAAGAAGTTTTGTTTTCAAGTTGATCTTATCTGTTCTGACCAAAGAAAGAGGAAGTGACATCAAGGGTCAAAGGACTTATGACAGAGGACATGGCTAGTGATTGGACCATGTGATAGGATGTTATGGCATCTTGGGATGTGTAGTTTTTTTTCTTTTACTTGTATTTGATTGGCTGCTGTTTAAGTCAGTAAAGAAAGAGAAAGCATAATCCTCGCCTCCGTGTCCTTAATAGAATTGAAAATTCTTGACGCGATAGCTAGAAATTTTTTATTAGCATTAAAGAGGGCGAGCAAAAGACCATTGAAAGAGCCAGGAGGCAGCCAAACAAGTGCAAGCACATTCAGAGACTGAGAGAGTCTCATTTAGTGAGAACCAGTGAACTCGGTTTAAAAGACTGTGCTAACACAATAGTATGGGGAAATGTTCACCTGAGACTAATCACAACCCAACTTCCGGGTCAATACCAGGACCACAGTCAATAGCGGGAAGATCCGCCAACCTACTCTAGCACCAGGACCCTTAATTGCATCATGTACATTTTCCCATGTACAGTCATTTCTTTGAATGTACATTGTGTTTCATGGTATTTTATTGAATTATGAATGTAAATCATTCTCTCATTCATAGATATTATAACACCAGTCCCTCCATTCTGTCTGCAGTGGTGTCTCCTTATTGTCCCAAACAACTGGTTCAGTTGAGCTCTGCTGTTGAAGGTTTCACACAGGAAGTAAGCAATAGCAAGCAAGTCTTAGTGCAGATGCTCTGGAGATGTCTAATAATAATAAGGGAAATGTTTAGTGCCTGATTTCCTAGAAAAGCAAGCAACCCTACAGCCACCAAATGTACTTTGAAAGCTACAAGCCTCAGTAGGTTTCTTACATTTAGATGGTTCTTACTTAACCCACTAGGCATTTAGGGTGAAACTACTGTATGAAGCCCCTTCATCCAGCCTGGACTGGGGACCAAAGTAGCCCTGGCAAAAATACTAAAACTAGCTACGCTCTTTTCCTCTTCTCACACTATTGCTCTTTCCATCTGTTCCATCATGTTTCTATAAGTTTCTCTCTCTCTATCTTCCACTGTCTGATTTATTTCTCACCACCTGCCTTCCTTTCCCTCTCACGTGAAGCCCCTCTGTGCATGCAGCGGCAGTTTATTGTGGTGAGCTGGAGAAAGTGACAGATGCACAAGAAGTAGTCCTGGGATTCCAAAAACAGACTCTAATGGTTCCAGCCCACTGTGAAAACGCCCAATGGAATAAAAGGCCAGCCTCACCCTGCCTGTATTACCTAAATACAACCACAGCAGTAAGGATTACTCGCTTTTTGGAGGGCAAACATATGTCACTGTTATTCTGTTAAAGTGTCCTAGCTAAGTATATCATTTACAGTGTTTGTTTTTCTCAGGCAGCAGCACATATGGGAGGAGGGCAGACATAAGGAATGTATTTCTATTATTTTCTAGTCCTAGCACCACCTTCTTCCATCATTAACTTTAGACTTCAGGGTGCAATTGTGTATTTGAGAGCAGTATAGGATGCCCAAGGTCATTGCGACCGCGGCGGAATCGCTGCGGTCGCACCGCTGGGGCCGGCTGTTTCCCGCCACAATGGCCCCGGCGGTAGGGGATTATGAGTCCCCCTACCGCCAGCCTTTTCCTGGCAGGGGGCTGGCGGTACGGGGAGTCGCGGGCCCCCTGACAGGGCCTGTGCAGCTTTTCACTGTCTGCATAGCAGACAGTGAAAAGCGCAACGGGTGCAACTGCACCCGTCGCACGGCCGCAACACCGCCGGCTCCATTTGGAGCCGGCTCCTGTGTTGTGGCCCAGCGGGGATCTCCAAATGGTCGCGGTGGGGGTGCAGCTGCATTGGCGGCCGCCCGGCGGTCCGATCTTGGCGGACGGCTTCAGCCGCCCGCCAAGGTCGTAATGGGGGCCATAGTATTTTGCTTATCCAACTCTAATTCTGTATACCTTTCTAATATTATGAGTGTGTGCCTGAAGGTTGCCTTGTGGAAGAGCTTACACTCAACGAGTAGACTTGACTTGGTTATGATGACAAGCTATATGCCTGATTGGTGCATTCGAAAGGATGCAATGGGCCTGGTTTAGTCATTATGAAATGTTATGACAAAAGCAGTTGGCCTAGCTTATTTATTGAGAACAGCATTTGCTAAAATCAGAACACATTTAAGAACGGGTCATAACTAAATTGTCATACAGGCTATGCACAGGTATTTTCATGAATATAATATCAATGTTAAAGCCAATGGTAAAGGATGTAGGCCTTACCAATTCACTAGACTAGATAACATCATGTCCGATTCCGTAGGATTGATCTGTTTATTGTGAAACGTTTTGACAAAGCCAGTAGGCCTAACCTACTTATTTGTTAAAAACATGTGTTAAACGCAATAGGCTTAAAAGGATGGATTGTTATTATAGAGTGCTAAAGCCAGTAGGCACATATTTTGTTACATGAAATCTCACAGATTAATGTAGGAGGCAAGGGTGGTGGTGTTGGTGTACCACACAAACAAACAGTGTGGATAGAGGATATGCACTATGATAATCCTTAGTACATTCTTTAAGAGAGATTGTATTTTGCATTTCCAACCATAATTTTGTATACATTTGTTAATTTATGACTGTATGCATGATAATTGCCTAGTCGGAAAGCTTACACTTAGTACAGCAGGCCTAAGCTGGTTATGGTGACAAGCCAACGACAATAGCTTGAGTGTGATTGGTGCACAGATAACTGTTATGCCAGATGCTAGAAGCCATAATCTGGTCTGTTTAATATTAAAGGTTATGAAAAGTTGTGGCAAAGGTGGTAAGCCTGGTTTGTTTTTTCAAAGAACATTTGTGAAAGCCAATAGGCCTCTAACTATGAATTGTTATCCATGTTACAGGCTGTGAAGATGTATTTTGTTACGTGTAATAACACAGATTACCATCATAGACAAGGGTTTTGCCAACTGCAATTCTCTAGATATTTGTAACTTTATAACTATATGATGACTGCCAATCTATGTGCACTTTAGTAGGAATGTGTTGGGTATAGTGTCCAGGTAATGGAAAAGGCTACAGGTCATGTAAGTGTACAGAGAAAACTTATGTAAGATTCCGTAGATGTGATTTGATTATAATGAAAATGTATGACAAAGAAAGTAGTCCAGACTTAATTATTGTGAGAGGCATTTAGTAAAGACAATAGGCTTCTAAGTATGGATTATTATGACACTAATCTAAATTCTGTAGGCAGGTATTTGTTAGACAGAACATCACAGATTACAGTAACAACAAGGGTATTGGTGATTGTGACCTATCCAAATAAACTATGAGGATAGACATTTTCCATTATGGTAATCCATAATAGATTCTATCAGCAGGGATTTTTATATTGCTTTGACAATTGTAACTTTGTTCATATTTGTGTTGTGATTCCATGTACCTGATGGTTGTCTTGTGTGAAAGCTTATGTCAAAACACAGTAGGTCCATACTGGTTAGGGTAACGAGCCACTGATAAAAGCTATAGTCTTAATTGTTTATTATGAAAAGGTATGATAAAGTCAATAGGTCTGATATATTGATTATGAAAAGCATATGTTAAAGTCAATAGGTGCTTAAGGGTGGATTGTTATTATTCTAAATTAAAGCCTACAGATGGATTTCTTCGGTTAGATGGAATCTCTCAGATAAAGTTGGTAGGCAACAGATTTGGTGTTGGTTATCCCCCTTTGTCAAAGTGTAAGTATAGAAGATTTGCACTGTCAGAATCTTTGCTAGGTCCTCTTAAGAGAGAGAGAAATTTAGCTTTGCCAACTGCAAATTTGTACAGTTTTGGTATTTTATGATTGTATGCCTGATGGTTGTCTTGTGGGAATGCTTAGCCTGAATACAGGAGGCCTGAGGAGCCAATGATAGTTAACGGCCTGATTGGTTAGGTAGAAAAAGATATTTCAAACGCCTTAGGCGTGATGTATTATGAAAAGTTACAATAAAGAAGTAGGCCTGCAATATTGTTTGTAAAAACTGCTCGTTACATTCAATCTGCATTTATGGGTGGATTGTTAGTACTCTGCATTAAAGCCTTCACAAACATATTTTCTTAAAAGTGATATTGTAGATTACCTTTGAAAGGAAGGGTTTTGGTGTTGGTTACTACCTTTGACAAACCCTAGAGGTAGACAATTTGCACTGTATTAACTTGCTAGAATCTTTTCGAAAGACCTAAGAGGCTTGGCTGTTTGCCAGGAACTTGCAATGAAAAAATCATTAAATAATACATAAACCCATGTACACATATATATTCATAGTGATGCATAGCAGGGCTTTCAGTGAGATCTCCTCTGACTGTCTGAGTGTCATTTACCTGCTATTTCCATTCAAGACAGTTTACTGCATGGGGTATTGGTTCAGACCGCATCAATCATTGGCTTTCTTGCCATATGAATGACAGCATTTTCTGATCAACTGTGCCCGCTCACAGTGCTTAATTTATAAAATAATGAGTGCCAGTGCCCAAAGCACTGCTCAGAAGCAGGCAGCCAGTGCTATCAGATGTCAGCTCGCCCTGATGTATAGTTCTAAATCCACCATGGCAGCCTAGTCCTAAATCCACCTCAGGCTTCTTCAATGCACTGCCAGACACTGTCTGCCCCACTATCTCACTCTTGCAGGTTCCTGCATTCTCCCTTGCTGATATTTTTCCCATCTTTCGCTTTCTCCTTCTTCCCCTTTTTTGTATTCTCCCTCACTTTCTCTCTGGAAATGTATGAGTATGATGAGGTAACGTAGGCGCTGGTCTCCATGTTAAGTTCTGATGACCCGCCTCCCCCCAACCCCCCCCCCCCCCCATTGGTAACCAGGGGCCCAAGCTCTGAGGGTCACACTGGACCCTGATACTTGCTTTACTATCCCAATATCAGTCAAATAGGTGCTTTTCCTTGCTTGCACCCGGCCCATGAAATCCTTGTTACGCTACTGGAAGGCAATCTTGTCTCTTGGAGTGTGGAAAGAAATTAATTTGAGGTTTCTTTTTACCAGATTTCTGTTTACCATTCCCGAAGGAATTCCCGAACACTTTTTAATCAATAAAAATTTAGAAGTCTGACACCCTCAACGTGGAAGAATAACCTTTCGGGGTCACATTTCAATTAGGATTTTTTTCTTTATACGTATTGGGCAAACATTAGAGATACAAGATGTGCCATGTTGTGCTATTGATCACTAGGTGTCGCCAGAGACCGGCACTTTGTAATTTAACATTGCTTTCGCCTAGAAGCATGCAGACGCAGACTGAAACATTTTCCTGTGCTGCTAGCAACAATTATGAATTAGGTCGCGATAAATAAGATACTAAGTGAGACCCATGAAATGTGAACGGTTTCTGAAGCTTTCCATTGAGCAAGTTTAACACAACTTTTGATATGGTTTCCGTTATTTGACGTTGGAGAATTGATTTGATTCATTCAGGATTAACGTTATATGATCTTGAAGTTAGCATAACATGTACCATTACATTTGGGCGGAGTTATGAACCAATTTCAATCCAACAGTCGCCCTATGATTCTGTCCCTCCTCCCCTGCCTCCGAGAATCCGGAGCCTTTCTCTTCTGGAAAGACAGCGTAAGGCCACGAGGGTATATTCTGATACATTAAGTTCCACTATTGTAACATTTATATACCGCCTACTCCCCCTTGTGGGTTGCTGAAGCACTTGTCTACATGGGTAGCATGATACATCATGCAGGGTGTGTGGCTGAAAGGGTGTTGTCTTTGTTTTGATCCTATGTGGGAGGTGGTTCCATATCCTTCGTGAGGACCACGGAGATGGGGTTATTGTATTGTCAGACAGCACTTAGCAGCGTGATGGATGGAGGTGTGAGGGAGAGGTGCACAGTTTATGTTTTTCTATAAGCTGGCAGCTTTCAACAGCTCTGCAGGTCACTTTATGTTATTTCTTATGATCATAGACCACTTAGGCCGTCACTTAATTAGATTGCGCATTCTGAGATATTTTGTTTGTTTGTGCTTAGGACTCTATAACTGTTTTTGCACAGGAGGTATCCAGACCAATTTTATGTCCCTTTTTGCCAACATCCTGGGGATTCTAAAGGTATCCAGGTTTTGTGGATTCCCCTGGAGGGGATCATGAAAATAGGCAAAATATAGCCACATTTTGAGTTTTTGGGGAAAAATTTGAAAAAAGTGCTCTGCAAAAAAGTGTCTGATTTTTGCCTAAAATGGCATTAACAGAAGGTCTGCTTTACTAAAATCACCATTTTTCCAGCATTGTGTGTAATCTGTTCAATATGCCAAGCTGAATCAAAAAAAAACTTGCCACAGTTTAGGCATTTTACATGGAGGTAGAATATATTTCCTACTTTTGTGCTTTAAGCCTACTTCCAGTTTGTGGTGGAAGCTGCTGTGAAACCCAAGGATGATCCTGGAGGGTGATAGGTTTCTGAAAAGTAGACACAATTCTGGATTCAGCACAGTGTTATTTGTGTAGATCCATTAATGTTTTATCAAAGAAACTAACTGTTGAACTAAAAAAGTTTGAAAATTAGTAGGAAAAAGGTTCATTAGTGACATTGTTTTCATTTGTAACTTCTTATCATGATGGCTGATTTACAAAAGCCATATATGATTACATTTGCTAGACCCTTCTTGTTGTGGGGAAACGTAGGATTGTGGGTTTCCCAAGAACTCGAGGTACCCAGAGCCAAACAATGAGCTGCACTTTACAAAGGATTTTCATTGTGTACCGGGTATAGAGCACGTCATGTGGTAAAATACTGAGAATGAAAAATAGATATCAGGGAAACCTATGTGTTAGAAATGGGGTCTTTGGTTGGCAGTCAGGTTACCCCCTGTCCAAGTAAGGACCCTCACTCTAGTCGGGGTAAATCACACACAATCCAAATTATCCTGTGCACACCCTCTGGTAGCTTGGCACTGAGCAGTCAGGATTAATTAAGAAGGCAATGTGTAAAGTATTTGCGCAATAAATCATACAATAACATCATATAGCACCACAAAAATACACCACAGAGTGTTTACAAAAATATATAATATTTATCTGGATAAATGCAGGTCAAAACGATTAAAATGCAATAAGTATATGTTGAGCTATCACTGTAAAAGTGATATAAAGTGTCAAGTCTTTTTAAGCAATCAAAGTCTCTTTTAAGCACAAAGTACCTGGTTTGTGTGCAAAATCTCTGCAAAGGACCGCAGAGGAGGAGATGCATGGGAACAAAGGGGTGTGCATTGATTTATCGGGATGTACACGGCGTTGCATCGTTTAGTTTTCACACAGGGACAGCTGTGCTTCGATTTCCGACGCTCGGTTGTGGATCCTCTTCGGGTTGGGGGTTTTCGGACACCCCGGGGATGATGTGTGGATTTCCTGCACTGGCAGGACGAAGTCACAGGAGCTGTGTTGATTTGGTGGGCATTGTGTCAAATTGGCATGGCAGGCACTGCGTCGATTCCTCTCTGGAAGTCGGGCGGCGTCCTCCTGGCTCGGTTGTGCGTCGATCCGGTGGGCCGTGCGTCAAATTTCCAGTCTCTACGCTGGCACTGCGGCGATCTTCTTGATGCAAAGTCGGGCTGCGTCGTTTCGGTTCGGCGTGCGGTGAATTTTTCACTGCGGTGCAGGCTGTGCGTCATTTCTGGCAGGCTGTGCGTCGAATTTCGATGCACAAGGAGTCCTTCTTGTAGAGATGACGTCTTTTTGGTCCTGAGACTTCAGGGAACAGGAGGCAAGCTCTATACAAGCCCTTGGAGAGCACTTCTTCACCACAGCCAGAGAGCAGCAAGGCAGCAGGGTAACAACAAGGCAGCATTCCTTCACAGAAAGCAGACAGGTGAGTCCTTTGTGCAGCCAGGCAGTTCTTCTTGGAAGGATGCTGGTTCTGGTTCCAGTTTCTTCTCCAGGAAGTGTCTGAGTTGATAGGGGCAGAGGCCCTGTTTAAATACCCAAATGTGCCTTTGAAGTGGGGAGACTTTAAAGAGTGGCTTAGAAGTGCACAAGGTCCCCTTTCAGTTCACTCCTGTCTGCCAGGGTCCCAGTAGGGGTTCTGACAGTCCTTTCTTTGTGTGAGGGTAGTCTTCTGTCCTTTGACATGCAAGTGTCAGGCCCTTCACCCTCCCAGTCCAGGCAGACCCATTGAAAATGCAGATGTATGCAAGTGTGGTGTGTCTGAGTGAATGCACAAGGGAGCTGTCAACTAAACCCAGCTAGACGTGGATTGTAAGGCACAGAAGGATTTAAGTGCAGAGAAATGCTCACTTTCTAAACGTGGCATTTCTAAAATAGTAATATAAAATCCAACTTCACCAGTCAGCACGATTTTGTATCACCATTCTGGCCGTACTAAATATGACCTTCCTACTCCTTTCAGATCAGCAGCTATCACTCAAACAATATATGAGGGCAACCTCAATGTTAGCCTATGAAGGGAGCAGGCCTCACAGCAGTGTAAAAAACGAATTTAGGAGTTTTACTCTACCAGGACATGTAAACTACACAGGTACATGCCCTGCCTTTTTCCTACACAGCACCCTGCCCAAGGGTTACCAAGGGCATACTTTAGGGGTGACTTATATGTAGAAAAAGGGGAGTTTTAGGCTTGGCAAGTACGTTTAAATGTCAAGTCGAATTGGCAGTTAAACTGCACGCACAGGATTTGCAATGGCAGGCCTGAGACAGGGTTAAGAAGCCACTTAAGTGGGTGGCACAATCAGTGCTGCAGGCACAATAGTAGCATTTATTCTACAGGACCTGGGCACACATAGTGCACTTTACTGGGGACTTATAAGTAAATTAAATAGTGCAATTGCGTATGATCCAGTGTTACCATGTTTAAAGGGAAAGACCATATGCACTTTAGCAGTGGTTAGCAGTGGTAAAGTGCGCAGAGTCTTAAAACCAGCAAAAACAGTATCTAAAAAGTGGATGGAGGCAGGCAAAAAGTTAGGGGTGCCCGGCTGTCAGGTCTAACACTATGTATTTCTGCAATAGGCACAAGATACAGAGTTTAGGAGCAGTGGTTAATTGCACATCTCACAATTTGTGGGTACCAATACTAGTATGTGATATAGGGCCAGATGTATCATCAAGGCCGTTTGCGATTCGGAAATAGCGATTTTTAAGAAAACGCTATTTCCAACTCGCAAAGTGCCATGTATCACATTTGCGAATCGGTAATAGCGATTTCTTAAAAATCGCAAATGCTATTACCGAATCGCAAATTGCGATACCGGCCCCATTCGCACCTATGGTCCTGTTGGCCCATATCTGCAAATTTTTTGCATTTCCAAAATTGCGATTTCTGAACCAGAAATCGCAATTTTGGAAATGCAAAACCCCAGGGTGCGGGGGGCCTAAGGCCCCCCTGCTGCACCCCCAAAAAATGTATGGGGACATGTAAGGTGCACACATGACAAAAAGGCATGTGTGCTTTAGATGTACAATTTAAAAATGCATTTTAAATGCATTTTTAAATTTTGCACATGGTTACCACCAAGTTCAACTTGGTGGTAATTAGCGATTCCTAAATGCCTAAATCGCATTTAGGAATTGCTTCATACTTGTGCTAAGGAATCGCAAATAAGGAATCCTTATTTGCGATTTCTAATTTAGAGAGTCGCAATTTGCGACTCTCTAAACAGGGTCGCAATTTTAAGGAATCGCTATTTTAGCGATTCCTTAAAATTGCGTTCAGAATGTATTTCGTACATTCTTAAATGGCATTTTGCATTTGCACCGTTTGCGAATGCAAAATGCTTTCATACATCTGGCCCTTAGAGTGCATTTCTCAAAATGTCTTCGTTCTCAGACACTGGCTAAGATTTAGAAGGCACACATGCAGAAAGGTACAATTGGTAATAACACTCATTCTCCTATTCTGTATTTCCCAGATCTACTGATAAAAACGGTATCACACTTATGTGTGTAGTCCTAGTGCTTCCAAGAAGAAATGGTCCAAAAGTGCAACATGGACACATCACATTTTCCACTGAAAACCGACCGTTGTTTTGCAATGTGACTAGCTGTGGAGTTTGGGCCCTAGCTCAGCTGGTACTTAGGGAAACCTAGGAAATCTGCAATTTTTTTTAAACTAGACACCCGGGAGGAATCCAGGGTGCAGTGACTTGAGTAGATCTCACCAGGTTTTCTTACCAAGACTCCCTTACAAACCTCAAACTTTGACTAGAAAAACAAATTTCCTCACATTTCTGTGATGGAAAGTTCTGAAATGTGCAGGGAGCAACAACCTTTCTACCACCTCCCAATCCCCCAAGTCTCCAGATAAAAATGGTATTAGACTTGTGTGGGTAGGATTAGTGGTCGCAACAGGAAAGGCGCCAAAACGGAACATTGACACTTCACATTTTTCCAATTAAAACTGACCTTTTTTCTGCAATTTGGCTAGCTATGGATTTTGGGCCCTAGATCAGCTGGAACCTAGAGAAACCTACACTGAACATTTTCAAAAACTAGTAGAATCCAGGGTGGGGTGACTTGCATGGATCTCACCAGCTTTCTTAACCAGAAGCCCTTGCAAACCTCCAACTTTGACTAAAAATACATTCTCCTCACATTTCTGTGATGGAAAGTTCTAAAATCTGCGGAGATCAACACATTTCCTGCCACCTGCCAGTCCCCGAGGTCTCCCAATAAAAATAGTACCTCATTTGCGTTAGTGGGCCTAGTGCCCGCGACAAAAAAAGATCAGTCTAAGGTCAACGAGTGTCCCTTTGAGAAGACTTCCATTGATATGAGTTTGATCCGTTGCGGTCATGGGCGCTAGGCATAGCCACACAAGTAGGGAAGCATTTTTATCTGGAACGCTGGGTGGCAGGAATTTTGTGGATTCCTTCTGACTCTGGAGGAATATATCACAGAAATGTTTTGAAAAAGTTAGATTTGTTTGAAAATGTTATGGTTGGTGAGCATTGTGGGTAAGAAAACTTTGTAGGATACACGAGAGGCACACTACCCTGTACTCCTGAGTGCCTTGTTTTCAGAAATGCCTTGGTTTGGAAAATTTCCCTGGGTGGCAGCAGAGCCCAGGTCCAAAAACTGCAGATTCCCCTTTTGTTAATGTTGCCACATTGCTTCTTGGACCTGGCCGAGTGCAGCTTGTACTTGAGTTTGCACCAGAATATTTTTTTTAAAACGTTTATTTATGGGATTTTCATAAAATAAAGAAGAACATAACAAGGTTGATCCTGGGTGAAAACACTACATATGTGGTATGAGACAGAGAAATGTGTAAGAAGACATCCTACAATTTTACCCGGAGGGAGCTGTGTAGCGGGGTGTACCACTTCACACAGTGAGCAAGAGGATATGGTATAACAAAACCAGTAGCACATTGGTGACAGATGTATGATGATCATACTTGGCTCGCGGTCTACCCGTTGAAGGAGGTGTGCGGGGGAGAGTGCCAGGGCAGGCTGTATTAGGAGGCGGCATACTAGTCCGGCTCGTCGGACTCCAGGTGACTAGATATTCCCATAAAGGGGACCATATATCCTTAGGGCGAGAGGTGAGGGGTTGCAGCTGGGCATAGTCTTCACTAATCTTATCGCATTGTGACATACTCTTCAGAAAGGCAGTTTCACCTGGGCAGCGACTGCTGCCCCAGTGGATTGCTATTTCCTGCTTCGCAAGTAGGAGGGCGATGGAGACAAATCTGTGACTGCCCACCGGGACATCATGCATGTACCCCAGAAGTGTCACCAAGGGGGTGGAGGTAAGCACAATGCCTATCATAGTGAATATGAGAGAGAAGATAGTGGACAAGTATTGATTAATTAGTGACCACGGCCATGTAAGATGAGCGAAGTCCGCATCGGAGACACAACATTCAGGGCATTAGGACAATCGTGCTGGTCTATATGTGCCAGAGCCGTGGGAGTGAAGTAGGCCTGGTGAATGTATTTAAAATATAGTAGCTTGTGTTTATGATTGATGAAGATGAGTGTAATCTGTGCACAGCAATAAAATCATACTTTGTCAGAGAGAGGGTTCCGCAAAATGGCTGCCCAAGTGGGCCAGGCCAGCACCGTGGTATCTGACTTCATGGCTAAGCAGGTTCGGTACTTTCTAGAGATCAGTCACCCACCATTGTCATCTGTGACAACCAAAGTTAAAGGTGGAAAATCATCTGGGGCCAAAGGGCAGGAGGGGATCTTGGAACATCACGTATTATGGAGGTGACGAAAAAGCAAATGGGCCATGTGTATGGAATTGTAAAATCGAGTATCGTCTGCATGGGAAAGAACATGGCCATCAGGAAGTAGGTCTCCAAAAATATGTAGGTCATGTCCACGGAGGAAGCGCTGAACCAGTGTTTCTCAGGTGAGGGCGTGCCAGGGATTATCATTCAGTGTCATATTTGGTGAGTAAAGGACGCTCCTCCAGGGATACGGTGAAGTCTACACCAGGCCCAGCTAGCGGTGGGCAAGGTTTGTATATCAAAAAGATCCAGGGGGATCCCCTCCAGGAGTATAGAGGAGAGGGGTAGGTCACCAACCTGGTGTCTCTCTGGTTTAAGGTAGGGGATCTGCATGTCCGGGTGGTACCAGCGATGCATGTACTGCCATTGTGCAGCCAAATTGTAAAGCTGGAAATCAGAAACCCCGAAGCCACCAGGTTCATTAGGTAGGGTCAACGTGTCCCAGTGGATAGGGGGTTGGCAGCCAACCCATAGCAGTCACAAGAGAAGACTGTGTACCATAGCAAAGGGATAATAGGATAATAAGGAATAGGTAGAGAAAAAGGGAGAGGACCACCATTTTCATAATAGCCACTCACCTGGCCATGGATAGTGGGAGTTTAAACCATCATTCCAATGAGGGGTGAGCTTATCAATGGCTGGATTATAGTTAACTCAGAGGACCTGCTCTTTATGTCGATGAATGTGTACGCCAAGATACTTAGTAGAATCAGAGCACCACGTGAATTAGCAGTGTATAATCTTGTGGATTAGTGGCAGGAGATTATCAGAAGGTTAGAGGACGAATAGCAGTATGTCATCAGCATATAGTGAGTGCAGGAGGGGGGCTATCAGTGAGCTGAACGCCATAGTGCATATGTTGCTCCTGAAGGCAAAGGGCCAAACTGTCCACTACAATGATGAAGAGAAGGTGGGAGGTCGCAGCCCTGCCAAGACCTGCTAGCCATGGGGATGGGGTTTGTGTGCAAGCCATTCACTTGGAGCCAGGCCACGGGGCTGGAGTAAAGGAGCATGACCAGGGATATAAAATTAGTAGGGAGGCCCAGTTTTGCCAGTGTTGCTCTAAGAAAGGATCACTCGAAAGAGGCAAACATCTTCTCAGCGTCCAACAGTACCACCGCAGCAGGGACTGCTGGGGATACTCTGTTCAATATGGAAAATATTGCTCATAAGTTAAAGGAGGTGGATCCGTGGGGGACAAAACTCAAATGAACAGGAGCAGGAATCTGTTGCATCAGCAAGGATTGTTGGGTGGCAAGGACTTTGGCTAAAATCTTATTGTCAAAGTTGAGGAGCGAAAGTGGCTGATGGGAGGGGCACAGTGCAGGATCTTTGTCATGTTTTAGTAGGAGTGCTATCATAGCTTCCCGAAGCGTGGGTGGCAAGGAACCAGCCTCCAGCAACTCGGCATACGTGGCAAGGAGATGAGGTGCCAATAGATGCTTATAGGCCCTATAAAATGCTCCTGTGATTCGGTTAAGGCCAGGGCCTTGGAACCATTGCGTGTGGTATTGCCTAGGTGATTTCCTCATAGGTAATAAGTTTACTGAGAAAGAGTTGTTGGCCATCAGTGATCCATCCCATCGCTATCTCAGCCAATTAGCCCACAAGCTTGTCCGAGTAGTCGGCAGACCGGGAGGAATAAAATCGGGCATATTCACACATGAGTTCTACTGCCATGTCTGGGTTGTCAGAGATGGTGTCTCCTGTGGGGGACTACAGTTGAGTTATGTATCCCCCAAAGCAGTTGGGTTGAAGCAAGCGAACCAAGGTATGCCCAAGGTGCTCTTCTTCACCATAATGCCTGGCTGTAGTGTACCTGCCCATATATGCTATCTCCCTATCGGCCACTTCACGAAAATCGTACATGAGGATCGACCGTTGGTGTAACCACGAGGAGGGCAGCTTGGCAGCTCAGACTTGACCCGAGACATTTGAGAGCGTATGTCAGGAAGGATGCAGTAAGTATCACGGATATAGGCCTTAAAGGCCTCCCAGAGGACAGCCTGAGTGGAGACTGATCCTACATTAAGGGAAAAGTACTCAACCACTGCATCACGGAACTCGGATTAGAAGGCCTGGTCATAGAGAGCTTCATTTGGAAACCGCCAAGAGAAGGTGGGAGGTGGCAGCCCTGCCAAGAACTGCTAGCCATGGGGATGGGGTTTGTGTGCAAGCTATTCACTTGGAGCCAGGCCACGGGGCTGGAGTAAAGGAGCATGACCAGGGATATAAAATTAGTAGGGAGGCCCAGTTTTGCCAGTGTTGCTCTAAGAAGGGATCACTCGAAAGAGGCAAACATCTTCTCAGCGTCCAACAGTACCACCGCAGCAGGGACTGCTGGGGATACTCTGTTCAATATGGAAAATATTGCTCATAAGTTAAAGGAGGTGGATCTGTGGGGGACAAAACTCAAATGAACAGGAGCAGGAATCTGTTGCATCAGCAATGATTGTTGGGTGGCAAGGACTTTGGCTAAAATCTTATTGTCAAAGTTGAGGAGCGAAAGTGGCTGATGGGAGGGGCACAGTGCAGGATCTTTGTCATGTTTTAGTAGGAGTGCTATCATAGCTTGGGTTGAAGCAAGCGAACCAAGGTATGCCCAAGGTGCTCTTCTTCACCATAATGCCTGGCTGTAGTGTACCTGCCCATATATGCTATCTCCCTATCGGCCACTTCACGAAAATCGTACATGAGGATAGACCGTTGGTGTAACCACGAGGAGGGCAGCTTGGCAGCTCAGACTTGACCCGAGACATTTGAGAGCGTATGTCAGGAAGGATGCAGTAAGTACCACGGATATAGGCCTTAAAGGCCTCCCAGAGGACAGCCTGAGTGGAGACTGATCCTACATTAAGGGAAAAGTACTCAACCACTGCATCACGGAACTCGGATTAGAAGGCCTGGTCATAGAGAGCTTCATTTGGAAACCGCCAACTGCATTCCAAGCCACCACTATAGGAGATCTGCAGCTCCAATTGCACAGAGCAATGATTCGACAATGTGCGGGCAAGTGCATTATGTCAGTCATTCAGGGAATGGCATTTGCTGAAATGAGCCAGTAGTCTAGCCTCATCGAGGCATTGTGGGGGAAAAAGTAGAACATGAAGTCATGCATGGTGGGGTGTTGTGGATACCAAATGTCATGGAGCATGTAGGTATCAGTGATGTCACAGAAGGCTTTGTGGGCCTGAGATATACCAGTGGTTTGTAAGTCTGTTGTGGCCACCTTGGGTCCATCACTATGTTGAACTACCTACCCATGAGGATAAAGTCTCCCTAACCTATCCAATGAGGGAGCAAACAGTTCAGTAGAAGTCTGGTGCATCTATGTTAGGGCCATCTAGATTCACCACCAAGGTGCTTCGATCTGCCAATGTACTAGCCAGCAGGACGTGGCAGCCATTGGGGTCTATGAAGCTAGTAGTAAGGGAGAAAAGGACACCTTTGTAGTTAAGAGTGTGCGCACCCCTAGAGTAGGAGCTGTTGCATGAGAAGTAACAATGAGTTCCCCATGTGGCGGCAAATGTATGGATGTCCCAGGTGGGAGGTGAGTTTCTTGGAGAAATGCTACTTTACCCCATGGCGTGAAAAGTACGAGAGTACCTACTTCCCTTTATAGGGATTTTTAAGGCAACAAGCAATTTATGTGAGGAGAATGACAGCAACCAGTCACTCCGGGGTTGCATGAGATGCCATCGGGAAGAAAACAGGAGTAGAGGATGGAGCCATGTCTAAGGGGGTCACAATAGGCACCATATAAGCATTGAGATGCAACCAGAATAAAGAACTTATAGAAACAAAATACCTGCCCCCCCATCCTCTCCAGAAGAAAGAGCGCCCAGAGAAACCCCAATACACCTAAACCTAGAACAAACAACCCATAAAACAATATTGCTGTATGCACTCTGGGGGGAAGCAACACTCCGGTTGGTGAGGCCACGTGGTCAGTGATACCTGTGAGGGAGGGAAACATTCAAACAGGATCGCAGTTATAGCACAATGAGGTAAACAACATGGGTATATCAGCAGAGCAGGGAAGACAGCACAATGGAGGCTTCAATTAGATACTGGCTGTGTCAGGAGGGGCGGTGAGGGGAAGCGCTCCTGAGTATTGCATCTGAAAGAAGCGCAGGTTGCTGAAAGTTATTTCCAGAAGGCTACCACTTCTGCAGGTGAATCAAACACACTGTGTTGGCTGTTTACGTCGATTCGGAGCATTGCCGGGTATAACATAGCATATTTAAGTTTGTTTAAGGTATTTTTAGCATCAGAGTGCTTCCAGCGGGCTTCCTGAACAGCCATGGTAAAGTCAGGATCCACTGAGACCTTGCACCCCTGATAGTGCAGTGGGTCCCACTCGTGGGCCAACTGAAGCGCCTTGTCCCTGAAATTAAGGAGACGTACAATGATTGGGTGTAGTGCGTCACCAACCGGAGGTTTCGGGCCCAGTGACCTGTGTGCATGGTCAACCACGAAGGTGGAGGTTAAACTACTGCGGTTGACGAGGTCTGTGAGGAGTTGTTCCACAAACATGTCTGGTTGTCCCAGATTGGTGGTCTCCACAATGCCCATAATGCAAATGTTGTTACTGCAGGAGTGAGCTTCCAAATCTTGGTTTTTGACTGCCATCATCTTCAAGGTATGCTTGAGTCTGTCCAGGCGCTTCATTGTGGTTCTGGAGTTCTCTTCCAAGCTGTAAATGCATTCCTTGGTCCCGTCCAGTCTGGCATTGTGGTGATCCAGGCATATGTCCATAGGGTCCAGGCAGCTGAATAGGGGATCAAAGTGTGTTTCAATAGAGCGGAACCCTGCTCGCAATTCAGCCATGATGGGGGCAGTGTCGCTGGCGGGGTCCAAACCTGAGCCTTTGTCCGTGGGCTCATCTATGTCCGAATGGGAGCCCAGACGATGAGTGGTCTTGGGCTGCTCAAAGAGGAGCTTGCACTGTTTCGGGTCTCCACGGCCAATCATGGGGGTAGATGAGAAGCAAAATAAGCTGGCAGTCTGAGAAATGGGAGGAAGGCAGTAGATAAGGCTGGTGGGGGGCTTGCAGCACCCCAATGCCCTGGCTTAAACACTCAACTGGGGGGAGCACCCCGACAATTAACCTGGGCCTGGGTAGGAGGGGGGAACGAGGCTCAAGAGACAGCCAGCAGAGACGAGACTGCCACAGTCAGAAATGGTGAAGAAGAGGGAGGCCAATCTCAGTCCAGGAGGAGGTAAACCGGTTCACACAATCAGTGGGGTGGCAGTACAAGCCTGCTCTACAGTGTAGGCCTGTCAGGCCTCAGCTTCCAGGGTTGAGGGTAGGCAGATGCAGTCCCACACCGGAGCACCAGCAACCAATGCAGGACCAGGACTAGGCAGCGGATGGCGGGGCACCCCGCTGAGAGGGGTTGATGCAGCTCCAGGTGTGGTGATTCGGGTGGGCCGCTCCAATGCGGAGCTAGATGATGGAGTGGGCTGCAGAGGGCCATCAGCTCAGAATCTTGGTACGCAACATGCCTGCCCCCGGAGGGGCACTGCGCCTGGTATTCAATGAAAATGGGAGGCCCCAGCACCACGGGCCTGTATATCGCTCAAATTCCCCCCACAACGGGTGTAACCTCTACTCACCGGTCCTCCCTGAGGCCTGGGCCACAATCCAAAATGGCGGCTTAGGTACGAACGCAGCAGCGCAGCCAGGCTTTGTCAGCGATACCCATGGGTGGAGACCGGGTAGTCCACAAAGGCTCCCTGGGGGGCCATTATGCAGCAGGTGGTGAGAAGTCCGGGGCACCAGCGAGACTTGGTAGTCTCAGCATCAGGCTCACAAATGGCCCCTGTCGCCGCAGGGCCTCCAAGGCAGTGCTGGGCCACGTGGACCTCCCTCGACGTTGGGCGTTGTTGTCTACCAGCCTTGCAGCATAAAACCCCTCAGACGGTATCACTTTGCATGCGCAAACGGTCCCCACTGCGAGGATGACAGCAGATGGAGATACCGGAAAGATCCTGTGCAAAATTTGGCCGCAAACACCAGAGCTTCACGATTAGGGGTCCATGTCAGAAGCCGGGCTGGCCACGCCCCATTGCACCTGAAATCTCACACTGCAAAGCACTACAACACTGCAACACTAAGATTAGCTATCCACAAGGCCACTGGAATTATTTGATTCTGATGTTGCAGTGTTTTCACATAATTATGGATTTGCAGCATTTGACATATAATCCATCATCTGCTGCATAATCTGCAGATTTTAATAAAAACATTGTTTTTAGCTCAAACAAATCACACAGTACTAAAAGTGTGGTGACGATTTATGCACACAGGAAGGTCCCTCCACAAAGGTTAACTGGTCATCTTTAATTTATTTGGGCACTAAATTGTTACTAATAAGTTGAAATATTTACCAAAAGTATTTCCAGGTATGAACATGCTGAAATAATAAGGTAATGCCAAGAGGGTAGCCAGAAAATTAAAATACCCCCCACTTCCGGCCACAGCTCTTTTGGCACCAAGCAAATTAAGCAAGTCATCACGACCCTCCCCAGAAGAGCTCTCTAGTCTCTTTCATCCAAGAATCTATCCACTCATCCTTTCATGCTTCCATCCACCTGCTGATATCTACCATTTCACCTTTACATTCTGTCATCCATTCATTCTTTCACCCATCATTCAGTCTTTCACTATTCCATCCATTGGGCCGTACGTATCCAAACCCATCCATCCATCTCTAAACCTATCTAATAGGTCTACCCGTCCATCCATCCATTCATCCATTCATCTGTCTATCCATCCTTCCACCCTTCCAACTATCCATCTCTCCATCCACCCTTTCACTCATCCATTCTTTCACTCATCTATCCATCCACCCTTTAACTCCATCCATCCATCCTCCCTTTCAGTCAGCCATCCATTCTTTCACTCAGTCATCCATCTTTTCACTAATTGACTCACCCACCCTTCCTCCCACTCATTCAGTTACCCTTTCACTCATCCATCCATCCTTTCACTCACACATCCTCCCATGCATTCACTCATCTGTTTATCGCTCTCCCTTTCACTAATCCACCCATTCTTTTACTCATCCCTCTTTCACTCATTTGTCTATTATTTCACTCATCCATCCTTTCTCTCATCATCCATCCATTCACCCTTTCATACAGTCATACATTATTGCATCCACCCTCCCTTTCACTCATCCATTCATTCTTCCACTCACCTACCCTTACATCCATCATTTCATTCATTCTTCTAACCATCGATCCTTTCACTCACCCATCCATCCACATTTTTACTCACATCCATCCATCCTATCACTCACTCACCTTTGACTGTCAAATTGCAGACAGAAGAGCCCCATCAAGAACTTCACACTCTCTGCAGCTGCTAAAGTTGGGGGTTCATAACGCCCAAGCACCCACCATTTTACTCATCCATCCTCTCATCCGTCTATTCACCGTTTCTCTTCATCCATCCACCCTGTTAATTCATCCACCCATCCACTCACTCATGCATCCATATTTCCTCTCATCATCAATTAACCCTTTCACTAATCCATTATCAACCCCTTCATCATTCATCCATCCATTCTTTCACTTATCATCCATCCATCCTCTTTTTCAGTATCCATAATTTTTTTCACCCATCCATCCTTTCACTCACCCATCCATCAACCCTTTAATTTACAGATACATGCATTGATACTTTCACTCACACACAACCCTTTCCCATTGTCCTTTGTCCGCCCAGCTGCAGACACAAGAGGCCCATTGCGAACTCCACCCGTGATGTAGCTGCTGAAGCAGTGGGTTCACGACGCCCTTCGGTAATACTAATTTAAAAGGTGCTAAATTACACCATAAATTGCCTTTTCATGCTGCATAATTTAGTCAATCCTGCTGCATAATGTGGTCCTCGTCTGTCATATAAATCCTGAAGCCCTGAATGCACATCCTTCATCCTTTCGATTAAGTACAAAGGATTAAAACCTCCAGGGGCATTCTTTCAATTAGGCAAATTAAACTTGATTAAAGGAGTCAAGAAAATGTAAATGCATCTATGCTCTGTTGTGGACCAACACACAATCTTTCAGTGTGCTAAAACAATTATCCATTGTTGCCCCACTCCTCCTGCACTCCTGGGAGCCGGTGGCTCTTCCGCTATGGTGGAGGAGGGTCGCCCCCCACGAGCAGCAGCAGGTGCAAACATTAAATATAAAACGATAATAAACAATGTTTATTATAGTTTTATTTTTAACGGGGCAGGGCCATGGGGGATGACGCCCATGGAGGGGAGTGGTGTGCACTCCCCTCAGTGTGCGTGTGTGTTTGGCCGGCCGTTTCAGACCGGCCAAACACATGCGTACTGAGCTCTCTCCAACCTGGAACTGTGTTGCGGGTTAGAGAGAGAGCAGGCACAGGCTCCCAGTCTGCCTGGGAGCGCAAAGTCAGGGTGCTCTGGCCAGTGATTAATTTGTAAATTAAAAGGTGCCGGTGCCCAAAGCCCTCCTCTTAAACACGCAGCTGCTGCAATTAAATACGCAAACACAGAATACTGAGGCAGCGTAATCCTGAAGCAATCTCGGGCCTCTTCAATCCATATAAAGCCACTCCCTGCTCCTTTAGCCCACTCTTGCAGCTTTCAACGTTCTCCCTTTGTGACACGTTTTCATTTTTCCCTTCCTCCGTCTTTCCCATATGTGTCTTTTGCTCGCAGCAAATACTTGAGGCAGAAGAATAAGCCGCGGCCCTCAAAAATAAGTGCCAGTGCTCAGAACCGTAAACAACAAGCACAAATTAAGCACTGGCTCCGGCCAATCCTAAAGCTGCTCTCATGAAGCATTAGGATTGAAGGGCAGGTTGGGAGCCTGTGTCTGCCTGCAGTGCAGCGGAGAGATGAAGTGGCCTATCAACACAACCTCAACATCATCTCCTATGCCGACGACACACAAATCATCCTCTCCCTCACCAAGGACCCACACCTGGCCAAAACCAACCTCCACGAGGGCCTGAAAGCCGTCGCAGACTGGATGAGAAGCAGCCGGCTGAAACTGAACTCGGACAAAACAGAGGTTGTCATCCTTGGGCCCACCCCCTCCACCTGGGATGACTCGTGGTGGCCAGCCTCGTTGGGCACCCCACCGACACCAACTGACCACGCACGAAACCTCAGCTTCATCCTCGACTCATCCCTCTCCATGTCAAAACAAGTCAACGCCGTCTCCTCCTCCTGCTACAACACCCTCTGCATGCTTTGCAGAATCTACAAATGGATCCCAACTGAGACAAGAAAAACAGTAACCCAGGCCCTCGTCAGCAGGAGACTCGACTACGGCAACGTACTCTACGCTGGCATCCCGTCCAAACACCTGCAACGCCTCCAACGCATCCAAAACGCTTCCACCCGACTCATCCTCAACATTCCTCGTTACAGCCACATCACCCCCCACCTAAGAGACCTTCACTGGCTCCCCGTCAACAATAGGCTCACCTTCAAGCTCCTCACTCCTCACTCATACAAAGCACTTCACAACACCGGACCAACCTAACTGAACAGCAGACTCAGCTTCTACACCCCCACCCGGCAGCTCCGCTCCGCCAACCTCGCCCTCGCCTCCGTCCCCCGCATCCGGCGAAGATCCTTCGGCGGCTGATCTTTCTCTTACCTCGCCGTCAAGACCTGGAACACCCTCCCGCCTGACCTAAGACAGATCCAGGACCTGCTCTCCTTCAGAAGACACCTCAAGACCTGGCTCTTCGAGAAGTAGCAGCTCCCCCTTCCCCCCCAGCGTCTTGAAACCCTGACGGGTATGTAGCGCGCTTTAGAAATAAACTGATTGATTGATTGATTGATTGGCGAGGTAAGTTTAAAAAAAAATATGTTTTATTGGTTTTGTTTTGTTCCGGGGTATTGGATTAGTTTTGTTCAGCGTTCTGCGTCACCCCTGCCCCTTTGCACCATCGCCAGCTGCTACTGCACGGTAGCCGCTGATGCCAGTGCGTCAATTATACCTGCAAAGTAGTTGCTGTATTAAACCTGACGACACGGCCATGGGCCCGACTGATAGCAGTTTATAATTCCAGTCTTATACAGTATAACACCATGCGTGTAAGGCCAGATTTGTCATGATGTGTTGCATTTTCAGACCAATACGCACTCATATTTGTTTGATCAAAATAATGTCTGTTTTACAGCACAAGATGAAATGCACACCTAAGAGCAACACTGCGCTTTTTAACCCCTTCCCTGCCAGGCCTTTTCCCCCTCAGGTACCAGGCCTTTTTTTTACTATTTGGGGCAGTTCGCGCTTAGGCCCTCATAACTTTTTTTCCACATAAGCTACCCACGCCAAATATGCGTCCTTTTTTTCCAACATCCTAGGGATTCTAGAGGTACCCAGAGTTTGTGGGTTCCCCTGAAGGAGACCAATAAATTTGCCAAAACACAGCAAACATTTCATTTTTTTCAAACAAATGGGAAAAAAGGGCTGCAGAAGAAGGCGTGTGTTTTTTTACCTGAAAATGGCACCAACAAAGGGTTTGTGGTGCTAACATCACCATCTTCCCAGCTTTCAGGAACAGGCAGACTTGAATCAGAAAACCCAATTTTTCAACACAATTTTGGCATTTTACTGGGACATGCCCCATTTTTATGATTTTTTTGTGCTTTCAGCCTCCTTCCAGTTAGTGACAGAAATAGGTGTGAAACCAATGCTGGATCCCAGCTATACATTTCTGAAAAGTAGACAAAATTCTGAATTCAGCAATGGCTAATTTGTATAGATCCTACAAGGGTTTCCTACAGAAAATAACAGCTGAAATAAAAAAATATTGAAATTGAGGTGAAAAAAACAGCCATTTTTTTCCACGTTTTACTCTTTTTCCTGCTATGTCAGATTTTTGAAAGCAATATACTGTTACGTCTGCTGGACTCTTCTGGTTGTGGGGATATATAGGGCTTGTAGGTTCATCAAGAACCCTAGGTACCGAGAGCCAATAAATGAACTGCAACTTGCAGTGGGTTTTCATTCTATACCAGGTATACAGCAATTTATTTGCTGAAATATAAAGAGTGAAAAATAGGTTTCAAGAAAACCTTTGTATTTCCAAACTGGGCACAAGATAAGGTGTTGAGAACAAGTGGTTATTTGCACATCTCTGAATGCCGGGGTGCCCATACTAGCATGTGAATTACAAGGCATTTCTCAAATAGACTTCTTTTTTACACACTGTCTTACATTTGGAAGGAAAAAGGTAGAAAAAAAGTAGAGAAAGACAAGGATCAATAACACTTGTTTTGCTATTCTGTATTCCCCCAAGTCTCCCGATAAAAAAGGTACTGCACTTGCGTGGGTAGGCCTAATTTTTACACACTGTCTTATATTTGGAAGGAAAAAAAGTAGAAAAAAGTAGAGAAAGACAAGGATCAATAACACTTGTTTTGCTATTCTGTATTCCCCCAAGTCTCCCGATAAAAAAGGTACTGCACTTGCGTGGGTAGGCCTAATGCTCGCGACAGGAAACACAACATGGACACATCACATTTTTACATTGAAATCTGACATGTTTTTTGCAAAGTGCCTAGCTGTAGGTTTTGGCCTCTAGCTAGGGAAACCTAGCAAACCTGTGCATTTTTGAAAACTAGACACCTAGGGGAATCCAAGATGGGGTGACTTGTGTGGCTCTGACCAGGTTCTGTTACCCAGAATCCTTTGCAACCACAAAATGTGGCCAAAAGAACACTCTTTCCTCTCATTTCGGTGACAGAAAAGTCTGGAATCTGAGAGGAGCCACAATTTTCTTTCACCCAGCATTCCCCGAAGTCTCCCGATAAAAATAGTACCTCACTTGTATGGTTAGGCCTAGTGCTCGCGAAAGGAAATGTTCCAAAACACTACCTGGACACATCAAAATTATCAAATACAAAACTACCTGTTTTTGTGGGGAGACCTGCGTTTTTGGTCCTGGGCTGAGCTGCCATCTAGGGAAACCTACTAAACCCAGACATTTCTGAAAACTAGACACCCGTGGGAGTCCAGGGAGGTGTGACTTGCGTGGATCCCCAAATGTTTTCTTACCCAGAATCCTCAGCAAACCTCAAATTCAGCTAAAAAATCACTTTTTTCCCCACATTTCTGTGTGGGATCACCGCACAGGGACAAATTTCCTACCACCCAATGTTCCCCTTAGTCTCCCGGTAAAAATGATACCTCACTTGTGTAGGTGGGCCAAGTGCCTGTGACTGGGAAAAGCCAAAAACATGTCGAAATTAAAGGGGAACCAAAGAGGGTCCAAAAGGGCAGTTTGAAAAAAAATATTTCTAGGCTGACAAGTGCAGCAGAATTTTGATCAGTATAGATGAGACAATGTTGGGTGGTAGGAATTTTGTGGATTCCAGCAGATACGGAAGGTTTCATCACAAAAATGTGGGAAAATTTGTGATTTCCAGCAAAGTTGGAGGTTTGCAGGGCCTTGTGGTGCGGGGTGCATGTGAAGCACACCACCCTGGAATCAACCAGATGTGTCTAGGTCTTGTGGATTTTTCTACATAGCAGCACCCCAAAGCCAAAAAAGTGCATCCCTCACCATTCCTAGTGGGATGATTTTGAGAGTTACCAAGCTCTCATGGCCCATAAATGTAAAACCAAAACCCAAAATAATCAAATGTCCTTGCTGTGGGATAAGATGTTTTAGTGTGCGGGGGGAGAGCTGAAAGACTGTTACCCATCTTCAGTTGGGGTGGGAGCATAACCAGGCCCATACTTGTTGGTAGCCACCACCCCACAATTTTTTTTTTTTTTTGTATTTCCATGGCATCTAGTATACTTTCTGCCCCCGGGGTGTGGATTGGGGGTAATTGCCCCATCTGCCCACTGGTGGGAAGAACAACTTTGGCCCCATTTAGTTGGGGTGGGGGTATGGCCATACCCCCATCCTCTTATTTTGAAAAAAAACTCTTCCCTGGTCTCTGGTGAGCTTTCTGCCCCCATGGGCCTTCCAAAAAGAGGCCAAGGGGGTCAGATATGGCCAACAGTAATGTGCCCCAATGGGGAGCGACCCTTGCCCAAGTGGCTGGCCCCCCCAAACAAAACACACACATACACAATCCCTGGTGTCTAGTGGTTTCTGCCTCCCTTGGCGGCAGACTGGCCTAACAAAAATAGGCCGATCTGCCCCCAAGGGGGGCAGAAATGGCCTAAATACAATTTGCCCCCCAGGAGAGCGACCCTTGCCTAAGGGGTCGCTCTCCATACATAAAAACATAAAGTAAATAAAAATATATATATATATCCCTGGTGTCTAGAGGTTTCTGACCCCCACCCCCGGAGGCAGATTGGCCCCCCTCCAGGGGGGGCAGAAAAGGCCTAAAAATATGTTGCCCTCCCTGGGGAGCCGCCCTTGCCCAAGGGGCCGCTCCCCTTTTGCGTTAGTATAAAAAAAAAAAAAATCCCTGGTGTCTAGTGGCTTCTGCCCCCAGGGGGGCAAAAATGGGCTAAAAATAATTTGGCCCCCCAGGGAGAGACACTTGCCTAAGGGGTCACTCCTCACATATAGGTGTCTAGGGGTTTTCTGCCCCCCGGGGCAGATCGGCCTAATTATATCAGGTCGATCTGAACCCGGGGGGGGGCAGAAATGGCCAAAAAATATTCCCCCCACCCCAGGGAGCGGCTCTTGCCCAAGGGGCCGCTCCCCTTCTGCGTAAGTATACAAAAAATATGTATATTCCTGGTTTCTAGTGGCTTCTGCCCTCCCTGGGGTCAGATCGTCCTAATTATATAGGCAGAAATGGCCTAAACACAATTTGGCCCCCCAGGGAGCACCCCTTGCCTAAGGGGTTGCTCCCTACACATAAAATAAAAAAAAAAGAAAAAACAATTCCCTGGTGTCTTGGGGTTTTCTGCCCCCCCCTGGGGGGAGATTGCCCTAATTATATTAGACCGATTTGCCCTCGGGGGTCAAAAATGTCCTAAAAATAATATGGCCCCCTAGGGAGCAACCCTTGCTAAATAAAAAAATTCCCTGGTGTCTAGTGGGCATTTCTGCTGCCCGATCGCATCGCGATCAGGCAGCAGAAAGGCTGTGAGAGACAAGAAAGGAAAGGAAAAGTCTTTCCTTTCCTTTCTTGTCCCCCGCCCCACCTCCGTGTTGGAAGAGAAGTGCAAAAGCATTTCTCTTCCGGGATCCAGCACGATCCGAGGTGACCTCTGCGTGCGCTGACGTCATCAGATGTCACTGGGGGGGGTGGGGAGGGTTGGGGTGGAAGGGGAAGCTAGTCCCCTTCCATCTCAGACTGGGGGGTGTGGGAAGGAGGCCCACAGGGGGAGCGCTAGCTCTCTCCCTGTGGGCCGGGTGCAGGATGAGCTGGTCTCGTCCCAGGCACACTGCAACCGTGTGACTGGACGAGACCAGCTCGTCCCCTGCATGGGAGGGGTTAATATAATAATTTATAATACTACACTAAGCACCCAGCGGGCACTCAATAATCTTCTGAGATAGGAATATTAGTGGTACTATTGAGCAATACAATCAGAATGAACGCATAGTGCTTTAAAGTGCAGGACACTACAGCAAAAACATTAACCTGCTGTTCTACCTTGCTGAAAAATTTGAAATGCAAGCTTTGCGTAGATTGCACATTACCCTATTTACTAATCTTGGTGTGATATGAACACATGAAAATCATCACACTTACACTTCTCTGGAGCAAGTGCATTACCCTGATGAGCAATTGCACAGGGTATGGTACAGAGCACATGTACGCTACATACTGATCTCTGTAGCTCCGCCCTTACTAGAGCGAGACGTCATTCTGCAGGTTACACTCACATCTCACAGCAGGCGTTCAACCGACTGAATGTGCCATTGTGTGGAGTCTGACACACGGGCGTGCCCGTGTGCTTCTGAAGCCTCAAAACAGTAGGAATCCTGTGACCTTTGGCCTTCAGCCAGGACACCAAGGTGATTTTGGAAACAGTACCTCTCTGACGACCCTATGTGAACATTCTAGTTTAGTTATATAGATCTTACTACCCCTGAGGTCAGGCGATATACATAACTCCAAGTGCGCATGACCTACCTTTATTAGACTTTGAGCGATCCCTCTGAACTTTATTCCCCCCTTTCAGGGATCCTCTGCCGGCCTGCTTGAACACTTGCGCCCATAGGTGCTAGCATGCCTCACAAAAAGTGACATCATGTGACTGACTCTGCCCCCGACCTTTCAAGGCCCGTCATGTCAGGATACATCCACATTTCATTACAGACCAGTCAGCCTTGGACTGGCGTGGTCCAACCTGGAGACGTACCGGAGTCCTGAGGTCGGACGAGACGGTACTCTGCTGCCAGGGTCCACCAGACAAGGTGTAGCAGCCACAGCTGGCACCAATGCAGCCCCTTAATCATGCTGCTTCCTGCAGGGCTCTCATAAGACCAGGGGGAGGGTCCACAAGGGGCGAGGAGGGGTCCTCTTCATGCATGTCCAGGACAGGCACTCCACCTGCTAAAGCAGTGGTGGCAGCTTAGATTCTCATGGAATGGACATGCAAGCCTTTCGGGGCTGCTTTTTCGCCAGTGTGTAGCAGATCTTTATGCAAACAACGGACCATCAGGACATGGTCCATTTTTGTTCTGCTTTACCTTTCTTTGCTCTGAAAAATCCGACGAAGAGCAGATTGTCCACTTGAGTTTTTTTGGTACGATCAAGATAGATACTCAATGCTCTTTTAGGATCCAAATGATGAAGTCTCTCTTCCGACGTAGAAGGATGATGTGGAGGAAGGAATGCTGGAATGGTGTTTGCATGACCGACATTAAAAGGAGTGACTACTTTGAACCAACATGTCAGAAAAGAAGATGGTAAAAGGTGGATTGACATGTTTGTCAGATATTATGGCAATGAGAAAGATTGTGTTTAAGGTTAGAAGTCTCAAGGGATAACTTGCAGCGGCTTAAAAGGTGTGCACATCATGAAAATCTGAACTAAATTCAAGCCCCATTGGTGAGCACATAGGGCTTTGGGGAAATAAATGATGTAAACCTTTCAATAACCTCATGAGGCTGGATTATTTGAATAATGAAGGCTGATTCGGCAACCATAAGAATGTGCCAAGAGCTGTTAAGCAGCCCTTAACAGTGTCCAAAGCAAGTCCTTACTCTGCTAGTGACAGAATGAACAATAAAACGTCAAATAACTTTGCCAGGAAATGGTCAATTTGTTGAGTGGCGCACAAATCAACAATTTAAGTTTGACTGCTGAGGTACACTGATTTTGTGGAGGCACACCTTGTTGCCAAGTTGACATCAACAACCCCAAAGTAGCGCACAGAAGTTCAACTGTCGTCCCTCAAACTCCAAGCATGGAGAAGCAATCCAGTTCCACTAGGATGACTTGGGCCCGTTGTTCCTGATGTTCTTTGGAACTCAGAGCAGGAGAGGTAGTGGTGCAAATACATACAAGAGTCCTGAATTGCACTGTGGACAGAAGGATTCTGAGCTACAGCTGGTTTGGAAACTTCAGTATGAAGTGCTGACATTGTACATGAAGACGTCAGGGAAGGAGTAGAGTAGACAATCATTATTAGAAAGTGTGTTGCTTTACCTCATCTCTCACATCTGAGGTAGCTCAAATCAGATTATTCACAATATTTTGAGGTATCATGCACAGGTTAGCTGGCCTTCCTGAATTCAGCTGACAGACACGCCAGGAACTGGATCTCCATCTATGTCAAAGGCCCTGTATTCAAGGGAGAGAGTAATCTTCTCCCTACCAACGATGACCTAGTCTCACTATCCAGCCATGCCACATGGGCATTCTCCTCCCCCACTCCAGAGGACAGGAACGTTTGAGGTTCTACCCCCTAGAACCAATACCACTGGTTTACCCCTGGGAGATGTTAGGGATCTTTCCTCCATGAAATGGGAACCCTTAAAACCTTTACGCCTGGGTCTTGTGGAATTGTTATAATAAACATTGTTGCCGAGCAAGGCAATACAATAAAAGGGAAGCTATGGTCTCTAGTTTTGAGTTCTTCTTTAATCATGTGTAACACTCGTGCTTTCGATCGGCTATATTTATTTTAAAGTCTAAATCCTCCTGCTATCGCTTTAGTTAATCTATGAGGCAAAGGAGTGAACATAGAGAATATATGATAGAGTTGGCTGGAATGGCCTATCCTTGGCATTATCCACAGCAGTGTTTAAATTCCCACACATCACTTCACTCTCCACTACTGCTAAGATATTATACATTACAAATATGGTTGTTGTTTATTGTTATAAACATAAATGGATGCTATTTTAAACCTGTGTCCCTTGACTTCCAAAATCACACACACTGACCTGCCTATTGTATCCCTCTCCACGCCTTTAATCTTGTCCAACAAATGGTGTTCGTAGAGAAATGCCGCCCTTGCTTTCTAGCTTATGCTAATGAGATATGTTGAATGAGAAACCAGAATGATTTTATTTTGCCCCAGTCACATTTAGTTAGATGTGTCTTAAGAAGAAGGTTAATGTCCCCTTCACGTAAACCAGAAACATGAGGCACCCAGTAACACACAAACTCTTTCTATATACTTATTTATAAATTAATTTACAAAAATATATTTTTTAAAGTTATTAATATCAAGGTAAGGTCTATTTTCATATATAATTTCAAACCAAAGATGGATGTTACTACAACTCCTGACCAATCCTTACTGATTTTAATAACTTGAGCAACTAACAAAAATTAGATGATCTCTTTGGACAAATCCAAAGGTCTGGCCAACATCTGTTTCGCAACTCATGGGCTGCTTTCTCAAGGCTGTTCTAAATTCGAATTTGGAGAGATAAAAAGAAGAGAAAAGGGAAGATAGAAACAAACATTAGAATAAACATATCAAACTGTCTCATATTGTAATGTCTGATATGTGTCATTCTATTGATACCAATTCGAACCAGATTGGAAAATGGTGAAATACATATTTATTAAAGTCGTAATAGAAAGCATAGTGATCAACTAGAGGACAGAAGAGCAAAGATATAATCAGAGGTAAAATCGTACTAAAATCGTACTAAATACCGCAGTCTCCTAGTGGTCAGATATAGACTATAATGTATACAATGGCAACATAAGTTGTCATTATCAACCAAGAGTAAAACATGTGTGACTACAATATCATAGTGCTTATCAATTACAATAATAACAGGTATATATAAATTGCATTATTAAATTTAGTTTCCAAATATTTGTAACATAATATACGTATTAATCTGCAGACAAGTTGAATCTTTTTATTTAAAAAAGTCCTATTAAACCTATTTAGAGAGTATGCATGTATTTCAGAATAGCATAGAAAGAAAAATGATGCAGTTTTAAAATTAAACGCAGAAATATAAAAGCAACATAGACTTTAAAGTCTATGAATGAGATCAGTCAGAAAGCACCAGGGTCTTAATGGCAGAGCTTCCCGATATGATACAAGGGAGCAACACAATCAAAATGGGATTGTCTCCTGTTTATACCCAAAGGATTACCTGAATATCGCACCAAAAGTCCTGAAAGTAAAGTAAAGAGGTGCCCTGTTGTAATTAATCCTGCCAGATGGGGTCTGAAAATAATTTAAAAACTGTCAGTAAAGACTAGAAAAAAATAAACGATTCAGCCTGGAATTAGATTTAAAATTAAACTGTTTTGTTTGAAGGAAACACATAGAGCAATCTAAAAAATATAAGAACAACAGACAACAGGTTTGAGCCCTAATTGTCTGGATTAAAATCAAACTTCTAACTATGAACATCACCAACACAGCCGACACAGAGCAACTGATTATTAAATTATGCCTTGGAAATCTAAATGTAGCATGTACTACACAGAGAATAAAATGCAAACATGAAACCTGTTAATGCAAATTAAACATATTTCAGTTACTCACAGGTGCCACTACTATACCAATCAGAGTCACTTTTTATATTGAATTACAAAATCACATACATTCCTGAGTATCAGATCTCCATATTTCATGTTGTAGCTGATAATAAAATCACAAATAACTATGCTACTGCTGTGGGTACACTAGCACATCCAAGAGCTTGATTACAATAAGATGCTGTTGCTTGCAACATTCAGACTTATTTGGGCATATTCATTACATCCTTGACTATCAAGTTTGCAATAACCGATGCTTGTTCATTGTCTCTTTTATTATAACCCATGCTTGTTGATTATGCACATTGTATTCCACCTGCTCCAATTGTAGCTGCCAAAACACATGCTCTTCACAATGTGATCTGTATTGAACATATGCCACAATCAGGAGGATACTTGCTCATTTCCTTAACAAGCTACCAACTGCCAAAAGACACGTGCACATTTTATTATTTAAGGATGCTTGTGAGTTTAGAGGCCTTGCTTGGCTTCATACCTATTCCTCTGCCAGCCTGTCTCCAGTCAAGTCGAGTTCCTTGTCCTACAGCCTACCTCCAGTCGAGTTCCGGTGCTAGTCAAGCTCCTTGTTCTCCAGCCTGCCTTCAGTCAAGTTCTAGTGTTCCTCGTTCTCTGACCAGTTTCCTGTCGAGTTCCAGCATTTCCCGTCCTCTGGACAGCCTCCAGTCGAGTTCTGGCGATCCTCGCCCTCTGGTTTGCTTCCTGTGGAGTCCCGGCTCTTCTCTTCCATCTTCTGCTGATGATCCTGTATTTTCTGTAAAAGAGAGAGAATGAAAAAGGTGAAAAAAAACAGTTTGGGTTCTTCTGAAATTTTCAAGCAAGTAACTTCACTTCAAGTTAAAGAAAGATTAATTGCTTAAATGAAACAAAACAGAGCTCTGGGGGTCATTACAACCCTGGCGGACGGTGTTAAAGGTGCGGTAATAGCGCAAACAGGCCGGCGGACCAAAAAAGGGAATCATGACCCTGGCGGAAACCGCCAACAAAGACAGCCACTTTAACACACCGCCCGCCACGGCGGTACACACAAACAGCGCGGCGGTCACCGCCAACAGACAGGCGGAAGACAATGTACCGCCCATAATATCACAACCCGCCAATCCGCCACCTTTTCCGGGGCGGATTCACCATGGATAAAAACACGGCGGAAACAGCCATTTCAATGGGAAATCGCTCACCTCAACACATCCCACGAGGAACGAGGACTCCATGGAGCCGGAACTTCAAATGCTCCCTGCGCTTGTCTTTCTGCTCCTCTACGATCACCATCTACGTAGGCGCCGAAGACAACGGTGAGTACTGCACCTATGACATAGGGGAGGCAAAAGTCAGGGGGACACACACGCAACACCCCGACCCCCACCCCCACCCTCGCATATTACAACACACACACCAATGCATTCACAAAAATCACAGTAACAACCCACAACCCCCGGAAGAATGCAAAGACAAAACGAAATCAGTCCAAACATTGTAATGTATCAATATACATGTCTCAAAAATATACACATATATTAGAAATTCATACAAAAGTATATACATTCCGAGAGGTAGTGCAGATATGCACATATCAATGTCCGTGCACCACTAGTCCAAAAATGCATGGGCGAGGCCCACAAAAGATACCTGTCCACACACGGAGAGAACACTGCCGGGGCATCAGATCTAAGTACTACAGGCACCTCAGGGGGAAGGGAAGGGGGGCACCTCAGCCGGAGGAGTGCAAAGCCAGATCCACGACGGGGCTCCATGCCCATTGATGTATCCTGGGGAGTGCAAAGCCACAGTCTCTCAAGTCTATACAGTGGGTGGGTTGCCCACTGTTCCATCCTGGGGAGTGCAAAGCCACAGTCTCTCAAGTCTCACAAGTGGGTGGGTTGCCCACTGTTCCATCCTGGGGAGTGCAAAGCCACAGTCTCTCAAGTCTCACAAGTGGGTGGGTTGCCCACTGTTCCATCCTGGGGAGTGCAAAGCCACAGTCTCTCAAGTCTCTACAGTGGGTGGGCTGCCCACTGTTCCATCCTGGGGAGTGCAAAGCCACAGTCTCTTAAGTCGATAACAGCCTCCACTGGTTCAGGAGGGGGACTAGTGCCCAGAGTGCTTCATCCTGTGAAGGACAGAGGTAGTGGATGGATCTCTCCACTGGTTCTGGAGGGGGAATGGTGCCCAGACTGGATTGGTCTCCCAGTGGAAGTTCCTGTCCCGTCACTGTCCCACCTGCACATGGGATAACGATGCTTGAAGTGGCGGCCTTTTCATTATTCCCCGGTGCATGCCCTGTTCAGCGGTGCTTTGCCATGGCGGTGCATGCCCTGTTCAGCGGTGCTTTGCCATGGCGGTTCTGGACTGTTCAGCAGTGATTTGCCATGGCGGTGTCTGGACTGTTCAGCGGTGCTTTGCCATGGCGGTTCTGGACTGTTCAGCGGTGCTTTGCCATGGCGGTGTCTGGACTGTTCAGCGGTGCTTTGCCATGGCGGTTCTGGACTGTTCAGCGGTGCTTTGCCATGGCGGTTCTGGACTGTTCAGCGGTGCTTTGCCATGGCGGTGTCTGGACTGTTCAGCGGTGCTTTGCCATGGCGGTTCTGGACTGTTCAGCGGTGCTTTGCTATGGCGGTTCTGGATTGGGCATTGGTGTGTGGCATGATGTTCTCTGGACTGGGCATTGGTGTGTGGCATGACGTTCCCTCATTGCCCAGCGGGGCTGTGGCAGCCGGGGCCCTCCTGGGCACTGACTCTGGCGGTGGTCTCCTGACCAGTGACGATACTTGGGCCCTCCTGGGCACTGACTCTGGCGGTGGTCTCCTGACCAGTGACGATACTTGGGCCCTCCTGGGCACTGACTCCGGCGGTGGTCTCCTGACCAGTGACGATACTTGGGCCCTCCTGGCCACTGACTCTGGCGGTGGTCTCCTGACCAGTGACGATACTTGGGCCCTCCTGGGCACTGACTGCGGCGGTGGCAGTGGTCTCCTGACCAGGGACGATACGTGGGCCCTCCTGGGCACTGACTCCGGCGGTGGCGGTGGTCTCCTGACCAGTGAGGACGGTGCTGGCGGTGGCGTCCCGACCGCCGGGAAGGATGCCGCCCTTCTCCGCCGTGCTGCTCACACTAGGCTGTGCAGACTTCCTCTGGCCCTTCCCCACCTTTGGAGGAGTCACAGCTGACTCTGCAATCCCCCTGGAACCCCTGTGAGTTGTTTTTCCTCCAGGAGGCTTCACAGGGTTCCGTCGCCCACTTTCCAATTTCAGAGCCTTTACAGGGGGTGGGCTGCCAGTGCCTTGGCTCCAGGTCACACTGCCTGCCCTGGTGGCCGGTGCACTCCATACACCTTGAACAGGCACCACTGGTTTTGGAGGCTTTTTGGCTGAGGCGCTACGACGCGACTGATGAATTGGAGGGTTGGGGCAAAAAGGTCAACTTTACACAGGGACAGTTTCTGACGAACACTGGGGTGGGTAGCTGGAGGGGGTCTGGGAGTGGAGGAAGAGGAGGTTGTTGTAGGAGGTGTAACTTTAGATGATTTGGGTGCAGGTGCATGTTCTGGAGGCTGTCGTGAGGTGGATGGATGTTGGGTGTGTGGGTGCCCGCGTTTGTGTACTTTGGGAGGGGGCGTCACAGACACACTGGGAGAGGACACAGGGGACGTGTAAATGGTAGTGGGGGTGGTGAGTGCAGGTGAGCGGGGTGTGGTGCTGGGTGTTCTGGTGCGAGTCCTAGTGGCTGTAGATGTAGTGCATGCAGGTGAGAGTGTAGACGACACTGGGAGGGAGGAGGGAGATGATGAGGAGGGGGAAACAGTGGAGGCAGTGGATGTTGCTGTGTCTGCACGTGGGTGATGCTTGTGTGTGTGCCTGTGGGTTGTGTGGTGCCTATGTTTGCCTGAGCTACTTTTGTGTGTTGAGGTGTGTGCATGCTGGTCTGATGGGGTGCTTGGGATAGGCTGGGGTACAGGGGACTGGGTCTGGGTGGAGGGGGAGGCTAGACACAGGGACAATGGCTGCCATCAGTGCTGAGGCCAGAGATTGCAGGGTTCGCTGAAGGACAGCCTGACCAGAATGAATGCCTTCCAGGAATGCATTACCATGTTGCAACTCCCTTTCTACACCCTGGATGGCATTCACAATGGTAGACTGCCCAACAGTGAGTGACCTGAGGAGGTCAATGGCCTCCTCACTGAGGGCAGCAGGGGTGACTGGGGCAGGGCCTGAGGTGCCTGGGGCGAAGGTGAGCGGGCACGGGGCGAACGCTGAGGGGCTGCTGGGAGGGCGTTGCTGCTAGGGGAGGTGGCGGCTGTACCTGTAGAAGTGGGGCGCACAGATGATGCCGCCACCACGCGGGAGCTCCCATCGGCGGATGAGTCTGTGTCGCTGGTTGGTGATCCGGTGGCCGACGTGAAGCTCCCCTCGCCCTCCGTCCCACTGGTGCATTCTGCGTCCGTGGTGTGGCCCTCCATGGCCATGTGGCATGCAGCTCCCTCGTGCCCCGGTGCCACTGTACCTCCGCCTGATGATGCTGATGCACAAAAGAACAGGGAGAGCACAAAAAGGGGGGTGGGAGAGAGACAGAAGAAAGACAGGTTGAGTGCATGGCATACCGCGACCGTTGGCGGACAATACAGACACAGCAGCCCCCTGCACTACGCCGTGCTCCTGGCCTCTACAGATGCAATTCCTGGGATCTGGACTACATGCCTATGGTGGACATCTGCAAACATGGATGCCACAGGGGCATCTATACCTGTACATGGCACTCTACTGCGGTGGGGTAGGGTGCCACATGGCCTGCATTACAGAGGGGCCTAGTGCGTACTCGCAACACAGCGTCTATCTTTATTGAATGCTGTTTCGGAAAAACCGTCCGTTATATTCAGATCCGCATCGGGGTTTTCTGAGCGACGCGCTGTGCGTACTCGCCACGGCGTCTCTCATTACTGAATGCTGTTTCGGAAAACCGCCCGTTATATTCAGATCCGCATCGGGGTTTTCTGTGCCATAACACACAAATGATGTTTATGGGAGTCTCATCTTCATTACTATTACTGGACGATATAATCGAGAGATGGATAACTGGATTTAAGTGCCCTGAAGAAGTCGTTTGGGATGTGAGAAAACAATGTCCCTTGACGAAACACGTGCTGGCTTGAATTGTAATATCATGGACGGGCTACAAGCTTAAATTATAATATGTTGGACGGCTTGAATTGTAATATCATGGACGGGTAACAAGCTTAAATTATAATATGTTGGACAGGCTACAATGAATGCTTGAATTGGATGTAACAAATTGAAATTATACCAAAATTGGTTTAAAGTATATTACCACTAATGAACTATAATAAATGTTTGGACTATACCAAAATTGATTTTCCTGTATAGTTGTACGTGCTAATATTGAATTCTATTATTATTTGAGAGGTACCGCACATTGTTGTGATTACGGAGGGGCCTAGTCTACCTATTTCTGCCTGGCCTAGGTACATCCACAGGCCTCCTCCCCTACCCATACCCCTCCAATGCGGGCAAAGTCCTCAGAATGATGTTGTACTCACCCCCTTGTGTCTGCTGTGATGCCCTCAAGCGCCCATCCAACTCAGGGTAGGCCACTGCCAGGATCCTGAACACCAGGGGGGTCATGGGGCGACGGGCACCCCTCCCACGTTGGGAGGCCATCCCCAGCTGAGCCTCCGCCTTCTTCTTGCTCCAGCGGCGAATGTCCTCCCATCTTTTACGGCAGTGGGTGCCCCGTCTCTGGTGGACCCCCAGGGTCCGGACGTCGTTGGCGATGGCATGCCAAATGTCCTTCTTCTGGTGGGCGCTGACCTACATGACATGCACAAGGGAAGAAGAGAAGTCATTAACAACCGCACCGTCAATGTGCGTGGCCCCCCTCCCTACCCTAGCCATGTGGCACATTCATTCACATGCATTAATGTTCCCTGAACTCTGCCCCCTTCCCTCTTACAACCAGCCCTCTCCACCCAGGCCTAGCCCATACAACGTGCTCCCTGTGTACTAACCTGTTGGTCTGGAGGACCGTAGAGTAGCATGTACTGGGGGAGGACCCCGTCTACCAGTCTCTCCAACTCCTGAGCAGTGAAGGCAGGGGCCCTTCCCCAGACGCAGCAGCCATTGTCTCTTCCAGACCGAGGTCACAGCAGCACTTGCAGTGTAGGTCCTCTCCTGTCGAAGATCAGGTATCTAGTGATTCAACAGATAGAAAATGGCGGTGACGTCCGCGGCTGTGCGTATCATCACCGCCGGCGCACTTCCTCATTGGCTCGTGGGACCCATAGGGTCCAATGTTAACCAATGCAGCATTGCGCCGCGGTCTACGACCGCCTACCGCGACGGTGTGCAACGGCAACGCAGTTACCCCACAATAACATTGTCCCAGTTTAGAGGTCAGGCAACCGCCATTTCAGGGGCCCACATGTCTTCATTTACTTCTGTGTCACACATAGCTAGGCCTACACTCAACACACATACAGAAAGGGTTTTGTGTTTGATGTCGTGTTCTGTGTAACAGTGGGTACATACCTGGAAAAAAGTTGACCCGATCCACGCTGTTGTCCTTCCAAGGCGCCGTCAGCTTGGACATTTGAGAAGATGGCGGAATCCTCCGGTGTACCGACCGCTGGTGGACCTGTTGACAATGGAGGAGCGACATTTAATCGTGACCTACAGGTTTGACCGTGCCACAATCCATGAACTATGTATCCAGTTGGAGCCAGACCTGATGTCACCAATCCGCCATCCCACAGGTATCCCCCCTGACGTGCAGGTGCTGTCAGTGCTCCATTTCCTTGCAAGTGGGTCTTTTCTGACAACAGTGGCCATGGCATCAGGGATGTCCCAGCCTATGTTTTCCAACGTGCTGTCCAGAGTGTTGGCTGCCCTGCTGAAACACGTAAGGAGATACATCATTTTCCGTGGACATATCCCCAACGTCATAGGTGCTATTGATGGGACCCATGTAGCTCTGGCCCCCCCCCCACAGGATTGAACAGGTGTACAGGAACCGTAAGAGTTATCATTCGATGAATGTACAGATGGTCTCTTTGGCAGAACAGTACATCTCCCAGGTAAATGCTATGTTCCCTGGCTCAGTGCATGACGCCTACATCCTGCAGAATAGCAGCATCCCTGATATGATGGGTCAACTCCAGAGGCACCGTGTGTGGCTATTAGGGGACTCTGGTTACCCCGACCTTTCCTGGCTATTGACCCCAGTGAGGAATCCCAGGACCAGGGCAGAGGATGCTACAATGAGGCCCATGGGTGGACTAGGAGGGTGATCGAGCGGACCTTCGGCCTCCTGAAGGCCAGGTTCAGGTGCCTCCATATGACAGGTGGTTCCCTATTCTACTCACCGAAGAAGGTGTGCCAGATCATCATCGCCTGCTCTTACTTCACAATCTTGCTTTGCGACGCCAGGTGCCTTTTCTGCAGGAGGATGGTCCAGATGACGGTGTTGTGGCAGCTGTGGAGCCTGTGGACAGTGATGAGGAGGAAGCTGAGGAAGAAGACAATGACAACAGGGAGTCAGTCATACAGCAATATTTCCAGTGACACACAGGTGAGAACATTTTCATTTTTTACATTACATTCACTGTCACACGTCTTACTCTATCCTGTGTGTAATTTACTGGGATTATTTGGTAACTGAGTTGTTCCTTTCCATTACGGTTTCACAGGTGTGGTTACCAACGTGTGTCATCTGCATGCATCCTTCAAGGACTTGTGATGTGTGACATTGGTATGTTGCCTTAACAACTATAAAAGCATTTTGACAATGTCATTGATAATACATTTTACAATATCATAGACTGACTCCAGAATGTTTTGTGGTTCAAGGGTGTTTATTTAAGTGATCAAAAATGGAGGGGGGTTGTAAAATGGTGATGGGTGATGGTGGAGGAATGTCCAGGGCAGAGTCCAGTCTATTAGTCTCACAGGTGCACTGCCCATCTGGGCATAGGAAGTGGAGCTGGGGCAATTTAAGTATGGACAGGGTAATAAAGTGAGACAGTGGGGGGACAATCAGGGTGGTCTCATTTCCTGGCGGGGGTCTTGCCATCTTGCTCTGTCCTGTTCCTGGATCTCAGGGACCGCTTGCGTGGTGGTTGTCCGTCTGCAGGGGGTGGGGTGCTGGTGTGGTGGTCCTGTGGTGGGGCGACTTGTCCACTAGCGCCAGCGGAGGTGGTGGGCAGTTCAATGTCCTGGCTAGTGTCAGGGGCCCCTTGGAGTGCCACGGTGTCCCTCAAGGTCTGCTGTATGTCCTTCAGCACCCCTACGATGGTGCCCAAGGCGGAGCTGATGGTCCTGAGCTCCTCCCTGAACCCCAAATACAGTTCGTCCTGCATGCGCTGGGTCTCCTGAAACTTGTCCAGGACCGTCGCCATCGTCTCCTGGGAGTGGTGGTATGCTCCCATGATGGAGGAGAGAGCCTCGTGGAGAGTGGGTTCCCTTGGCCTGTCCGCCCCCTGTCGCACAGCAGCCCTCCCAGTTCCCCTGTGTTCCTGTGCCTCCGTCCCCTGGACCGTGTGCCCCCTACCACTGTCCCCAGGCCCCTGTTGTTGTTGGGGTGGTGGGTTATCCTGGGTTCCTGTAGTGGTGGACACACAGCTGATTGACCTGTCCTGGGTAGGGAGGTTTGGGCCCGCTGGGTGGGTGCTGTGCTGGTGTTACCAGAGGGTGGAAGGTCAGTGTTGGGCTGTGCCTGTGCGAGGGGAACCGACTGTCCCGAAGCCCACGATGGTCCGGGCTGGTCATCAGGCTCGAGTAGGGCAGAGCTGCAATCGTCACTATGGGCCTCTTCTGTGGGTGGAGTGGAGATGTGTGGACCCTCCGGTGTGGTGACGGTCCTTCGTGATCCTGCAGTGGCATAAGAGCATGATTATTGCATGTGTGTGTGTGATGGTGTGCAATAGGTGGGTGTTTGTGTACCCCAGTGCTAGCATTCCTGTGTGGGGGCTTGTGTGATGATGGTTAGGGGGTTGTTCTGGGAATGTGCAGTGAGAATGCTTTGGTGAGAGGTGACCATGCTTAGTTGTGTCATGCAGGGTTTGGTGTCGGGATGAGTGGTTTGTGTTATTAGTACATTATTGAGGATTTGGGGTGATAGGGGAGGGTGTGAGGGTGGGGGTGTGTGATAGCATACAGGTAGGGTGGGGGATATGATAGTTAAGATTTGTCTTACCAGTGTCCATTCCTCCACCGACTCCTCCGAGGCCCTCTGGATGCATGATGGTCAAGACTTGCTCCTCCCATGTTGTTAGTTGTGGGGGAGGAGGTGGGTGTCCGCCGCCAGTCCGCTGTACCGCGATGTTGTGCCTGGAGACCGCTGAATGCACCTTCCCCCGTAGGTCGTTCCACCTCTTCCTGATGTCCTCCCGATTTCTTGGGTGCTGTCCCACTGAGCTGACCCTGTCCACTATTCTGCGCCATAGCTCCATCTTCCTGGCTATGGAGGTGTGCTGCACCTGTGAGCCAAATAGCTGTGGCTCTACCCGGACGATTTCCTCCACCATGACCCGGAGCTCCTCCTCGGAAAAGCGGGGGTGTCTTTGGCGTGCCATGGGGTGGTGTGTGTGATGTGTGAGGTGGTGTATGTGGTGATGAGTGTAGTGATGTGTAGTGGTGTGTGGTGTTTTGTGCGTGGATGGTGTGTGGGTGATGGTGTTGTGTGCCTCTGTGTGGTGAGATTGTCTAATCAGTGCTGTCTCTCTGGCCTTCGTCTCTAATTTTTGGTCGTAGGGGTTTGTGGGTGATGTGGGTGTGTATTTTATATTGAATTGGTGTGTGGGTGTGGTGTGTGTATGTGTATCAGGTGTGTGTAATTCGAATTGTCCAATGTGGCGGTGTTTTGGAGATGTGTGTGTATTTTGAGGGCGGCGGTGTGTACCGCCAATGGAATACCGCTGTTGAAAGACCGCCGCGTGGATTCGTGGGTCGTAATAGCATGGGCGTGTTTCTGTTGGCGTGGAGGTGGAGGTTTTGTTTTCGCCAGTTTAACACTGACCTTTGGTGTGGCGGACTTGTGTGGGTGACTGAATTTCGGCGGATTCCGAGATGTGTGTCATAATACCTGTGGCGGAATTCCGCGGCGGTGTATTGGCGGTCTTCTGCACGGCGGTAAGCGGCTTTTACCGCCAATGTTGTAATGACCCCCTCTGTCTTTTAAATAATGTATGCCAATAAGAACTAGCATGAATTATCGTTTGGGCGGGAATCCAAGATACTGCTAAACAGACATTAAGGAAAGACATATTTCCTTTAACACGCTCCCCCCTGAGAATTAACAGATTGTAAATAGAGCAAGTTTATCAGAACTATTATTGGCAAGAGATTACGCCAGAACAGAAAGAAGCCTTTTAGCCAAGTTGATTGTTTTTGAGTTTGGACATTGCTTCAGAGACTATGAAAGTATTGTAAAAAGAGAAAGAGACTTGTTCAGCCTCATAGAAATGTAAGAACAATGTTTCAACAATAACTGACATTATGCAATGTACAATAGTTTATGCAAGTTCAATGTATTAATGAAGTAATTCTCTTGCTGCCCAGAATCCTAAAAAACTAAGAATCCAGTATTTTGAAAAACCTGAAGTTCTGACACCCAACACGACATGCAGTCCAGGGTCCAGCAGTCCGATTCTGCAGTAAACAAAGCAGAAGCTGCTATTTTTCCTTTTTCTTTTCCCAAAACTCCCTTCCCCTTGAGGACTTGTAAGAGAGCAATGTACTCTTCATTGTGTTCATGTTAGTCTTCACCAGGATTGGGGAATTGTCATTGCCCTATTGGAACACCTGGAATTCAGGTGAATGGCTCACACAGAACAGCTACACAGTAAAAACGTAATAGAAGGAAACTCATTTGAGCCAAATAAACGTTGAAAGGGTGAAATCAATTTCAGAATCCAGAAAATATGTATATTATTTACTCCCAACACCAATTCGAATTACAGAAACAGAAATTTACTTATTTTCAAAAAGATAAAAAAATAACACAATTCCTATCAAGCCTGAGCTCTTATCTCTGATTTGCAGATTGTTGACGCCACTAGCATTCCAAATTCAAAGCCCATATTTTAACATATGTCCAGAAATCAAATTGATAGTCTGACACCAGGGCTCAAACCCTTGGTGTCTACTGAAAAGACTCTTTCACTGGCATATAAAACATACCAAACATGGGTCATCATATTTTAATCATGGTATTGACAAATATGTGTAACTAAATAATTTTAAGCTCAAAGTTACACATATTCCTAATAATTCATATAATACCAGTGTAAAGTACTTATTTCAACAAAAAGTATTTGAACATGAATCACAAGTTGTCATTCATTAAAAAAATGTAACAGCGCCTGAAGACAAAATTAGGCTTTTCCCCACATATTAAAATAATTTTATTTTTAAGCCTTATCAAGAAATGCCATATTGGAAAAGTTCTAACCTTACTTAAAGGTTGAACATTGTGTACTGGGACTGCAATGGTAGAACAGCAAAGGTTCAAATGCCTCAGAAAAACCAACAGTTCTATTAGGTTAATGTATGTAATTCACCATCAACATTTAAACCATGCTTAAAACATTGTTTGTGTATATCCATTTTGGATCAGACCATCTCAGCCTTAGTTCTCTGTCACTTCCTTGATGGAAGATGTGTATGTGTTGTATCCCCAAAAAGGTTATATTTGGTAGATTATGTGCTTCATGTATTGTATAGAAGTGTTTGGCCACTGAACAGTTGTTGTCCTCTTGGAAGAGGTCAAATATGCTTCTTCAATTTCAAGACTCTTTTGGTGGAACCTACATGCATTTGATTGCATATATAGCAAATAATAATACAGACAAAAAAAATCATGTGTTGCAATTAATGAATTCTTTGATTTCAGAAGCCTAACATTCATCTTTTGTAGAACGGTTTTAGATTTATCTGTGGGTAATTTAAAGAATATGTATCCTCCCCATTTGTGGAACCCAGTGGAACTGATATTTAAACAATATCTATATTTTTCTTTGACATATTTGAAGGTGTCACCAGGGCTTAAAATCCATGATGACAAATCACTTTTTCTGTATGTGACCATAGGTTTTTTGTAATAAATCATCTTAAATCAGGGACAATTTTCAACGGACATCATTTCCTTAAACTGGAGAACAATTTATAAATGTCCATGCTCTAAGCTGTGACACACAGTCAGATTTAATCTTTTTTTTTAGTATTTTGGGATTCTTATCTTTAAGCAAGCAATTCAGACAAGGAAACTTTTTAGATTTCATTTTAGGCTCCTTAACTATTTTTTCAAAGTATCCTCTTTCTCTAGATGTGTGGATCATGTTGTCATTTTCCTTATCATATTCTTCTCAGATTATACAATTTCTTTTGAGTCTCAAAAGTTGTTAATAAATAATATTTTTGATCGAGTGAAAAATGACATGAACTAGCAAACAAAATGCTGTAATTTGCTGCTTCTATTCTATTGATTCTACTTTGTAGTTTATTATTCTCCACATATTGTTCTGGATCTATAAATACATTCTTGTGTCTCTTAAACTGAAATGAAAATCTGACATTACAGTCAATTGCATTAAGCTATTGTTGGTAAGTCAATATTCCTTTCTCTGTTCCATCAAGATTAATTACTTATTCTGTGCTGTACCTTCAGTCATTTCAGACAAGCGCCAAACCAACCCATGAATAGGATGACATAAGAGGGAACAAATCTAGAAAACGTAGCTATTCCTATCAACTGAGGATACATTTTGCAACTGATACAAAAAGGTATTCCTAATGACAAAGGGGGTCATTACAACATTGGCGGTAAAAGCCGCTTACCGCCGTGCAGAAGACCATCAACACACCGCCGTGGCTGCAGAATTCCGCCATGTTCATTATCACCCAAAGCCCGGAATCCGCCAAAATTTAGACACCCACACAAGTCCGCCACACCAAAGGTCAGTGATAAACTGGCGATAACAAAACCGTTGCAATCCTGCATTGGTTAACATTGGACCCTATGGGTCCCAGGAGCCAATGACGATGTACGCCGGCGGTGACGGTACGCACCGCTGCGGACGTGACCGCCATTTTCTCTCTGTTTAATCACTTGATACCTGATCTTCGACAGGAGAGGACCTACACTGCAAGTGCTGCTGTGACCTCAGTCTGGAAGAGACAATGGCTTGTGTGTCTGGGGAAAGGGCCCCTGCCTTCAGCACGAAGGAGTTGGAGAAACTCGTGGATGGGGTCCTTTCCCAGTACACGCTACTCTACGGTCCTCCAGACAAACAGGTAAGTACACTGTGAGCATGCTGTATGGGCAATGCCTGTGTGGAGTGGGGTGGATGAAAGATAGGGGGGGTGAGAATGAGGCGTGCATGAAAAGACGGTGAGTGCATGTGCATCAAGGCAAGGGTAGGGATGCGGGCCAATGACTGTGACGGTGTGGGCGGTAATATCTTCTCCTTTTCCCCTGTACTATTCCTGTAGGTCAGCGCCCACCAGAAGAAGGACATTTGGCGTGCCATCGCCAAGGAAGTCTGGACCCTGGGTGTCTAACACAGACGGAGCACCCACTGCCAGAAAAGATGGGAGGACATTCGCCGCTGGAGCAAGAAAACGTCGGAGACCCAGCTGGGGATGGCCTCCCAACATGGGAGGGGTGCCCGTCGCACCATGACCCCCCCTGATGTTCAGGATCCTGGCGGTGGCTTACCCGGAGTTGGATGGGCGCTTGAGGGCATCACAGCAGCAACAAGGGGGTGAGTACACTCTCATTCTGCTGATTCAGCGTGCATTAGAGGTGTCTGGGTGGGGGAGGTGGGCTGTGGGTTCCCCTAGGCCAGGGCGAGTTTTGTAGGCAAGGACCCTACTTAAGGCAGGCCCTGTGGCACCCCACCCCACCTGTGTACAGTGCCAACTACACCTAGTCAGGCTCCTGTTACATCCATGTGTGCAGAAATCACCCATAGCCTTGTAACCCATGTCCCTGGGATTGAATAGTGGACTCCAAGTGTGCGGCGTAGTGCAGGGGGATTCTGTGTCTGTCGTGTACGCCAACGGTAGCGGTATTGCATGCATTCAACATGTCTTTCTTCTGTCTCCCCCCCTTTTTGTGGTCTCCCTGCATTAGCATCATCAGGCGGTGGAGCAGTGGCACCGGAGCAGGAGGGAGCTGCATCCCACATGGCCCTGGAGGGCGAAACTACGGAGTCCGAATTCACCAGTGGGACGGAGGGCGAGGGGAGCTCCATGGCAGGGACAGGAGCTGACACCAACGATACGGACTCCTCCTCTGATGGAAGCTCCCTTGCGGTGGCGGGCCCATCTGTGCCCCAGGTACAGCCGCCACCCCCCCCTACCAGCACCACCCTCCCAGCAGCCCCTCAGCTTTTGCCCCGTGCCCGCTCACCCAGGAGGGTGGGCATCACCTTCGCCCCAGGCACCTCAGGCCCTGCCCCAGTCACCCCTGCTGCCCTCAGTGAGGAGGCCATTGACCTCCTCAGGTCCCTCACTGTTGGGCAGTCTACCATTTTGAATGCCATCCAGGGTGTAGAGAGGCAGTTGCAACAAACCAATGCATACCTGGAGGGCATTCACTCTGGTCAGGCAGCCCTTCAGCGAGCATTTCAGACTCTGGCCTCAGCACTGATGGCAGCCATTGTCCCTGTCTCTAGCCTCCCCCCTCCAACTTCTTCCACCCAGGCCCACACCCCTGTACCTCAGCCTATCCCAAGCACACCATGAGACCAGCATGCACACATCTCAACACATCTCAACACACAAGGGAAGCTAAGGCAAACATAAGCACCACACATCCCACTCACACAAGCATCAGACCCATGCAGACACACCAACATCCACTGCCTCCTCTGTGTCCCCCTCCTCCTCGTCTCCCTCCTCCCTCCCTGTCTCATCTCCACTCAAACCTGCATGCAGTACATCGTCAGCCACTACCTCCATCACCAGCACACCCACCACCACAGCCCGCTCACGTGCAGTCACCACCCCGACTACCATTCACACGTCCCCTGTGTCCTCTCCCAGTGTGTCTGTGAGGCCACCTCCCAAGGTAAACAAACGCAGCCCCACACCCACCCAACAGCCATCCACCTCACGACAGCCTCCAGCCCATGCACCTTCACCTAAAGTCAGCAAACGGACACCTCCTACAACCACTACCTCTTCCTCCACTCCCAACCCCCCTCCAGCTACCCGTCCCAGTGTTCCAAAGAAACTTTTCCTGGCCAACCTTGACCTCTTTCCCTCACCTCCCCCACCCCTTCAGTCTCCTAGGGCCTGACTCTCCAGGCCCCAACCTAGCACCTCAGCCACAACATCGGCGGGACCAGTGGTGCCAGTAGTCACCGGATTATGGAATGCACCAGGCAGCAGGGCAGCCAGTGTGGCAAGGAGCCAGAGCACAGACAGTCCCCCACCTGTCAAGCATAAAAAGTTGGCCAGTGCCCGGCGGGAGAGGGGAAAGAAATCAGCCACCAAAGCCGCTCCCAGGGGTACCGTTGGGAGTGTGGAGACAGCTGCGACACCATCCAAGCTGGGGAAGGGGCACATTAAAACCGGCAAGTCAGGGAAGTTCAGCACGGTGGACAAGACCGCCAGCAGCCCCGCTGCCCAGGACAAGACCGCCAGCAGCCACCAGCAGCAGCCCCGCTGCCCAAGACAGGACCGCCAGCAGCCCTGCTGCCCAAGACAGGACCACCAGCAGCCCTGCTGCCCAAGACAGGACCGCCAGCAGCAGGACCACCAGCAGCCCCGCTGCCCAAGACAGGACCGCCAGCAGCAGCCCCGCTGCCCAAGGCACTCCCCAGGATTGAACAGTGGGCAACCCACCCACTGCAGAGACTTGAGAGACTGTGGCTTTGCACTCCCCAGGATTGAACAGTGGGCAACCCACCCACTATAGAGACTTGAGAGACTGTGGTTTTGCACTCCCCAGGATTGAACAGTGGGCAACCCACCCACTGTTATTGACTTGAGAGACTGTGGCTTTGCACTCCCCAGGATTGAACAGTGGGCAACCCACCCACTGTAGAGACTTGAGAGACTGTGGCTTTGCATTCCCCAGGATTGAACAGTGGGCAACCCACCCACTGGAGAGACTTGAGAGACTGTGGCTTTGCACTCCCCAGGATACATCAATGGGCATGGAGCCCCCTCGTGGAGCTGGTGTCGTGCACTTATCTGGCGGAGGTGCCCCCCCTTCCCTTCCCCCTGAGGTGCCTGTTTTATTTCTATCTGATACCCCTGTACTGTTCTCTCCGTCTTGTTCGGGTATTGAGTGTGGGCCTCGCCCATGCCTTTTGGGCCCAGTGGTCCATGGACTATGATGGTGGAATCCCTTGGACTTGTGTTCTTGGTGTATATAATTGTTCACAGTGTAAATGTGTATATATGTAAATATTTTTGATTACTGTATTTTAATATATTATAATCATTCGACTCATTTCCTTTTGTCCTTGCATTCTTCCAGGGGGGTTTGGGGGGTGTAACTGTGATGTATCAATATGTATTGGTGTGTGTGTTGTTGTTGGTGAGGGTGGGGGTGTTGCGTATTACGTGTGTGTGTCACTGTTTTTTCCCTCCCCCTCCCCTGTGTCGTAGGTGCAGTACTCACTGTGGTCTTCGCCGCCGGTGTTCGTGCTTCTGGTAGAGGAGCAGGAAGATAAAGGCTGGGAGTATCTGAAGTTCTGGCTCCATGGCGTCCTGGTTCCTCGTGGGGTGTGTAGAGGTGAGCGTTTCCCCTTCTAAGTCCTGTTTCCGCTGTGTTTTTGTTTGCAGTGAATCCGCCCCGGAAAAGGTGGCGGATTGGCCTCTCATGATACTGTGGGCAGTACATTGTCTTCCGCCTGTCTGTTGGCGGTTACCGCCATGGTGTTTGTTTGTACCGCCGTGGCGGTCGGAGTGTTAAAGTGGCTGTCTATGTTGGCGGTTTCCGCCACGGTCGTAATTCCATTTTCTTAACCGCCGGCATGTTGGCGGTTATACCGCCGCTTTGACACCGACCGCCAGGGTTGTAGTGACCACCTATGTCTGTTAAGTCCAATAAGATTTGGTAACGTTTATAGTAACTTGCAGACCAAGTATATAGAAAAGATTTGGTGACTGTTATTCCTCGTTTATGGTCAACAGTAGCATACAGGCTTTGCACATCCATGTTTACTAACATATAGCTATCTTCCTATGGGATATCACAGATGGATTAAGAAGATGTTTAATATAATTTATGTAGAATGTAAGATTTAGGACCAAAGGTGCCAGGTAGATATCAATATATCCAGAAACACTTTCAGTGCATGGACCTACTCCAGAGATGACAAGCCACAGGGGTAGAAAATGTCCCCTTTGTGAAGTTTGGGTAAGAAATAGCTGATTGGAATGCGTGGTGATTTAATGTTGATACGATTATGTTCACTCTCACCCAACAATTTCTCTAAAAAAGTACAGTTTCAATTTGAATATATAGGGGGTCATTCCGACCCTTGCGGTCAAAGACCGCCAGGGCCGCGGATGACGGAAGCACCGCCAACAGGCTGGCGGTGCTTCCTAGCCCATTCTGACCGCGGCGGTAAAGCCGCGGTCAGAAAACCGGGGCCGGCGGTTTCCCGCAGTTTACCCCCGGCTGGGCGAATCCACCAGGGCAGCGCTGCAAGCAGCGCTGCCTTGGGGATTCTGACCCCCTTCCCGCCAGCCTGTTTCAGGCGGTTTTCACCGCCATGGAAGAGGCTGGTGGGAACGGGTGTCCTGGGGCCCCTGGGGCCCCTGCACTGCCCAGTCCCCTAACAGGGCCCAGGGCGGCTTTTCACTGTCTGCTTAGCAGACAGTGAAAAGCGCGACGGGTGCAACTGCACCCATCGCAGCGCCGCAACACCGCCGGCTCCATTCGGAGCCGGCTCCTGTGTTGCGGCCCTCATTCCCGCTGGGCCGGCGGGCGCTAACTTGCTTAGCGCCCGCCGGCCCAGCGGGAATGTTAGAATGCGGGAAGCGGTATTTTGGCCGCGTGGCAGCCAAATGGCGCTTCCCGCCTGGCGGGCGGCAACCGCCGCCCGCCAGAGTTAGAATGAGGGCCATAGTGTTTTCTTTAACTCCAGTTCTTTAACTTTCACCCTGGACCAGCTCTCCTTCGACTGAAGCTCATGGCCTACTAGGACTTGTAGGATGAGTATCATGTGCCAATTCAACAGTCTTATGAACGCTTCCTAATGTTTGGTCTCCTGAACTTTCAGCTTCAGTTCATGATTCTTCCCTCTAGGCGCAAGTATACAACTCAGATCTTCACAATTGTATTGGCTTATCTTGTGGGGTCAATACATGACAAGGGCAAATTAGTCTTTCTACACTTTGACAATCAGTTGTTGCACTGTGACTCCAGCGCATGAACCACAGTGAACATGCTGTGGGCATGGACAACACTGAAAGAGTACACATCTCTAATCAAGTCTTACCTACTGCAATGCTTTTGCATTCTGAGCCCTTTCACCTGGCAATGGATTGGCTTTGGGACCACAGAGACCTGCTGAGTGGTGCAGTCATTATTGGTGGGTGAAACTGTGGGATGGTGTTGCTTTCCTGGTAATGTTCTAATTCCCTTTATGAGTTTTGTTAGTCTTTCGCAATCTGCATGATGCTATGGCTCCGGATCCACCTGAGTCCATTGCCAAGTCACCTTCATCACTCCTGGAGTCCCTTATGCCAGTTCTGGAATCTCTGTGGACGAGACTTGAGGTGGTGACTGGTGCCTGTGAGCCTGGCTTGGGTGACACCCCTCATTTCTTCCACTCCATTGGCTTTGACAATGGTTGCTTCATTGTGCCGGTGAGAACTCAGCATCAGGGGAGGTGGCACAGGTCAAGGCCTGAATGAGGCCTGGATGGTGTCTTTCCCCATGTCTGAAAGGACAGTGCGCATTGTTAGGCCCTTTAGGGTCCCGCTGGGATCAGGAGCGACTGGTTCTCCCTGTTAAGATAGCGCCGAAGTTTTCCCTAATGAGGCAGTTGGCAGCTGTGTCTTTTAGAAAGGTCTGTGAGTCTTGTTCTTGTCTACAGTCCACATCAAGGGGTCGGTTAAAAAAATGCAGGATGTTCCCTTCATGTCAGGAGTATAGCAAGGCCCCCCAGCTGTGTTTGTCAGGGTGTGCCAGCAGTTTGGTTTGGAACCCCTGTTGTTGAGGATTTACCAGCATGCCGGATCTACTCTTCTCGCCCCTAATTAGGGCTGGATAATGAGAAATAGTGTTTAGTGAGTACGGAGTACACAAGACGTGCTCTATGCACTACTAGCCATTAGTTACAGTTTCTGATAACAGACTTGTAGCACTATGCATATAATGCAAATACCAAAACGGGCACAATATGAGGGCTGATACTATTCCTAATGCTATAACAAATCCATTTAGTGCACTCACTAAGACTTGTGGTTCGCTGTAAAGCACAGGCATCCAGGGGCTATTCTTGATGAGGCAGGCTGTAGGTCGATTAGCGCCCAAGGTTCCTAGGCAGCAGGAGCTTAGGAAGGAGTGTGATCGCTTGCTAGTTGCGTTGCCTTCTTTCACTTGTAGCTAAAGCGCCCCAAAGGTGAGATCCCCCATTGCCAGGGAGGAGGACAGGATGGGGAGACCCAGATGTGCAGTTCTCCAATAGTTCTTCCAGGCCGGTCAAACGGGGAGTATGGAAGGGTTTATAAAGGGATGCTGTAAAGCCTTTGGGGCCTGGGGCCTTTCTGAATTTGAACAATTTGATAGCTTTAAATATTTCTGAGTTGTCAATCTTTTTTTTATTGAGGTCTTTATTCGCATTGCTAGAGCGCACTGGGAGATGAAAACTGTCCCAGTATTTTTTGCAGAGATCAGTGTTGGCAATCTGCTTTATGGATTGGGATGCAGCCTAAGAGATCACTAGTGACTGAGATTAATTAAAACATTGCATCCATCACTTTTTTTTTTGGTGGCCTAAGTATGATAGGTATGTCCAGACGTTGGTCCTGTGCTCAGTGTGCCACTGGAATAAATCTATACCTGGCTGATGAGCTCATAATAAAGTCAGATCTTGGCCTGGGTTGCTTATTTTGTGGTGTGGTGGGAACCTGGCCTGGCAGCTCGGGCTGGACTGTTCCCACTGAGGAAGGATCTAGGCTAATTTGCATACTGCTGGGTCCAAACTGAGGTAGCATGGGGGGGCAAAAAACTATTGATTTAGATGTAGCCTGGGCAATCGCCAGTAGCTGAAATTAATTAAAGCACTCCATCCATCATTTTGTTTTTTTGATGTCCTAAGTGTGACAGGTATGCCGCGACATGGGTCTTGTGCTCACTATGCCACTGGAATGAAGCTGTATATGGCTGATGAGCCCATAATAAGGGCATAATCAGTCATGGGTTGCTTATGTTCCAGTTCAGGGAGGACCTGGCCATGGAGTTTGGGCTGGACTGTTCCCATGAGGATCAGGGTCAAGACTGATTCACAAATGGCTGGGTTCAAATTCAGGTGGCATGGTGATCAAAAAATGGTGGATTAGTATATCGCCCAATTAATTGCCAGTGGCTTAGATTAATACAAGCATTCCTTCCATCACCTTGTTGTTTTTGCATCTAACACCTTAAGTGCACTGTGCATGATCAGATGTGGGTCCCGGGCTCAATGTGCCACTGGAACCAAGCTATACTTGGCTGAAGGGCCCTAGTAAGTGCAAAACTATTCCTTGGTTGCTTGTGTTCTGGTTCAGGGAGGCCTCGGCCTGGCAATTTGGGCAGGACTGTTCTCATGAGGACCAAGGCCAAGAATGCTCTGCATATGGCTAGGTCGAAACTGTGATGGCATGGTGGGCGAGAAACAATGGACTGGGATGCTGCCTGAGTGATTGCCAGTATCTGAGATTAATTGAAGAATTCCATCCATCACCTTGTTGCCTTTGCATTTTTTAATTTGAGTTTCTAGCCTGTTAAGTTTGCGATTTGACTCCTTGTAATAGTAATTATTTCTATTATTTTGCCTCTGGTGCTGGCTTTCATTGTGTCCCAGATATTTTCTGGAGATAGATCTGGAGATTTATTTTCTTTGAAAATAGTAAGAATTGCAAAAATGATTGTGCAAATATTTGGCTACTTAGGATACAATTAGTCATTCTCCGTGAAACATTTTTAGGTTTTGGTTTCAAGAGGGAGCTGTCTAGGGATATCCAGGCATGGTCTGAGATTAATATAAGTCCTATATAAGGGTTGGACGACTGCAGGATAAGTAGCTAGCTAAATAGGAGTTAGTCTACTCTAGAAAAAGTATTGTGTGGTTGAGAAAAGAAGGTAAATTCACTTCCTGATGGATTATAAAAACACCATATGTGAGTGTGGTTATTGTCTACACATAGGCCCTCATTACAACCCTGGCGGTAAATCCCGCTTTCCGCCGTGCTGAAGACCGCCAACATACCGTTGCGGCGGCGGAATTCCGCTACAGGTATTACGACCCACATCTCGTAATCCGCCACAATACAGTCACCCACACAAGTCTGCCACACCAAAGGTCAGTGATAAACTGGCGATACGAAAAACCTACAACGTCACGCCAACAAGAATACGCCCACACTATCACGACCCATGAATCAACGCGGCGGTTTTTCAATCGCGGTAATCCATTGGCGGTACACATCGCCGTACTCAAAATACACACACATTTACAAAACACAACAACATTGGACAATTCAAAATACACACACCTGATACACATACACACACACCAAACCCCCACACACCCACAACACTATAAAATGCATATCCACATTACCCACAAACCCTTACAAGGAACAAATTTGGAAGAAGCCCAGAGAGAGAGATTATCAAACACAACACCAGCATCCACAGACTCACAACACCGTCACTCATACAACATCCACGCACCTCAAACAACACACACCAACATATCCCCCCACACATCACAACAGACAGCACCTCACACATCACCCACACCACATCATGGCACATCAAAGACACCCCAGGTTTTCTGAGGAGGAGCTCAGGGTCATGGTGGAGGAAATCATCCGGGTCGAGCCAAAGCTTTTCGGATCACAGGTGCAGCACACCTCCATTGCAAGGAAGATGGAGCTATGGCGGAGAATCGTCGACAGGGTCAACGCAGTGGGACACCATCCAAGAACACGGGATGACATCAGGAAGAGGTGGAACGACCTAAGGGGGGAAGGTGCGTTCCGTGGTATCAAGACACCAGATTGCTGTATAGAGGACTGGTGATGGACCCCCACCTCCTCCCCCACAACTAACAACATGGGAGGAGCAAGTCTTGGCAATACTGCATCCTGAGGGCCTCGCAGGAGTAGCAGGAGGACTGGACTCTGGTAAGTCATATCTTTACTACGATATCCCCCACCCCACCAGCATGCCATCACATACCCCCACCCTAATCCTCACTCCCATCACTCCATCTTCTCACATATGTCCCACTATCACAACCCACACATCCCAATACCAAGGCCCTGCATGCAACACCTATGCATGGACCACCATCACCAAAGCATGTCCAGTACAGATACCCACACAGACCCCAAACCAACTATCACAAAAGGGCAAACACAATTATGCAAGCACAGGAGTAGAGGGTACCTCACCCAATGCACAAGATGGCACACACAGATACTAAAACTATGCATTTACAACCCAACAGGACCCATACCCAACGTCACTGGACAGGAGATGCCAGACATATCCAGTCCCCCTACAGAAGAGGCCCACGGTGATGAAAGCAGCTCTGCACGCCTGGATCAAGATGACCAGCCCGGCCCATTAGGGACCTCTGGACAGTAGGTTCCCCAGCCACTGTCACAAGCCACCACAGAACCTCCCGCCTCAGGAAACACCACCACAGCACCCACCCAGCAGGCCCACCTCTGTCCCCAGGACACGTCAATCAGCAGTGTGTCCACCACTACAGGGAACCCAGGCAAACCCACCAACCCAAGAAAATCAGGGACCTGGGTTCAGTGGCAGTGGGCACACGGTTCAGGGGACAGAGGCACAGGATAACAGGGAAGCTGGGAGGAGTGCTGTGCGACAGGGGGAGGACAGGCCCAGGGAACCAACACTACACGAGGCACTCTCCAACATCATGGGAGCATACCACCATTCCCAGGAGACCATGGGCACAGTACTGGCCAAGTTTCAGGAGACCCAGCGGCTGCAGGAGGAACACTACCTTGGGATCAGGGAGGACTTGAAGTCCATTAACACCACCCTGGTCACCATTGCAGGGTTGCTGGCAGACCTTGTCAACACCATGAGGGACACAGTGGGACACAAACGGGCCCCTGACACTAGCCTGGTCGATGAACAGCCCTCCACCTCCGCCGGCGTTAGTGGACAGGAGGTCCCGCCACATGACCAACAGGCCACCAGCACCCCACTCCCTGCAGAAGGAGAACCACCCCGCAAACGGTCCCTGAGATCCAGGAACAAGACAGAGAACATTGCCAAGACCCCCTCCAGGAAATAAGACCCTTCTGAATGTCACCCTTCTGTCCCACTTTGCCACCCCGTCCACCTTAAACTGCCATTGCTCCTCTTCCTATGCCCCATTGGACAATGCATCTGTGAGACCAAGAGACTGGACTCTGCCATGGACATTCCTCCACCATCACCCCCAGCCCATTGCACACACCCCTCCACTTATTAGCACAGAAATAAACACCCTTGAATCATAAAACAATCTGGAGTCAGTCTGTGCTTTCACAAATGTGTAATTGCAACATCTCTGAAATGTAGCAATGTCAATGTACTTGTTCACATACCAATGTTACACAGCTGTAGGCCAGCAGTAAATATAGCAGAGGGCACAAATTGGGACTCAGATCTGTGAAATGGAAAGCCAAAGTGACAAGTCAGGGTCCATACACAGGGGTCAAAAGGCAGATTTATGCTAGGTCCTACAATAGTATGAGATGTGGGAAGCAGTTCCATCCTCTAATCTGTGTCTCACTGGAAGTATTGCATGATGATGATGTTGTGCAGGCCCTCGCCCCACCTGCACACTTTCCAGCCCCACACACACTCATGGCCCCTTCACCTGCTACACCTGTCATTTCTCCTGCTCCTCATCCCTCACACCACACATCAACCACAGCGACCCCCCAACAACAAACACAACACCCCCAACGCAATACACACCTGCTCTTCCTCCACCCCACCAACCAGCCCGCCGCACACCACCCCACAACCAGAACACACCCGCACCAACACCCTCATGCACCACACCAACACCACCCACCACAACCACCTCAACTGCCTGCTCCTCTATACCCGCTCCCTTCACAAACATGCCATAGAACTCTGGGACCTCATCACATCACACTCACCTGACATTGCCTTCCTCACGGACCAACCCCTCCTTGGAACCCGACATAGCCATCGCCACCCCCAAGGGATACAAACTCAAATGCAAAGACAGCCTCAACAGGCCAGGTGGTGGCATCGCCATCCTACACAGGGACACCATCAAAGTCACCACCAGCTCCCAAGACACTATCGACAGCACAGAACACATGCACTTCCTAATCCACATTAACAACAACTCCACCCTCAGAGGTACACTAATCTAGAGACCACCAGGACCACGCCCCGCCTTCTGCGACACCATCGCAGACACCATCAGCTCGCACGCCCTCACCTCCACAGACTACATCCTCCTCAGTGATTTCAACTTTCACTTGGAGAACCTTCAAGACCACAGCTCAACCTCCCTCATAGACAACCTCACCAACCTTGGACTCAAACAACTGGTCACCGCACCCACCCACTCAGCAGCACACATGCTCAACGCAATTTTCACCTCAAGCCAACACATAACCTACACCCACACCACCGAACTCCACTGGACTGACCACCACTGCGTCCACTTTTCCTTCACCAAACCCCCCACACACCACCATCAACACACCACACCATACCGCATGTGGGACAAGATCCCCACAGAACACCTGAACTCCCAACTGGCTCACAACCTCCACCCCCAACCAACAACTCCAACGTAGGAGCACACAACCTCTCTAAATGGATCACTACCTGCGCAGACACACTAGCCCCCTCAGAAAAACATCGCCACCTGCAACATCAAGAACGCCCTATGGTTCACCCCCGAACTCCAAGACTCCAAGCGCAAATGCCGCCAAGCGGAGAAAATATGGCGACAAGAACCCTCTACAACCAACTTCTCTACCCTCAAAACTACCATTCGCACCCATCACCAACTCATACGCACCACCAAAAGAGATCACTACAAGACATGCCTTGACAACAACTCCCAAAACAGCAAAGAACTCTTCACCTTCATTAAGGAGCTAGCCAAACCCAAAGCCAGCATCATAGACCCCACACACACACAGCCCCTATGTGACGCCCTCTCCAACCACTTCCACCACAAAATCCTGGACATCCACAACAGCTTCATACCACACACACCCACCACACACACCCCTCACTCACCCAACTCAACCCCCACTCATGACCCCCCACCACACTTACCACCTGGGCCCCCACCACACACGAAGAAACCGAAAAAAACATGAATTCCATCCACTCCGGATCCCCCTCCGACCCCTGGCCTCATCGCATCTACAACAAAGCCCGCCCAACCATCGCCCCCATACTCCGTGACATAATCAACTCCTCTTTCGATTCCGCCACCTACCCAGACCCCTGGAAGCACGCAGAAATCACAGCTCTCCTAAAAAAAACAATGCCGACCCAGAGGTCTTCTCCAACTATCGCCCCATCTCCCTCCTCTCTTTCCCCGCCAAGGTTGCCGAGAAACTAGTCAACGCCGTCTATCCCACTTTCACGAAGAAAACAACACTCTTGACCCCTCACAATCTGGGTTCCGCAAGAATCACAGCACGGAAACCCCCCTCATCGCATGCACTGACGACATCAGGACCAAAGTCGACAAAGGCGAGATCGTTGCACTCATCCTCCTAGACCTCTCCGCAGTCTTTGATACTGTCTGTCACCACACACTCCGTACACACCTCCACAGCACAGGAATTCGCCACAAAGCCTTCGACTGGCTCACCTCCTTCCTCATCGACCAAACCCAAAGAGTCCCCCTTCCACCTTTCCACTCCACCGCTACCAAAATCATCTGTGGAGACCCCCAAGGGTCCTCCCTCAGCCCCACACTCTTCAACATTTACATAATCCCCCTAGCCAACATCCTCCAACCACACGGAATCACTATCCTCTCCTACGCAGATGACACCTGTAAAGAAATGGCTCCATGTTGCAGTTACCCCCCACTTTTTGCCTGATACTGATGCTGACTTGACTGAGAAGTGTGCTGGGACCCTGCTAACCAGGCCCCAGCACCAGTGTTCTTTCACCTAAAATGTACCATTGTTTCCACAATTGGCACAACCCTGGCACCTAGGTAAGTCCCTTGTAACTGGTACCCCTGGTACCAAGGGCCCTGATGCCAGGGAAGGTCTCTAAGGGCTGCAGCATGTCTTATGCCACCCTAGGGACCCCTCACTCAGCACAGACACACTGCTTGCCAGCTTGTGTGTGCTGATGGGGAGAAAATGACTAAGTCGACATGGCACTCCCCTCAGGGTGCCATGACAACATCCCACTGCCTGTGGCATAGGTAAGTCACCCCTCTAGTAGGCCTCACAGCCCTAAGGCAGGGTGCACTATACCACAGGTGAGGGCATATGTGCATGAGCACTATGCCCCTACAGTGTCTAAGCAAAACCTTAGACATTGTAAGTGCAGGGTAGCCATAAGAGTATATGGGCTGGGAGTCTGTCAAAAACGAACTCCACAGCTCCATAATGGCTACACTGAATACTGGGAAGTTTAGTATCAAACTTCTCAGAATAATAAACCCACACTGATGCCAGTGTTGGATTTATTAAAAAATGCACACAGAGGGCATCTTAGAGATACCCCCTGTATTTTACCCAATTGTTCAGTGCAGGACTGACTGGTCTGTGCCAGCCTGCTGCTGAGAGACGAGTGTCTGACCTCATGCGGTGAGAGCCTTTGTGCTCTCTGAGGACAGAAACAAAGCCTGCTCTGGGTGGAGATGCTTCACACCTCCCCCCTGCAGGAACTGTAACACCTAGCAGTGAGCTTCAGAGGCTCAAGCTTCATGTTACAATGCCCCAGGGCACTCCAGCTAGTGGAGATGCCCGCCCCTTGGACACAGCCCCCACTTTTGGCGGCAAGTCCAGGAGAGATAATGAGAAAAACAAGGAGGAGTCACTGGCCAGTCAGGACAGCCCCTAAGGTGTCCTGAGCTGAGGTGACTCTGACTTTTAGAAATCCTCCATCTTGTAGAAGGAGGATTCCCCCAATAGGGATAGGAATGTGACCCCCTCCCCTTGGGAGGAGGCACAAAGAGGGTGTACCCACCCTCAGGGCTAGTAGCCATTGGCCCCAGACCTAAACACGCCCTTAAATTTAGTATTTAAGGGCTCCCCTGAACCTAAGAATTTAGATTCCTGAAACTACAAGAAGAAGAAGACTCCCGAGCTGAAAAACCCCTGCAGAGGAAGAACAGAAGACACCAACTGCTTTGGCCCCAGTCCTACCGGCCTGTCTCCTGCCTATCAAAGAACCCTGCTCCAGCGACGCTTTCCAAGGGACCAGCGACCTCTGAATCCTCTGAGGACTGCCCGACTTCAAGAAAGACAAGAAACTCCTGAGGACAGCGGCACTGCTCCAAAAGAACTGCCACTTTGTTTCAAGGAGCAGACTTAAAGACCCCTGCAACTCCCCGCAAGAAGTGTGAGACTTGCAACACTGCACCCGGCAACCCCGACTCGACTGGTGGAGAACCAACACCTCAGGGAGGACCCTCCCGCGACTCCGAGACCGTGAGTAACCAAAGTTGTCCCCCCTGAGCCCCCACAGCGACGCCTGCAGAGGGAATCCCGAGGCTCCCCCTGACCGCGACTGCCTGAACTCCATTTCCCGACGGCTGGAAAAGCCTCTGCACCCGCAGCCCCCAGCACCGAAAGGAACGGAACTCCTGTGCAGGAGTGACCCCCAGGAGGCCCTCTCCCTTGCCCAGGTGGTGGCTACCCCGAGGAGCCCCCCCCTTGCCTGCCTGCAACGCTGAAGAGATCCCTTGATCTCTCATTGATTTACATTGAAAACCCGACGCTTGTTTCTACACTGCAACCGGCCGCCCCAGTGCCGCTGAGGGTGTACTTTTTGTGTGAACTTGTGTCCCCCCCGGTGCCCTACAAAACCCCCCTGGTCTGCCCTCCGAAGACACGGGTACTTACCTGCTGGCAGACCGGAACCGGTGCACCCCCTTCTCTCCATTGCAGCCTATGCGTTTTGGGCACCTCTTTGACCTCTGCACCTGACCGGCCCTGAGCTGCTGGTGTGGTAACTTTAGGGTTGCTCTGAACCCCCAACGGTGGGCTACCTTGGACCCAAACCTGAGACTTGTAAGTGATTTACTTACCTGACAAACCTAACAAAAACTTACCTCCCCCAGGAACTGTGAAAATTGCACTGTGTCCACTTTTAAAACAGCTTATTGTGTTTTATATAAAAAGTGTACATGCTAATGTAATGATTCAAAGTTCCTAAAGTACTTACCTGCAATACCTTTCAAATGAGATATTACATGTAGAATTTGAACATGTGGTTCTTAAAATAAACTAAGAAAAGATATTTTTCTATAACAAAACCTATTGGCTGGATTTGTCTCTGAGTGTGTGTTCCTCATTTATTGCCTGTGTGTATGTACAACAAATGCTTAACACTACTCCTTTGATAAGCCTACTGCTCGACCACACTACCACAAAATAGAGCATTAGTATTATCTCTTTTTGCCACTATCTTACCTCTAAGGGGAACCCTTGGACTCTGTGCATACTATTCCTTACTTTGAAATAGTGCATAGAGAGCCAACTTCCTACATTGGTGGATCAGCGGTGGGGTACAAGACTTTGCATTTGCTGGACTACTCAGCCAATACCTGATCACACGACAAATTCCAAAAAATTTCATTAGAAATTGATTTTTGCAATTTGAAATTTTTCTAAATTCTTAAAAGTCCTGCTAGGGCCTCGTGTTAGTCCCTGTTTAGCATTTCTTTTAGTGTTTAAAAGTTTGTGAAAAGTTTGAATTAGATTCTAGAACTAGTTTTTAGATTCTTAAAAAGTATTCCAACTTTTAGAAACATAGGGCCTGATTCTAACTTTGGAGGACGGTGTTAAACCGTCCCAAAAGTGGCGGATATACCACCTACCGTATTACGAGTCCATTATATCCTATGGAACTCGTAATACGGTAGGTGGTATATCCGCCACTTTTGGGACGGTTTAACACCGTCCTCCAAAGTTAGAATCAGGCCCATAATGTCTAGTACAGATGTGAATGTGGTGGAACTCGACACCACACCTTACCTCCATCTTAAGATGAGGGAGCTAAGGTCACTCTGTAAAATAAAGAAAATACCAATGGGCCCCAGACCTTCCAAACTACAGCTCCAGGAGCTGTTGGCAGAGTTTGAAAAGGCCAACCCCTCTGAGGATGGCAACACAGAGGATGAAGATAGTGACTTGGAGGACAATTCCCCCCTACCAGTCCTATTTAGGGAGAACAGGGCCTCTCAAGCCCTGTCTCCAAACATAATAGTCAGAGACACTGTTTCCCTCACAGGAGGGACCAACAACTCTGAAATCACTGAGGATAACTCCAGTGAAGAGGACATACAGTTAGCCAGGATGGCCAAAAGATTGGCTTTGGAAAGACAGCTCCTAGCCATAGAAAGGGAAAGACAAGAGATGGGCCTAGGTCCCATCAATGGTGGCAGCAACATAACTAGGGTCAGAGATTCTCCTGACATGTTAAAAATCCCTAAAGGGATTGTGACTAAATATGAAGATGGTGATGACATCACCAAATGGTTCACAGCTTTTGAGAGGGCTTGTGCAACCAGAAAAGTAAGCAGATCTCACTGGGGTGCTCTCCTTTGGGAAATGTTCACTGGAAAGTGTAGGGATAGACTCCTCACACTCTCTGGAAATGATGCAGAATCTTATGACCCTGGGAACCTTTCCAGGGAACCCTGATTGAGGGCTTTAGATTCTCCACTGAGGAGTATAGAATTAGATTCAGGGGGGCTCAAAAATCCTCGAGCCAGACGTGGGTTGATTTTGTAGACTACTCAGTGAAAACACTGGATGGTTGGGTAACTGGAAATGAAGTGCATGACTATGTTGGGCTTAATAATTTGTTTATGAAAGAACACATTTTAAGTAACTGCTTCAATGAAAAGTTGCATCAGTATCTGGTAGACCTAGGACCAATTTCTCCCCAAGAATTGGGAAAGAAGGCGGACCATTGGGTCAAGACTAGGGTAACCAAAACTTCCACTGGGGGTGACCAAAAGAAAGGGGTTACAAAGCCTCCCCAGGAGAAAGTGGGTGACACTAGAAACAAAGAAAAAGAGTCCTCTGTAGGCCCCCAAAAACCAGACCAGGTGGGTGGGCCCCGAGACACAACCCAAAACAAAGGTGGGTACCAGGGTAAGAACTGGGATGCCACTAAGGCATGGTGCCATAACTGTAGACAGACAGGGCACCACACCAAGTACACTTCTTGTCCCAAAAACAACCCCCCTAGCAAAATCCCAGGGGTGACCAGTGTAGCCTTTGGGGATGACTCCCCAGATGAGGAGGTCTTCATAGCCTTCAACTGGAAAAAGGGCCCAACAGGTGAGTTGGAGATTCCAGAGGGAAGTAGACACTTCCACCACCTACTGGTGAATGGAATCCCGGCCACTGCCCTGAGAGACACTTGTGCCAGTCACACTATTGTGCATGACAGGCTGGTGTTCTCAAACCAGTACATCCCAGGTGAGATAGCCAGAGTAAGAGTTAGCCCAGACAGGGTCACTGATAGGCCTGTGGCTTTTGTGCCCATAGAAGTGGGTGGGACTTTTAGCTGGAGAAGGGTGGTAGTCAGTACAGACCTCCCCCTTGATTGTCTCCTTGGAAATGACTACCCAGAGGTTAGTCCTCTCCCAAGGATTCTGGAGTTCCTGCCTCTGCAGTAAATGCAAGTATCCCCCAGAAGAAAAAGAAAAGAAAACAGTGTAAGAAGGGTGGACAACCTTTAGCCAAGGTTCCAGCAAGCCAAGGAGATTCTGCTCCAGTAGGGGAGAACTCCAAAAGTGGCACTGGTAAAGTCCAACCTGACCCACAAGAAGTCCTGGCTAGTCAGGCAACTGTTCAGCCTGAGTGGGTGGCTCCTCAGCTAACAGAAGAAAGAGTGGAAGAAGGGTGTTTACTACAAGATGTGGTAACTCCCCACTCTAATACAGCAGACAGGCACCCTGAACCCAAAGAAGCCTGTAACTTAGCCCCTTCCCTTGTAGGTGAAGAGCTAAAGGTGTGGTTCTGGGCACTGACAGCTGTCAGTGGCCTCTGCTGGGTGTTAGCCTTTATGGCTGCACAATCCTTTGCATGGTGGTCTGACCCCATGCCATATAGCAAGTTAGGCCCGCTGACCCTGTTGGTCATGGTGGGGTTACTCCAGCTCTGGGTAACCTCTTTGGGTAAGCTAGGGGTGACCCTGGCTAAGATAAGATTAGCAGAGGTGGATACCTCTAACCCCAAAATAGAGAGAATGGGTGAAGACATAAAAAGCACAGACAAGAGGCAGTTCAGACTAGGTCCTATCACTGTGGACGTGGGTCAGTTCCCCAGAGGGAATGACCTGAACAGGAGGATGTAAGGCAGAGTAGGCCCTGCAACAAACCAGCCTATTTCCTCTACTCTTCCTCGCCTAACAGACTAGGAAGACTGTCCCAGCTTTGGCTGAGTCTCCTGGCCTGTGGGCTGGGGGGGGGGGGGGCTTGTGTAAAGAAATGGCTCCCTGTTGCAGTTACCCACCACTTTTTGCCTGATACTGATGCTGACTTGACTGAGAAGTGTGCTGGGACCCTGCTAACCAGGCCCCAGCACCAGTGTTCTTTCACCTAAAATGTACCATTGTTTCCACAATTGGCACAACCCTGGCACCTAGGTAAGTCCCTTGTAACTGGTACCCCTGGTACCAAGGGCCCTGATGCCAGGGAAGGTCTCTAAGGGCTGCAGCATGTCTTATGCCACCCTAGGGACCCCTCACTCAGCACAGACACACTGCTTGCCAGCTTGTGTGTGCTGATGGGGAGAAAATTACTAAGTCGACATGGCACTCCCCTCAGGGTGCCATGCCAACCTCCCACTGCCTTTGGCATAGGTAAGTCACCCCTCTAGTAGGCCTTACAGCCCTAAGGCAGGGTGCACTATACCACAGGTGAGGGCATATGTGCATGAGCACTATGCCCCTACAGTGTCTAAGCAAAACCTTAGACATTGTAAGTGCAGGGTAGCCATAAGAGTATATGGGCTGGGAGTCTGTCAAAAACGAACTCCACAGCTCCATAATGGCTACACTGAATACTGGGAAGTTTAGTATCAAACTTCTCAGAATAATAAACCCACACTGATGCCAGTGTTGGATTTATTAAAAAATGCACACAGAGGGCATCTTAGAGATACTCCCTGTATTTTACCCAATTGTTCAGTGCAGGACTGACTGGTCTGTGCCAGCCTGCTGCTGAGAGACGAGTGTCTGACCTCATGTGGTGAGAGCCTTTGTGCTCTCTGAAGACAGAAACAAAGCCTGCTCTGGGTGGAGGTGCTTCACACCTCCCCCCTGCAGGAACTGTAACACCTGGCAGTGAGCTTCAAAGGCTCAAGCTTCGTGTTACAATGCCCCAGGGCACTCCAGCTAGTGGAGATGCCCGCCCCTTGGACACAGCCCCCACTTTTGGCGGCAAGTCCAGGAGAGATAATGAGAAAAACAAGGAGGAGTCACTGGCCAGTCAGGACAGCCCCTAAGGTGTCCTGAGCTGAGGTGACTCTGACTTTTAGAAATCCTCCATCTTGTAGAAGGAGGATTCCCCCAATAGGGATAGGAATGTGACCCCCTATCCTTGGGAGGAGGCACAAAGAGGGTGTACCCACCCTCAGGGCTAGTAGCCATTGGCCCCAGACCTAAACACGCCCTTAAATTTAGTATTTAAGGGCTCCCCTGAACCTAAGAATTTAGATTCCTGAAACTACAAGAAGAAGAAGACTGCCGAGCTGAAAAACCCCTGCAGAGGAAGAACAGAAGACACCAACTGCTTTGGCCCCAGTCCTACCGGCCTGTCTCCTGCCTTCCAAAGAACCCTGCTCCAGCGACGCTTTCCAAGGGACCAGCGACCTCTGAATCCTCTGAGGACTGCCCGACTTCAAGAAAGACAAGAAACTCCCGAGGACAGCGGCACTGCTCCAAAAGAACTGCAACTTTGTTTCAAGGAGCAGACTTAAAGACCCCTGCAACTCCCCGCAAGAAGTGTGAGACTTGCAACACTGCACCCGGCAACCCCGACTCGACTGGTGGAGAACCAACACCTCAGGGAGGACCCTCCGGCGACTCCGAGACCGTGAGTAACCAAAGTTGTCCCCCCTGAGCCCCCACAGCGACGCCTGCAGAGGGAATCCCGAGGCTCCCCCTGACCGCGACTGCCTGAACTCCATTTCCCGACGGCTGGAAAAGCCTCTGCACCCGCAGCCCCCAGCACCGAAAGGAACGGAACTCCTGTGCAGGAGTGACCCCCAGGAGGCCCTCTCCCTTGCCCAGGTGGTGGCTACCCCGAGGAGCCCCCCCCTTGCCTGCCTGCAACGCTGAAGAGATCCCTTGATCTCTCATTGATTTACATTGAAAACCCGACGCTTGTTTCTACACTGCACCCGGCCGCCCCAGTGCCGCTGAGGGTGTACTTTTTGTGTGAACTTGTGTCCCCCCCGGTGCCCTACAAAACCCCCCTGGTCTGCCCTCCGAAGACGCGGGTACTTACCTGCTGGCAGACCGGAACCGGGGCACCCCCTTCTCTCCATTGCAGCCTATGCGTTTTGGGCACCTCTTTGACCTCTGCACCTGACCGGCCCTGAGCTGCTGGTGTGGTAACTTTAGGGTTGCTCTGAACCCCCAACGGTGGGCTACCTTGGACCCAAACCTGAGACTTGTAAGTGATTTACTTACCTGACAAACCTAACAAAAACTTACCTCCCCCAGGAACTGTGAAAATTGCACTGTGTCCACCTTTAAAACAGCTTATTGTGTTTTATGTAAAAAGTATACATGCTAATGTAATGATTCAAAGTTCCTAAAGTACTTACCTGCAATACCTTTCAAATGAGATATTACATGTAGAATTTGAACCTGTGGTTCTTAAAATAAACTAAGAAAAGATATTTTTCTATAACAAAACCTATTGGCTGGATTTGTCTCTGAGTGTGTGTTCCTCATTTATTGCCTGTGTGTATGTACAACAAATGCTTAACACTACTCCTTTGATAAGCCTACTGCTCGACCACACTACCACAAAATAGAGCATTAGTATTATCTCTTTTTGCCACTATCTTACCTCTAAGGGGAACCCTTGGACTCTGTGCATACTATTCCTTACTTTGAAATAGTGCATACAGAGCCAACTTCCTACAACACCCAACTCATCCTCTCCCTCACCCGCAACCCCACCACCGCCAAAACCAACCTACACGCTGCTCTCCTCGACACCACCAACTGGATGATAACTAACCACCTCAAGCTTAACTCCAACAAAACAGAGATCATCATCTTCGGCCCCAACAAAACCATATGGGAGGACTCCTGGTAGCCCACCGCCCTAGCCCCCGCACCGACCCCGGCAAACCACGCACGCAACCTCAGCATCATCCTGGACCCCTCCCTCTCCATGACACAGCAAATCAATGCACTAACCTCCTCCTGCTTCCACACACTCCGCACTCTGAAAAAATCCTTCAAATGGATACCCCCAGAGACCAGGAAGACAGTCACCCATGCACTCATCAGCAGCAGACTAGACTACGGTAACGCCCTCTACGCCGACACCACCCTCAAACTCCAGCACAAACTCCAGAGAATCCAGAACACAGCCGCACGACTCGTCCTTGGCCTCCCCCGCCATGAACGAATCTCACCACACCTCAAATCCCTTCAATGGCTCCCCATAGACAAGAGAATCACTTTCAAGATTCTCATCCACGCACACAAATCCCTCCACAACACCGGCCCGACCTACCTCAACGAAAGAGTGAACTTCCACACTCCCACCCGCAACCTCCGATCAGCCGACCTTGCACTAGCTACAGTCCCCCACATCCAACGAACCACCACAGGAGGCAGGGCCTTCTCTTACCTCGCCCCCAAAACCTGGAACTCCCTCCCCACCAACCTCCACAAAACCAAAGACTTCCTACTCTTCAGAAAAAACCTCAAGACATGGCTGTTTGAACAGTAACCCTCCTTACCCCCCCCCCACAAGCGCCTTGAGACCCTCACGGGTGAGTAGCGCGCTCTATAAATGTTTTTGATTGATTGATTGATTGTTTCGGTTGTCTACATCTTCTTCTTCTGCCTCCTCTTCCTCACTGTCCACAGGCTCCACAGCTGCCACAAGACCACCATCAGGCCCATCCTCCAGCAGAAAAGGCACCTGGTGTCGCAAAGCCAGGTTGTGCAACATACAGCAGGCCATGATGATCTGGCACACCTTCTTCAGTGAGTAGTATAGGGATCCACCTGTCAGATGGAGACACCTGAATCTGGCCTTCCGGAGGCCGAAGGTGCGCTCTTTTATCCTCCTAGTTCGCCCATGTGCCTCATTGTAGCTTTCCTCTGCCCTTGTCCTGGGATTCCTCACTGGGGTCAGTAGCCATGACAGGTTGGGGTAACCAGAGTCACCTGCAAATATCGAGGGACAACTGTTAGACATACTCCAAACATTAAGGAATCTCCCATACCCAGACACCAAATGAAACTGTGTGGGAACTTTAGGCTCACCCATTAGCCACACACGGTACCTCTGGAGTTGCCCCATCACATAAGGGATGCTGCTATTCCTCAAAATGTAAGCGTCATGCACTGAGCCAAAATACTTGCCATTCACATGGGAGATGTACTGGTCTGCCAAACACACCATCTGCACATTCATTGAATGGTAGCTTTTCCGGTGTCTGTACACCTGTTCATTCCTGTGGGGGGGGACAAATGCCACATGTGTACCATCAATGGCACCAATGATGTTGGGGATATGTCCCAGGGCATAAAAGTCACCTTTCACTGTGGGCAAATCCTCCACCTGAGGGAAAACGATGTAGCTGCGCATGTGTTTCAGCAGGGCAAATAACACTCTGGACAACACGTTAGAGAACATTGGCTGGGACATCCCTGATGCCATGGCTACTGTTGTTTGAAAAGACCCACTGGCCAGGAAATCAAGTACTGACAGGACCTGCACTAGAGGGGGTATTCCTGTGGGATGGCGGATAGCTGACATCAGTTCAGGCTCCAACTGGGCACACAGTTCCTGTATTGTTGCACGATCAAGTCTGTAAGTGATAATTATGTGTCTGTTGTCCATTGTCGACAGGTCCACCAGGGGTCTGTACACCGGAGGATGCCGCCATCTCATCACCTGCCCCAGTGGACGTGCCCTATGGAGGAGAACTGTGAGCAGAGGGCCATACAACACATAGGTTTCACAAGGCTGTTTAGCACAAACGTTAAATTTTCTCTATGTGCCTTTGTCTGTCCATATTACTGGCCTAAATAGGTGTGACGCAGGTTTTTGGCCTGCCATGTGGCCCCCTGAAATGGCAGCTGCCTGACCTGTAAGGTGGGACAAGGGGAAATGAGGTAACTGCGCTGGCGTTGTACACCGTCGCGGTAGGCGGTCGAAGACCACGGCGCAATTCAGCATTGGTTATCATTGGGCCCTATGGGTTCCAGGAGCCAATGATGATGTACGCCGGCGGTGATGGTACTCACCACCGCGGATGTGACCGCCATTTTCTATCTGTTCACTCACTTGATACCCCTTCAACAGGAGAGGACCCACACTGCAAGTGCTGCTGTGACTTGTGTCTGGAAGCGACAATGGCTACAGTGTCTGGGGAAAGGGCCTCTGACTTCACTGCGGAGGAGTTGGAGAAACTGGTGGATGGGGTCCTCCCCCAGTACACGCAACTGTACGGTCCTCCAGACAAACAGGTGATTAAACTGTGTGCATGGTGGATGTCACAGGATTGTATGGAGTGTTGTGGATGGAAGAGACAGAGGGGGGGAACAGGCCAGCACGTGAGGATGGTGTGTGTATGTATTTCTGGGCCAGGGTGGGAGGTTTGTGGCCAATGTGTGAGAAGAACTGTACGGGAGAGTAACATCCATTTTTATCTCACTTTTCCTCTAGGTCAGCGCCCACCAGAAGAAGGGTATTTGGCGTGCCCTCGCCAAGGAAGTGTGGACCCTGGGGGTCTACCATAGATAGAGCACCCACTGCCGGAAAAGATGGGAGGACCTGCGCCGCTAGACCAAGAAGACGGCGGAGGCCCAGCTGGGGATGGCCTCCCAACACGGCCATGACCCCCCTGATGTACCGGATCCTGGCGGTGGCATATCCGGAGTTGAATGGGCGCTTGAAGGCATCACAGCAGCTACCAGGGGGTGAGTACACTCTCATTCAGCTGACTCTGCGTGCATTACGAGGTGTCTGGTGGGGGAGGTGGGCTGTGGGTTCCCCTAGGCCAGGGCACACGTGCAAAAGTAGATCCATTAATTTGAAGCCTTATTCCCAGTCCAACCCCAAAGGTGGTATTTGCCCTCTACACCTAGTCAGGCTCCTATGGCTTCCAGCTGTCCATAAAATGGTTCTCGACAGAGTCCCCTATGGGCATGGGCTTTACCCCTGCCCTGTCAGTGCATGGCTTAGTGCATAGGGCTGCTCCCTGTGTGTTGTGTCCGCCAGCGGTAGTGATGTTGCAGGGTTTGACCATGCGCCTCTTCTGTCTTTCCCCCCCTTTTTGTTTTGTCACCTTGTCCTTATCTGCATTAGCATCATCTGGCAGAGGAGCAGTGGCACCAGAGCAGGAGGGAACTGCATCCCACATGGCCCTGGAGGGTGAAGTAACGGAGTCCGAAGGCACCAGTGGGACGGAGGGTGAGGGGAGCTCCACAACAGGGATAGGAGCAGACACCAGCGACAGAGACTCCTCCTCTGATGGGAGCTCCCTTGTGGTGGCGGGCACCTCTGTGCCCACCGCATCAACAGGTACAGCCGCCACCCCCCCCTACCAGCACCTCTCTCCCAGTGGCCCCTCATCAAGTTTCCCGTACCCGCTCACCCAGGAGGGTGGGCATCTCCTTCGCCCCTGGCACCTCAGCCCTGCTGCCCTCAGTGGGGAGGCTATTGACCTCCTGAGATACCTCACTGTTGGGCAATCAACCATTTTGAATACCATCCAGGGTGTTCAGAGGCATTTGCAGCAAACAAATGCATACCTGGAGGGCATTCATTCTGGCGTGGCGGCCCAACAGAGAGCATTTCAGGCTCTGGCCTCAGCACTGATGGTAGCCATTGTCCCTGTGTCCAGCCTTCCCCCTCCCCTCTCCAACTTCCTCTACCAGACCCAATCCCCTGTACCTCAGCCTATCCCAAGCACACCATCAAGCCAGCATGCACATCCATCAACACACAAGAGTGGACATGGCAAACATAAGCACCACACATCCCACAGGCACTCACACAAGAACCATCCCCATGCAGACACACCAACACCCACTGCCTCCACTATGTACCCCTCCTCCACGATCTCCTCCTCCCTCCCTGTCTCGTCTCCACTCACACCTGCATGCACTACATCTTCATCCACTACCTCCATCACCAGCATGCCCATCTCCACACACCGCTCACGTGCACTCACCACTCCCACTACCATTCACACATCCCCTGTGTCCTCTCCCAGAGTGTCTGTGAGACTTCCACCCAAAGTACACAAACGCAGGCCCACACCCACCCAACAGCCATACACCTCACAACAGCCTCAGGCCCATGCCCCTTCACCCAAATTCAGCAGATGTACACCTCCTACAACCACTACCTCTTCCTCCACTCCCAAGCCCCCTCCATATTCCCGTCCCAGTGCGTCCTTCCCCTAGGGCTAGGCTGTCCAAGTCCCAGCCCAGCACCTCAGCCACCAAATCCTCCAGCACAGTGGTCCAGCAAGTCCGGTCACATCACGGCCGGCACCCATCAGGGCTGCCAGTGTGCCACCTAGCGAAGCAAAGGAGCAGGCCATTCCGCCACCTGCCAATGTGAAGAAGGTGCCCACATGCCGGAGGGAGAAGCCGCACCTACCAGCAAGCAAGGACTCCTCCAAGCCAAAAGGGGACAGTGGCAAGGCACCAGCAGCGACATCAAAGGTGGGGAAGGGACACAAGCCGAAGAGCAGGTCAGGACAGGGCACGGAGGCTCCGGCTGAGGGACCAGAGTCACCCCTTCTGTCAACCACAACATTAACCAGTACGGCGGTGGACACCGCCACCTGCACCGCCACCTTCACTGCCACCTGCACCGCCACCAGCACCACCACCTGCACGTCTGCTGCCTCAGCAACAGTCCCCAGCATCATCCCCAGTAGGCAGCCGTCCGAGGATGCACGAGACGTCCTGCTGTGTCCCTCAACAGGTGCAGACACATGCACCACCGCCAGCACCTCCGCCACAGACACCGCCGCAACTACCAGCCACGCGACGTGCCCAGACAGTGCCACCACAGCTGACATGGCAATCATCCCCAGTGGCCAGCCGTCCGGGGCTGCAGGAGACGTCCTGGACCCTGCCCAGTGTACATGAGGCATGACTCCCAGCACTGTTTGTTGTACCAGCAGGTGGCAGGCGAAGTCGCAGCAGGGTGGAGTGTGTCTCTGCCTCCTTGGAGTATCATGCTACCTGTTCCCAGGCAATCTCATGGGACACACACCCAGGTGAGGGAATGAGACCTGCCACACTGCATGTGAAGCCCTCTGGGCACAAAGTACCCTCCAGAATCAGTGGAGATTCACATCCACTACCTCCGTCCTTGGCAGGATGAAGCACTCTGGGAAACAAAGCCCCCTCCAGAACCAGTGGAGATTCACATCCACTACCTCAGTCCTTGGCAGTATGAAGCACTCTGGGCACAAAGCCCCCTCCAGAACCAGTAGAGTAAGGCATTGACTACTTCAGTCCTTGGCAGGATGAAGCACTCTGGGCACAAATCCCCCTCCAGAACCAGTGGAGATTCACATCCACTACCTCAGTCCTTGGCAGGATGAAGCACTCTGGGCACAAAGCCCCTTCCTGAACCAGTGGAGTAAGGCATCCACTACCTCAGTCCTTGGCAGGATGAAGCACTCTGGGCACAAAGCCCCATCCAGAACCAGTGGAGACTGTTATCCACTTGTGAGACTGTGGCGTAACACTCCCCAGGATAAAGCAGTGGGCAAACCACCCACTTAAGAGACTTGAAAGACTGTGGCTTTGCACTCCCCAGGATAAGGCAGTGGGCAACCCACCCACTTGAGAGACTTGAGAGACTGTGGCTTTGCACTCCCCAGGATAAGGCATTGGGCAAACCACCCACTTGAGAGACTTGAGAGACTGTGGCTTTGCACTCCCCAGGATAAGGCATTGGGCAAACCACCCACTTGAGAGACTTGTGAGACTGTGGCTTTGCACTCCCCAGGATAAAGCAGTGGGCATGGAGCCCCCTCGTGGAGCAGTGGCGTCGTCTGTTCATCCGGCTGAGGTGCCCCTGACCTCCTCCTCCTGAGGTGCCTGTTTATTTTCCTGATGCCCCTGCAGTGTTCTCTCTGTTTCGAGTCAGGTATCTGGGACACTGATCCACGGACAATGATTTCATTAATATCCGGACTTGTGTAGTTGGTGTACATATTTGTATATACTGATATTTGAATTTGACCTATCTGATATTTAAATGATTACACTCGTTACAATCATTTCCTTTTGTCCTTGCATTCTTCCAGGGGGTGACGGGTGTATATGTAATGTTGCTGCACGTATTTGTGTGTTTGGTGTTCTGGATGAGGGTGGGGGTTGGGGGGGTTGCGTGTTGCGTTTGTGTGTCACTCTCTTTTCCCTCCCCCCCCCCCCTGTGTGCTAGGTGCAGTACTCACCGTGGTCGTCGCCGGCGACTTTGCTGCTCCTGATACAAGAGGAGGTGGACCAGCATGGGCAGGACCTGTAACTCTGGCTCCATGGCGTCCTGGTTGTTCGTAAAGTGTTGAAAGGTGAGTGGTTTCAGTTCCAAGTCCTGTTTCCGCCGTGCTTTTGATGGTGTTAGTACCGCCCCGGAAAAGGTGGCGGATAGGCATGTTGTAATACAGTGGGTGGAACCTTGTGTTCCGCCTGTCTGTTGGCAGTTACCGCTGCGCTATTTGTTTCTACCGCCGTGGCGGTCGGAGTGTTAAAGCAGCTGTCTATGGTGGCGGTTTCCGCCGGCCTCTTGGTGGTATTACCGCTGTTTTAACACCGACTGCCAGGGTTGTAATGAGGGCCATAGTTTTCTCATTAGAGTATTTGATTTGTATGCCAGATAGTTACATGTGGTGAGTCTGTCCAGAGTAGAATCCCAAGGGAGGTTGAAATCTCATCCAAGGATTAAATTGCCATTGCGTGGGAATTAGGATTCATATATGGATATATTTTGACAATGAAGAGATTTGTTGTATCCTTATTTAATTTGGAAAATAACCATTTGCCATTTTCATCATGGAGGGACTCAATGAGGTTTATACCCACTCTTTTGGTGATAAGCTTAATGATACCATTTTTGTAATTTGTTGGGGAGCAGATGCTATTTTGGACCCATGGATGTTTCATTCTTTGGGTTTCTTTTGGGCCACTGTTTGTATGTTGCAGAAGTATAATATCACCTTTAAGTTTGTAACAACAGCCTAAAATATTTTTCCATTTAGATGTGTGGTTTAGTACCTTAGTATTAAATGGCAGAATTTTAAGGGAGCTGTTTGCCATCATAGAGTGTTACATTTTGCTTAACCTGGGTGTTTGCAAAATCTGGGTGAATCTAAAGAGACAGTGTGAACAACCAATGTAGGTTTGTTGGAACTGATAAGAGGTCAATGGTTAGAGACCATATAACTGATAGAGGAAGTTGTCTGTAGCATGACAAGTAAAACATTTAATTATTCCATAAAGGTACAGAGAACTCAAAAGTCCCAAATACAGAATGAAAAACCTATATACACCAACAACTCCAACCTAAACCCGCCCCAACTCAAAAAGTCACAGTGGGGAAGTGAAGGTCAATTTTATCCTGTCTTTTCATATCCTGCTCCTCCTTTCAGCAGACTTACTCTTTCCCCACAGGGCTCCATCATGGCACACATTTTTCAAGATCTCCGGCAAAGAGCCCCCTTGAGGGGCCCGTCAGACATTGCAGCGCAAGTCTGACGAGGAGCTAGCCCTATTATGAAGCATGACAACCAGTGGATGTGTGAGGGCTATTGCTTCTAAATTGAGAAGTGTCCTGAGTATTTGTGCCCTGACTTTCTCTTTTCTTCTTAGGAACAGTGTACCTTTATTGATTCCTATACATAGTTAGGGAGACTGTACACTGGACCTTGATAATCTCCCTGTCCCCTCTTGATTTGTTTGACTTGTACAGAGGTAAACAAAACACATACAGGGGCAGTAGAGAATGCACCTAAAAGAGGCACAATGTAACAGCAATCCAAGGAACATTTAATCCAATATGATAATTTCCTTCGAAGCATCCTGAGGTATTAACCATCTACACTCATATTTCACTCCAGGCACCAACCCCCCCCCCCCCCCCACCCCCCCACTCCCTTACCCTCCTCACCCAGGCAGCTACCCTTCCCAACAATACTGATGCACATCCCCTGGAAAGATTTTCTTTTCAATTCTCCATCCTTCAGATTTGTGGCAAGTCTGTTTTAAATAAAAGCAAAGCTATTTCAACGTTTCCCTTTTTTTAATCAGTATTGGTGCAAGTCAAAACCATAAGTGAATTAAACCAGGGTTTATTTTTTTTTAAATTAGGAACTTCTTAACTCCGATGACATTACATCAGACCTAATGTGCAAGCTCTGCAAAACTTTAAGGCCCATGGCTCGGAGAACGTCCGCTTCGACAGCGCCTGGCGCCTTCAGTACTATTCTGTCTGTCACAATAGAAATAGAGAGACGGCTGACAGACTGACAGTCATGGTTCATAGCGAAGGTACCCATGAGGAAGTCGCCCACCTGCATCACGAGAAAGGACACTGCCCTTGTTTATTTGGAAGAGTAAAGGCCGCAGTTTATTGGCTGCTTTCGCTTACAAGCAAACTTTTCAAAATCACTTTGTGTTCCGTATTTAAATCGAAGAAGCTTTGCAGTGTTTCCTTCTCATGATCATTCCTTGCTGGGCACTCCCTTCTCTACCCGCTGACCACAGTACCAGTGCCATCAAACACTTCATCCAATCAGGCGTATCAGGGGGCTGTGGAGTTGTGACCATAGGATACCTGTGCTTAATCATTCATCACAAACTAACCACCTGTTTTCACACAGCCAAATTTCATACACCTTCAGCTTGTCATGTTTGTCGGGTCCACTTCTGGTAACCATACCTCAGTCAGACAGCCTAAATGGGTGAGCCTTCACTTCCAGTAGCCATGCACCATATTGACTGTTTCATTTCCCTTCATGTAATCAGGCTTATCGCATGGCTGTCCACTTCCAGTAGCCGAGCTCCAGGCAGTCAGGCACTCTGGATGGCCTTCCACTTCTAACAGCCGTGTTTCATTCACCTTCACTTAGAAAAGGGCTTCCCTATGGACTTACCACTCCGTATCCATGCCAGCCGTTATCGCTGAACATCCCTTGCCCCATAATTTCTTTCATTATCCCCGTAGCCGTGTCATTGAGCCTATAAGGCTAGGGTTCCTTGGTGCTGCCTTTCCCACCTGGGCTGATGGCTGAGCTTGCGGCTGCAGTGGAATGGCTTGTAAGTTTTGCCATGTCATGTTGGTGGCTTCCACAACCAGCAAGGCTCCCATACTGCCTTTTACTCTTCCAAAGTCCATTTACAATTGATTGTGACTAGGTCATGATATATGTTCTGGATAAACAGGTCCATAACCATCCTGCAGAGGTGACCTACATTAGATCCAGTGTTTAAAAGGGCACTGGGGTTGATTAGGATATGTCGTGTAACCCATACCATGCTTTTTAGGAATATAAACACAGCCCTACTTTACTTTCTCCAGGACTCCTCAACTTTTTCTTGTGATTTTGTCTCATGCCAATACTTCCTAGGGATAATTGTGCACCAAAATAATGTTGTGGTAGAAGGTAATCTGCTCATAACCACCTGGGAGCATCTCACCTTCTGAAGCGGTGTACCCCTGCCTTTCACAGTGATGTCATTGCCGCCCAGGTGCATTACTATAATGTCAGGTGCCCCGGAGTGGCCCAAGGGTAATTTGATGACTCCCTTTAACTTGTCCCACTGCATGCCCGGTCTACCCATCCACACCACTCCTGCAAAGACAAAATTGTATCCCACGGTTGTTAATCATGTGGGTGTGCTGAACTGCTCTAGATACACGCAAGCACCCCTTCAATCATACCCTCAAGTAGAGAGGATGGATGGATGGACAGATCCTCTGACAGACTGGCTGACTGGCATTGATAGAATGAGAGATAAACAGAAGTTAGGAGGTTGGAGTAACAAATATTTTGCTATGCGTAGGTCTGACCTACCCTTGAACTACATCTAGTTTACTGAGTTCCAGGAGTAAGTTAGGAGCAAACAGTGAGCGCCTTAATTTACTCCTGAATTCTTTGAGTAAGCTAGCAGTTAGTGACAGCAAATCTCTATGAATCGGGTCTGGAGCCTATAACTAAACCTTATTTCAACATAGTTTTACCTGTTTTACATGAATTCAGAATCGTTTTATATCTGCTACAGGTTTTTGCCAGCATCTAAAACAAATATTATTTCTTTCAGGTTTAGGGGGCACCATCATAAATGGATCTGATGTCTTTCCCTTAGTAAGTGCCTCAGCTCACCAAATTCAGTCCAACTCCCTGACCATTCCCTGCCAATCGACAAAATGACGGTAGAGCTCAAGCTTGCCCTAGAAACACCCTTGCTACAAATTCAATTAGAAAACCAAACTTGTTTACTTGTCTACAGTTCAGTGAGAAAGGTCACCAATCAGAACGAATTTGGGCTGGAAGTACAATCTCCACTGTGGTCTGCAGTTATCAAACCTACATTCTCTGGCACTTGCTCTTTTCTTCATCCTTTGCATTGTCGAAGGTTTGACATACTTTTCTTCTGGCCCCTCGCCATGCCCTCTTTTCTTTGGAATAATCTGATCTCATATATGCATTTTTTTCTTTCCTGTGGTGGCTAAAAGAGAAGTTTTTCCCTCGCTGGTTTCAGGTTGCACCCGGGACCTTGGAGGCCCAAGATTTGGATAGAAGACAAGCCACTGTTTTATTTTATTTTCCTCTCCTTCGTCTGACTAGATTACACTTTTTTTACGTCGGCCACAGGAGCTATTTTGATTTCTTCAGGATATTAAGTAAACTTCGGGACAAACCCGCATGCTCCCTCTGGTGCCAGCCTTACTGGCTACCGAAGGAAAGAGGCTGTGGATATGGACGGCGCCGCTATGTGGTGGGCAGCAGGACAGCCAGGAGGCCCTGCCAATACCCCTGAACTGACTAAATGCCCACTTGGCCTCATACCAAATGAAAAAATATCTCTACTGGAACACTGCCTGCCCAAGAATTGAGAAAAATGTGGAAATATCTGGTTAACTCGTGGATTTAGATGACAGATGAGCTTGGATCAAAGTATTTCTTGACAGTTTGACACAGCATACTATGTTATGTGACTGGACACAGGGTTAGATAGTCCTATAGGGTAATCAGACAGTGCACGAGGGGCTGGTCTAATGTCAGTGTGAAGGTCAGTTTTCTGTAGTCTTGTGGGTCTGTTTTACGGTCTATGGAGCCAGTTTTTACTATTGATTAGACTAATGTTACCTAAAACATTGCCTGTAGAAAGCACAAATGCATGCAATTTCTAATACTTTGCAAAATACCCATGTCCTGTTTCTTTACAAGTTCAAAACTGTCCTACTGGCAAACGTGGACCACTTTTTTAATTATCTGATTCGCTAATGAGGGGCACTTACATGTTGTTGCCCAGAGCTATTTTCTGTCCCAGTGACTGGGTGTTTGTGCAGTGAATTGTTCGTGAGAGGTCCGTGCGACTGCTTCGCCACACTACTGGGCACCAATAATCATGAGGTGCCAGTATGCCCCGGGCAGCCCCACTTCTTCAAGAGACCGAGGCTGTGAGAGGCCTGTGTGCCCAAACCAGCAACTCTGTAGTTTCTTCACGAGACTTGGAGTGTAGGAGACCTGTGTGCTTGACAGGCACTCGCTGAGGTGCACAGTGCCCCACAGAAAACTGGCTGACACCTGCTACTGGTCTGGGGTTCAGCGCCAAGACAATAAGGAAGCAGGGCCGCCATAGCCATGATCACTTTCTGTCGTTTCCACTATTTGCCTTCCCAGCCATTCAGCAGTAGAGTGGAGGCTGCTGAGACGTAGGCTAGGACTTCGGCTCTGTGCTGTCTTAGGAGGTTGAACGGTGGCTGGTGTCACTCACCACACAGGGGATGTTGGTAAACTGAAAACATGCACGCATCTTCTTCAAAGCAGACCTCTGAAGATTATCCATAGAGATCCAGTACTGTGAGCTTCCACAAGCATCGACCTTGGAGTATTACAAAAAACTTGTAGTGTTAGATTCCTTCAGCAGTGTAAGCTTTAAAAGCAAAACCCTAACAGTCTGAAGTAATGTCAAGCCGCAGACCATTAGAGGATACACTGGTTTATTTGCGGTAAGAGGTACAAAGAACAGGTCCGTTGAGGGAAGAAGCACCGGATCAACTGACTCCAGGAGAACCACGTACTAGAACGTGGAATCTCCCTAGGTCAGCATCCAAGAGCATTCCATACAAGAAGCATAACACACTACACATCCCCCTTCTTTTCCCACAACAAAGAAATACAAAAATAAAAAATAAAATATTAAGAGGAAAACAATATTACAACATAAAACATGAAAATCAAAGATATGTATCCTAACAATCAGAAAAATTAGAAATGTATCCTAACACGTAATCCTTTAACCAACCAGGAGGTGTCACTTTTCTTTTCCCTTCTACAGAGTCACACTGCTGCACACGATCAGATAAACACACATTCCTATCCTCTGAGTCGGCTACTGAGTCACTCAAGTCACTCATCACATCATCTTCCTCACTCAAAGCATAATCATCAAGAATGTGTGAAGACGCATCCCGATTTAACGCACCATGAATAGTAACCTCATCCTCCAACCATTCTGCATTTTCCTTTTCGCCCCTCCTATTGTTAATATGAACACTGCTACATCCCAATTCTCGTCCATTCCTAAGTAGAGCAATACGCTTAAGATTCCACACCCTACCATCACTCAGTTTTACTGCATTGTGTAAAACCTCTACAACACGCTCCGGATTAAAATACTGGCTCTCACCCTTCCTTACCTTATAAGGTTTCCTAACTTTAACCCAATCTCCAACATTGATTACCACAGACTTGACACAATGGAGCTTGTCATAATAAGACTTTGACTTCTCTCGAGACATATTTAAATTATCTCTTACTTCCTCCAAAGACCAGTGTTGAATACCAGTCTTAACCAACCAAGCCGGGTTATGTTTGCCTCTCGGACTTCTACCCCTCATAACAATGAAAGGGCTGAGTCCAGTAGTAACATTCTCAGTAATTCTATAAGCCCACACGGCTTTAAAAATGGCGATGTGCCAATCTTCACCACCATCCATAGCACCCTGAATTATACCTTTAATGACTCTGTTGAACCTTTCTACTGCGCCATTGCCACTGGGATTGTACAATGAAGTGGTCTTATGCTCAATCCCCACTCTCCTAAAATACTTTTTTGCAGCATCAGACATAAACTGTACCCCATTATCACTTAATAACTTGGAAGGAATACCTTCAGCAAGAAAAACCTTATCCAGAAACTCCAAAACACTGGTAGTATCCGCTCTCTCCAAAATACCAATTTCAGGCCATTTAGAGAATAAATCAATCATAACAATTACAAACTCTTGAGAGCTTCCCACCGGACCCAAAAGATCAATAGCAACATATTCCCATGGTTGCCTAGGTACGAACGATTGCTGCATAGGTGGTTTAAGGGTACACAAACTCTTGTCGGCAGAGGAGCACACACGACAATTTCTGACAAATCTTTCCACTGATTTGTCAACACCAGGCCACCAAAACAACTCCTTCACTACAGACTTAGTTCTGACGATGCCAAAATGTCCCTCATGACACAACTCTACAATTGCTTCTCTTATACCGAATGTGGGAATTATTCTATCACCTCTCCAAAGAACATTGTTTATAACAGAGAGTTCATTCCTAACTTCCCAAAAATTTCTGCATAATTCAGACATCTGATCCTTCTTTGGCCATCCTTCTATAAGATATTTCAAAACGGACAGTAAATTGGTGTCCACCTCCATTTCCTTCCTCCAACTATCTTCACTAAGAGCAGGGCTACCTGAATCTTGTACGAGAGCTACACTCCACTCATACCATGTGTCATCAACACACCTTTCTAGCAGATGAGGAAGTCTGGAGAGGCAATCCGCCATTACATTACTCTTGCCAGACACAATACGATAAATGTAATCCTTTAAACGGATGGACAACCTTAAAATCCTAGCTGAAGCTAGTACACTCCCTTCACTTGTCAGAAGTTTAATTAAAGGTTTGTGATCGCACCGGATAGTTACGTCCTTTTCCCACACAAATGCTCGGAAATGCTCCAAAGCCCAAGCACAGGCTAAGGCTTCCTTCTCTATAACCGAATACTTCTCTTCCGATGGGGACAATGACCTGGAAGCGAAAAGTATGATCCTCTCCTTACCCTTACAATCCCTTTGAGACAGGACAGCACCTAGACCCTTGTTACTAGCATCCGTGGTAACAAAAGTATCCAACTTAGGGTCAAAACTTTCTAAACAAGCTGCCTTTCTCAAATCCCTTTTCACATTCTCAAATTCTTTATTGCATGCATCATTCCACATGAATGGAGAGTTTTTTTTGAGTAACCCTCTTAAGTTATAAACCTTGCTGGCAAAATTCGGAATAAATTTGGCACAAAACTGCGCCATGCCCAAAAATGATCTAACTTCATCCTTAGATATAGGAGGTGACACCCCCACTATAGCATCCACCAAAGTTGTCTTAGGTTGTGTAACTTTCAGGTTGAATGTCTGGCGGAACAAGCTGATTACCAATTCTTTCCACGAAAGATTTGTTCCACACATCTTCATTTACAATTGTGAAGGGTGAGCCTGAGTCAGCATACATTGTAATTAGTACTCCCCCAATATCCACATTGCAAATGGATTTCTCCTTGGTGTTTGCCTCCATTATGTTGAGAATGAAAGTCTTATCCCCATCAACACATCTGGGTTTTTCTTCCATATCCTCCTTAACCACATTTTCACCCTCATATATACATTTAACTATTTTCTTTTTGGTTTTACAAACTTTGGCAAAATGGCCCACAATTCCACATTTGTTGCACTTCACATTCAAAGCCGGGCACAATTTGGAGTGAGCTAAGTGATCCTTATTATCACATCTGTAACATCTTCTTTCCGGTTCCCCACTCTGTAAGCCCCTCTCCGTTTTGCGATTGGTCACTTTATAAATACCATCCTCATTCTTTCCCGTAGTCTTAAGTTCAGAAAAACATCTTTCAGAGATCTCAGCCTTCCTTACTATGGCTAGAATTTCTTCTAGAGAAAAGTCACCATTTATCCAAAGTCTTTCCTGAATTGATTGATTGTTGCAATGCATGACTATTTGATCTCTTATAAGTTCATCATGAATTGTCCCAAATTTACAGTCAAGAGCCAGTTTCTTTAAGTCTGCAACATAGTCATCCACCAGCTCACATTTTTCCTGTTTCCTTTGGAAAACTTTATAACGGACAATCCCCATACAAACTTTTGGAGCAAAATATTTGTCAAGATCTACCATTGCGGAATTGAAAGCACACATATCTCCACTAACAGGGTTTTTGGACATCTTATTATATGTTTTTAGACCCATCGGGCCCAAGGAGTGCAAAAGAATTCTCTTTTTCTGTTCTGCGGACATCTTGTTATCAACGTCAATAGCACCTAAATAATTCAAAAAATAGTCCTTCCACTCTAGCCATTTGATGGGTGGTGAATTACCCATGGCCCAAAATACTTCTGGGGGAACAATGGTAAAATTGGCTTGTGCCATAACAAAAGGCCAAAAATCAGGCACAAGCAGTAACTACAGGCGCTAATTAATTACTAAAAAAAAATGTACAACTCCTCCCTTCCCGGACCTGTTCACAATATATATATTATTTTATAGCCCTCAACTGTAGCATAAATTTCCTGTTACTTCCTAAAAAAAATTATGTGGTCTCACTTCTTCCTTCTCTTTTTTTTCCTTCAATGAGTCCTTTGTATCAGGAACAGCACACAAAATATCCACGTGAATAAAAAAAAACAATAAAAACTAAGCAGTCTTAATAAAATACTCGCTTGAGGACGCTCGCCGTAAATCTAATGCAGGCCAGTCGAAGAAATCGTCTCCGTCACCCACAAGAAGCAGCCTCCGTGCAGCCTCCGCGTCACCTAATTTCTTAATGACTAGCGTCTCCGTCTCCTAGGAGACGCTAGCAGAAACCAGGACAATCCCCCTAGCGTGTACGTTGCCAGCGAAACGCACGCGAGGAGCTTGCGTCAGTCGCAAAGAGACGCTCGAGAGCTCTGCGCGCTCCACCTTAACGGTCCTGACCGTGTTAGGATGGAAAAACTTGCCCAAAACATAAAAATTAAAAGGAATGAAGACAGCAAAGTTCACCAAAGGTCCCTCGACGGCGGATCAGGTCAGGAGGCACCACAGGCTAGGCACAGGAACGAGCGCACCGGATCAGTTTTGAACCAAGGATCAGACGAAGGTTCGTCGAAGTCCACACATGCTTGTCGCCAAATTGAAGTAACGTCAAGCCGCAGACCATTAGAGGATACACTGGTTTATTTGCGGTAAGAGGTACAAAGAACAGGTCCGTTGAGGGAAGAAGCACCGGATCAACTGACTCCAGGAGAACCACGTACTAGAACGTGGAATCTCCCTAGGTCAGCATCCAAGAGCATTCCATACAAGAAGCATAACACACTACACAGTCTTATAGGGCACTGCATTAGAAACTCCTTTCATCTGTATCCTGTCAGTGCTACATGACCAAGCAGTGAGACCCTTCTCTGGCAGTGAGTGGCAGTCTTGTAGGACTCAGTAAGCACAGGCCTCAACCAGCAATGCCCAAGGAGTGTGAGCTTCCCCTCCCCCAGCAGTGCCCTATCAGTAGTACAGGACCCCAGTAGTGTGAGCTTCCTACCACAGCTCTGTCAGTGCTATACACCCGCGGAAGGGTGACCTCCCTCCAGAAGTGCCCATGAGACCACTAGGCGTGTGCAAAGTGGACATCTGCCAAATGTGCCTGTCAGCGCTATAGGGACCCAGGTGGATAAGATTCTCCTAGCAGTGCAGTTAGTGCTGTAGGGCTGATACAGTGGGTGGTCCCTCCGCACAGTTGTGTCAATGCTAGAAGACCACATTAGTGCCGATTTAGCACTATTGTGTCCCAGCCACATGATCTCACTCCAGCACTGTCTCTCTGAGGTGTAGGACCGAGCAATGTGAACTTTGTGCCTTTTAGTGATACAGGACCCCATTAGAGTGGTGTTTTTCAGCAGGTCCTGTCAGTGGTATAGGATCGGACCAGTGTGAACATCCTCCTCAGTGCCGGTTGGCGCTACTGAGCCCCGCTAGACTGGCGCTATCCAGCAGTGCTTGTCAGTGGGTCAGGGCTGTGTGACCATCCCTCTTCAGTGCCCGTTGGCGCTAGAGAACCCCGTTAGACTTGTGTTATTCAGCAGTGTCTGTCAGTGGTACAGGGCCGGAGCAGTGTAAACATTCCCCTCAGTGCCTGTTGGCGCTATAGGGCCCCGCTAGTCTGGTGTTATTCACCAGTGCCTATCAGCGGTACAGGATCGAGCTGTGTGAACATCCTCCTCAGTAAGTGATTAAGGGCCCCACTGGACTGGTGTCATTCAGCAGTGGCTGTCAGTGGTACAGGACCGGAGCAGTGCGAACAACTCCCTCAGTGCCTGTTGGCGCTGTAGAGCCCTGTTAAACTGGCGCTATCCAGCAGTGCCTCACTGCCACCACGCCCTCACTGTGAGCGTCCTCCGGGCTGCACAGCAGTGCTCCAGCAGCTCGAGCTTTGCCCGGTAGTACCTGCCACTGCTGCAGGACTCCAGCTGTGTGTACTTCCTGGCCGTGGTTTTTATTCCGAGCTCTGTAAATGGCTCTTGCTATTTTTACCTGCTGTGGCTGCTGGTGGGCCTGAGCCCAAAGAAGCTGTTCCCCACAAAGACAGGCCAGCAGGCCCAGCACCCTGAGCACCGCAGGCTGGAGTCAGACAGCCGCTCCCACAAGTTTTTTTTTAGATGAAAGCGGAGGAACCGTGCCAGTGAGCAACCCACAGAGCAAATCTGCTTTCTGTCCTGCTGAAAGGAAGCTCCTTTTCCACTGGCCTTGTGAGCTACTGCCTGAATGCATCACTTCAGCGCGTGAAGATCAGGGAGGTCCCTGCTGTCAGCACAGGCAGTACCCAAGAGCTGTGAGCAACAGACCCATGCATTCCACAGAGGAATGAGCTTTTACATGTAAAATGTGACACGAGAAAAATCCGTTCGCAGTTGGCTTTGGCACGAGCAGATTTTGGTGATTCACAAAATATTTCCATTTGCATCATGCGAGAATAGTGACTGCCGTAAAACGTTCATGGAATTGTTTGTGAATAACACAAAAATGATGACTTTGACAAGGGGCAGGAGAGCAAAGGATAGCAGCTCTATTGTGAGTCTGTTACACGAAGTCTGGTAATTCTTGATGGCTAGTATCTCTTTTTCTCTTTTCTTTGCACATTCTCTCATAGTGCTTTTGTTTACCAAACTTTTAACATAGTAGGCCATTTTCCTCAGGTGGGTACTCTGGACCGCATTTGTAGCTTCTAGGTCCCAAAGTCTTGTCACTGTTGTTGCAAGAAACGTTTTACCTGAACTGCCTTCTGTGACTGGTTTGACAATTGTTAGGTTGCAGCATACCAGACGCTAAAGATGTCTTACGTACATACAGCAAACTGACCTAGGGATGCATTCTACCCATTGCTTGCCAGTGGCTTTTTGGTTTGTAACTCACATTTTCTTGCTTTCTATATGCTGGATTTATTTGTTTTAGGTTGTCCAGCTTGAGTTTCTACATTTCCCTGCCCATACCTTATTTACAGTATCCTTCCAAGTGCTCCCTTTCTGGAAACAGGCCTGTAAATCATGTTCTTAACTCATCACATCTGCTGTGCATTCAAAGACTGGGGCCACAAGTCAGGCACTTTCTTCTGGGGTGGGCACTTGTTTACTTTTCTTTCTCTGTCTTCAAAGTGAGAGGATGTGACAATCTTGCTGGATACCGGGGGTAGGAAAGTTTTTTTTTCTAGCAACCAACAACATTTAAGTGAAGTGTGTAAATATTTCAGAATATATCAGAATAAGGAACACAACTGAAGCACATTTTTGTTTTTTCTGTGAAGTGCGTTGGAAACAAATGCTTTAATATGATCAAAACAAATCATTACACTAGGTGATGCAATTTCCACACATTTTTGTCTGTTCACTGTATAGTTGTATTAGTAAAAATGTATGTCTGTGCAAATGTAATAGTCAATTCAAATGAAAATGTGTTGTCGGTAATGGCAATGTGCTACCACACCATGAAAATTCCATTCTACGCCACTCCACTCTACTCTGCACCACTCCACACCACTGCACTCTACCCTGCACCACTCTACTTTACATCACTCCACACCACCGCACTCAATACCACTCCACTCTACGCCACTGCACTCTACGCCCCTTCACGCTACATCTGTATACTCTATACTTTACCACTCTACTCTCTACACCACTGTACTTTTCGCTGTCAACTCTACACCACTCCAGTCTAGGCGAACCAACCTACTCTGCCCAACTTCACTCTACGCCACTGTACTCAACGCCAATCTGCAACACTGCACTCTTCGCCACTGCACTCTATGCCAATACATTCTACGCCAATGCACTTTACTCTTTAACACTGAACTCTATGCACCTGCACTCTACTCCAATCCACTGTACACCACTCTAATCTATTCTGCACCTCTTCACTCTGTCACTTCACTCTACAACATTTTACTCTATGCCACTACACTCAATGCCACTCTAACTGCACTCTAACCTGCACTACTTCATTCTACGCCACTTCAATCTACTCTGAAACAATCTACTCTATGCCACTGCACTCTATGCCACTCTACTCCATTCGCAAAAAGAACAGATGATGGATGGTATGCTGAACAATGCAGACATTCACCCCCAGTCGCAAAGATCTGGGCTTAATCCATCATTTTTTTGCTCACCACGCCGCCCCAGTTTGGACCCAGCCCAATGCAAACCAGTCTTGACTCTGTTCCCCATGTGAACAGTCCAGTCCGAACTGCCAAGCCAAGTCCTCCCTGGACCGGAAACAAGCATCCTAGGACCGGTTTCAGGGTATCACCCTTCATCAGCCAGGCTAGCTTGAATCCAGTGCCGCAGTGGGAACGGGATCCACGTCTGGGCATACCCTTCTGTAGGAGGCTGGCCTGGCTTGTAGTGGGTACCAAGGGGTACTTACACCTTGCACCAGGTCCAGTTATCCCTTATTAGTGTAGAGGGGTGTCTAGCAGCTTAGGCTGATAGAAAAGGTAGCTTAGCAGAGCAGCTTAGGCTGAACTAGGAGACGAGTGAAGCTCCTACAGTACCACTAGTGTCATATGCACAATATCATAAGAAAACACACTACACAGATATACTAAAAATAAAGGTACTTTATTTTTATGACAATATGCCAAAAGTATCTCAGTGAGTACCCTCAGTATGAGGATAGCAAATATACACAAGATATATGTACACAATACCAAAATATGCAGTAATAGCAATAGAAAACAGTGCAAACAATGTATAGTCACAATAGAATGCAATGGGGGCACATAGGGATAGGGGCAACACAAACCATATACTCTAGAAGTGGAATGCGAACCACGAATGAACACCAAACCTATGTGACCTTGTAGAGGGTCGCTGGGACTGTAAGAAAACAGTGAGGGTTAGAAAAATAGCCCACCCCAAGACCCTGAAAAGTGGGTGCAAAGTGCACCTAAGTTCCTCAAAGAGCACAGAAGTCGTGATAGGGGAATTCTGCCAGAACAACAACACCAGTAATGCAACAACAATGGATTTCCTGACGAGAGTACCTGTGGAACAAGGGGACCAAGTCCAAGAGTCACAATCAAGTCGGGAGTGGGCAGATGCCCAGGAAATGCCAGCTGTGGGTGCAAAGAAGCTGCCACTGCATGGTAGAAGCTGTGGATTCTGCAAGAACGACAAGGGCTAGAAACTTTCCCTTTGGAGGATGGATGTCCCGCGTCGTGAAGAGTCGTGCAGAAGTGTTTCCGTGCAGAAAGACCACAAACAAGCCTTGCTAGCTGCAAGGGTCGCGGTTAGGGTTTTTGGATGCTGCTGTGGCCCAGGAGGGACCAGGATATCGCCAATTGCGTGAGGAGACAGAGGGGGTGCCCAGCAAGACAAGGAGCCCACTCAGAAGCAGGCAGCACCCGCAGAAGTGCCGGAACAGGCACTACAAAGTGGAGTGAACCAGAGCTCACCCGAAGTTGCACAAGAGGGTCCCACGAAGCCGGAGGACAACTCAGGAGGTCGTGCAATGCAGGTTAGAGTGCTGGGGACCCAGGCTTGGCTGTGCACAAAGGAAATCCTGGTAGAGTGCACAGGAGCCGGAGTAGCTGCAAAACACGCAGTTCCCAGCAATGCAGTCTAGCGTGGGGATGCAAGGACTTACCGCCACCAAACTTGGACTGAAGAGTCACTGGACTGTGGGAGTCACTTGGACAGAGTTGCTGAGTTCAAGGGACCTCGCTCGTCGTGCTGAGAGGAGACCCAGTGGACTGGTGATGCAGTTCTTTGGTGCCTGCGGTTGCAGGGGGAAGATTCCGTCGACCCACGGGAGATTTCTTCGGAGCTTCTAGTGCAGAGAGGAGGCAGACTACCCCCACAGCATGCACCACCAGGAAAACAGTCGAGAAGGAGGTAGGATCAGCGTTACAAGGTCGCAGTAGTCGTCTTTGCTACTTTGTTGCAGTTTTGCAGGCTTCCAGCGCGGTCAGCAGTCGATTCCTTGGCAGAAGGTGAAGAGAGAGATGCAGAGGAACTCTGATGAGCTCTTGCATTCGTTATCTAAAGAATTCCCCAAAGCAGAGACCCTAAATAGCCAGAAAAGGAGGTTTGGCTACCTAGGTGAGAGGATAGGCTAGCAACACAGGTAAGAGCCTATCAGAAGGAGTTTCTGACGTCACCTGCTGGCCCTGGCCACTCAGAGCAGTCCAGTGTGCCAGCAGCACCTCTGTTTCTAAGATGGCAGAGGTCTGGAGCACACTGGAGGAGCTCTGGGCACCTCCCAGGGGAGGTGCTGGTCAGGGGAGTGGTCACTCCCCTTCCCTTTGTCCAGTTTAGCGCCAGAGCAGGGCTGGGGGATCCCTGAACCGGTGTAGACTGGCTTATGCAGAAATGGGCACCATCTGTGCCCATGAAAGCATTTCCAGAGGCTGGGGGAGGCTACTCCTCCCCTGCCTTAACACCTTTTTCCCAAGGGAGAGGGTGTAACACCCTCTCTCTGAGGAAGTCCTTTGTTCTGCCTTCCTGGGCCAAGCCTGGCTGGACCCCAGGAGGGCAGAAACCTGTCTGAGGGGTTGGCAGCAGCAGCAGCTGCAGTGAAACCCCTGAAAAGGCAGTTTGGCAGTACCCGGGTCTGTGCTAGAGACCCGGGGAATCATGGGATTGTCTCCCCAATACCAGGATGGCATTGGGGGGGCAATTCCATGATCTTAGACATGTTACATGGCCATGTTCGGAGTTACCATTGTGAAGCTACACATAGGTAGTGACCTATGTGTAGTGCACGCGTGTAATGGTGTCCCCGCACTCACAAAGTCCGGGGAATTGGCCCTGAACAATGTGGGGGCACCTTGGCTAGTGCCAGGGTGCACACACACTAAGTAACTTAGCACCCAACCTTTACCAGGTAAAGGTTAGACATACGGAGTGCAGAATTATTAGGCAAGTTGTATTTTTGAGGATTAATTTTATTATTGAACAACAACCATGTTCTCAATGAACCCAAAAAACTCATTAATATCAAAACTGAATATTTTTGGAAGTAGTTTTTAGTTTGTTTTTAGTTTTAGCTATGTTAGGGGGATATCTGTGTGTGCAGGTGACTATCACTGTGCATAATTATTAGGCAACTTAACAAAAAAAAATATATACCCATTTCAATTATTTATCATTACCAGTGAAACCAATATAACATCTCAACATTCACAAATATACATTTCTGACATTCAAAAACAAAACAAAAACAAATCAGTGACCAATATAGCCACCTTTCTTTGCAAGGACACTCAAAAGCCTGCCATCCATGGATTCTGTCAGTGTTTTGATCTGTTCACCATCAACATTGCGTGCAGCAGCAACCACAGCCTCCCAGACACTGTTCAGAGAGGTGTACTGTTTTCCCTCCTTGTAAATCTCACATTTGATGATGGACCACAGGTTCTCAATGGGGTTCAGATCAGGTGAACAAGGAGGCCATGTCATTAGATTTCCTTCTTTTATACCCTTTCTTGCCAGCCACGCTGTGGAGTACTTGGACACGTGTGATGGAGCATTGTCCTGCATGAAAATCATGTTTTTCTTGAAGGATGCAGACTTCTTCCTGTACCACTGCTTGAAGAATGTGTCTTCCAGGAACTGGCAGTAGGACTGGGAGTTGAGCTTGACTCCATCCTCAACCCGAAAAGGCCCCACAAGCTCATCTTTGATGATACCAGCCCAAACCAGTACTCCACCTCCACCTTGCTGGCGTCTGAGTCGGACTGGAGCTCTCTGCCCTTTACCAATCCAGCCACGGGCCCATCCATCTGGCCCATCAAGACTCACTCTCATTTCATCAGTCCATAAAACCTTAGAAAAATCAGTCTTGAGATATTTCTTGGCCCAGTCTTGACGTTTCAGCTTGTGTGTCTTGTTCAGTGGTGGTCGTCTTTCAGCCTTTCTTACCTTGGCCATGTCTCTGAGTATTGCACACCTTGTGCTTTTGGGCACTCCAGTGATGTTGCAGCTCTGAAATATGGCCAAACTGGTGGCAAGTGGCATTGTGGCAGCTGCACGCTTGACTTTTCTCAGTTCATGGGCAGTTATTTTGCGCCTTGGTTTTTCCACACGCTTCTTGAGACCCTGTTGACTATTTTGAATGAAACGCTTGATTGTTCGATGATCACGCTTCAGAAGCTTTGCAATTTTAAGAGTGCTGCATCCCTCTGCAAGATATCTCACTATTTTTGACTTTTCTGAGCCTGTCAAGTCCTTCTTTTGACCCATTTTGCCAAAGGAAAGGAAGTTGCCTAATAATTATGCACACCTGATATAGGGTGTTGATGTCATTAGACCACACCCCTTCTCATTACAGAGATGCACATCACCTAATATGCTTAATTGGTAGTAGGCTTTCGAGCCTATACAGCTTGGAGTAAGACAACATGCATAAAGAGGATGATGTGATCAAAATACTCATTTGCCTAATAATTCTGCACTCCCTGTATAGGTGACTTATAAGTTACTTAAGGGCAGTGTAAAATGGCTGTGAAATAACGTGGACGTTATTTCACTCAGGCTGCAGTGGCAGGCCTGTGTAAGAATTGTCAGAGCTCCCTATGGGTGGCAAAAGAAATGCTGCAGTCCATAGGGATCTCCTGGAACCCCAATACCCTGGGTACCTTAGTACCATATACTAGGGAATTATAAGGGTGTTCCAGTATGCCAATGTAAATTGGTAAAATTGGTTACTAGCCTGTTAGTGACAATTTGGAAAGAAATGAGAGAGCATAACCACTGAGGTTCTGATTAGCAGAGCCTCAGTGAGACAGTTAGTCATAACACAGGTAACACATACAGGGCACACTTATGAGCACTGGGGCCCTGGCTGGCAGGGTCCCAGTGACACATACAACTAAAACAACATATATACAGTGAAATATGGGGGTAACATGCCAGGCAAGATGGTACTTTCCTACACAACCCTCCCCCAAACGAAGGACAATAAGACTAGCTATGACCTGATGAGTCTTCATTGTCTAAGTGGAAATATCTGGAGAGTCCATCTGCATTGGAGTGGGTACTCCCAGGTCTATGTTCCACCTTATAGTCCATTCCCTGTAGAGATATGGACCACCTCAACAATTTAGGGTTTTCACCTTTCATTTGTTTTAGCCAAAGTAGAGGTTTGTGGTCTGTCTGAACAATGAAGTGGGTACCAAACAGGTATGGCCTCAACTTCTTCAGTGCCCAGACCACAGCAAAGGCCTCCCTCTCTATGGCAGACCAACACTTTTCTCTAGGGGTCAACCTCTGCTGATAAAAGCAACAGGTTGATCCTGGCCCTCAGAATTAAGTTGTGATATGACTGCCCCTACTCCTAATTCAGATGCATCAGTTTGGACAATGAATTTTTTGGAGTAACAGGGGCTTTTCAGGACAGGTGCAGAGCACATGGCCTGCTTCAGCTCCTCAAAAGCTTTCTGACAGCTAGCTGTCCACAATACCTTTTTAGGCATTTTCTTAGATGTGAGGTCATTAAGAGGGGCTGCAATGGAGCCATAGTTCTTTATGAACCTCCTGTAATACCCAGTGAGGCCTAAAAAGGCTCTCACCTGGGTCTGAGTTGTAGGGGGAACCCAATCTATAATAGTTTGGATTTTCCCCTGAAGTGGTGCAATCTGTTCTCCACCTCCCAGGTGTCCCAGATAAACCACTTTGCCCTGCCCTATCTGGCACTTTGAAGCCTTGATAGTGAGGCCTGCCTTTTGCAGGGCCTCCAAAACTTTCCATAGGTGGACCAGGTGATCATCCCAACTGGAGCTAAAGACAGCTATATCATCTAGATATGCTGCACTAAAAGCTTCCAGCCCTTGCAGGACTGTGTTCACCAACCTTTGAAAAGTGTCAGGTGCATTTTTCAATCCAAAAGGCATTACTGTGAATTGGTAATTGCCTCCAATGGTTGAAAATGCAGTTTTTGCTTTTGCATCCTTTGAGAATTTGATCTGCCAATACCCTGCAGTCAAATCAAAGGTGCTTAGATACTTGGCAGATGCCAGTGTATCTATGAGCTCATCTGCCCTGGGTATAGGGTGAGCATCAGTTTTGGTTACTTGGTTGAGACCTCTATAGTCTACACAAAACCGCATTTCCTTCTTTCCATCTTTGGAATGAGGTTTTGGTACAAGTACCACAGGAGAGGCCCATGGACTTTCAGAGTGCTCAACCACTCCCAGTTCAAGCATTTTCTGCACCTCTTGTTTTATGCAGTCTCTGCCATGGTCAGGCTGCCTATAGATCTTACTTTTGACAGGCAAGCTGTCTCCAGTATCTATAGTGTGCTCACACCAAGAAGTGGTGCCTGGCACAGTAGAAAAGAGTTAAGAAAACTGACACAGGAGATTTATGCAGTGGTCTTTCTGCTCAGCAGTAAGACAATCTGCTAGTACTACACCTTCCACTAGAGCATCTTGCTCTGTGGAAGAGAAGAGATCGGGGAGAGGGTCACTCTCTTCTTCCTGTCCCTCATCTGTTGCCATGAGCAGGGTGAGATCAGCCCTGTCAAAGTAGGGTTTCAGGCGATTGACATGGAGCACCCTAAGGGGACTCCTGGCAGTGCCTAGGACAACTAAGTAGGTGACTTCACCCTTTTTCTCAACAATAATGTGGGGTCCACTCCATTTGTCTTGGAGTGCTCTTGGGGCCACAAGCTCCAAGACCCACACTTTCTGCCCTGGTTGGTACTGAACCAAAACAGCCTTCTGGTCATGCCATTGCTTTTGGAGCTCTTGGCTGGCCTGAAGGTTTTTACTGGCCTTTTTCATGTACTCAGCCATTCTAGATCTTAGGCCAAGTACATAGTCCACTATGTCTTGCTTAGGAGCTTTTAAAGGTTGTTCCCAACCCTCCTTCACAAGTGTTAGAGGACCTCTCACAGGGTGTCCAAATAGGAGTTCAAAGGGGCTGAAGCCCACTCCTTTTTGGGATACCTCCCTGTAAGCAAAAAGGAGGCAAGGTAACAGGATATCCCATCTCCTGCGGAGTTTTCAGGGAGTCCCATTATCATTCCTTTGAGAGTTTTATTAAACCTCTCAACCAGTCCATTTGTTTGTGGATGATAGGGTGTAGTGAACTTGTATGTCACACCACATTCCTTCCACATGGCCTTTAAGTAAGCAGACATGAAATTGCTTCCCCTGTCTGATGCCACCTCTTTTGGGAAGCCCACCCTGGAAAAGATTCCTAGGAGGGCCTTTGCCACTGCAGGAGCTGTAGTGGTCCTTAGAGGAATAGCTTCGGGGTATCTGGTGGCATGGTCCACTACCACCAAGGTAAACCTATTGCCTGAAGCAGTAGGAGGGTCAAGGGGGCCAACTATGTCAACCCCTACCCTTTCAAAGGGAACCCCAACCACAGGCAGTGGAATAAGGGGTGCCTTTGGAGTTCCACCTGTTTTGCCACTGGCTTGACAGGTTTCACAGGACTTACAAAATTCCTTTGTGTCCTCTGACATTCTAGGCCAATGAAACAAGGGGACAAGCCTGTCCCAAGTTTTCATTTGCCCCAAATGTCCAGCTAAGGGAATGTCGTGGGCTAGAGTTAGGAGGAACTTTCTGTATTCCTGAGGAATCACTAATCTCCTGGCAGTTCCAGGTTTAGGATCCCTTGCTTCAGTATACAAAAGGTTATCCTCCCAGTAAACTCTGTGAGAGTCACTGACATCCCCATTTGCTTGTTTGACAGCTTGCTGCCTTAGACCCTCTAGTGTGGGACAGGTATGCTGTGCCACACTCAGCTCCTCCCTGGCAGGCCCCCCTTCACCCAAAAGCTCAGCAGTGTCTGCTTCCAGCTCCTCTGGTGTAAGTTCTGCACAGGGTGGAAATTCTTCTTCCTCAGAAGTTGAATCCACTGTAGAGGGAAGGATAGTAGGTAGTGTTTTACCTTTACTAACCCTAGCTTTAGGGAGTACTTGGTCCATTCTTCCAGGATCCAAGTCACCCTGTCCTTTTTGCTTTTTGGCCTGAGCCCTGGTTAAAGCAAAAATATGCCCTGGAATGCCCAGCATTGCTGCATGGGCCTCCAACTCCACATCTGACCAAGCTGATGTCCCTAAATCATTCCCTAGTAGACAGTCTACAGGTAAATCTGAGGCAACCACAACTTTCTTTGGACCAGTAACCCCCCCCAGTTGAGATTTACAACAGCCATGGGGTGGCTAAGCGTGTTGTTATGAGCATCGGTTACTTGGTACTGGTGACCAAGTAGGTGTTGTTCAGGGTGGACCAGTTTCTCTATTACCATGGTAACACTGGCACCTGTGTCCCTGTAGGCCTGAACCTCAACACCATTTATTAGGGGAAGTTGCTTGTACTTATCCATATTAAGGGGACAAGCAACCAAGGTGGCCAAATCAATGGCCCCCTCAGAGACTAACACAGCCTCTGTGGTCTCCCTAACAAGACCAACCCCAACTAAATTACCAAAAGTGAGCCCAGCTACTCCCTTGATTGGCTATTAGTAGGTTTGCTCCCACCACCACTGCTATTACTAGGGGCACTAGGTGTAGGAGCAGGGGTTGTAGTGGTAGGAGGTTTGGTGCTTTTCTTTGGACAACTGGGATCTGTTGTCCAATGGCCTTTTATTTTACATAAATAGCACCATGGTTTCTTTTCATTGTTTTGATTTGAAGAGGATTTGGACCCCCCACCCCCACCAGAGTGTTTTTGTGGGCCTGATGAAGACTCATTTTTAGATTTGTCCCCACCCTTGTCAGAAGACTTACCATCCTTCTTCTTGCCATCCTTGTCACCCCCTGTATGAACTTTTCTGTTCACCCTTGTTCTGACCCATTTGTCTGCCTTCTTTCCCAATTCTTGGGGAGAGGTCAGATCTGAGTCTACCAGGTTCTGGTGTAACAAATCAGACAAACAATTATTAAGTATATGCTCTCTCAGGATTAAGTTATACAGGCTTTCATAGTCAGAAACTTTACTGCCATATAACCACCCCTCCAAGGCCTTCACTGAATGGTCAACAAAGTCTACCCAGTCTTGTGAAGACTCCTTTTTGGTTTCTCTGAACTTCATCCTGTACTGTTCAGTGGTTAAGCCATAACCATCTAGGAGTGCATTCTTAAGAACTGCAAAATTATTGGCATCACTTTCCTTCACAGTAAGGAGCCTATCCCTACCCTTTCCACTGAAAGATAGCCATAGGATAGCAGCCCACTGCCTTTGAGGGACCTCCTGTACAACACAGGCCCTCTCAAGTGCAGCAAACCACTTGTTAATGTCATCCCCCTCCTTGTAAGGGGGAACTATCTTATGCAGATTCCTAGAATCATGCTCTTTTGCAGGATGACTATTTGGAATACTGCTGCTGCCACCACGGGGTCCTAACCCCAACCTCTGTCTTTCTTTTTCTAAGTCTAAAGATTCCCTGTCTAGAGCCAGCTGTTGCTGTTTAAGCTTCAGCCTGGACTCTTCCACTCTCAATCTATTGAGTTCCCTTTCTAACATTCTGTCTTCAGGGAGGGTGGGTTGGGCATGCCTTGACACACAAGAATGGTGTGAATGAACAGAGGGAGACCTGTCCCTAACAGATGGCACTCTAACATTCTAGCCTACAGAAGTAACACTCCTACTGTGATGGGAACTCACATAAGTACCAGCCATGCTAGGTGGCCTGCTAAGGGGCAGGTTGGGAAGGTTTCCTTCTAACCCTTTTCCTAGGGGTGCCCCAGAATCAGAGTGGGAACCATCAGCTAATTTCTCACCAGAAGTGCCAACTAAGGTCTTATCTTGTTCAATGAGCATATTAACTAACAGATGCCTTGAGGGATTCTTCCCTACCCCTAAACCTCTATCTATGCAGAGACTCCTTGCTTCCTTCCAGCTAAGGTTGTCATAAGCTATGCTGGCCAGATCAAGAGTTCCAGACATGATAGAAAAGGTTTAAGGGACAGAAAAAGAAAGAAAAAGTTTTAGGACTTTTTTAAAGACCAGAAAAAAACTTTTTAAACTTTTTAAGAACTTTTTGAAAGTTTAGAGGTGCTTTTCAGCACTTAGTAAAAGAAGTGAGAGAAGAAAAGCAAAACCTTCTGGTTAGGTGTACACACACTGAACTTGTTTTGTATATTTTTCTCTTATGAAAAGTACAATGACAAAAGTGGTAAGTAGTTGCAAGTACTTATCCCACCGCTGCACAACCAATGTAGGAGGCTGGCCTGGCTTGTAGTGGGTACCGAGGGGTACTTACACCTTGCACCAGGTCCAGTTATCCCTTATTAGTGTAGAGGGGTGTCTAGCAGCTTAGGCTGATAGAAAAGGTAGCTTAGCAGAGCAGCTTAGGCTAAACTAGGAGACGAGTGAAGCTCCTACAGTACCACTAGTGTCATATGCACAATATCATAAGAAAACACACTACACAGATATACTAAAAATAAAGGTACTTTATTTTTATGACAATATGCCAAAAGTATCTCAGTGAGTACCCTCAGTATGAGGATAGCAAATATACACAAGATATGTGTACACAATACCAAAATATGCAGTAATAGCAATAGAAAACAGTGCAAACAATGTATAGTCACAATAGAATGCAATGGGGGCACATAGGGATAGGGGCAACACAAACCATATACTCTAGAAGTGGAATGCGAACCATGAATGGACCCCAAACCTATGTGACCTTGTAGAGGGTCGCTGGGACTGTAAGAAAACAGTGAGGGTTAGAAAAATAGCCCACCCCAAGACCCTGAAAAGTGGGTGCAAAGTGCACCTAAGTTCCCCAAAGAGCACAGAAGTCGTGATAGGGGAATTCTGCCAGAAACAACAACACCAGCAATGCAACAACGATGGATTTCCTGACGAGAGTACCTGTGGAACAAGGGGACCAAGTCCAAGAGTCACGATCAAGTCGGGAGTGGGCAGATGCCCAGGAAATGCCAGCTGTGGGTGCAAAGAAGCTGCCACAGGATGGTAGAAGCTGTGGATTCTGCAAGAACGACAAGGGCTAGAAACTTCCCCTTTGGAAGATGGATGTCCCGCGTCGTGAAGAGTCGTGCATAAGTATTTCCGTGCAGAAAGACCACAAACAAGCCTTGCTAGCTGCAAGGGTCGCAGTTAGGGTTTTTGGATGCTGCTGTGGCCCAGGAGGGACCAGGATGTCGCCAATTGCGTGAGGAGACAGAGGGGGCACCCAGCAAGACAAAGAGCCCACTCAGAAGCAGGCAGCACCCGCAGAAGTGCCAGAACAGGCACTACAAAGTGGAGTGAACCGGAGCTCACCCGAAGTTGCACAAGAAGGTCCCACGAAGCCGGAGGACAACTCAGGAGGTCGTGCAATGCAGGTTAGAGTGCCGGGGACCCAGGCTTGGCTGTGCACAAAGGAAATCCTGGTAGAGTGCACAGGAGCCGGAGTAGCTGCAAAACACGCAGTTCCCAGCAATGCAGTCTAGCGTAGGGAGGCAAGGACTTACCGCCACCAAACTTGGACTGAAGAGTCACTGGACTGTGGGAGTCACTTGGACAGAGTTGCTGAGTTCAAGGGACCTCGCTCATCGTGCTGAGAGGAGACCCAGAGGACCGGTGATGCAGTTCTTTGGTGCCTGCGGTTGCAGGGGGAAGATTCCGTCGACCCACGGGAGATTTCTTCGGAGCTTCTAGTGCAGAGAGGAGGCAGACTACCCCCACAGCATGCACCACCAGGAAAACAGTCGAGAAGGCGGCAGGATCAGCGTTACAAGGTCGCAGTAGTCGTCTTTGCTACTTTGTTGCAGTTTTGCAGGCTTCCAGCGCGGTCAGCAGTCGATTCCTTGGCAGAAGGTGAAGAGAGAGATGCAGAGGAACTCTGATGAGTTCTTGCATTCGTTATCTAAAGAATTCCCCAAAGCAGAGACCCTAAATAGCCAGAAAAGGAGGTTTGACTACCTAGGTGAGAGGATAGGCTAGCAACACAGGTACGAGCCTATCAGAAGGAGTCTCTGACGTCACCTGCTGGCCCTGGCCACTCAGAGCAGTCCAGTGTGCCAGCAGCACCTCTGTTTCTAAGATGGCAGAGGTCTGGAGCACACTGGAGAAGCTCTGGGCACCTCCCAGGAGAGGTGCAGGTCAGGGGAGTGGTCACTCCCCTTCCCTTTGTCCAGTTTCACGCCAGAGCAGGGCTGGGGGATCCCTGAACAGGTGTAGACTGGCTTATGCAGAAATGGGCACCATCTGTGCCCATGAAAGCATTTCCAGAGGCTGGGGGAGGCTACTCCTCCCCTGCCTTAACACCTTTTTCCAAAGGGAGAGGGTGTAACACCCTCTCTCTGAGGAAGTCCTTTGTTCTGCCTTCCTGGGCCAAGCCTGGCTGGACCCCAGGAGGGCAGAAACCTGTCTGAGGGGTTGGCAGCAGCTGCAGTGAAACCCCTGAAAAGGCAGTTTGGCAGTACCCGGGTCTGTGCCAGAGACCCGGGGAATCATGGGATTGTCTCCCCAATACCAGGATGGCATTGGGGGTGCAATTCCATGATCTTAGACATGTTACATGGCCATGTTCGGAGTTACCATTGTGAAGCTACACATAGGTAGTGACCTATGTGTAGTGCACGCGTGTAATGGTGTCCCCGCACTCACAAAGTCCGGGGAATTGGCCCTGAACAATGTGGGGGCACCTTGGCTAGTGCCAGGGTGCACACACACTAAGTAACTTAGCACCCAACCTTTACCAGGTAAAGGTTAGACATATAGGTGACTTATAAGTTACTTAAGTGCAGTGTAAAATGGCTGTGAAATAACGTGGACGTTATTTCACTCAGGCTGCAGTGGCAGGCCTGTGTAAGAATTGTCAGAGCTCCCTATGGGTGGCAAAAGAAATGCTGCAGCCCATAGGGATCTCCTGGAACCCCAATACCCTGGGTACCTTAGTACCATATACTAGGGAATTATAAGGGTGTTCCAGTATGCCAATGTAAATTGGTAAAATTGGTCACTAGCCTGTTAGTGACAATTTGGAAAGAAATGAGAGAGCATAACCACTGAGGTTCTGATTAGCAGAGCCTCAGTGAGACAGTTAGTCATAACACAGGTAACACATACAGGGCACACTTATGAGCACTGGGGCCCTGGCTGGCAGGGTCCCAGTGACACATACAACTAAAACAACATATATACAGTGAAATATGGGGGTAACATGCCAGGCAAGATGGTACTTTCCTACACCTTCCCACTTGGGGCAACAAATGCAAAAAAGAACAGATGATGGAGGGAATGCTGAACAATACAGACATTCACACCCAGTCGCAAAGATCTGGGTTTAATCCTTAATATTTTGCTTACCACACCACCCCAGTTTGAACCCAGCCATTTACAAATCAGTCTTGACCCTGTTCCCAGTGGGAACAGTCCAGCCCCAATTGCAAAGCCAGGTCCTTCCTGGACCAAAAACAAGCATCTTAGGACCAGTTTCAGGGTATCACCCTTCATCAGCCAGGCTAGCTTGAATCCAGTGGCGCAGTGAGCACAGGACCCACATCTGGGCATACATACCCTTCCTACTTGGGGCAACAAAAGCAAAAAGAACAAATGATGGACGGAATGCTGAACAATGCAGATATTCACCCCCAGTCGCAAATATCTGGGTTTAATCCATCATTGTTTGGCTCACCACACCAACCCAGTTTGGACCCAGCCATATGCAAATTAGTCTTGACCCTGTTCCCCATGGGAACCGTCCAGCCGGAGCTGCCAAGCCAGGTCCTCCCTGGACCGGAAACAAGCATCCTAGGACCGGTTTCAGGGTATCACCATTCATCATCCAGGCCATCTCCAGCAAGGGTACCCAGCCAGTGGACTTTTAAGGATTTGGATAGGTGCATTGTGGGAATTGTGGTCCAACTCTTCGAGGACCATCCAAGAGAATCCAGACCCTTGGATTTGTGTTTTGGACCCTTTGTACCTGCAAGGAGGACTTCAGGAAACACCTCCTGACGTTTGGAGATTTTTGGTAAAGTTGGTGCTTTGTGCTTCTAAGCACTAGAAAGTGTTTATTCTTAAAAAATCTATATATCTCCAGTTCCCTACAATGGAATTTTGTTGTTTACACAATATAACCTATTTTTATAAATTGATGTGGAATTTGTATTGTGTGTTGTGTCTCACTTTACTGTACTGGTGTTTTTGAATGCTTTACACCCTTGTCTCCTAAGTTAGGCCTGCCTGCTCGCTTTCAGCTACCAAGGGTTGAGCAAGGGGCTAATTTACTAAGACCTCTATTGAACCTATATTTGGTTAGTGGCTTTATTGCCAATAGTAGGTTCATACTTACCACTACCAATAAACCACTTTCCAACACCTAGTTTTTAATCCTGATGCAGGGATGCAACAATAAAACCACAAGCATACTCTGAAGTAATTTTTACCTCACTCCAATCTCTCCCCTTTTGGTTCAAATTTTGCCACTTCCACTACACCCTGCTTATCACTTTAGGTTGACCTTATGTGTAAAACATACGCCGAGCTCCTCCCTCTTAGAGAGGGGATTGTAGCCTGCACCATGATCAAATATCACAGTGCGAGAAGGTTCCCTATGATGAAGCATGCCACCTTTGGGTGGGTGAGGGAATTCATCCTTTAAAAAGGATGTTTCTACAGTAGCTAATCCACTCTGTTTGTTCTCCTTTTTCTTTCTCTGTTTTGGGTTCTTTTTCTGGTATAGACCTGGGGGTTTATAGTGGTATATAGTATTTATATACAAACACAAAGTGAAATACAGCACACAACAAATAATATACACATTATCACTCTAGTATTGTCCAGGCAAGATCTCGATTCCCACATCCCCATCTACTGACTGTGGTCACTCACTATTTATGTGAAGTAACATTCAGACTAGGCCCCACTAGTGAATATGAGTCTTAGAAGTTCTACTGTGGCTTTTATAGTCAATGTGCCTCAGGAGCGCATCACTATAAACAGAGCAAATTCCCCCAATGGCTCTGCAGCCCTGGGATCACTCTTACCCATTCACTCTGGTTTTGCAATATGGAAGGCCCATAGAGTGTGGAATGGCCAAGATGGTGGATGCAGAGTAGCGAGGCTCCGCGGCAAAGCCCCGTTAATCCGTCGTAATTCCGCTGTTAGGCCTGAGGGTGGCTGTGCCGGCATGAGGGCTGGGCAAGCGGAGCCCCCTGGAACCTAAAAGAACCGGCTGTGAGGAGCAGAGATGAAATGCTGATGCCGGGAGTGGCTCCGGTGTCACAAAGGCCCAAGTGACTAGGCTGGAGAGAGACGGGGCCTGTCCTGAGAGACCTGCGGGCATCCCCTATCGCCACGGCTGGCCCCGCTTGATGCGGAGGAGTTTGAGGCGAGTCATGAGGAGAGATAAGCAACGGTGAGTGGGCCCATGGGGGGGGGGGGCGAGAGGTGGCGGGATACCCGGGGGGTCCCGCATCTGGAGGCTTAGGGGGGAGTGGGGTCTCTTCTCGGGCGATCCTGGTGCCTTTTCCATTGGGCCCACATAGTGAGGAGGCCTTCGGTGAGCAGGACCATCTGGTGCTAGGCCTGTTGCCAGGCTTGATCTGGTGAGTGCGGGCCGCGCCCAAGGACCTGGGGTGGGGTCCCTGCTCCCTCTAGGCTTGACGCACCGGTCTGTGACCATCGCCGCTGGTGGGGGAGGGGCTGCTCATGCTGCTGTACCTGTCGATTATCACGCTGCGCAAGCAAACTGGCCCCCCATGGCCTGACCCCTGGAATACTGTAAATTGAAGTCTGCTGCACAATAACTCTGATCACTTGGCCCTATGAACATGGGCTACTGGGGATCCTCAACGGATGACATGGACTGTTTCCACTCCGGGATGGAGAGCGGCGCACGCTACGCGTCCTTAACCTGACATACTCCCTCCTCTTCCCCGATAGGTTGCGAGTTGTGGCCCAGGGAAAGGTACGCTTCTTCGAAACCCTAGAGGCCACATGAGAGTGGCTGGAGTCAACGGGGCTGGTCAATCAGCAGGAGATGTCAAAGGAGAGGGAGGAGTTACAAGACTAAAAATCCTGGCGCAGCAGGCATCGCAGGCGTCACGAAGCACCTTCTGAGAGGCCGGGACACGCTCCTGACCTAGAAAAGATCATACAGGAGCGACACCGTGCATTGCAGATTGGAGAGGCTATCAGAGAACCACCAGCAACCTTAGACACGGAAGAAGGACTAAATGACTCTGATGGCAAGGAGGGATCCCTACCTGGAGTACTCTCGGACTCTGGGTTTATGGACCTTCCTGCTGTGACACCGCAGACGGGGGACGATATAATTTGAACTTGTAGAAATAATGTATGCTCAACTCTTAGTCCATCCCTGGTGCATGACACTATTGCAACAGAGGGCAGTGGTCATCGGCTGCTCTGTGCACCCGCACTGCAACTGTGGGGGCTAGTTAGCGCGCTATCATATTAAATTGCTGTGCTGCTTTGCTCCCCGCCCACTGGGTGGCACCGTAGATGTAGGGTATGGAAATAGCTGGTTGGGTAGCTGTGGGGTGCATTATGGCGAGTATCTAGCTTCTGCCTATTCATCAGATGCATTAGGGGCATTCGCCGTTGGGCTTATTTGACAGAACCAAACCCCTTCCACACCCTTTTTGCTTGTGGGTACCTTCTTCTCCTGCACCAGTTACACCAGACAGGTGAGTTAAAAGGTTTGGACAGACCCAGTTATCCCTCTGCTCTAATGATATTTTTCTGTTTTACCTATGTGGCAATTGTTTGGTTTCTGCCACATTTGTTTGTTATTGCCTGGAGTCCAAATTCCAGCTGCTCCCTTCTCTCCTGCAATTTACCTTTTGGTCATGAAGCGTCACGTGTTCCTAGGAGTGACGTATTAAAAGACTATTATATGTTGTCCACCTATGAATTCCACTAACATCCTCACATGGAATGTGCGGGGCATACACATGCCTGCAAGTAGATATTCCATCTACTCATACCTTAAGAGACACTTGATCCACAAAGCTCTTCTACAGGAGACACACCTTGGGCTGTCAGAGGTTGCAAGGCTAAAGTGGTGCTGGTGCAGGCAACTTTTTGCAACCTATTTCTAATCATATGTTAGGGGGGCTCTTGTCTGGGTCCGCCCGGGTACCCCTTTTGTGGCAGATGAATGGGAAGCCGACATGGAGGGCCGCTATGTGTTTCTGCTTGGGCGGTTAGATGGGCACGCATTGCTGTTGGGATCCATTTATGCGTCAAACGTGGACCAGGCCTCTTTTCTTCATAGGCTTTCTGGCACCCTATCCGTTGGAGCGGCCTCCCATGGCTTGTGGGGGTGAATTTAATAGTGTTTTGGACCTATACCTTGACCGTTCTTTCCCACCCTTGTCCACTGCTCCTGTGGTGACGGCTGCGTGCTCGCTGCGAGAATGGCTCTGGCACTGGCAGCTACTGGACCCATGTCGCCAACACAGTGCTGAGATCAGAGTTTATTCGATTTTTCCAGCTCCTCATCAGTTGCATGTGCGACTTGATAGAATACTTTGTACAGCTGACCTGGGTTCTGCAGTGCTGCAGACTGATTATCTCTGTTGCACTCACTCTGATCATAATCCTCAGTTCTTGCAGCTAGGGTGGGACACATCCCCTTCTGACGTTCCCAGTTGGTGGCTGTGACCTGGGGTGCTGGAAGATGCACCCTTTAAGGCATCATTGAACTTGGCTATCTCAGTGAACACTGCATCGGTTGTCGTCGACGGCAGTATCTGCAGAATACAAGGAGTTCCTTTCTTCACCCCCTCTGCCCTGTCTGACTGAAGATCAGCAGGCGGAGCTAGATGAGCCATTAATGTTACTGGAGATACAAGTTGAATAAACGAGCTTTGGCCTCTGGCAAAACCCCAGGACCGTCGGAGTTTTATAAAACATTCTCATCTGTGGTTGCACCCCATCTGCTCCTAGTATATGAAAAGACCCTGGAGGAGGTGGCTCTGACAGCGTCGCAATGGGAGGCGCTACTGATATCTCTCCCCAAGCCGGGCAAAAATCAAGTAAAGGTGGGCTCATACAGACCACTCTCGATGGTTAATACAGATTATACATTTCTGGATAAACTTTTGGCACTGCGACTGGTGCCCCTGGTGTCTTGTTTGATCCCCCTGATCAGAATGGCTGTGTGCTGGCAACCAGCACTTCCTTGAATATCAGACACCAATTTCGGGTCATGAGGCACTCAACGCAGAACTGGCCTATTGTGAGCAGTTTGGTATTAGACCTGGAAAAGGCCTTTGATTCATTAGAATGTCCTTACCTGTTTGAGGTGCTGCATCGGTTTGGCTTCGGTTTACGCTTTTTATGGTTGATGAAACTGTTATATACCCAACCTCAGCTCAGGGTCAAGACTGGCACGGCCATTTCAGAAGCAATCGGAGTGGGCAGAGGAACCCAACAGGGTTGCCCACTTTCCCGACTGCTGTTCTTGCTGGCAATGAAGCCCTTGGCAGCGGAATTCCGCCGAAAGGGGGAGGGCTGGAGTATTCCGCTAGGAGATGGTCAACACACTGTGTCCATCTATGCAGTTGATCTTCTCCTGTATTTGAGAAGTATTTCCAATGTTCCTGACAAAGTTGCAGAAATATTACAACGCTTTGCCACGCTGTCGGGGTTCGGGTAAATTGGGCAAAATCATGCTTGTTCTCATTCTGCCCCAACATGCCAGACCTGATCATCCACCTCTCTGGGGTGCTCATTCCTTGGCAGCCCAGAACGTTCCGATACCTGGACATTAATATATTTCACATAGAAGAGGATCTGCATGATGGGAACCTCAAACGAGTGGTAACATCTATCCATGCCCAGATTATTTTCTGGCAAGTACTGCCGTTCTCAGTGATGGGGATAATAGCCTCTTGAAAGTGGTGGTCCTGCTGCAGTTTCTATATTACTTCTCTAACTTACCCTTTTATGTCCCTGCAAAATTCTTTAGGGAACTGGACTTCAGAATAAGGGAATTCACCTGCAACAAGGGCCGCTGTAGAGTGGCGCTGACGAAATTGTACTCGCCACTGGACCAGGGTGGCTTAGCAGTGCCAAACATGGACCAATACTACCTGGCTTCTCAGCTACAGTGGGCAGCCAGGTGGCTCTCAGGACTCCATTTGTCAGACACGGCCGCAGTGGCACGGCCATGGACAGTATCTGAAGTATCACATTTATTCCCCCCTATTGCATGGGTGAGGGTGCTGGAGTCGCTCCTAGTGAGCGTGATGCATCGCTGTTATCGCAGGTGCCTGCGCCTCACGAACACGGTCACACCCTATTCACCAGCACTGGCTCTACTGGGCATGCCTTGCAGTCGGTGACTCATGACGAGAATGGAGCTGGGACCTTGGGCCGCTGCTGGGCTACATACACCAGGGGATTTGTACAGTGAGGGTGCATTAGTCCCATTTGCTACACTAGCTAGGGAAATGGGCTTGCTGCGAGGGCAGTTTTTGTTGCACAACTCCTTGATAGTGACGCTGACTTGGCACTGGAGAGACATCTCGGCTGAACTGCCAATACACCTACTGGTGCAATACATGCAGGTCCTGGGACAGGGCAGACATTTGATACGTTGGTTTAGTGACACTTCAGACACACACAGTTCATGCCTGTGCTGCATTGCGGACCAGTTGGGAGGGTGATGTAGCCAGACCCTGTACAGATAGGGAGTGGGACGCGGCACTGAGAAGTCATACTAACATTTGGCACAATGTTAAATTTTGACTTATTCAATTTTAGATATTTCATAGGGCCTATCTTACCCCAGCTAAAATCAATCACTATTTCCATCGCACGGATGCAGCGTGCCCCCGCTTTACTCTACTGGGGGCAGACTTGCTGCATGTTATGGTCCTGTTACTCGTTGTGCTCTTACTGGTGGACTGCATCGGTGAAGCTGTCAGAGTGTATGGGGCATCCACTGTTGTCCACATGGGAAGCCAGTATTCTGGGTCTTTTCCCCAGAACTAAAAAACAGAAAGCCTCCACGAGATTCTTGGACCAGGGCCTTTTGACGACTAAATGCCTCATTACCAAACAATGAAAATCCATGGAATCTCTGTTGATGGAGGTGTGGAAAAAGTTGTTTACAGTGTGGGCGGAGGCAGAGGTGGTGGCATTGCACAGGGAGGACAATCTGGGATTGCGAGAATATTTCCTAGCAGCTAGCTAGGATGAAATGCTGTCTACGCTGTGCAAGCTGGGGTGTTAGGCTGATGCGGGGATGTGAATGTGGAGACCGTTCAGATGGTGACCAATGCAGTGACCAGTGTGCAGAGGAGTGTTACGGTGCTTCTGGTGGCGGGCTTATCCCCCTCCCTCCCAAATGGGAGAGAGGACATGTAGCGGAGCGACTCAGAAAGGGCCTTGTGATAGAGCATTACGGGACTTAGATGGGAGGAGCGGGTGGAGTTGTGGGGTTGCAGGGTAGGGATGGGGGCATTGGGAGTGGACTCCAATTATGGTTACAGTTTTTGTGGTTACACTGTTGTACATACTGTTAGTGCTGAGTCTTAGCTGCTGTACTATGCTACGGGAGACGGCAGCCTATCAGGGTGACAGCTTGGGTAATTATATACCTTGAAACTTTGAGCACCCCAGAATCGCAAGCACACAATAGATCATAGATTTGACACACCACCCCATTGGCACTGGAGGAAACATTTATTGCTGTTTAAAAGTACAATACTCTGCAAGTTAACATGATGAATCAGATATGGTGTAACAGGAGCTATGCTTCCGGCCGTTTCAAGCTGCAGTCATGTACGCTCTTTATGCGTGTTTTAGTGTCTGAAATGAAATAAAATAAAATATTCACGAAACAAATGGAAGGCCCATAGTGTGTCAGCAGCCCAAAGCCATCCGGCGATTTGGCTTTGCAGTCAACATAAGCGGATGCTGGGTGATGAGTGGTAGCGCTGTTGCTTCAGGGAAGATGGCCGGACATCTATGGCACTCCTCCGTTTGTGGGTTAAGTCATCCTGGTTCGAGTTGCAGGTCTCAGGCGGCTTCTTGTTTCTGATGCCAACCCTTTACACTTCACTTTTGCACATCTCACAGGGGCAATAGCCCTCTCTCTTTTCAGTGCCCCCCCCCATCTGGCATACAGGAGTCACAAACAGCGGCACAGGTCCTTTCAGGTCATAATACTGCACAGAACAATGGCCCTCCATGGTCACAGTGATGTACCAGGGCATTGGCTTTTAATGTTCACGACCTCCCCTTTGACATATGGGGTTGTTGACTTGTGTGGCACACAGGCAGATGGCCCAACTGGTGAGGTGGTCTCAAATGGACCGTGAATCTCACACTTTGCTAATGGGGTCCACACAACAGGATCCCCAACTGGAGCTTGCTCCCTCCAGGCACTCTCCTTCTCGCGGTGTGCTTTGGTCTCTGCAGGTAGGCAGATGCTGGTGCTCCAAGCTCCAGGTCATGTGGTTTTGATTCTCCTTGGTGATGTCTCCTCACCCAGCAAAGAGACTAGCAGACCTTGGTCCCCAGTCCTGGTCACAACATTCAGAAATCATGCTAAGCTTCTCCATTATAATGTACAGCTACAATATGACAATTTTGGAGACTAGAGCTCCCCTTTTTATAATCAGTTTTCAGACACAACTGTGATTTAGCGTCTCCGTTTTTTAAATTCGTGCTGTGGGATTTGCCTCATTTGAGGTTCCAACTCAACAGTCCTGCCCTTTGTCCAGGGACCATTCAGTCACAGAAGGAGTGAATCCAGTCTTGATAGGCCCACACCACAGGCCATGTAAGGGACTGGAGGATCATACCTGTATGTCAGCTTCACTGATATGTGCCTAAGAAAAGGTTACAAAGGTCAAAGCCCTGTTCTTTATGATTTCCTGTCGCTGGAGTGCATTCCTTATAAATCCTATCATCTCTCTGGCAGTGTGCCCAGAGTTCACCAACCAGTGTCTTTTCCAGAATCAAAGAGCTCTTTTGAAGTGCACAGGAGACCTTGCCCCCCCTTCCTCCAATGAGTGTGTCTTACCCATGTAATAAGGAGTTCACAATCCTCATGCTGGCACTTGTTGAACAGTTTTTAAGACATAACCAATAATGCAGCTTAACAACCACCCAGTTAAAAGGGGACAACAAACTGTCCCATTAATGTTCTTCTTCACCCCTTACATAACAACAGCAATCCAACCCCAAACATTCCTACCCTTAAAGTGACAAGGGTCACCTACAACACATCTTGCCCTGTTCCCCTTAGGCTTATACTAACAAAAACGTCTTATAGAACACAACTAATAAAAAGTATTTCACAGATATTCCCCAATATTTTTGTTCTGCATAAGATGCAACTAATATTCCACAGTCTGTAAATTTATCAGGACATGTTCTTACACTTGATCTTCTGCACTGAACTTGGCCATCCAAAAAAGTACTATCCACTTGAAAATTGCCAACATCTTTGTCGATCCCTTCATTTGGTGTACTGGATGAGATCTCGGAAGAAGTCTGAAACATATTTTGATTTGAATCATGGGGCATTGTTTTGACTCAAATCAGATTCATTATTCAGAAACTCAAAACATCCTATCACCTTCATTTCCCACAGATGGGTCTCTTCCAAAACCAAAAAACAAATTTTCATCATCTTCATCTAACATACACGTTTTCTTGTTTTCAAACGTTTTTCTAAATATCAAAATTCTCCTGAGATTCTAAATGTTCTCACATTCCACAAAGAGAGCTTTACTAAATACGTAAATCATCTTTAGTAGATCAGACCATTTGGGAAAGCCTTTCCCCACTCGAGTAGGTAGCTTTATTCTTACCAGATGCCCCACATTCATGCATTCAATCTTGAGTGTGTACGAAACGTTTGAGTGGATTCACTCTTTCTGCACGTCTTCTCTTGAAAGAAGTTTGTCTTCTCCCTAATTGTAGAAGGTCAATTTCAACTTCATAATCCATCTGACCTCTGAGCCACCAAGGAATCAAATTAATTCCAGGTTTCCTTCCCCGGAATTGGAAGAGCCTTCAGATGCGTGGCCTGTAAAGCTCTCCTCCATGGCAACCCACTCTTGATCGCCAACTGTATGCTATCCCTGATCACTTGGTTAAATCTCTCCACTTCACCATTTGTCTGTGGATGATCATTTTACATTCTTTTATGTACAATTCCACATCTGGATAGGAAAGCAAACAATTCCTTACTTATGAATTTGGGCTATTGTCTGATACCACTTCTTAAGTCAATCCTTCCCTGCAGAAACTTTCATCTAAAAACTAAATTACAGAATTTGCATTCAGCTTCTCCAACATTCTCAACTCAAACCATTTACTAAGATAATCTGCCAATACAATGGCAAAAGCCGATTTACTTTTAAAAGCAACCAAAGGTCCCAAAATGTCGATACCCAATCTTCTCCATTATCCTTTGGCACTTTCTATAACATCTGTCCCAATAACACATGTTTTTGCTGAATTATCGCTAGAGGCACAGCGTACACACTCCCTCAGCCAGTCATCAATCATATCATCAACTTTGGGCCACCAATAAAATTCAGAAATTCTTCTCTTTGGGCCAGATGTATCATTCTTCACAAAAGCGATTACCTAATTGTGATTTTTAGCGAATCGCAATTAAGTAATCACTATTGGAATGTATGAAACTACAGGAGTTTTATACTGCGATTCGCATGGACTAGCAAATAGACCTACCTCACTAATATTCATGAGGTAGGTCGCAATTTGCAAGCCATTGCGAATCGCTACAATCACAGGGATGGTGGCCTGCTGGCCTCAGCAGACCACCATGTATGTGATTGCTTTTCAATAAAGCAATCTTTTTTTTTAAAGGAAAACGGAATGCGTTTAAAAATGAAAAATTAAAGGTTTTCTTTTCATTTCTTAAGAGTAGGCAGTGGTCTGTGGAACCGCTGCCTGCTCTTAAAAAACGTTTTTAAAAAAAGACACCTTCCTCTTTGCGAATGGGTTACCACCAATTTGAAATTGGTGGTAACTGTGATTGTTTTGCGACCGCATTCATGGTCACAAAACAATCATACATACCTCTGCGATTCGGTATTAGTAAGGGATGCCCTTGATATGCCCCTTCCTAATACTGAATCGGTATGTAGTTGCAAATCCAATTTGCGATTCGGTAACAATGACTAGAACCACAAATTGGACTTGTTACATACAAAAAAAGACTTTTTGCAATCGCAAAAATGTTTGATACATCTGGCCCTTAGTGCATGATACACCAGTATGGCTGTTGTGTGCCAATTAGATGATTTGTTTTGTAAATCCTGAGGAGACAACCTTCTCTCCCCTTATCATGAAATTACAGCTTATCAGCTCCTCTCTCACTTTGAAAATCGATTTGTGACGATCTCCATTCCACTTCCATTCCTCAGGCCACCCAACAATGAAATATTTGTGAACCAAAGTCAAATTTTGATCATGTTTGAATGAATCTCTCTATACAGCCTTTGAAATTGCACACTTTCCTGCCATACTCTCACGTCCTTCATTAGGATTGGTTGCTGCATATACAACATTGCACTCCCACTTTTCAACTGATTTCTCACACCTCTCTAATGGAAAATGGGACACACAATCAACATGAGCAAACCCAGGAACACACTGCACAACACTTTTATGCTCTTGTAGATTAGCAGCCAGTTGAGCTAAGCGTGCAGTCAAAGTTCTTTCACCATCAGCTAATAACATTTTCACAAAAGGTTTGTGATCAATTTTTAAAACAAAATGAGCCCCCCAGAGGAATTACGTAAAATGTTGTACACCCCAAGTGCAGGATAACAACTCCTTTTCAATCACCGCATAACACCACGCATTCTTTTCCTACCACATATGATTTTTAACAAGGAACCTCAACAATTTCTCTCTTCAAGCGTTTAACAGCTGTTTATTAACTGTCTCCCCATTCAAATTTCACATTTTAATTCAATAGTTGTCTTAAGGGATCAGCTTTGGTGGTGTAGACTTGCACCAATGTGACATAAAAATCTGTTCGACCAAGAAATGAAAATAACTGATCTTTGGAAAAAAGAGCATTGCATTTACAATAGCTTTCACACGGTTTCCCTTAGGTTTTATACCACTCTCCAAAATCTCATGGCCCAGATATTCCACTTTCTCTCAGATGAAACTGCATTTAGATAACCTTACTGCTAAGCCTTTTGGCTGGAGTTTTTCCATTACTACAAACAAATATTTATCAGGCTCTTGTGGATCTTTCAAAATATAAATATATAATCTTGGAAAGCCACAGTACCTGTAATAAACCCTAGGGTATACTTAATAAGACGTTAGAATAAAGATGCAGCACTCACCAATCCAAAAACTGGACCATTCGTTCTGGAGTTACAAAACCTGTAAGATATCTAGATCCTTCATGTAGCTCAACTTGGTGGTAAGCACTTATGAGATCAATAGTTGAGAACACTGTTGCTCCTGCACGAGTTAAAACCATCTCATGTAACTTTAGATGGATGCATGTCAATCCAAATTTTGTTATTTAAACTATACAAAGCTACACCCAAACGCAGTTCACCTGAACTTTTCACTGAAGATACTAAAAGTAACATCCACAGAGAGGATTCAATGGCTCAATAATGTTTTTTGGCAAAAATCTTTCAACATGTCTTTCATTTGTTTTTTATAATCTAAAGGAACCATCCTCACCTATGCATAATAGGCACAACTCCTTCTTTATGAATGATCCTGTGCTTAAAGCTGTCATACCTTCCCAATTTTTCTTAAAACAAGTATGGATACTATAGTTCTATCTCTGTGATGAAGTCTGTACTCATCACTCATTTTACAATTTACTTTATTGGATGAGCTGGCCTAACACACTCTCCCAAAATATCCTTTTTTTTGCACTTAACAAACTCTTTGTCCACTGTTGGATATCCCTTGAAATTTCCAACGTGGCATGAACTTACACATTTGAAACACACCAACCCATCCTCTTATCAAAGTTTTTGTTTTCAAAAGCTTTCCTTTATTTAACATTAGAACTGTGTGTCACTTCATTGACCTCATTTCCCACTTCTACGGTTTTGATGTTTTGACCCCTAATCTCATTCTCAGATTTCTCTGACTGTTCTGTACCATTAGCAATATTGGTGCTCAATGTACTTTCAGTTTCAGCCCATAATATCTCTTAATATTTTTTTACTTTTCATTTTCATCAATTTTCGGTCATGAAGGACTTGATCATAAGTCATAGTTTCAAAGTTGCAAAAACCTGCCAGTGTTTGTAAAACTGGAACAATGTCTTTGATCTGGGAATAAAATTTACATATTTGCCCTTCGGTATTTATTTTATTCTTGTTCTTATATGATTAAAATGAACACTTTGTTTCAGAAGATTATAGTGCCCCTGAAATACTGGGGAAAATGAGGGCGATTTGTCTGAGATCTCAAGTTTGGTGAGTGACAATCCTCCTTATGATCCCCGAGTTGGAGGAAAAAACTCTACCTTCCTAATTAATACAACAGATGTTACATATAGGAGGACTACTGGGTAAATATATATATATATATATATATATATATATATATATATATATATATATACACACACACACACACACTATAGATATATGGAGTGTACCAGTGTGCGTGATGTAGATAGCCAATCAAGGACTTAACAGCAATTATTTGGCCAGGGCTAGTTGAGTGGTGAGAGCTGACAAAAACGAAGTCAACCTTTTATTCAACCGCAGATGTTGAAATGAGCAAATGGTGACAGTCTGCTGCAATAGAAGCCCTATTTCTTATTAAGAACAAGAAAATGCCTCCCATCCCAATCCCTTTGTTTCATTCCCTTGTTGGACTGCCAGTGAAGATTTATAAGACTTCCCTATGTTGTTTATCACTCCCATGAAGAAGAGAGACACATATGTAAATGGGCACAATGCTTGGAAGAGACAACATACTTACACCAATGAGTAACACCAAATGATTCATGCTGTGGTGGCTGGGGTGGTCTGGTAAACTAAACTTAATAATATAATGTTTGGGGATCACTCTGCATTAATGCGTGTCTTTTACATTTTAGTGTTGTATGTATATATTACCTACTGGTGGTTTCCAGTGGGTAGTTATAGTTAGGACTATGTTTTCCTAGGAAAAGCTTTTTTTGACTTGACTATATCTTTGGCACTGTTTGACGAATCTTCACAAAAGTTTCCAAAAAAAAGTGTTGCAGTGATTCTTGTTGTGCATGGAAAGTTTCAGGGTGATCCGTCAAGTGGGGCCGAGAAAAAGAGGGCTAAAAAAATGTTGTGTTTCCTCTGTTAGCTTCTATAAGATTTCTTTAGACTTGACTACAGGCCCGAACCACTGGACGGAATTAGGCAGAAAGCTAGCTTTCGGTACGCAGATTGTGCTCTTGGTTATTTGGTGTAAATCCATTCAGTAGTTTTTGAGATATTAAAGTTAAAATACATTTGTATATCTAATAACAATGATTTTGCGAATAATAGGAGCTTGTGCAGGGAGCTGCAGAGCTCTGATTGGCTGCCAACACTTCAATCCAGGAAGTGTTGGCAGCCATTTTGGGACTCAGCTTTAGCTGAGTCCCAGGAAAAAAGTGAGGAAAAAAGAAAAGGGGCCAAGGGAGGTACGCTCTTTCCCCTTAGCTCTAGTGCTGGGGGCCTAGAGGGACACCCTGCCAAGGCAAAAAAGCACTCTTTTTCAAAAATGTTTACTACAAATTTGTGACAATATCGCAAATTCACAGCAATTGTTTTTAAAAAAAAGAACAAGCATAGGATCCCCGCGTTTGTTTTTATGAAGCCTCTGGGTGGCCAGGTCCCATGGGTATTTTGACATAAAGAAGGGGGGTACACAGGGCCCCTCTCCTAGGGCATTCTGATGCCCTGGGGAACGCCACATCGCCAGGCCTTTATCTATAATTAATGTGGGTGCGCACAGCCTGCCACAGCCCGAGGGACCACCACCACCCCCTTGAGGAGCCATAGATGGCTCTGGGAACCACCACCTCCCAGGACTAGCCCTGCTATGTACTGAGATGCCCACCCCTGGACATAGCTGTCTGCTCTCACTTGGTGGGAGCACTGACAGCTCCTGGCAAGTCAGAGCAAACACTTCACTTTCTGCAAGTGAGAACTGTCAAATAGCTGTCACTTACATAAAGTGAAGGTTTCATCTATTTCCCTGCAAGCAAATATGGGTGCAGGGAAACAGATGAAAACATTGCTCCTGCAAGCAGGGAGCTGCTGTTTAAAGCCCTTAAAATCTGTGGGCTACATGTCATAGCTAAATCTGGACAGTGCACAGTAAGGAGCCACCTCTTGCCTAGTGGTTAAGGTCTCTTATATGCACACTGAAGGTTAAGGGTTCAAGCCTGTGGTCGTTTCTGCTTTAGTTTCTGTACAACTAAAAATATTTAAGTTACATACTGAAAGGTGATCTCACTCTTTTTAATTGACAAAAACATTTTTCTTTTCACTTTGCCCGGAAATATCTCATTCTAAGTATATCATTCATCAAAGCCTAAATGTCTCTCTCTTTCTCCCAACCTCTCTCTCTGGGTTGGGTGCTTGAGGAAGTTGGCCGCAGGGTCTGGCCACAATTACTTTACATTAAAGAGAAACATAGAAATTCACTGAAAATAACAAAGATTACAGGGGTGTTATAGTTAGGAAATAGAATTTAAAAAAACATAGAAATTCACTTAAAAAACAAAGGTTACAGGGACATTACATTTAGGCTCACATTTTAAACGTACAAAACCATAGAAATTAATCTGTTATAGTTATAGTTATCTCAAGTAACTATACCTCGGGCCCTAAGCTAACTATAACGTGCACCCTCACCATGCACTGCTATTTACCCCACAAATTACAGCACTCATAACATCTTTGATAACATCATTGATAATTTCAATATAATATTTTCAGTAAAATGTTTGCTGAAAAAACTATACATGGCGGGGACGCAAGTTATAGTTACCTTGGGGCACAAGTGATACTTACTTGAGATAACTCTGACTATAACAGGTGAATTTCTATAGTTTTGTACATTTAAAATGTGAGACAAACATTAACGTACCTGTAACCCTTGGTTTATATATATGTATATATGGATAGATAGATAGATAGATAGATAGATAGATAGACAGATAGATTGTTCTTTTGCTAACTTAAGTCCATCACCTCTAAGTTCTTCTGCGACCAGTCGGTTTATTTACTGTGACCAAATCAATCTTCAAACTCTTTTCATTTTTTTGCAAAACAGTACAGGTATCTCTTTCAGGTGAAATCTTAAAGTACCATAAACAACAACCAGAAGAATAACCATTGCCTATCTACTTCAAAGGGAAAAAACAGGACTCAAGGAAGCCTACCCCAGTGGACTGGCTGACATGCGTTAATTAGATCTAGTTGCCTGGCATTGGCAGTATGAGACTGGTTCTTCTCACTTCTTAGTTAATGGCACACCACTACACCATCCTGTGCTCCACCCTCTTGCTCTTTATACACCATGATACATACCTTGACTCTCCAGTGATGCCATTTTATTTTTGCATTCCACAGACCATCTCTTCTTTAAGAAGAATACCTCATAGTGCTCCAGCTGAATGTTGTGTTTTATCATTTCTCACCTTTTCCCAATTACCCCCACCCATCCATTCATAAAAAACCCTATCTTCGTCCCGCAGGCTGTGTGTAACCATCTGAGGTGTGTGTTAATTTTCACCATTAATAGATTCACACTTGACGAAGCAGATGTGGTAAAAGCAATGCCAACTATTACAGAAGGTGGTTACCTAACTTCACACATTTGTGTCCATCCAACTCCTATCCAGGCATGAAATGGACATTAATTACAGCAATGTTACACTGTGCTCAATGGATTCCACTGAATTAACCTCCTTCCAAGTCTTGACTCCTGAGACTTGAGTGCTTCATTATGCTTACTTTAGTAAATAACTCAACCATATATTGCTTCTTATGTTGTTGTCATAGCTATCTCAGTCTTGGATGGCCCACTCACTCCATGTTTTCTTGTTGCCTGCAGTGCATAATTGGAATCCTTTGCCTAGTTCACCTCACTAGCATCATTTGGACACCACTAGCAATAAGAAGGCCATTTGGAAAACCATGAAGTTAGGTATATGACAATTGGAAGAGGAAGCAGACCTCACTTAATCTATGAATGTAAGAAATAAGTAATCCAGAAAGAGCGATTGTTGTTTTGGTATATGCTGACTGAACCATTAGTGGTCACTAGTTACAGAGGTTACGACAAGGTTAGTAGGTACATAGTATACAATTATTACTGATGGGAGGATGGGTGCAGCACAGTATGATCAACCCATAAAGAGTGAGAGGCTTGTGCGATCAGTCAGTTTTGTGTTTTGGCCTTGGGATGTACACTGTGTGACACTTGATATGTGATGGAGGACAGCCACTCATCACTTAGTAGTTATTCTTGTTTAACATTAATGTAACACTAACTTGTAATGCAAAGGCAGGTATTCAAGTAAAAAGGTAATCTAGTTGTTCCTAAAAATAAATAAAGTTCCATTCTCTCCCGAGGCAATGGTAGCTGCAGCCTCATCCTGCTCCTTTCTCAGGACCTCCTGCTGTCGATATTGAGCTGCAATTGCTTCCACTTTGTGGAAGCACAGCCGAGCGGATGTCTCCCATCAGAAGTGGGCCTCTGGCGCAGGTCCTCTGGCAGCAGAAGGTAGATGATACAAAGACAAAAGAAAAGAACATGAACTGTAGTACTTAACAAAACCACTTGTTTATATACATTATTACCATACCGGAATATTGCTGGTCACCTAGGCTCGTTGGAATTTTGTTTGCTGTGATTCTTAGTCACTGGGACAAGATTTCTCCCATATATACTTCACATAATGCAGTAACAGTGTATGGCATTAAATAATCCATGACCACTGCCAAATCAAAAATAGATTTGTTTTTTATAAAAGTGATGAAAAGTTGAAGAGGTTTCAAGAGGTGACAGTTGAAACACACACTTAATTGGAGTTACTGTTAATAAATAAATAAGCTGCCACATATAAATATATATTGCCATGATACAGCACATTAAATTTATGCTGTAAAATGTACTTTATGCTGTAAAATGTACTTGACTACAACATTAACAAAGTAGCATAGTACATGGCATGAGTGCACATCACAATATAGCTTGATGTTATGACATGAATCTAAATAATATATCGTACATAATTCCAGGGCCCAATTCGCAAAGGTAAATTTAGACCTGTAGTCTAAGTTAGACCTTCAGCCTAACTTTAGGTTTAAAGACCTGAAGTTAGGCTTCAGGTCTAAATGTAGAAGTCAGGTCTAAGTTTACCTTTGTGAATTGGGCCCCTCAGTGTTAAACTGCCAGATACTGAACATTCCACAGCAAATGTTCTCCCCAGTACTGGGCACAATTCTGGACAGTATAGAACAGTTGTCCTGTGAAATAACATAGTTATGATGTAAGTTCTTCAAGGTATGCACACTGAGGGTACCATATGTCTCTAGGGCGTGAGTTGCATGGTAAAGGTTTGCTATAAAATCAGAGTACTCGCTACAGGTGGTCATGTCTTTTAATCAGTTATTGAAGTAAGTGCAGTTTTGTTCCGCCATCTCATAGTTATTCTATGTTTGCACAGTAGGAGCGCAATCACAACCAATTTATGAGACAATCTGGGAATGTCTTTTAGACATCCTAATATTGCAACTAGGGGGATATTGAGATACCTGGATCCCAACCCTTGCAATTTGCCACATTATATCCCATACCTTCATCCAATAGGCTTGGATTGGTAGGCATTACCATAACATATGTAGAAGATCATCTTGTGGTTTGTTGCACGTCCATCAATTGTGTTGACACCAGACCATAATGCAGCAGACTATGAGACATGTAGTGCCCTCTGTGACTAAATTGTAGATGAATTCATCTAAATTTGCCATCAGGCGAAACCTCTCTAATCTGTTTGAAGCAAAATATCCAATGCGCATCTGTAATTGGGTGCCCCAGGTCCTGTTCCTATTTGTATTTCATTGTTAATTAACCATGATTCAGTGCAATTTAATCCACAGCCATGCATCCTTGTGAACAGGTGTGCCTTGCTGGGATTTGCAATATTAAGACCGAGAAGCCCCCAATCAGAAGGCTCGTCCAGTGAAATGGGAAATAGTTCCCTCATGGAATCTCTTAAATGGTGATATGCTAGTGTGTCTATCAATACCGGAGTTATCACCAATGAACCCTGAATATGATAGAAATAGGCCTGCGTGGAATAAGTCCCCAAAAGCTTCCAACCTGCCTCTCCTTAGGTATTTGATTATCCCAGGCTCCAGTCAGTTTAATCGAGCCTTGTAGTAGCTCATTCATGCATTTTCCATAATTTTCATTCTTGAGCGTGCGAAGATACTGAATACCTAAGTATGACTGGATCATTTATAGTTGTAGTTAACTGTACCAGCACTGATTTAGACCAATTTGTAGTAAGAGCTGACTTTTTGCCAAAGCTTCTTATTTCCTCAATAACTTGATCCAGCTTGAGGGTAGGTTTCTTTCACAATTAGGAACTTAGGGCCTGATTTAAGAAAAGTGGTTTTGTGCACCTCTTAGCACCCCCCTAACGCCACCATGTGTGCATCGTATCTAAGATACAGTGCACCATGCTGGTAGTTAGGGGAACTAGCATCAACATTTTTTACTCTAGTTTGGAGCTTTATTGGATTAGCGTCAAAAATTCTTATGCCAATCCTGCAAAGCCCATTGAGGCCCATTATAAATTATGGTGTGCCTCCTTTTAACGCCTGCTCTGAGCATTAAAATGCATTTTTTAGGCCCCCCATAATGGGGGAATGCCCTCTTTGCATACATTATGCCTGCGTCAGGCATAATGTTGCGCAAAGGGTTGCAAAGTGGCGCAGTGCATGCATTGCGCCACTTTGTAAATTTGGCGATGTTATTTTTGGCCTCGTTGGGCCACATTAGTGTAAAAAATAATGACACTAATGTGGCACACGGAGGCGCTAGGGGCTCTTAAATCAGCCCCTTGTTGTCTGCAAACAGTGACGGAATGATCCTACATCATCCAAATTGGGTACTTCAACAAAAATGGTGAAATCTTGCAATATATAGGCTAATGGCTTTACTGCTAGGTCAAAAAGGATTAGAGACAGGGGGGCACCATTGTCAGGTGTCCCTTTGTATAGATGTTTGTGACGAAGAGGAAGTTATTTAATTTTGTTCTAGCAGTACGTTCTGTGTATAAGAGTGGCACCCATTCTTATAAAGCTTTGCCCACTCCCAGTCGGCTTGAGAATCATCAAAAGAAATGTCCCCTCAATGTAATCAAAGGCTTCTGCAGGACCCAGGAATGCAGCCATCACCTCAATTTGGGGGTCTATTTGATTGGTGATGGTCTGGGTAGACCAGTGCAGGTAGCTTTGGGAGTATTGTATTTGCTATGATTTTGTCCATAGTCTTGTTGTTTATATTTATTGAAGAAATGGAGCAGTATGAATTGCATGTGTGTGATGGCTCTCGGGCTTTACTAATGTGACCGCTATTACTTCATGCTATGATGGAGGGAGTAAGCTGTTTTTAAACAACTCGTTATAAACTTCCAATCAGAGGGATCCAATTTTTCGGAATACTATTTAGAGAACTCTGCAAGGAGTCCATCCTCAACTGGTGCTGACCCATTCCTCAGGGACTTAATCGCTCCTCAGATCTTCTATAATGTGATAGAGCCATAGAGAGGCTCACACTGACTGGCCTCCAACCATGCCAGTTGCCTTGTTGTTGTATTCTTTAGTATCAGTCTTGAACGCTTTACTCCTGGTCAAGTGAAGGTCCGTGTAGAATTCAGTGAAGGTCTTGAGGATATCTGACTGGCTGTCTACCATTCCATCATTTTGCTCTTGTATCACATCAGCGGACGCCCATGACAATTAAATCAGTCCTGCCAGATTGTGCCCTGGGTGTTCTCCCTCACTGTATCTCCTTGCTGTGGGGTGTTTGCCATGAAAAATAATCTCTCTGCCCATTGTCTCCTTGAATTTGAGTCTTTTAAGACTGAGCTCACCAAGCAGAATCACATCATGACTTGGAAAATACACTCAGAATGCTATGACTCTTATATATGCTTTCACTTTTGATAACAACCTTGAATGCCTCCTACAGAATGGCATACATTGCCAAGGTCCTCATTACAACTCTGGCGGTCGGTGATAAAGCGGCGGTAATATCGCCAACAAGCCAGCAGTAAAAAAAATGGAATCATGACCATGGCGGAAACCGCCAACACAGACAGCCACTTTAACACTCTGACCACCACGGCGGTAGCAACAAACACTGCGGCGATAACCGCCAAAAGACAGGCGGAAGACAATGTACCGCCCATACTATTACAAGGCACCAATCCGCCAGCTTTTCCGGGGCGGTACCAACGCCATCAAAAGCACGGCAGAAACAGCCTTTGGAACGGAAACCACTCACCTCTCGACACGCAACGAAGAACCAGGATGCCATGGAGCCCGAGCTGCAGGTCCTACCTCCTCATCTACCAGGAACATCAAAGACGGCAGCGACGACCACGGTGAGTACTGCACCTAGTACACAGGGGAAGGGGGGAGGAAAAAGAGAGTGACACACACACGCAACACGCAACACCCACACCCCCACTCTCACCCCAAACACCATACACACTTACACATGCAGCAACACTACATGTACACCCCGTAACCCCCTGGAAGAACGCAAGGACCAAAATGAAATGATTGTAATGAGTGTAATAATCGAAAATTCATACAGGGCAAGATAACTTGAAATGATCAGTATACGGAAATATTCACAGCAAGTACACAAGTCCGCATACTGTTCCAGTAAATGTCCGTGGACCAGTGGTCCCAAAAAGCATGGGCAAAGCCCACACATGACACCTACCTCAAAACAGAGAGAACACTGCAGGGGCATCAGGTCAAAAAAAACACAGGCACCTCAAGGGGAAGAGGGGGGCACCTCAGTCGGATGATGGGACGATGCCACTGCTCCTCGAGGGGGCTTCATGCCCACTGCCTGGTCCTGGGGAGTGCAAAGCCACAGTCTCTCAAGTCTCTCAAGTGGGTGGTTTGCCCACTGCCTGGTCCTGGGGGGTGCAAAGTCACAGTCTCTCAAGTCTCTCAAGTGGGTGGTTTGCCCACTGAATGGTCCTGGGGAGTGCAAAGCCACAGTCTCTCAAGTATCTCAAGTGGGTGGCTTGCCCATTGTCTGGTCCTGGGGAGTGCAAAGCCACAGTCTCTCAAGTCTCTCAAGTGGGTGGTTTACCCACTGCCTGGTCCTGGGGAGTGCAAAGCCACAGCCTCTCAAGTATCTCAAGTGGGTGGTTTGCCCACTGCCTGGTCCTGGGGAGTGCAAAGCCACAGTCTCTCAAGTCTCTCAAGTGGGTGGTTTGCCCACTGCATGGTCCCGGGGAGTGCAAAGCCACAGTCTCTCAAGTCTCTCAGGTGGGTGGATTGCCCACTGCATGGTCCTAGGGAGTGCAAAGCCACAGTCTTTCAAGTGGGTGGGTTGCCCACTGTTTCAGGAGGGGGCTTTGTGCCCAGAGTGCTTCATACTGCAAAGGACTGAGGTTGTGGATGCTGTTCTCCACTGGTTCTGGAGGGGGCTTTGCGCCCAGAGTGCTTCATCCTGCCAAGGACCGAGGTTGTGGATGCTGTTCTCCACTGGTTCTGGAGGGGGCTTGGTGCCCAGTGATGCTGCACCTGGGGTGTGGCAGTTCCCATTCCCTCACCTGGGTGTCTGAGCCACGAGATTTTCAGGGAACAGGTAGCATGATACTCCATGGAGGCAGAGACACACTCCACCCTACGGCGAATTAGCCTGCCAACTGCTGGTAGTGCCAGTGCTGGTTGTGGTGGCTCATGTAGTGTGTGCAGGGTCCAGGACGTCTCCAGCAGCCTCGGACGGCTGCACACTGGGGATGCTGCTGATGTCCGCTGTAGTGGCACTGGCTGGGCACATCGCGGAGCAGGTGGCAGTGGCTGCGGTGGTGTCTGTGGCGGAGATGCTGCCGGTGGTGCAGGTGTCTGTACTTGTGGAGGGAGACACCAGGCCGTCTCCTGCAGTCTCGGGAGGGTGCCCACTGGGGATGATGCTGCTGACTGTAGTAGAGGCAGCAGACGTGCAGGTGGCGGTGCAGGTGGCGGTTGTTGCGGTGGTGCCCACCGCCGTACAGGTTGCTGGTCTGCCTTGCAGAAGGGGTGACACCAGTCCCTCACCTGGAGGCTCCGTGCCCTGAGATGACTTCCCTTTGCCCTTGTGTCCCTTCACCACCTTGGAAGTCGCTGCTGGGACCTTGCCACTGTCCTGTTTGGTCCTGGAAGAGGCCTTGCTGGGTGGTTGTTTCGGCTTCTCTTTTCAGCATTCGGGCCCCTTCTTTACCTTGGCAGGTGGCGGAATAGGGTGGTCCTTGGCGTCACTGGGTGGCACACTGGCAGCCCTGATGGGTGGCGGCTTCGATGTTCCCAGACTTGCAGAGACTACACTGGACGATGATTTTGTGGCTGAGGTGATGGGCTGGGACGGGGGGAGGTGTAGGGAAGAGGTCAATGGCAGCTAGGAAACGTTTTTTAGACACACTGGGAAGGGAAGATGGAGGGGGTTTGGGAGTGGAGGATGAGGCAGTGGTTGTAGGAGGTGTACGTCTGCTGAGTTTGGGTGAAGGTGCAAGGGCTGGAGGCTGTTGTGAGGTGGATGGCTGTTGAGTGGGTGTGTGCCTGCGTTTGTGTACTTTTGGACGAGGGCTCACAGACACACTGGGAGAGGACACAGGGGATGTGTGCATGGTAGTGGGGGTGGTGATTGCACGTGAGCGGTGTGTGGTGATGGGCGTGCTGGTAATTGAGGTAGTGGCTGAGGATGTAGTGCATGCAGGTGTGAGTGGAGACGAGACTGGGAGGGAGGTGGAGGACATGGAGGAGGGGGACACAGTGGATGTTGGTGTTTCTGCATGGGTATGGTGCTTGTGTGAGTGCCTGTGGGATGTGTGGTGCTTATGTTTGCCTGAGCTACTTTTGTGTGTTGATGTGTGTGCATGCTGGTCTGACGGTGTACTTGGGATAGGCTGAGGTAGAGGGGATTGGGTCTGGGTAGTGGAAGTTGGAGAGGGGAGGCTGGACACAGGGACAATGGCTGCCAACAGTGCTGAGGCCAGAGCCTGAAGTGCTCTCTGTTGGGCCGCTACGCCAAAGTGAATGCCCTCCTGGTATGCATTTGTTTGTTGCAAATGCCTCTCGACACCCTTGATGGCATTCAAAATGGTTGACTGCCCAAAAGAGAGGGATCTCAGGAGGTCAATAGCCTCCTCACTGAGGGCATCAGGGCTGACTGGGGCAGGGCCTGAGGTGCCTGGGGCGAAGGAGATGCCCACCCTCCTGGGTGAGCGGGCATAGGAAACACGCTGAGGGGCTGCTGGGAGGGCGGTGCTGGTAGGGGGGGGGTGGCTGCTGTACCTGTTGTTGTGGTGGGCACAGACGTGCCCGCCACCGCAAGGGAGCTCCCATCAGAAGAGGAGTCACTGTAGCTGGTGTCCCCTCCTGTCCCCGTTGTGGAGCTCCCCTCGCCCTCCATCCCACTGATGCCTTTAGACTCCGTACATTCACACTCCTGTGCCATGTGGGTTGCAGCTCCCTCCTGCTCCGTTGCCACTGCTACTCCGCCAGATGATGCTAATGCATACAAAGACAGGGTGACAAAGCAAAAATGGGGGGAAAGACAGAGGAGATACATAGTCAATGCCAGCAACACCACTACCGTTGGCGGACACAACACCCAAGGAGCAGCCCTATGCACTAGGCCATGCACTAACAGTCCTTAGGAATATCACCTGCCCATGGGGGACTATGCCTAAGCCCATTTGCTGCACACCTGGAACCCACAAGAGGCTGACTAGTTGTAGATGGCCACTACCACTATTGGGGTTGGAGTGCCACAGAGCCTGCCTAACAAGGGACCTACCTTACCAAGTTCGCCCCTGCCTAGGGGAACCCACAGCCCACTTCCCCCACCCAGACACCTCGTAAAGCGCGCAGAGTTAGCTGAATGAGACTGTACTCACCCCCTTGTGGCTGCTGTGATGCCCTCAAGCGCCCATCCAACTCCGGATATGCCACCACCAGGATCCGGAACATCAGGGGAGTCATGGTGCGACGGGCACCCCTTCCACGTTGGGAGGCCCTCCCTAGCTGGGCCTCCGCCGTCTTCTTGCTCCAGCGGCGCAGGTCCTCCCATCTCTTGCGGCAGTGGGTGCTCCGTCTATGATAGACCCCCAGGGTTCGCACTTCCTTGGCAATGGCACGCCAAATACCCTTCTTCTGGTGGGCACTGAACCACAGGAAAGGTAAAATAAGAATGGTTTTTACTCCCCCGTCCGCTAAATCTTACTTATTGGCCACAACTTCCCAACCATACCCTGAAACACATTTACTGACCATCCTCACATGCAGGCCACAGCCACCCCCTCACCCCCATTTATCTTCCATCCACGCCACTCCATACATTAATGTCACATCCACCATGCACACAGTGTACTCACCTGTTTGTCTGGAGGACCGTAGAGTTGCGTGTACTGGGGGAGGACCTCATCCACCAGGTTGTCCAACTCCTCCGCAGTGAAGGCAGGGGCCCTTTCCCCAGACAATGTAGCCATTGTTGCTTCCAGACTCTGGTCACAGCAGCACTTGCAGTGTAGGTTCTCTCCTGTTGAAGGTCAGGTATCAAGTGAGTGAAGAGTTAGAAAATCGTGGTCACGTCCGCGGCGGTGCCTACCGTCACCGCCGGCGTACATCGTCATTAGCTGCTGGAACCCATAGGGCCCAATGATAACCAATGTTGAATTGCGCCGCAGTCTTCGTCCGCCTACCACAACGCTGCACAACGCCAGCGCAGTTACCTCATTTCCCCTTGTCCCTCCTTACAGGTCAGGCAGCCGCCATTTCAGGTGGGTACATGGCAGGGTACCTAACTGCGTCACAGCACTTTTGGGCAGGAATACGGACAGACAGCGCCACACACAGATTAAATCACAATAGTGCAAAACACCCTTGTGCTACCTGTGTGGTACATGACCCTCTGCTCACCCTTCTCCTCCATAGGGTATATACGCTGGGGCAGATGATGAGATGGCGTCATCCTCCGGTGTACAGACCCCTGGTGGACCTGTCAACAATGGAAGACAGACACATCATTATCACCTGCAGACTTGATCGTGCCACAATCCATGAACTGTGTGCCCAGTTGGAGCCAGACCTGATGTCAGCTATCCGCCATCGCACAGGAATCCCCACTCTAGTGCAGGTCCTGTCAGTGCTCCATTTCCTGGCCAGTGGTTCCTTCCAAACAACAGTGGCCGTGGCATCAGGGATGTCTCAGACAATGTTCTCTAATGTGTTGTCCAAAGTGTTGTCTGCCCTGCTGAAACACATGTGCAGCTACATCGTTTTCCCCCAGGTGGAGGATTTGTCCACACTGAAAGGTGACTTCTATGCCCTGGGACATATCCCCAACATCATTGGTGCCATTGATGGAACACATGTGGCATTTGTCCCACCCCGCAGGTATGAACAGGTGTATAGAAACCGCAAAAGCTACCATTCCATGAATGTGCAAATGGTGTGTTTGGCAGACCAGTACATCTCCCATGTGAATGCCAAGTATCCTGGCTCAGTGCCTGACACTTAAATTTTGAGGAATAGCAGCATCCCTTACGTGATGGGCCAACTCCAGAGGCACCTTGTGTGGCTAATAGGTGAGGCCAAGGTCCCCACACAGTTTGACTAGCTGTCTGGGTATGGGGCAGTCCCTAAGGGTTTGTGTATGTCTAACAGATGCCCCTCGATACTTGCAGGTGACTCTGGTTACCCCAACCTGTCATGGCTACTGACCCCAGTGAGGAATCCCAGGACAAGGGCAGAGGAAAGCTACAATGAGGCGCATGGGCGAACTAGGAGGAGTATAGAGCGCACTTTCGGCCTCCTGAAGGTCAGGTTCCGGTGCCTCCATCTGACAAGTGGCTCCCTATACTACTCACCGAAGAAGGTGTGCCAGATCCTCGTGGCATGCTGTATGTTGCCCAACCTGGCTTTGCAACGCCAGGTTCCTTTTCTGCAGGAGGACGGGCCTGATGTTGGTCTTGCAGCAGCTGTGGAGCCTGTGGACACTGAAGAAGAGGAGGCAGAAGAAGAAGATATAGACAACTGAAACAACATCTCCAGTGAGACACAGGTAAGAGACTGGCACTGCTCCTCTCATATCAGACTACTGTATGACATTGCATAAATCTGCCTTTTTACTTCTGTGTATAGACCCTGACAGTTCACTTTGGCTTTCCTTTTCACAGATCTGTGTACCGCAATCTGCCTTCTGCTATGTTTACTGCTGCCCAAGAATTGTCATACTTTGGTACGTGCAAATGAACATTGCCATTGATATTTGTCAGAGAGGTTGTAATAACACATTTGTGAAAGTACAGACTGACTCCAGATTGTTTTGTGATTCAAGGGTGTTTATTTAAGTGCTAATCAGTGGAGGGGTATGTGCAATGGACGGGGGTGATGGTGGAGGAATGTCCATGGTAGATTCCAGTCTATTGGTATCACAGGTGCATTGTTCAAGGGGGCATTGGAAGTGGAGTAATGGCAGTTCAATTAGGACAGGATGACATAGTGGGACAGAGGGGTGACAATCAGGAGAGTTTTATTTCCTGGCAGGGGTCTTGGCAATGTTCTCTGTTTGTGCCTGGATCGCAGGGACCGTTTGCGGGGTGGTTCTCCTTCTGCAGAGGGTGGGGTGCTGGTGGCCTGTTGGACCTGTGGCGGGACCTCCTCCCCACTAGCGCCGGCAGACGTGGAGAGCTGTTCATCGTTCAGGCTAGTGTCAGGGGCCCGGTGGTGTGCCATTGTCTCCCTCATGGTGTTGGCCATGTCTGCCAGCACGCCTGCAATGGTGACCAGGTTGGTGTTAATGGACTTCAAGTCCTCCCTGATCCCCAGGTACTGTTCCTCCTGCAGCCGCTGGGTATCCTGAAACCTGGCCAGTACCGTGCCCATGGTCGCCTGGGAATGGTGGTATGCTCCCATGATGTTTGAGAGGATGCCTCGTGGAGAGTGGGTTCCCTAGGCCTGTCCTCCCCCTGTCGCACAGCAGTCCTCCCAGCTTCCCTGTTGTCCTGTGCCTCTGTCCCCTGAACCGTGTGCCCACTTCACTGACCCCAGGTCCCTGATTGTCTTGGGTTAGTGGGTTTGCCTGGGGTCCCTGTAGTGGTGGACACACTGCTGATTGACGTGTCCTGGGGACAGTGGCCTGCTGGGTGGGTGCTGTGGTGGTGTTTCCTGAGGGGGGAGGTTCTGTGGTGGCTTGGGACTGTGCCGAGGAACTGACTGTCCAGAGGTCCCTGATAGGCCGGGCTGGTCATCTTGATCCAGGCGTGCAGTGCTGCTTTCATCACTGTGGGCCTCTTCTGTGGGGGACTGGATATGGCTGGCACCTCCTGTCCGGTGATGTTGGATAGGGGTCCTGTTGGGGTGTAAATGCATGGTTAGTGTATCTGTGTGTGCCATCTTGTGCAATGTGTGAGTTTCCCTCTACTCCTGTGCTAGCATTATTGCCTGGGCCCTTGTGTGAGTGGTGATTTTGTGGCCTCGGTGGGTCTCTCTACTGGCTTTGGTGATGGGTGTCCATGCAGGTCTGTAATGGGTGTCCATGCATTGGTGTTACAAGGAGGGCTTGGTATAGGGATGTGTGGGTTGTGATAGTGGGGTATCTGTGAGGTGTTGGGGTGATGGGTGTGAGGGTAGAGGTAGGAGTTTGTGATGACATGCAGGTAGGGTGGGGGGGATATAGTGGTAAAGATTTGACTTACCAGAGTCCAGTCCTCCTGCTACTCCTGCGAGGCCCTCAGGATGCATTATTGCCAAGTCTTGCTCCTCCCATGTTGTTAGTTGTGGGGGAGGAGGTGTGGGTCCACCGCCAGTCCTCTGTATGGCTACCTGGTGTCTGGATACCACGGAACGGACCTTCCCCCGTAGGTCGTTCCACCTCCTCCTGATGTCATCCCGTGTTCTTGGATGCTGTCCCACTGCATTGACCCTGTCGACAATTCTCCGCCATAGCTCCATCTTCCTTGCAATGGACATCTGCTGCACCTGTGATCCGAATAGCTGTGGCTCTACCCGGATGATTTCCTCCACCATGACCCTGAGCTCCTCCTCAGAAAACCTGGTGTGTCTTTGAGGTGCCATAATGTGGTGTGGGTGATGTGTGAGGTGATGTTTGGTGTGCTGTGTGATGTGTTGTGTTGGGGTGTGTTCTTTGAGGTGCGTGGATGTTGTAAGAGTGATGGTGTTGTGTGCCTGTGGATGCTGTTGTTGTGTTTGCTATTGTCTATATCCCTGCTTCTTCCAAAAAAGTCGTTGTAAGGGGTTGTGGGTAATGTGGGTGTGTGTTTTATAGTAGTGTTGGTGTGTGGGTGTGGTGTGTGTATTTTGCATTGTCCAATGTGGTTGTGTTTTGTAAGTGTGTGTGTGTATTTTGAGCCCGGGGCTGCGTACCGCCAATGGATTACCGCGGTTGAATGACTGCCGCGTTGATTTGTGGGTCGTGAAAGTGTGGGCCTATTCCTGTTGGCGTGACGGTGTGGGTTTTGCTATCGCCAGTTTATCACTGACCTTTGGTGTGGTGAACTTGTGTGGGTGTCTGTATTGTGACGGATTACGAGATGTGGGTCGTAATACCTGTAGCGGATTTCCGTCGCGGCCACGGTATGTTGGCGGCCGTCAGCACGGCGGTAAGCGGGATTTACCGCCAGGGTTGTAATAAGGGCCCAAGTCTTTATTGTCTATGAAATGCTAATTGACAGCCAGTCACATTTCAGAACAAAACAAAGAGCCCAGATGTTCCTCTGGGATCAGACTCCAGCCTTTATAGGGGTTTACACCCAGGAATATTAGGTATAGATAAGACTGACGAGTAGTCCAATAAAGTTTGTGGTAAGTGTTCAAGAAGTTCTACTATACCATAATGTCTCTTGCCCCTAACCAATTGTCCTTTCTCGAGAAGACAGCTTATACCGTTGAATGAAAAGAGTAATCCTTTGTTAGTGGTTGACGCTGTTGTATGATATATTTTAACTGAGTTAACGCCTGATTGTGCCACTGAGAACCTACATTCGATCTATTTATTTCAGGGCACAAAGTGAAACTAAAATTGTCAGCCCATAACATAGTGCAAGGATTAACCAATATTACCTTAGATGTGACTTCTGATTAGAAGGAAGGGTCATCAAAGCTGGGACCATATACATTTATTATTATGATGTGTACAAGACCTGAAACTCTCTGGACCAGAATAACATGCCCATGTTTGGCCAGGTCTATGTGTGCAGGTCTAAACTGCACACTTCTTCTAATCAGGATGGTGCCCCTCTGAAGAAGGTGGAAAATTAAGAAAAGTAGTAGTACATACTTCAACTATCAGCAAACCCTTTGTCACTGGTGAGCGGCAGGTGGTTTTCTTGAATTAGAGCAATATCCATTATGTGACATTTTAGATCAGAAACTCTTTATCGAGCTTTGCGGTGATCACTGATTCTAAGCACGTTCTAGCTGAGAAAATGTAAGTGATATGCTGATGGCACATAGCAGCATGTGGTTGATTGAACTGTCTCCTCATTGCAGTCTCTCTCTTCTGCCATAGCGGGGCTTTAGCTTAAAGCAGCGTGTTAGCATGTGGTTTTGCATTCAATTTTAGCAACAACCACACAACCCCTTCTCCCATTCACATAGACCCCAGTATCTCGTTAAATACACCCAACGAAACTCCCTAGCTTAGCAAAAATGTCAAACATTAACTAATGTATCCAGCAGAGATAGCTAGCTAAACTTTCACTTGTGGAGGCCTGAGAAGCATATCAATCCTGAAATGACCAGATCTTGTCTATCCTTGCAGATGAACAGTGTAACATTGTGAAACAAATGTATCCTAGTAACTTGTTCAGATCTGTGTATGGGAGGATTTTAACAACCCTAATATTAATATTATTCTGTCTACATAATTTTAATGAGGCACTGACATGTGCTTTTATTTTATTGTTGTATTATTGTAAATGTTTTATAAGAAAACTAAAACAACAAAGTATTATTACTAGTACCTTGCGGTGCCAACTAGCCAGCATTAGTCTGCAGAGTTGTGTGCTGATCGACCCAACACTGTATTAAGTCTGGAACACTGGTCAGGCAAAAAACAGCATCCGTCCCCCATTACTCTAGACCACTCCACAAAGCAGTATACATATTTATGGCACTGCGTCCCACAGCCATCATGCTGCTTGCTCCTTTACTACTATTTAACTTCATCTGATTGACTTGCTTTTGAGGCCAAGGAGCTGTTTCCACATGCCAGCAATTGTTTCATTGATTTTCTGATGTAGCAGGGTGGTACTATCACCACTCTATATTCTTTGCCAGCTAATTGAAAGGAAGAAACGTGCATGCTTGTTGGGCACATTGGTTACAACTGCCCTTAACATTCTGCTTAAAACCCTGGAAGCAACTGGTATCATAGGTATAATCCTGAAGTGGATACAATCTTTCATTTCAGGGAGATCTGAAGCCTTCCATTTCACTATCAAATACATTTGACATCAACTGTGGGGTCCCGAAGTGTCAGTCAAGTTTGAAATCCTAATACAGCAATAATCAACAGGGAGGTGTCCAGTCAACCTTTGCGAAGGGTCTTCCACTATGCAAAACATGTGTTAGTACGTTTTTTGTTTTTAGCTATTTGACCTAGAAACCATTTTTTGTGTTACAATCTGCAGATCCAAAAGAATGACCAAGAGGTTTAGGACCTGATTGCTGAGAAAGGATTCAGAGATCGGAGAGTGAATAAGGGCTTGGAGGATCTATGAGTGAGCAACTGATTCAGGGACATATTTGTTGGAATGGTGTTCGCAGTATTGGATAATGCTAACAGTCACTGGATATTTAGAAGCTTAACTTATCACAAATTTCTCCACAAATTAGCACCTTGATAGTAACCAAGCACTGTTTCATGAAAGGTTGACATTTGCAAATCTAGGCCACTTTTTGGTCCCAATTCGACCCTGAACATAGGCTACCTTCAGGCCTGGGGACAGGTGTGATGTCAGCAGGGATAGATCATTCACAAATGAACAGCACAAATATCCTGAACACTCACTCACTCAGAGATATGAGGCTGAAGACTCCACCACAGGGATCTTAGTAGCTGTATATAGTGATAGGAAAGAAACACTCTGCAAAGGATTTTCCCATTTTTAGACAAGTGAATTTGAGCATACAATTAGGTTATACACATCAGTTGTGCTTTGTTTTATGTTCTTCTTGCAGTGAGGCTATTCCTCACTTGCAGCATTAAATGAAAAGTCAACAAAAATGTTTCATTCTATCACTGGGTCAGAGAAAGAACATTCTATTCATCATGACATTAGTTCACACAACCTTCATATGTATGCAGGTGGTTACATGTGATAGAATGGTGCTTTGTGTGGGAACCTAGACTTAACCGGCAGGACAACAGTTTAATTCTCACCAATGTCATCTCAAATTTTCATGTTTATGATGCTGCTAAAATGGGTGTCTCTTAGTTGACTAATAGGTACATGTGTGAATAAATATGAGGTAGCAGACTCCTGATAAAACAAGCAATTACATATTTATTTAATGATTTAAAAAAACAAATAACAATTTCAAAAAATTTTAAGATTTCAGCTGCTGCAGGCAACAAAACAAGAAAGAACAACTAAACAGTACTGAAACACATCGACTGAGGTATTTTAAAAGAAAATACATTATAGCACTATACAAATACCTTAGCCATTACTAAATTATACAGGAACTTGTATTGTATAATACTGATATTCATTCAGAAGTAGATAAGCATTTTGCATAGAACTTTTATGGGTTTTTTTCCAAAAACTTGTTACCTGAGGTATTAGAGTGCCTTCAAGATATGTGTTTTATGGTTCATAGTGCACATCTTTGATACCCTTAACTCCCGTTGAGATCTGTATATTAAATCAGTGGCTAAGCAGAGCCCTGTTGTGCAGAGTATAGTGTTGTCTAGTCTGAGCATGTTTGTTTAGTATAGAGCACTGCTGTATTGTTTTTATGAATAAATAAAGCTTCTTTTATCACTTGGTGCACACGTACAATTTACATATTACCAAACCAAATACATGCTACCAAAAACCCGAACAACTCAGTACTAGCAGCTAAAGCATGTTGTTACTTCCATCATTAAGGGGGAAACTGTGAATACTGTGAGTGTCGCCACTAGAGGGGAGGCCACTAGAGGCTAGAATAGTCAAAAAAAGTAATCGCTCTGAAAACAACTTCAAAGCCTTCAAAACAGATGGGAGAAAGAGCCAGGCCCAGTGGAGAATGGGTTTTGAGCGTCACAGGCAACATGATTTATGGCCTACATTGTGTGCGTTGGTTACTATACCTGGCGTTTTTCATTAGTTTTGCGTGTTTGTCAAAAAATTATAACACCGTTTTTAACTGTGTTTTTAGTCAATGTGTGAATAGAAAAGGAGGATAATTAATGATGAAGGCTGCATGATGGTAATAAATAGGGGTAATCACAGGTCTTACCGCACCATTTTTTAAACGTCAAGGGTTTGCAAAGTGCGCAGGTGCCAGTTTTTTTTTAAAGAAACAGAAAAACTGCAACAGGATGTGTGGCACCAGGAACGTTTACACTGCTGCACAGGACCAGGAGCATGATGCAGTTTATCTGCATAGTGCACCCCTCCCACAAAGCTGGGACAGCATCAGGGATAGCGAAGGATGTACCTTGTTGGCTGGTGGTCAGGCGCGCATCATTTATTGGGCTAAGAGAGCTTTAGTCCCTCCCCCCCGTCAGCTGCTGTGGACAGTGTAAGTTTGGGTTGGGGTTGCAGACCGACAGTCTTATCAAAGTATTTCTCAGGTTCTCCTGTAGCCATTTAAGCGTAAGGAGCCTCTTTTGTTTTTTATTTTTACTTTCCAGCTATCAGTGCTCCCTTTCATGCACCTACTGTGCCCATGTGTTTCCCATTTCATGGTAAATAAGGAGCAGAGATGAGTTCTTAATGTCTCTTGTGATTAAAGGTGCAAAAGCAGCAGAAGGGGCAAAAGCAGCAGTTATCAGATCCTGCCCCTCCCACAAATATGTACATATAAACCCAGCAACACTTCCTCTGCATTAAAAACTAAAGGCACACAATAATGATTTTTGACTCCAGAAAAAAGATATGAAATTAGTTGTGCATAGTATCACAAAATAAATATTAGCAGTAGTTTTGTTTCTTAGGGCCAGATGTACGACCCCGAGTTTTGCGACTCACAAATTGCGACTCGTTTTGGGAGTCGCAAATTGCAAGCCGCAAAACCTTATGGACAACAGTGTACTTTACACAGCCCGTTTCCTTAAAGGAAAATGAGATGCACTTCAAAAACAAAAATGAAAAGTTTTCTTTTAACCCCTTCGCTGCCAGGCCTTTTCCCCCTCCTGTGCCGAGCCTTTTTTTGGCTATTTGGAGCAGTTTGCGCTTAGGCCCTCATAACCTTTTGTCCACATAAGCTAGCTAAGCCAAATTTGCTTCCTTTTTTTCCAACATCCTAGGGATTCTAGAGGTACCCAGACTTTGTGGGTTCCCTTGAAGGAGGCCAAGAAATTAGCCAAAATACAGTGAAAATTTCGTTTTTTTCAAACAAATGGGAAAAAGTGGCTGCAGAAGAAGGCTTGTGGTTTTTTCCCTGAAAATGGCATCAACAAAGGGTTTGCAGTGCTAAAATCACCAGCTTCCCAGCTTTCAGGAACAGGCAGACTTGAATCAGAAAACCCAATTTTTCAACAGAAATTTGGCATTTTACTGGGACATACCCCATTTTTACAATTTTTTGTGCGTTCAGCCTCCTTCCAGTCAGTGACAGAAATGGGCGTGAAACCAATGGTGGAACCCAGAAACCTAAACATTTCTGAAAAGTAGACACAATTCTGAATTCAGCCAGGGTTCATTTGTGTAGATCCTACAAGGGTTTCCTACAGAAAATAACAACTGAAAAAGAAAAATATTGAAATTAAGGTGAAAAAACCATCACTTTTTCTCTACGTTTTACTCTGTAACTTTTTCCTGCAATGTCAGATTTTCGAAAGCAATATACCGTTACGTATGCTGGACTCCTCTGGTTGCGGGGATATATAGGGCTTGTAGGTTCATCAAGAACCCTAGGTACCCAGAGCCAATAAATGAGCTGCACCCTGCAGTGCGTTTTCACTCTATACCGGGTATACAGCAATCCATTTGCTGAAATATAAAGAGTGAAAAATAGCTATCAAGAAAACCTTTGTATTTCCAAAAAGGGCACAAGATAAGGTGTTGAGGAGCAGTGGTTATTTGCACATCTCTGAATTCGGGGGTGAACATACTAGCATGTGAATTACAGGGCATTTCTCAAATAGATGTCTTTTTTACACACTCTCTTATATTTGGAAGGAAAAAATGTAGAGAAAGACAAGGGGCAATAACACTTGTTTTGCTAATCTATGTTCCCCCAAGTCTCCCGATAAAAATGATACCTCACTTGTGTGGGTAGGCCTAGCGCCCGCGACAGGAAACGCCCCAAAACGCAACGTGGACACATCACATTTTTTTAAAGAAAACAGAAGTGTTTTTTGCAAAGTGCCTACCTGTAGATTTTGGCCTCTAGCTCAGCCGGCACGTAGGGAAACCTACCAAACCTGTGCATTTTTGAAAACTAGAGACCTAGGGGAATCCAAGATGGGGTGCCTTGTGGGGCTCTGACCAGGTTCTGTTACCCAGAATCCTTTGCAAACCTCAAAATTTGGCTAAAAAAACACGTTTTCCTCACATTTTGGTGACAGAAAGTTCTGGAATCAGAGAGGAGGCACAAATTTCCTTCCACCCAGCGTTCCCCCAAGTCTCCCGATAAAAATGATACCTCACTTGTGTGGGTAGGCCTAGCGCCCGCAACAGGAAATGCCCCAAAACGCAACGTGGACACATCACATTTTTTGAAAGAAAACAGAGGTGTTTTTTGCAAAGTGCCTACCTGTAGATTTTGGCCTCTAGCTCAGCCGGCACCTAGGAAAACCTACCGAACCTGTGCATTTTTTAAAACTAGACACTGAGGGGAATCCAAGATGGGGTGACTTGTGGGGCTCTGACCCGGTTCTGTTACCCAGAATCCTTTGCAGACCTCAAAATTTGGCTAAAAAAACACATTTTCCTCACATTTTGGTGACAGAAAGTTCTGGAATCAGAGAGGAGCCACAAATTTCCTTCCACCCAGCGTTCCCCCAAGTCTCCCGATAAAAATGATACCTCACTTGTGTGGGTAGGCCTAGCGCCCGCGACAGGAAATGCCCCAAAACGCAACGTGGACACATCACATTTTTTGAAAGAAAACAGAGGTGTTTTTTGCAAAGTGCCTACCTGTAGATTTTGGCCTCTAGCTCAGCCGGCACCTAGGGAAACCTACCAAACCTGTGCATTTTTGAAAACTAGAGACCATGGGGAATCCAAGATGGGGTGACTTGTGGGGCTCTGACCAGGTTCTGTTACCCAGAATCCTTTGCAAACCTCAAAATTTGGCTAAAAAAATACGTTTTCCTCACATTTTGGTGACAGAAAGTTCTGGAATCAGAGACGAGGCACAAATTTCCTTCCACCCAGCGATCCCCCAAGTCTCCTGATAAAAATGATACCTCACTTGTGTGGGTAGGCCTAGCGCCCGCGACAGGAAGTGCCCCAAAACGCAACGTGGACACATCACATTTTTTGAAAGAAAACAGGTGTTTTTTGCAAAGTGCCTACCTGTAGGTTTTGGCCTCTAGCTCAGCCGGCACCTAGGGAAACCTACCAAACCTGTGCATTTTTTAAAACTAGAGACCTAGGGGAATCCAAGATGGGGTGACTTGTGGGGCTCTGACCAGGTTCTGTTACCCAGAATCCTTTGCAAACCTCAAAATTTGGCTAAAAAAACACGTTTTCCTCACATTTTGGTGACAGAAAGTTCTGGAATCAGAGACGAGGCACAAATTTCCTTCCACCCAGCGTTCCCCCAAGTCTCCTGATAAAAATGATACCTCACTTGTGTGGGTAGGCCTAGCGCCCGCGACAGGAAGTGCCCCAAAACGCAACGTGGACACATCACATTTTATTAAAGAAAACAGAGGTGTTTTTTGCAAAGTGCCTACCTGTAGATTTTGGCCTCTAGCTCAGCCGGCACCTAGGGAAACCTACCAAACCTGTGCATTTTTGAAAACTAGAGACCTAGGGGAATCCAAGATGGGGTGACTTGTGGGGCTCTGACCAGGTTCTGGTACCCGGAATCCTTTGCAAACCTCAAAATTTGGCTAAAAAAACACATTTTCCTCACATTGCGGTGACAGAAAGTTCTGGAATCTGAGAGGAGCCACAAATTTCCTTCCACCCAGCGTTCCCCAAAGTCTCCCGATAAAAATTATACCTCACTTGTGTGGGTAGGCCTAGCGCCCGCCACAGGAAATGGCCCAAAACACAACATGGACACTTCACATTTTTTCATAGAAAACAGTGCCTACCTGTGGATTTAGGCCTCTAGCTCAGCCGGCACCTGGGGAAACCTAGCAAACCAGCGCATTTTTAAAAACTAGAAACCCAGGGGAATCCAAGATGGGGTGACTTGTAGGGCTCTGACCAGGTTCTGTTACCCAGAATGCTTTGCAAACCTCAAAATGTGGCTAAAAAAACACGTTTTCCTCACATTTCGGTGACAGAAAGTTCTGGAATCTGAGAGGAGCCACAAATTTCCTTCCACCCAGTGTTCCCCCAAGTCTCCCGATAAAAATTATACCTCACTTGTGTGGGTAGGCCTAGCGCCCGCGACAGGAAATGGCCCAAAACACAACGTGGACACATCACATTTTTTTAAAGAAAACAGAGGTGTTTTTTGCAAAGTGCCTACCTGTAGATTTTGGCCTCAAGCTCAGCCGGCACCTAGGGAAACCTACCAAACCTGTGCATTTTTGAAAACTAGAGACCTAGGGGAATCCAAGATGGGGTGACTTATAGGGCTCTGACCAGGTTCTGTTACCCAGAATCCTTTGCAAACCTCAAAATATGGCTAACAAAACACGTTTTCCTCCCATTTTGGTGACAGAAAGTTCTGGAATCAGAGAGGAGCCACAAATTTCCTTCCACCCAGCGTTCCCCCAAGTCTCCCGATAAAAATGATACCTCACTTGTGTGGGTAGGCCTAGCGCCCGCAACAGGAAATGCCACAAAACGCAACGTGGACACATCACATTTTTTTAAAGAAAACAGAGGTGTTTTTTGCAAAGTGCCTACCTGTAGATTTTGGCCTCTAGCTCAGCCGGCACATAGGGAAACCTACCAAACCTGTGCATTTTTTAAACCTAGAGACCTAGGGGAATCCAAGATGGGGTGACTTGTGGGGCTCTGACCAGGTTCTGTTACCCAGAATCCTTTGCAAACCTCAAAATTTGGCTAAAAAAATACGTTTTCCTCACATTTTGGTGACAGAAAGTTCTGGAATCAGAGACGAGGCACAAATTTCCTTCCACCCAGCGATCCCCCAAGTCTCCCGATAAAAATGATACCTCACTTGTGTGGGTAGGCCTAGCGCCCGCGACAGGAAGTGCCCCAAAACGCAACGTGGACACATCACATTTTTTGAAAGAAAACAGAGGTGTTTTTTGCAAAGTGCCTACCTGTAGATTTTGGCCTCTAGCTCAGCCGGCACGTAGGGAAACCTACCAAACCTGTGCATTTTTGAAAACTAGAGACCTACGGGAATCCAAGATGGGGTGACTTGTGGGGCTCTGACCAGGTTCTGTTACCCAGAATCCTTTGCAAACCTCAAAATTTGGCTAAAAAAACACGTTTTCCTCACATTTGGGTGAGAGAAAGTTCTGGAATCAGAGAGGAGCCACAAATTTCCTTCCACCCAGCGTTCCCCCAAGTCTCCCGATAAAAATGATACCTCACTTGTGTGGGTAGGCCTAGCGCCCGCAACAGGAAATGCCCCAAAACGCAACGTGGACACATCACATTTTTTGAAAGAAAACAGAGGTGTTTTTTGCAATGTGCCTACCTGTAGATTTTGGCCTCTAGCTCAGCCGGCACCTAGGGAAACCTACCAAACCTGTGCATTTTTGAAAACTAGAGACCTAGGGGAATCCAACATGGGATGACTTGTGGGGCTCTGACCAGGTTCTGGTACCCGGAATCCTTTGCAAACCTCAAAATTTGGCTAAAAAAACACATTTTCCTCACATTTCGGTGACAGAAAGTTCTGGAATCTGAGAGGAGCCACAAATTTCCTTACACCCAGCGTTCCCCCAAGTCTCCCGATAAAAATGATACCTCACTTGTGTGGGTAGGCCTAGCGCCCGCCACAGGAAATGGCCCAAAACACAACGTGGACACTTCACATTTTTTCATAGAAAACAGTGCCTACCTGTGGATTTAGGCCTCTAGCTCAGCCGGCACCTGGGGAAACCTAGCAAACCAGCGCATTTTTTAAAACTAGAAACCCAGGGGAATCCAAGATGGGGTGACTTGTGGGGCTCTGACCAGGTTCTGTTACCCAGAATGCTTTGCAAACCTCAAAATGTGGCTAAAAAAACACGTTTTCCTCACATTTCGGTGACAGAAAGTTCTGAAATCTGAGAGGAGCCACAAATTTCCTTCCACCCAGTGTTCCCCCAAGTCTCCCGATAAAAATGATAACTCACTTGTGTGGGTAGGCCTAGCATCCGCGGCAGGAAATGGCCCAAAACACAACGTGGACACATCACATATTTTCATAGAAAACAGTGCCTACCTGTGGATTTTGGCCTCTAGCTCAGCCGGCCCCAGGGGGGGCAGAAATGGCCTAAAATAAATTTGTCCCCCACCCCCCCCTAACCCCTTCCCCAGGGGAGTGACCCTTGCCTAATGGGTCGCTCCCCATCTCTGAAAAAACAAACCAAAAAAAAAAAACACAAAAAAAGAAATTGCCCTGGCGCCTAGAGGTTTCTGCCCCCCCTGGAGGCAGATCGGCCTAATAACAATAGGCCGATCTGCCCCCAGGGGGGGGCAGAAATGGCCTTAAATAAATTTGCCCCCCCACCCCCCAACCCCCCCAGGAGCGACCCTTGCCTACTGGGTTGCTCCCCCTGCGTGACATTGGCACCAAAAAAAATAATCCCCGGAGCCTAGTGGTTTCTGCCCCTTGGGGGCAGATTGACCTAAAATCGGCCAATCTGCCCCGAAGGGGGGCAGAAATGGTCTAAATACAATTTGCCCCCCAGGGGAGCGACCCTTGCCTAATGGGTCGCTCCCCATCTCTGAAAAAACAAACAAACAAAAAAAAAACACCCCAAAAAAATTTGCCCTGGCGCCTAGAGGTTTCTGCCCCCCCTGGGGGCAGATCGGCCTAATAACAATAGGCCGATCGGCCCCCAGGGGGGCAGAAATGGCCTAAAATAAATTCCCCCCCACCCCCCCAACTCCCCCCGGGAGCGACCCTTGCCTACGGGGTCGCTCCCCCTGCGTGACATTGGCGCAGCAAAAATCGGCCGATCTGCCCCCAAAGGGGGCAGAAATGGCCTAAATACAATTTTCCCCTCCAGGGGAGCGACCCTTGTCCAAGGGGTCGCTCCGCATCTGTAAAACAAAAAAAACAAAAAAATCCCTGGTGCCTAGTGGTTTCTGCCCCCCTTGGGGGCAGATCAGCCTAATCAAAATAGGCTGATCTACCCCCCAGGGGGGCAGAAATGGCCTAAAATAATTCCCCCCCCCCAGGGAGCGACCCTTGCCTAAGGGGTCGCTCTCCTTGCGTGAAATTCACGTAAAAAATAAAAACTCCCTTGTGTCTAGTGGTTTCTGTCCCCCTTGGGGGCAGATTGGCCTCATAAAAATAGGCCAATCTGCCCCCAGGGGGGGCAGAAATGGCCTAAATATAATTTCCCCCCTAGGGGAGTGACCCTTGCCTAAGGGGTCACTCCCCACACCTAAATCAAAAACATAAACAAAAACAAAAGAAATAAATATATATATCCCTGTGGCCCCTCTGGGGGTCCCCCTGGCCTTCCCAAAAAATGTCCCCCCTGGGAGCGACCCTTGCCCAAGGGGTCGCTCCCTTATGTCAATTTCAAAAAAATAAATAAATCCCTGGTGTCTAGTGGTTTCTGCCCCCCTTGGGGGCAGTTTGGCCTCATCAAAATAGGCCAGTCTGCCCCCAAGGGGGGCAGAAATGGCCTAAATATAATTTGCCCCCTAGGGGAGCGACCCTTGCCTAAGGGGTCGCTCCCCACCTAAAAAAGAACCAAAATAAAACGAAAAGAAAAAAAAAAAAAAGATCCCTGGTGCCTAGAGGTTTCTGCCCCCGGGGGGGGCAGAAAAGGCCTTCCCAAAAAAATGCCCCCACCTGGGAGCGACCCTTGCCCAAGGGGTCGCTCCCTTATGTCAATTTCCCCCAAAAAATAAAAAATCCCTGGTGTCTAGTGGGGTTTCAAAAGCCGGTTTGCAAGCAATCCGGCTTTTGAAACCCTGGGAGAGACTTCAAAGGAAAGGAAATACATTTCCTTCCCTTTGAAGCCTCTCCGGTCCTCCCCCACGTGTTTGAAAGAGAAACGCTGAGCATTTCTCTTTCAATTGCGCTGGAAGCAGAGCTCGCGCGCTGACGTCACAGGGGGGGTGGGGGGGGGGCCGGGGGTGGAAGGGGAAGGGCTTCCCCTTCCATCCCTGACTTGGGGGGGTGGGGGGAAGCACACAGAGGGAGCGAGAGCGCTCTCTCTGGGCACTGTGCCGAAGGACGTAACCACTACGTCCTCGGCACAGAAGGGTTAAATTTAAAAAATATTTTCGCTGCCATTCACTTCCTGTTTGCGAATGGGTTAGCACCAGTTTGAAACTGGTGCTAACTGCGATTGTTTTGTGACCACATTCATGGTCACAAAACAATGCTACATCGCGCTGCGACTCGCAATTAGGAACAGAATACCCCTTCCTAATTGCGACTCACAACACTATTTTGCAATTTGGTAAATAGATTACCGAATCGCAAAATAGGTTTTGTACATACCAAAAATGTTTTTTCCTGTTGCAAACAGTCCGATTCTGCGAATCGGGCTGTTTGCCATAGGAAAAATGGTACGTACATGTGCCGCTATCTGCTATAAGATGACTCGCAATGTACAGAGAAAGGTATTACTCAAGTTAGGTTACGTTAAGAATGTTCTATGGGCAGTCTACCTAATCCAAAGTCAGGGCTATGAAACGCTATATACATGCAATTGCCAAACATCTTAAAATATGCATCTGTATTTACATAGGCATGGTACCTTCTTGAGGCATCTAAAACCTGCAGGACATGATTGTGACTTCCAGCAGGGGCATCTCAGCCGTTTATCCTTCTGACCTTGATAAAATTGGTATGGGACATTTACAGTGCTGCTAAATTGTTTAAACTGCTGTAGGAAGCACTTAAATATCTGTTAAATTAAAACAAAAACATGATTGAAGAATAGTTAGGTTTGCAGTATTTATTATACTGCAACACAAACAAAAAGAAACTAAAAAATACTGAACTTCGTCAGTTAAGTTGCTTTTTAAAGTCATAGCTATATATATATATATATATATATATAAAAGAATAGAGAACTCTGGGTAGTTCCCAAGTTTAGGTGGAGAGCAGCTCTAGTAAGGAGCACTCTGCAACACCAGCGACACTCTAGATTTGCTCACCTCAAATGTCTGTTTATCTAGCAAAGTTTTTAAGCACTGGATCAGCATAGTGCTATCCACGCTGAGCTAGATAGTGACAATGGGGGTCATTACAACCCTGGCGGACGGTGTTAAAGCGGCGGTAAGACCGCCAACAGGCCGGCGGACAAAAAAAGAGAATTATGACCCTGGCAGGAGCAGCCAACAAAGACAGCCACTTTAACACACTGCCCGCCACGGCGGTACAGACAAGCAGCACGGCGGTCACCGCCAACAGACAGGCGGAACACAATGTACCGCCCATAGTATCACAACCCGCCAATCCGCCACCTTTTCCGGGGCGGATTCACCGTGGATAAAAACACAGCAGAAACAGCTTTGGCAATGGGAAAACGCTCACCTGAACACATCCCACGAGGAACGAGGACTCCATGGACCCGGAAATCCAAATACTCCCTGCCCTTGTCTTTCTGCTCCTCTACGACCATCATCTACGTAGGTGCCGCAGACAACGGTGAGTACTGCACCTACGACATGGGGGAGGGGGGAAGCAAACGTTAGGGGGACACCCACCAAACACCCCCACCTCCACCCCCAACCTCGCATTATACAACATACACACCAAAGCATTCACAAAAATCACAGTAACAACCTACAATCCCCCCGGAAGAATGAAAAGACAAAGCGAAATTCGGTCAAACACTGTAATGTGGCAATATACATGTCATACAAAAATATATAGATATATATGAAAATCAGTCATAATTATATACAGTACGAGAAGTAGTGCAGATATGTACACAACAATGTCCGTGCACCAACAGTCCAAAAATGCATGGGCGAGGCCCACAAAGGATACCTGACCACAATCAGAGAGAACACTGCAGGGGCATCAGATAGAAATACTACAGGCACCTCAGGGGGAAGGGAAGGGGGGGCACCTCAGCCGGATGACTGCAAAGCCAGATCCACGACGGGGCTCCATGCCCATGTATGTATCCTGGGGAGTGCAAAGCCACAGTCTCTCACGTCTCTCCAGTGGGTGCCTTGCCCACTGTGCCATCCTGGGGAGTGCAAAGCCACAGTCTCTCACGTCTCTCCAGTGGGTGGTTTGCCCACTGTGCCATCCTGGGGAGTGCAAAGCCACAGTCTCTCAAGTCTCTCCAGTGGGTGGTTTGCCCACTGTGCCATCCTGGGGAGTGCAAAGCCACAGTCTCTCATGTCTCTCCAGTGGGTGGCTTGCCCACTGTGCCATCCTGGGGAGTGCAAAGCCACAGTCTCTCAAGTCTCTCCAGTGGGTGGTTTGCCCACTGTGCCATCCTGGGGAGTGCAAAGCCACAGTCTCTCAAGTCTCTCCAGTGGGTGGTTTGCCCACTGTGCCATCCTGGGGAGTGCAAAGCCACAGTCTCTCACGTCTCTCCAGTGGGTGGCTTGCCCACTGTGCCATCCTGGGGAGTGCAAAGCCACAGTCTCTCAAGTCTCTCCAGTGGGTGGTTTGCCCACTGTGCCATCCTGGGGAGTGCAAAGCCACAGTCTCTCAAGTAGATGCAGGTCTCCACTGGTACTGGGGGGGACTGGTGCCCAGACTGGATGAGTCTCCCCGTGAAAGTTCCTCTCCTGTCACTGTCCCAGCTGCACATGGGATAAGGATGCCTGATGTGGCGGTCTAATCATTCCTAGCCAGTGCTTGCCCTGTTCAGCGGTGCTTCGACATGGCGGTTCAGGACTATTCAGCGATGCTTTGCCATGGCGTTCTTTGCCCTGTTCAGCGGTGCTCCGACATGGCGGTTCAGGACTGTTCAGCGGTGCTTTGCCATGGCGGTCTTTGCCCTGTTCAGCGGTGCTCCGACATGGCGGTTCAGGACTGTTCAGCGGTGCTTTGCCATGGCGGTCTTTGCCCTGTTCAGCAGTGCTTCGACATGGCGGTTCAGGACTGTTCAGCGGTGCTTTGCCATGGCGGGCTTTGCCCTGTTCAGCGGTGCTTTGCCATGGCGGTCTTTCCCTGTTCAGCGGTGCTTTGCCATGGCGGTCTTTGCCCTGTTCAGCGGTGCTTGGACATGGCGGTTCAGGACTGTTCAGCGGTGCTTTGCCATGGCGGTCTTTGCTCTGTTCAGCGGTGCTTGGACATGGCGGTTCAGGACTGTTCAGTGGTGCTTTGCCATGGCGGGCTTTGCCCTGTTCAGGGGTGCTTTGCCATGGCGGTCTTTGCCCTGTTCAGCGGTGCTTCGACATGGCGGTTCAGCACTGTTCAGCGGTGATTTGCCATGGCGGGCTTTGCCCTGTTCAGTGGTGCTTTGCCATGGCGGTCTTTGCCCTGTTCAGCGGTGCTTTGCCATGGCAGTCTTTGCCCTGTTCAGCGGTGCTTCGACATGGCTGTTCTGGTACGGACATTGGTGTGTGGCATGACATTCCCTACACTGGGCATTGGTGTGTGGCATGACGTTCCATCATAGCCCACCTGGGCTGTGGCAGCCGGGGCCCTCCTGTTCTGTGACTCCGGCGGTGGCGGTGGTCTCCTGACCAGTGAAGATACTTGGGCCCTCCTGGGCTGTGACTTCGGCGGTGGCGGTGGTCTCTGGACCAGTGACGATACTTGGGCCCTCCTGGGCTGTGACTCCCGCGGTGGCGGTGGTCTGTGGACCAGTGACGATACTTGTGCCCTCCTGGGCTGTGACTCTGGCAGTGGTCTCTGGACCAGTGACGATACTTGTGCCCTCCTGGGCTGTGACTCTGGCGGTGGTCTCTGGACCAGTGACGATACTTGTGCCCTCCTGGGAAATGACTCTGGCGGTGGTCTCCTGACCAGTGACGATACCTGGGCCCTCCTGGGCAATGACTCTGGCGGTGGTCTCTGGACCAGTGACGACGGTGCTGGCGGTTGTGTCTAGACCGTCGGAAATGATGGCGCACTTCTCCGCCGTGACACTCACAACAGACTGGGCAGACTTCTTCTGGCCCTTCCCCACCTTTGGTGGAGTCACAGCTGACTCTCCAATCCCCTTGGAACCCATGTGAGTTGTTTTCCCACCAGGAGACTTCACACGGTCCCGTCGTCCACTCTCCAATTTTAGAGCCTTTACAGGGGGTGGGCTGCCAGTGCCTTGGCTCCGGGTCATACTGCCTGCCCTGGTGGACGGAGCACTCCACAAACCTTGAACAGGCACCACTGGTATTGGAGGCTTTTTGGCTGAGGTGCTACGACGGGACTGATGAATTGGAGGGGGGGGGGGCAAAAAGGTCAACTTTACAGAGGGACAGTTTCTGACGAACACTGGGATGGGTAGTTGGAGGGGGCCTGGGAGTGGAGGAAGAGGAGGTGGTTGTAGGAGGTGTCACTTTAGGTGTTTTGGGTGCAGGTGCAGGTACTGGAGGCTGTCGTGAGGTGGATGGATGTTGGGTGAGCGATTGCCGTCGTTTGTGTACTTTGGGAGGGGGCATCACAGACACACTGGGAGAGGACACAGGGGACGTGTAAATGGGAGTGGAGGTGGTGAGTGCAGGTGAGCGGTTGTGGTGCTGGGTGTTCTGGTGCGAGTTCTGCTGCCTGTAGATGTAGTGCATGCAGGTGAGAGTGTAGACGAGACTGGGAGGGAGGAGGGAGACGACGAGGAGGGGGACACAGTGGAGGCACTGGATGTTGCTGTGTCTGTATGTGGGTGATGCTTGTGTGAGTGCCTGTGGGATGTGTGGTGCCTATGTTTGCTTGAGCTACCTGTGTGTGCTGACTTGTGTGCATGCTGGTCTGTAGGTGTGCTTGGGATGGGTTGGGGTACAGGAGATTGGGTCTGGGTGGAGGAGGTTGGAGGGGGGGGGCTAGACACAGGGACAATGGCTGCCATCAGTGCTGAGGCCAGAGATTGCAGGGTTCGCTGAAGGACAGCCTGACCAGAATGAATGCCCTCCAGGAATGCATTACCATGTTGCAACTCTCGTTCTACACCCTGGATGGCATTCACAATGGTAGACTGTCCAACAGTGAGTGACCTGAGGAGGTCAATGGCCTCCTCACTGAGGGCAGCAGGGGTGACTGGGGCAGGGCCTGAGGTGCCTGGGGCGAAGGTGATGCCCACCCTCCTGGGTGAGCGGGCATGGGGCGAACGCTGAGGGGCTGCTGGGAGGGGAGGGCAGGGCTGGTAGGGGAGGTGGCGGCTGTACCTGTAGAAGGGGGGCGCACAGATGGTGCCGCCACCACAAGGGAGCCCCCATCGGCAGACGAGTCCGTGTCGCTGCTTGGTGATCCGGTGGCCGACGTGAAGCTCCCCTCACCCTCCGTCCCACTGGTGCATTCAGAGTCCGTGGTCTGGCCCTCCATGGCCATGTGGGATGCAGCTCCCTCGTGCTCCGGTGCCACTGTACCTCCGCCTGATGATGCTGATGTACAAAAGGACAGGGAGAGCAGAAAAAGGGGGGGAGACAGAAGAAAGAGAGTTTTAGTGCATGGCATACCGCTACCGTTGGCGGACAAGACAGACACAGCAGCCCCCTGCATTATGCCATGCTCCTGCCCTCTGCACATGCAATTCCTGGGATATGGCCTACATGGCAATGGTGGACATCTGCGCACATGGATGCCACAGGGACAACTATACCTCGACTTGGCACTCTGCTGAGGTGGGGTAGAGTGCCACATGGCCTACATTACGGAGGTGCCTTGCCTACCGAACTCGCTCTGGCCTAGGGACACCCACAGCCCACCTCCCCCACCCAGACACCTCCACTGCGCGCAAAGTCCGCTGAATGAGAGTGTAGTCACCCCCATGTGTCTGCTGTGATGCCCTCAAGCGCCCATCCAACTCCGGATAGGCCACCGCCAGGATCCGGAACATCAGAGGGGTCATGGTGCGACGGGCACCCCTCCCACGTTGGGAGGCCATCCCCAGCTGAGCCTCCGCCGTCTTCTTGCTGCAGCGGCGAATGTCCTCCCATCTCTTACGGCAGTGGGTGCCCCGTCTCTGGTGGGCCCCCAGGGTCCGGACCTCCTTGGCGATGGCACGCCAAATGTCCCTCTTCTGGTGGGCGCTGACCTACATGACATGCACAAGGAAAGAGGAACAGTCATTAACAACTGCACCGTCGCTGTGACTAGCCCCCCTCCCTACTCTGGCCATGTGGCCCATTCATTCCCATGCATTAATGTACTATGAACTCTGCCCCCTTCCCTCTTCCAACCAGCCCTCTCCACCCAGGCCTAGCCCATCCCACGTGCTCCCTGTATACTAACCTGTTGGTCTGGAGGACCGTAGAGTAGCGTGTATTGGGGGAGGACCTCATCTACCAGTTTCTCCAACTTCTTTGCAGTGAAGGCAGGGGCCCTTTCCCCAGACGCAGCAACCATCGTCGCTTCCAGACCGAGGTCACAGCAGCACTTGCAGTGTAGGTCCTCTCCTGTCGAGGGTCAGGTATCTAGTGATTGAACAGATAGAAAATGGCAGTGACGTCTGCGGCGGTGCGCATCATCACCGCCGGCGCACCTGTTCATTGGCCCCTGGGACCCATAGGGTCCAAAGTTAACCAATGCAGCATTGCGCCGCGGTCTACGACCGCCTACCGCGACGGTGTGCAACGCCAGCGCTGTTACCCCACAATCCCATTGTCCCAGTTTGGAGGTCAGGCAGCTGCCATTTCAGGGGCCCACATGGCTTAATTTACCTCTGCGTCACACATAGCTAGGCCTACACTCAACACACATACAGGAAGGGTTCTGTGAGTGGTGTAGTCTTGTGTGTAACTGTGGGTACATACCTGGAGGAATAATGACTGATTCTTCGCTGTTGTCCTACGTAGGCACCGTCAGCTGGGACAGTTGAGAAGATGGCGGAATCCTCCAGTGTACCGACCGCTGGTGGACCTGTTGACAATGGAAGAGTGACATGTCATCGTGACCTACAGGTTTGACCGTGCCACAATCCAGGAACTATGTACCCAGTTGGAGCCAGACCTGATGTCACCAATCCGCCATCCGACTGGAATCCCCCCTGACGTGCAGGTGCTGTCAGTGCTCCATTTCCTTGCAAGTGGGTCTTTTCAGACAACAGTGGCCATGGCATCAGGGATGTCCCAGCCTATGTTTTCCAACGTGTTGTCCAGAGTGTTGTCTGCCCTGCTGAAACACGTACGGAGATACATCATTTTTTCCTGAGGTGGCAGATTTGCCTACAGTAAAAGGTGACTTCTATGCCCTTGGACATATCCCCAACGTCATAGGTGCCATTGATGGGACCCATGTAGCTCTGGTCCCCCCCCACAGGAGTGAACAGGTGTATAAGAACAGGAAGAGTTATCATTCAATGAATGTCCAGATGGTATGTTTGGCAGACCAGTACATCTCGCAGGTAAATGCTATGTTCCCTGGCTCAGTGCATGACGCCTACATCCTGCGAAATAGCAGCATCCCTGATATGATGGGTCAACTCCAGAGGCACCCTGTATGGCTATTGGGGGACTCTGGTTACCCCAACCTTTCCGGCTATTGACCCCAGTGAGGAATCCCAGGACCAGGGCAGAGGAACGCTACAATGAGGCCCATGGGCGGACTAGGAGGGTGATCGAACGCACCTTCGGCCTCCTGAAGGCCAGGTTCAGGTGCCTCCATATGACAGGTGGATCCCTATTCTACTCACCGAAGAAGGTGTGCGAGATCATCATCGCCTGCTCCATGCTCCATAATTTGGCTTTGCAACGCCAGGTGCCTTTTCTGCAGGAGGATGATCCAGATGACGGTGTTGTTGCAGCTGTGGAGCCTGTGGAGCCTGTGGACAGTGATGAGGAGGAAGCTGAGGAAGAAGACAACGACAACAGGGAGTCAGTCATACAGCAATATTTCCAGTGACACACAGGTGAGAACATTTGCATGTTTAACATTACATTGACTTTCACACGTCTACCTCTATCCGGTTTGTCGATTTCAAACACTATTTGGTAACTGAGTTGTACCTTTCCATTACGGTTTCACAGGTGTGGTTACCAACATGTCATCTGCTTGCATCCTTCAAGGACTTGTGATGTGTGACATAGGTATGTTAGCCTTACAATGGGAAACGCATTATGACACTGTCATTGATAATACATAATTAGTAAATCACAGACTGACTCAAGATTGTTTTGTGTTTCAAGGGTGTTTATTGAAGTTCTCAGAAATGTGAGGGGGTTGTAAAAAGAGGAATGGGTGATGGCGTAGGAATGTCCATGGCAGAGTCCAGTCTATTAGTCTCACAGATGCACTGCCCATCTGGGCATAGGAAGTGGAGCTGGGGCAGTTTAAGTATGGACAGGGTAACAAGGTGGTACAGTGGGAGGACAAACAGGGTGGTCTCATTTCCTGGCGGGGGTCTTGCCATCTTGCTCTGTCCTGTTCCTGGATCCCAGGGACCCCTTGCGTGGTGGTTGTCCGTCTGCAGGGGGTGGGGTGCTGGTGTGTTGGTCCTGTGGCGGCGCATCCTGTCCACTAGCGCCGGCGGAGGTGGTTGGCAGTTCATCGTCCTGGCTAGTGTCAGGGGCCCCTTGGAGTGCCACTGTGTCCCTCATAGTGTTCTGTATGTTTTTCTACGATGGTGCCCAAGGCGGAGCTGATGGTCCTGAGCTCCTCCCTGAACCCCAAATACTGTTCCTCCTGCAGGCGCAGGGTCTCCTGAAACTTGGCCAGGACCGTCGCCATCGTCTCCTGGGAGTGGTGGTAGGCTCCCATGATGGAGGAGAGGGCCTCGTGGAGAGTGGGTTCCCTTGGCCTGTCTGCCCCCTGTCGCACAGCAGCCCTCCCAGTTCCCCTGTGTTCCTGTGCCTCCATCCCCTGGACTGTGTGCCCACTACCACTGCCCCCAGGACCCTGTTGTTGTTGGGGGGGATGGATTATCCTGGGTTCCCTGTAGTGGTGGACACACCGCTGATTGACCTGTCCTGGGTAGGGAGGTTTGGGCCCGCTGGGTGGGTGCTATGCTGGTGTTACCAGAGGGTGGAAGGTCAGTGTTGGGCTGTGCCTGTGCAAGGGGAACCGACTGTCCCGAGGCCCACGATGGTCCGGGCTGGTCATCAGGATCCAGTAGGGCAGAGCTGCTATCGTCACTGTGGGCCTCTTCTGGGGGTGGAGTGGTGTTGTCTGGACCCTCTGGTGTGGTGACGGTCCTTCGGATTCCTGCAGGGGCATAAGGGCATGATTATTGCATGTGTGTGTAATGGTGTGCAATGGGTGGGTGTCTGTGTACCCCAGTGAAAGCATTCCAGTGTGTGGGCTTGTGTGATGATGGTTAAGGGGTTGTTCTGGGTATGTGCGGGGAGCATGCTTTAGTGAGGGGTGACCATGCTTAGTTGTGTCATGCAGGGCTTGGTGTTGGGATGTGTGGTTTGTGTTCTTAGTACATTAGTGAGGAGTTGGAGTGATAGGGGAGGGTGTGAGGGTGGGGGGTGTGAGGGTGGGGGGTGTGAGAGCATGCAGGTAGGGTGGGGGATCTGATAGTTAAGATTTGACTTACCAGTGTCCCATCCTCCACCGACTCCTCCGAGGCCCTCTGGATGCATGATGGTCAAGACTTGCTCCTCCCATGTTGTTAGTTGTGGGGGAGGAGGTGGGGGTCCGCCGCCAGTCCGCTGCACTGCGATGTTGTGCCTGGAGACCGTTGAACGCACCTTCCCCCGTAGGTCGTTCCACCTCTTCCTGATGTCCTCCCTATTTCTTGGGTGCTGTCCCACGGCGTTGACCCTGTCCACTATTCTGCGCCATAGCTCCATCTTCCTGGCTATTGATGTGTGCTGTACCTGTGAGCCAAATAGCTGTGGCTCTACCCGGATGATTTCCTCCACCATGACCCTGAGCTCCTCCTCGGAGAAGCGGGGGTGTCTTTGGCGTGACATGGGGTGGTGTGTGTGATGTGTGGGGTGGTGTATGTGGTGATGAGTGTGGTGATGTGTAGTGGTGTGTGGTGTTTTGTGCGTGGATGTAGTGTGGGTGATGGTGTTGTGTGCCTCTGTGTGATGGGGTTGTCTATTCTGTGCTCTCTCTCTGGCCTTCGTTCGTGATTTTTCGGTCATAGGGGTTTGTGGGTGATGTGGGTGTGTGTTTTATATTGTAATGGGTGTGTGGGAGTGGTGTTTGTATGTGTATCAGGTGTGTGTATTTTGAATTGTCCAATGTGGCGGTGTTTTGGAGATGTGTGTGTATTTTGAGTGCGGCGGTGTGTACCGCCCATGGAATACTGCGGTTGAAAGACCGCCGCGTGGATTCGTGTGTCGTGATAGTGTGGGCGTATTTCTGTTGGCGTGGAGGTGGACGTTTTGTTTTCGCCAGTTTATCACTGACCGTTGGTGTGGCGGAGTTGTGTGGGTGTCTGAATTTCGTCGGATTCCGAGATGTGGGTCATAAAGGCTGTGGCGGAATTCCGCGGCCGCGGTGGGGTATTGGCAGTCTTCTGCACAGAGGTAAGCGCCTTTTACCGCCAATGTTGTAATGACCCCCAAAGTCTTTTGCCATTTATACAGCAAAATCTTTAAGCATAGGTTTGACACAGTGTCATTTTACAGCTCGGCAAGATTGAAAAGGCTGAAAGGGATTTGTATATATATATATATATATATATATTCATATATATATATATATATATATATATATATATATATATATACACATCTACATTTTTTTTTTAACCTTTCCTGAATAATGTATAGAAATGTGTTGTGGAGTAATGGTGGTCACTCAAAATTAATTAAGGGTTCTGTGCATCATTGTGTTTTATACAAAGCACATTAACTAGTGCATTTTAAAATGTCTTAGGTGCATATGTTTTAAGTGTTGAAGTCTTCACAATTGCACCCTTAAAATTCTATTTAAATCTTTCCTTTAAGTCAATCTTAGTGACAGAGTATACTTATGTAGTGCACTGTACAGAGCTGCCTGGTCTGAATATATGGCCTTCTCCATGTCTGCTTAGTAGAAATCATGTACAGGCACTACCAATGACAATTGACAAAAAGTAGTACCTCTGCACCTTAAAAAATATATCTACCTACGAGTCACGATGTTCCACTTTTTTGCCATTACTGGGCATTCCCAGTAGCACACCTGAAAAGCTGTGTCAGGTGCATGTTTCCAGATGTACTGTTAGAAATGTCATTCCCTGTGCCATAATTCTACATGGTGAAGAATTATATAAAGGAATAATGGAGCCTGCTATGAAAATGCACATTTTGTTTTCTACATCAACTGTGACAGGACAATAAAGAGCACTTTTCCCAATGGGGAAAGCCCCTTGTCTACAACTCACCAAATCTAAGGTTACCTGTTACTCTTCCCTTCCTGGAAGGAGAGTTACTCCAGCTCTTATAAATTTTAGGCCATATCCAGAGTGGGAAAAGGTCTGCTTTTAGGTTGGGAATGCCTCCCACAAATATAAGTTTTTGGGTGGCCCCAAAGTTACAAGGCTAACCTTGCCTTGTTCTACACACTTTCCAACCACCTGCATGGGATTTACTACTGCAGAATCGCCACAGTTTTGGGGGAGAAACCTGCAGTAGTGATGGTTCTGATCTTAAATGGGAGTTGGGTGCCTTTTAAAGCTTGGGGTGGGCTACTGTCCAAGAGAGAGAGCTATCTCAGATCAGGACTTTGAGCAAATTGTTTAAAGAGTAGTAGAGAGGCTTGACAATTGCCCCAATCGATAGTGTACCAGAGAGCATTGCATTAGGCTTCATGGTCTGAGAACTGAGGTTGCTGGTTGACTTGCTTCTCAAGTAGTTTTCTAAGGCATCAGTTTTCATGACTGTTGGTCTGCAAGGGCATCAAAGATGGCTTGGAGCACTGGAATCTTAATAGGGTTATAGACTGAGTTGTGAAGTTCTCTGAGGATCTCCCAAAGTTTCTTTTATGGGTATTATGCTTCAGACCTCCCGGAGTCTTTTGACTTTTTTGATGGCTATTTTGTAGATCCCTTCATAACACAGGAATTGGAGCTTGTCATTGCAGCCATTCAACGTCTTCCATTGACTGCCAAGGTTCTGTTTTCTGTCCTCAATTAATTCATTTATATGTGAATTTATGTAGCATGGACCTTACTCTCAAGGGGCCGAGGAGCAATTGACAGAGGAAGAGTAAAAAGCAATTACAAGACAACACAAGAAAAAATATACAAACCATTGTAAGAAGTAGCAGCTAGAGGGACCCAATTTGCAAGAAGTTGTAAACAAATATATATTCACAAAGACTGAAACTGGTCCATGAGACAGGACCATTCAGGATCTGATAATTGAAAGGTGAGGGGAAAATCTATGGTATCAAAAGTCTACATCATAAAGTTATGTGCCTGAATTTAGGGGGCGCAATGATGTTTAAATGCAAGGACCTTATGATCATTTTGGAATGCTCAAAATTCCAAGTTTGATTTGATGGCAGGGGTATACTTCTTCTGGCTCTAGGTACACTTCTGTAGAAGGACCGCCTGAGAATTCCTAATTTCTTGAAGAAGAGTGTGATGAGCAGTAAGTTCTCAGAGCTGTGTAGGGAGTGATGACATTTTTTTCAGCCAGTTAGTGAGGAATTCCTGTGTAAATATCTTATGTTTCTGTTGAGCCATAGTGTCTAACACCCAATGTTTGAGCATGTGGAGGCCTTAAGTGATAGAAATCTGTTGAATCCTTCAGACAGCCTTCACATCTGGTATGCTATTAGGGTGGCAAGGAGGCAACAAGATGAGGTTAAGGTTGTTCCAATGTCTGTTGAAGGTCCTGTTGCTCGTTCCTGTTTTAAACGCTGAATTGCTGGGCAGGTTAATGCTGAAGAAAATAAAGTATGGGTGGTCCCTTCATATGACAGGGAGATTCACAGTCACTCTGATGAGACCTGGTGTATTGTTTGGGAGAAATCATGGTAGTCATTGAGAGTCTCTTGGTTGGACAGGAGGAAACTTGTTTGAGTGAGGTTTTGAAGGTCACATTAAATATTAGATTGTTGTGGCTTTTAGTCACGTCAAAGAACATGTCTATGAATGCTGATTTGTTTTGTGGGTGCCTGTCTATCAGTAGGAATGAGCAAGAGAAGGAAACGGTATGCGGGGAGTAGATGAGGAAAGACTTGTATTCAGTTTCAGCAACCTCTTGGAAACGATACAATAGGGCACCTAGATTAAAGAAGCACTTTGATGCCACACTAATGGCCCAAGCCACTAGAATAATTCTGGTAAAATTGCATTTTATGCTGACTGGGTGGGAAACAATCTTACAGAGCTTGGCTTGATAATGGCTTTGGAATGCTGCATGCGTTATATTTTTTCAGATGCTCACTAAATGGGATTGTTCTTTCAGTGCATAAACAATACACGAGTCATGGGTTAATTTGAAGTGCTTTATCCCTCAAATGGCTGGGACAATTTATATCATTTGTATATACAAGTGGGATAAGAATGGCATATGTTCATGTAACGTTTGGTGAAATTTGATGAAGTTTTCAGAAATGTCTGCTTAAAAACCCCCAGGTGTATCAGTGCTAAAAAGTGATTTAAAACCTACCATTAAAGCTATGAAATGTATGGGTGTATGACAGAGGATAAGGAGAGAAGAAAGATTGTTAAGTGAGGGGGAGAAGGGAATAGAATAGAGATTACTTACTCCTGCTCGGTTTCTCCTGTTAATGGCTCCTTCCTTTCCCACTCTGCCACAGTACAGAGGACTATGTGCAAAATATGTAAGAGATAGAGCTAGACAGATCAGCAAGAGAGATGAGACAGAGACCCACAGAGAGAGAACAAATCCAAACTGCTTAAAGTAAGGAAATGGTAAAATGTTGGTTGTGGCTCTAAATGACCCTATTTAGAATTGTGCTTATTCGTATACCTCTTTGAACCATTGGAATGACCTCTCATTGCATTGAAGGAAGTGGACACTGAAAAGAGAAGTAAGGAGAGAGGAGAGGAGGGCACAAGACTGGGGGAGGGAATGAGGAAAGGGGTTTGGGTAAAGCACATGTCCTCTCACAACCTTGGTGTCTCATTGGGTAAAGCTACTGTACTTTGCAAGCAGCTAGCCAGAGGCATATGGCCAAAAGTTAGGGAGAGAAGGATAAATTAATGCTAGTAGGTGAGGACAGGAGGTAGATTTGGGGGTGAATGGCTTTTTTTGGTGGGGACTCGTACTGAGAGGAATGGGTATAGCAGAGATTTAGAAATAAGGGGCATTATTCAAACAACATTAGGTCATGCCACAGAGAGCATCTGAAAGGCAGGAGACTGCCCACCCACTTCAGTGTCTCAAGAAAGACCTCTCATGCCATAGTTTGGACTCTTGCTCTGAGCAAGACTGCTGGTTTAAGGATGACAGTACTTTTGTTTGTAGGCGACTGTGTCTTTCCTACAACAAGTCGCAACTTTTATCCAAACCTTACCGGCTCACTAGCAGCACCTCACCAGAAACACAATAGCAAAAGGTGATTTATGGCAGCCGTTTACGCATGGACTCAAAAAATATCTCACAGATATATTATGTCTCATACAAACACAGGCAATGACACAGATGCAGTAAAGTTATAATAGCTTTTTATTTAACATAACTGCAATTTGCGATCAGTTGCATGGACTGTAATGATTAGGATAATGAATAAAGCAAGTAACAGTATTGTGAAGACGAGAGTCATTGTTACGAAGACCCCCACCATTTTGCAATACATAGAAAAGATATATGAGATGTAAGATGCCCTAATACCCTAATAAAAAAGGCCTAATCTCCTACCTAAGGGACAGCTTGGTTTGTTAAACCTAATCTGCCAATGCCGTGTCCATGAGAGGAGCCCCCAACCCTCTTTACCTTGGAATGAGGTCTCTATCTCAGATTCTGCAGGGACACGAAGACTGGGTCAGCGTCAAGACGACTGCAGCATCGGTATCAGCGATGGTGGCGATGCCCTCTGGTCGGAATCCCTCTGATTATCTGTCTAAAGTGTGATGTATTTATACAGATCTACAAGGTCCCCTGACGTAGGTGTATTCCTAAACAATAGATAACAGGCATGCTTGGGACGGCAATTAATATCAACAATCCCTTGAAAGTATAGAGAGGGAAAATCCCTAAGTGTGAACACCTACTGTTTGTTTGTCTTTGGTGCTTGATCTTGACGCCTTGGCGCGGTGACACTGATAAAGTAACTCATAGCAAGTGGCCTAACTATAAACAAGGCAGCCATCTTAGAAGAAATAAATAATTAAATGGGCTAAGACAGAGCACGCTAAGTAGGTTAAAAGTCACTAGGTGACGGGGGCACGAGTCTACTAGTCAGAGGCTAAGCTAACTCCTGTTATCCCAGTAAAACGAACTAGGATTCACTACACCCTCCCCATTGCCGTAACAGGTATGATGAAGGTACAGGAACCCCAATCCTAAAAAGTTGCTTCTGAACTAAAAGCTAAAAGCAAAAACAAGCTAAAAAACCATTTGCATGTGTTAAAAAATATGTTGAAACAAATCTGTTAAAATACATACAGAGATGTTAATGTCAACTATGACAAGCTCAGCGTGCAACAGAAAACTTCAATTTAAATGCATAATTTGGAATCAGGAATGGCAAGTCAATTCATCAAATTATTTGTTATACGCATGATCTTGAAGAATGTCATTGAAGTCACCAGTCAAGGATCTCAAAAATGAGTCAACATGTTCCGAAGTTAAGTTGAGTGCTGGGCGGACAAACGGATCAACAGAGCAGAAGTGAGCCGTATTTCCTGGTGTGTCGTTATTCGTTGCAGTGTCCTCATCCATGGTAGATCTAACAACGGAAGGCTCATAGGTGGCCTCGCGGAGCAACCTCAGTCTCAAGGGGCATGACCGTGTATGAACCCTCATCCACAGGAGATGTTGGTGCAACAGCAAGACAGACCATAGGCAGATGTTCAAAGAGACACCATATGCAGCGGAAGACTGGTTGTACACACCAGAGAAGTGGCCGAAATGACAACGACCAGTCAAGCTCCAGTTCCACCAACAAAGGTGCACCGAAGACCCGAACCATGCGCTCACGGCACAGTGGAGTTGGCGGGAGCGGCTCCATTGCTCTGCGTTGCTGGGAAGAAACAACCACTGCGAATCAGAAAAAATAGCAGCAGTAGTCCGCCAATCAAAGCCAAAATAATTGGAAAGCCACCAAACACACTTGAAAAGAGAGAATGGATGGCTGATGGGATGACTCCGAAGACAGTCTGGAAGATGGACACGAAACCAGACCCGACAGCCTTAAAGAAATGAACAATCCCAGTGGTGCTCGAAGAATTGAAGATTCTGGATACCAGCTCTCCAAAGTGTTTGGGGAAATTGGTATTTAAAAGGGATTGTATCTCGGCTGATGATTTCGCAATCTGGAGAGCATATGTCTCTTTTGCGGATGTCAAGGCGACCTGTTTCTGAAACAATAGCGCCTTTAGCCTACTCAGCTTGTCATAGTTCACATTAATAGTATCTATGTGGGGCCACATGTCAGATACTTTTATCTCTCGTGTGGGGAAAAACAAAACATGTCCACAACACGTAACGACCTTCGTGACCGAGATTGCGTAGGCAATTCCAGGTCGCATGCCGCAACAGCTTTGATGGTTCAGTACCACATAACTTCCATTGGAAAGTACATGAAACACTGGACGAATCAAGGGGACGGGAGTACCCTTCAGAAAACAGGCCAAATTTGCGACCCCCGCATTGCAAAGACCGTGAAGAGACACCTGTTTGCATATCATAGAATGACGAACAGCAGTCTCACATTCGCTTCCGCTAAGAAAGACCTCCCTTTCACCGTTCAGACATCTATAGTCAAAGGACAACTCCCACTCTTCCTTAATAAAGCTATCTCCTAGTTGCTCATATCGTCCCACTGCAAGATGTTTCAGGCAGCTCGAGAAATGAAAGATCGAAATCGGTAAATTAATAATGCCGTGTAAGAGCCAGATAGTTGAAGGACTCTCTGCTACAGTGAAGGGCAACTTATCTAATTTCTCTACTTGAAGCAGGGTGAAACTAGCCTCCCTTTTAGCCATTGTCTCTTGTTCCCTGGAAAAATTCAAAGCTGTGAAGAATTCACTCCCATTAATATATTTCTATGGAATGTGGCCATTTTTCAGTGTCTGCAACGTCCAACCTAGCTGCATGATGGAACGTAGCTGTGTTTGCCCATGATATAACCGGGACAAGTCTGTCTGAGTGATATCAATAGCAGACAACACTATGGGCCTGATTACAACTTTGGAGGAAGGTGTTAATCCGTCCCAAAAGTGACGGATATACCACCAGCCGTATTACGAGTCCATTATATGCTATGGAACTAGTAATACGGCTGGTGGTATATCCGTCACATTTGGGACGGATTAACACCTCCTCCAAAGGTGTAATCAGGCCCTATATTTGATAGTGAATAAATCCTGTTGGACAGTGTATTCATGCCATTGTCGACAAAATCTAATGTTTTTTCCAAATTTTAATTATCCAGTTGCCCTAAACGTGCAGCAGCCTCAATCTGGGAAAGTTTCCAAATTTCATTGTACATAGCATATAAAAACCTTTTTGAGCGCTGTTTTCTAGGACCCAGCAGAAAATCCTGCAAGTCTATACTGTCAGAAAGAGTGTTCAGGTGTTTCTTAACTGCTGTTAACGTGTTCGTTTGCACCCATTGCTGGCACAGCTTACCCACAATGTATGTTGTAACTATACCTGTATGTTGACCCGATATAAAGCGAGGGTCTGGCCTGTTAATTGAAAAAACCCCTGAAGAGTTCAAGAAACGCCTTTGACACTCATTAGTGTCGGTGGGCCATAACAACCACCCGCCGGGACTGGAAAGTGAAGAATTATAGGTACCAGCCTTAACCATTGCATCTAGCCTATCCTCTGTAACATTAAGAAAGTGTTGCCAATCTTTAAATTTTGCCGGAGTAGGGATACTGGTCGTGTTCAGATCTTTAATTTTTGCTAACCCCAGGCAGGATGTCTGCTCAATAGTGTCATTTAAGAAAATCATTTGCACAGGAATCAGGCATGCTCGAAACAAAGCCTCCCTACCCTGTATCTGCCAATCTTGTGTTCCCCATACACTTTTCAAGTCAATAGTGCTCTTCCAATATTCGTAACCCTCAATCGAGAGCCGGGAAACAAAGGGATCTGAATAAATCAGTTTTGTATCTGTTAGCAAAATTTTCCTAATTTGTGCCGGAGGTATTTTAAAATAATACGACTCTGCTTTTTTTGTATCATGCCCAGAAAAGTATGTAGATTTATCGCTATAATACTTTGGACTCCCCACCTGTGGTGTAGAACAGTGTTCCCACTGTGTGTAGTTCAAGAGAGGCCTATATCTAGTGGCACGGTGTAGGTAGTGATGTCCCCAATTGTTATAGCAGAACATTTCCCCATAATTCATTGTATAATCATATACATCATCACTTTCAAAAGTGGAATAGTCCTTCATTTCAGTTAGCATGGAATCAACTGTTTGGACATCCCAATCATCAGAGACAACATTAGGTGTAATAACATCAGACATTGAAAATTTGAACACGTATGGTTTTTGAATAATCTCTGTAGGCCCATATATATTGAATGGAACTTTGTCCCACACAATCCCATCAGTAATTGGTAATGCTGTAATATTTACAGGGGACAAATCTCTTCGGACCTTATGTGAAGAATGATGTGGTGTCAAAATCTCATCAACAGGCTCCACTGATGAGCGATCAGGAATATAGTGACCATTTATGAGCAAAAAGAAAACAGTCACAAAACCAATCCATAAAAATAATGCAATAAATGTCAAACAGAACCATAGGTAGTTCCATGGTTAGACCAAATAGTTCTTTTTAAGCCATCAATACAGCTTAATACTTTTTGAAATATTCTCAATCACTGTAGAGGATGAATCCGAAGAAAAATCATCAATGTCAATGAAATTGCCAGAGGTAGTCTCTGCAAACACAGGAGCCGGTGTATTCTGATCCATCACACGTGGAGGCTCTTGATAGACAACCTCATTAGTCGTGGAAGTGTTCGTGTAAAATACAGCCAAATCTTGAAGCGGGGTGGTCACTGAAGATGTGACTGGAACCAACAAAAGTTCTTTTCCGCCCTCCCCATGGTCGAGGAAGTGTCTGGAATATCAGTTAACATAGTTGCATAGTCAGTAGTAGTGATGTCCATCCTACTATGTAGATGGATGTCCTGTTGGGTAGTGAGAGGGGATCGGGACCACCCAAGGGACCTCCTGGTCTACTGTGAAGGATCGGCCACATGGTGTAATTTGATGTCATCAATGGAGATGAATCTGTTAGTCTTAGAACCAGACAGTGGTGGTAAGATGACAGTCCTGGTGCCTTTTATTCCCAAGACTGGCACCGGTGCTCTGTATGATGGACCGAACTCCTTCTTCACAGCGATCTTCTCACGAACCAGATCCCCAACTTTAGGAATCCAGCCAGTCAAAGTTTTCGCCAATTCCCTTATTCCTAAGGTGTCAGCACTTGTAGATGATTTATCATCACAAAATTGTTGAAGCTCCTGTAAAACAGTGAGACGTTCTTTTATGTCAAATGGTGGGACATACATAGGTATCCCAAAGAGAACTTCATATGGAGAGCGTCCCCCCAAGGACCGTCTTAGCAGTTTATTCAGTGCTCTCTAGACCCCATATAGGTGGTGTAACCAACTGCGGCCTGAACCTAATACTCGAGCTGTTAAGGACTGCTTTAGATCACGATTCCGCCTCTCCGCGACCGAATTTCCCTCGGGATGCTATGGTGAGGAGTAATGGAGTTCAACACCCATCATCCCCATGGTGTCCCTGAATGCCTTAGAGGCAAATGCAGGGCCCTGGTCCGAATGGAATGCTGCAATTGCATATGTACTGATAAAGATCAGAAAATCTTTTATAACAGTCCGGGCGTCATCTGACCGCTGTGGCCATACCCACAGGAATCTAGAACAGGAAATCACAGCCACTAAAAATGTATTTGTATGCACCAGCAGGCTGTAAGGGACCACAATGGTCTAGGTACACACACTGAAGCGGCTTGTCAGACACTAAGAGGGATGTCTGCGGAGGGCGTTTGATATTAGAGCCCTTAATCTGCTGGCATATGTCACAGCAAAGGAAATACTGTTTAGTTAGTCTGCATAGACCAGGCCACCAGTAGCGTTGCTGTAGAATTGTTATCGTGGCCTGTATACCAGTATGTGCAGAAGCGACACCCTCATGTGCTGCTGTAATCAGCTCTAATCTCTGATCTTCATTGGGGATCACTCGATCTCCAACCCCAGGAATCGTTGTATAAGCAACATTCTGTGCACTGATATGGTAAGTATAGTTTGTAGGGTATCCTTTAGGAAGGGGCTTGCCTGCAGCCGAAGCTTTAACGGCAATCAGTATTTCATTATCCAATCTCGTCCGAGAACGAGTCACTGCAGCCACAGAAGCCGTAGCTACTGATGCTTTGGCCGCTTCATCAGCCAATGTATTACCGGCAACGTGTACTCCTACACGTTGGTGTCCTAATGTATGAACTACATGGACACACTGTAGCTTATCCTTAAGATCAGCCACCCTCCCCCACAACGTTTTGTGTTTAATGGTGTTCCCCTTTGAATCTCTAAACCCGTTCAGTATCCAATGATTGAGATATTCATTGTATGACTGGACGCAGTAATATGAGTCACAGACTATCAAAGTCTGGCTTCCTGTCTCAGTATGTTCGAGCGCTAGAATAAGAGCTTTAAGCTCAGCCAACTGTGCCGTGCAGTCCCCTAAGGTCTGCGTGTAGGTATTGTGAGGGTGGAAAACTCCATCTTCCATCACTCTGCACACGGCTGCACAAGCTGCCGAGTATTGATGTTTAGTACCTACAGCCGGTTGTGCTGATCCGTCAGTATATATGATAGTATTGTAACTGTCTAGTGGCAAAATATTTAGAGGAGCGGGGTACTCTTGTTCATATTGGAGAAATTCTTGTGTTTGAAGTCTTGGATCGAATATATAATCGACATCAGTGGCGGTCAGAGACGTTGCCCATTGAATCCAACGTGGATGTAATGCCTTAGCGTTCGGAACGCTCGCTTTAGTGACAGCCTCTAAGGCCGGCACCGGGGAGACAACAATAATGCATTTCCCCTGGGCAAGTGGCCTCTCTTTTATGACGGCCATCTGAACTGCTGTCAGAATCTTTTCTGTAGGTGCAAAACGTTGTTCAGCATTTGAATATAAATGTGATTTATATGCTATCAGTACCGTGTCATCCTCATTAAAGGTGACATAAGTAAATCCAAGGGCACCAGCAATTATTCTGATGACCAAGTTTGTTTTATTGTCACGTGTGTAAGTGTTTAGCTTCTAGCATGTCCTGTTGCATGTCCCTAAGGATGTGTGTGTGTTCAATCGTCCAGCGTCTGCTAGAAAAATTGGGCTGAACTAAGTCATAAAGTGGCTTGATACGTTCTGCATAATCTGGAATGTATGTTCTGCCAAAATTGAAGAAACCCAGTAATGACTGCAATTTCTTAAGTGTGTTTGGAGGCTGTAGTTGAGCACACTTCTCTAGAAAGTGCGGGGCCAGGCTCTTCCCTTCGTTTGATAGCTCATATCCCAGGAATAATACACTAAGAAAGGCTATCTTGCTTTTCTTAAAATTGAATTTATAACCAAGGCCTGCAAACCCCAAAATGATCCGATCGACCCTCGCAAGATGAATGTCGAGGACGTCGTCTGTGAGATATATGTCATCCACATAGCACAATGCCTCGGAATCAATATCATGTAATATTGATGTTACACGGGCTGAAAACAGGCCTGGGCTATTTTTATAGCCTTGAGGTAAACGACAAAAGCGTTTCTGAGAGCCAAATGAAAATGCACTTAGGTCCCTACTTTCATGTGCTAAATTCTGGCAGAAAAATCCATTAGATATATCTAATGTAGGTTTATATTTTTTACGCACTATATTGTTTATCAGTGCTGTGCTGTGTGAATTTTGTATAGCATACGTGCGTGTATGACTATTTAAGTGTCTATAATCAACTACTATTCTATATGAATGATCTGGTTTTGCAACGGGGAATAATGGATTATTCATTGCAGACGTACAGGGCTCAATTACTCCCTGGTACTCAAGTTGTGATAGGATCTCCTTTACCGGAGATTTTACTTCATGTTTAACAGGGTATTGTGGCTGCGGTTGGGGTGTAGACCTAACAGGAATAATATGACAAGGAGACTCCTTGTCCCAACCTACATGATTGCGGTATAGTGCAGGTGCCTGCGCTAATGCCCATTCAGCAGCATAGGCTCCTTTTGCTGCTTCCGGAACAAGATCGGAGAAAGAAGGCAAAATTACATCTTCCCCATGCGGGAGCATGCGAACGTGTTCAGGTGGCCAGTCTCTCTCGGCCAATAGGATATCACTAGTAAGTTCATCCCAAAATATTACACTAATAGTGCGCTTCACGTCTCCCTCTATCTGAATTTTTAAATCATAAACCCTATTGGGGGAAGAACGTGGCCATCCGCTGTTTCAACCGCGATGTAATCGCTAGTTGCTGTCGCATCCAGATGATCTTTCAGACTCTGGCGACATATCGTGACCTCTGCCGCGCTGTCTAACAGAGTCACTGCCCACCTCTTGTTCCTCAACAGCGTTCTCAATATTACTGGCATTTTTAACTGTCAGGGCTGCCACCTTCTTCTTTTTAAACTGTGGCTTTTGCTGAGGAGTCTTTTCTTCTTTTTTAATGGTAGACTGTTGTGAGTCTTTCTTTTCTTTCACGTATTCCGGACGTCGATCCTGGCGGCCCCCTCTCTCGCTACGTCTATCCGGTGCGTCCTGAAAGGAACGAGAGTGACGTGAATCAGTATATCTGTCAGGAGTTTTAATGTTCTCCCTATTTCTGAGATTATGGGGGTCATTTTGACCTCGGCGGTCTTTTGCCAAGACCGCTGAGGGACCGCTGTGCTGAAGACCGCCAGTGGTGGCGGTTTTCCGCTCGGCATATTATGACTGTTGGCAGCCCCCCGTCCTTTTTCGGACGGAGAGCCGCCAACAGCCATACTGGCGGTCGGCGGGGAAGTGGAGGTTGCTCCACCGCCACGTCAACAGAACACTGCCCACCGAATCACGTCCTGTGATTCGGCGTGGCGGTGTTCTGTTGACGGTGTGTTGGCGGCAGAGCAGCCCCCATGGATCCCGTCCCCTCCCGGAGGATCAACGGATCAGGTAAGTTGATCGTCCGTTAGGGGAGGGGGGTGGGGGGTGTTGTGTGTTGTGTGGGTGCATGGGGGTGTGCGTGTGTGTATGTAGAGGGGGTGTGTGAGTGCGTGTATGCTTGCGGGGGTGTTGTGTGTTTGGAAATGAGTGCGTGTATGTCTGTAGGTATGTCTGTATGGATGTGTGCGTGTATGTTTGAATGTGGGTGTGCGTGTATTACTGTGTGTGTGGCTGTTGGCATATGTGTCGGTGTGTGTGCGTGTATGTGTGTTGGTGGTGCCTGCGTGCGTGTCGGGTGTGTATGTGTGTTGTGATGTTGGGGGTAGGGGTGGGGAGGGGGGTCCTGCCACCTTTGGGGGGTGGCAGGGGTGGTGGGGGGTGTAGGGGAAGGAGTCGGGGTGGGGGTGGGGGGTGGATGAGACCCCTATCAGTGCCAGGGAAGGAATTCCCTGGCACTGATAGTGCTTACCGCCATGGATTTCATAGCGGTTCAAAACCGCATGAAATCCATGGCGGTCAGCCGGTCAAAATACCGCCGGCGGTATAGTGACGACCGCCGGGCTGGAGACCCAGGTCTCCAGCCCAGCGGTCGTCTCCGCCCTGGCGGGCGGAATGGAGAAGTGGCGGATGACCATGGCGGTAACCGCCATGGTCATAATTGCAAAATGTTTACCGCCAGCCTGTTGGCGGTCTTACCGCCGCTTCTCCGCCATCCGCCAGGGTCGTAATGACCCCCTCTATCTCCTTTCGGAGTTCTCCGGGTGTGAAGAATCAGCTCTCTTATTTCTTCCTTCTTTGAAATCTTTTTGTTTGTCCCAGCGCTTCTTAGAGCCCTTTTGTGCCTGCTTCATACCCTCCTTATGGGCAGTACTTTGTAACTCCAATTTTTTAGGTTTGGCTCCAAAACTATCCCGTCCTATACTAGTATAGGTATCGGAAATTATTTTCGGTAGCTGTCTCTCTTGTTCCTGGTTTGGAGTTTCCCGGAGACGCTGGCGAATTGCCAGTGCTACTGCTTCCCCTTTAATATTACTCAGTATTATTGAGGATATGGCGTCAAAGTTACGCATTCATTTCATCCCCAGATCCAGGGCTGGTGCAGCCCCATGCTCATTTTGTATTTGTTTTAACACTTCCGGTAAATTGGCAAGTGTCGGGGTACCATGTGTGGTAGTATATATTGCAGCGAAGACTGTACCCCATGTGGCACAGTCATCCACTGAGGGAACCAACCCAAACGGCAAGCACATAGTGAGCAATCTATGTTTTTCCTGGGGTCCCGTATGGGGAAACACAGCTTCCAGCTGATTCGTTTTCTGGGCAATCCAGAACGGTATTTTTTCCCGTTCCGTGGGCACTTTACCCATAATAGTATGCACTGTTTGTGGATTAATCCCAGTAGACAATTGATATCCACCAGCCACTGGCAGTGCTGGACGCGCTGGTGTTGTGTTCAATGTTCGCATTACGAACTGAACTAATCGTCTATATAATGCCACTAATTCATTATATAAAATTCGTAAATCTGCTATCAGCATATTCTGTATGCCTGGGTGAGGTGTATATGTGGCGAACATAGGCCAGGTAGGTCCCTCATTACTTAAGGGACCTAACCTCACTCTTCGTAGTACATGTGGTAGGGCGCCTTCAAACCAGTTCTGATGCTCCTGGTATGTGAGCGATATTTCATGATACTGGTATGCTTGGTACCGTAAAGGTACGTTCGCAACTTCATATGTGTGAAATGTGTGCGTTCTTTGGTCAACCTCAGGAAAGGTGACCTAACAGTAAAATGTTTCTGTTTGGTATGCTTCAGTAGCTTCTATTATCAGAGTAACATCCCCGCCCTCATCTGTAAGGCCATGCGTTAATAAATGTTCTGTTAGTGCATGTCTAGCATTTTCAGGAATGTCTATGGTATCAGCCATAGCTGTTTAGAGAAATGGAACACCAGATAGGGGAAGTATTTTCCTTTTATGAGTTCGAGCTCGAACAACCTACAGCTTAATTAGATGTTACCTTTTCAGCTGAGAAGGATTCTCCCAAAGACCACAGACGTCTCCGTATAATGGTACTTAGGGCACCTGTTGTCTGTGAGACAGTGATAGTCAGGGTATCCGTAAATTAGTGCCTAAACACCACGTTGGGCGCCATGTCGTAGTTTGGACTCTTGCTCTGAGCAAGACTGCTGGTTTAAGGATGACAGTACTTTTGTTTGTAGGCGACTGCGTCTTTCCTACAAGTCGCAACTGTTATCCAAACCTTACCGGCTCACTAGCAGCACCTCACCAGAAACACAATAGTAAAAGGTGAATTATGGCAGCTGTTTACGCATGGACTAAAATAATAAGATATCTCAGGGAGTGTCGTGGTTAAACGGAGATTACCCTTTTCTCACAGATATATTATGTCTCATACAAACACAGGCAATGACACAGATGCAGTAAAGTTATAATAGCTTTTTATTTAACATAACTGCAATTTGCGATAAGTTGCATGGACTACAATGATTAGGATAATGAATAAAGCAAGTAACAGTATTGTGAAGACGAGAGTCATTGTTAGGAAGACCCCCACCATTTTGAAATACATAGAAAAGATATATGAGATGTAAGATGCCCTAATACCCTAATAAAAAAGGCCTAATCTCCTACCTAAAGGAGAGCTGGGTTTGTTAAACCTAATCTGCCAATGCCGTGTCCATGAGAGGAGCCCCCAACCCTCGTTACCTTGGAATGAGGTCTCTATCTCAGACTCCGCAGGGACACGAAGACTGGGTCAGCGTCAAGACGAATGCAGCATCGGTATCAGCGATGGTGGCGATGCCCTCTGGTCAGAATCCCTCTGATTATCTGTCTAAAGTGTGATGTATTTATACAGATCTACAAGGTCCCCTGACGTAGGTGTATTCCTAAACAATAGATAACAGGCATGCTTGGGACGGCAATTAATATCAACAATCCCTCGAAAGTATAGAGAGGGAAAATCCCTAAGTGTGAACACCTACTGTTTGTTTGTCTTTGGTGCTTGATCTTGACGCCTTGGCGCGGTGACACTGATAATGTAACTCATAACAAGTGGCCTAACTATAAACAAGGCAGCCATCTTAGAAGAAATAAATAATTAAATGGGCTAAGACAGAGCAAGCTAAGTAGGTTAAAAGTCACTAGGTGACGGGGGCACGAGTCTACAAGCCAGAGGCTAAGCTAACTCCTGTTATCCCAGTAAAATGAACTAGGATTCACTACACTGCTCTAATAGTTAAACATTTAGCTGCAGAGGTAGCAGAAAGACGGGTGAGAGGGAGGGATCGGTTTATGAGGACAGAGGCCGGTAGGGTTGCAGATATCATTTCTTTAGCAGTAGATTAAGTGAGTGGGAGCAGCAAGGCTAGGTCAGCAGGAGTGACAGTGCCTAAAATTTATAACACTTCATGCATGTACTTTCTATCTTGGAGTAATTGCTTCCTACTCAGAAGATATTCCACTCTACTTCAGAAAATGGTATGTGGTTGGAAGTAGGTTTGCAAATGTGTCTATTATGCCCAATTCCCTGCTGCAAATCCAGACTCTATTTTGCACGCAACCCAGTATTTTTCTCATGCTACGATTACCCCTCTATATCCAAAACCTTTTTTCAGTTGTTCTGAATTAGCTCCACCATGCCTGAAAAAAGAAAGTCTCATACATCCACCATTCTTTCTTGAAGCATGAAGTCATGTCCCTCCAAGAAGTCTTAGTTCATTCTCCCTACGGTTCACACAAGAAATAGATGGAAATGTATTCACCATGTTATTTGTAAAATCATTCCACAAGCTTAAGTTGTAGCAAAGTTATTACTGCTCTTCTGCCAAATATTAGTAAACAAATGGTATAACTGTTTAATAAACTGCTCCTCCTCGTGTTAATGGATAAGGGTATCAGTTCTGCGCGGGCAATGGTGTTAATTCACTAAAGTGTCCTAAGTTTTGAAGTAATATCAAACACCTATGACCTCCAAGGCATTATAGGGTGATCTCTTGTCTCTTGCGTAGGTCTTCAAATACATCTTATTACCTGCCCTGCAGCTAGATGTAGGAAAAAGGGTGTAAAATAAAGAAAATAAAACTGAGCTTTTAGTGTTGTGTTTCCTTTCTGCCCCTGCCACTACCTTCTTGAAATCTGAGATGAGAGGTGCCAAGGGGTGTGCGAGGGGTTTCAAATAGCAGCCATCTAGAGGTAGTATAATAGCTGCTATCTTTGGTAACTCCAAACTGATTTCCATGTGTGATTCGTAGTTACCAGTTTCTGTCCTTCATGCTCATTAATACCTCAAATCTTTCCAAACATGCTTTGGATTTCAATCTCTGAGTAGCTATGCATTTCAAAACCAAGAATATTTGACAGGAGTTGGACCATCACCGATCACAGAATACAGATTCAACATTCTATGCCTTATAGAGCTGGGAAGTGAGGCATCCCCATGCTCCTGACAGCAGGGGTTGTCTTCCACGCCAACATTTTATTGTACAAATAACATAAAGGTGTTGTGTGCAGGTCAATGGAGGCTTGAACAATAGAAGGTAATATCTGCCGCCTATTGTTCCATAAACAATAGCATTCCACATTGTACCTGGTCCACAGGTCCACTTGCATTTAAAAAAATAACATTTGCCATTCACTGTGTTACAAATCTTTTAGGCAGAGCGCAAAACCCCTGTTAATTAATTATATTAAAAGCTTGGTGAGAACAAATGTATGCATTGCACCTGAACAGTGATGGGAGCCCCACAAAATGCCATTTCATTGAGTCTATTAGGTCTGCTTTGACTAGTTAGTGTTACTCAAATTTGAGTGTAGTTGCACCCCTGCAAGTGGTTGTGGTGTTAAAATGTCAAAAGTGCACAAATGTCATTAACTAAAATATCAGATCTCTCCAATACTGAGTTGCCTTGTGTCCACTTGCCAGTCGACTTCGTGGCCCACCCATCGTTATGGCCCTCCCAGAGCAAGAATCCTGGGCCTGTTAGGGCAGGAAACATAGCGCTGCTACCCCTAGTCCCTTAGGGTGTGTGCAATTGGCATTTACAACAATATCATGCATGCAATATAATAAATGCTAGGACAACGTTTGTGGGTATAATATGTCGCAAGTTTATTATTTACACAGGTTGGGTTAGCTTACGGGCGATCCCGGTGTCGGAGATGAGGTTATTAAACATTGGCCGACACCCATCCTGAGAAAGCTAGAGCTGTTCCGTCTGGTGTTCTCTGCACCAACATGCTTAGCATCTTACAGCTCGTTCCTTTATTGTGGTTTACCACTTTATCAATTTTGTCATGCTCCTGACAAGTCAGAGCGAGACCCCGGCCAGTCTCCACAGTTGCTCAGGATTTCAACTGTCCCTTGCGGGATTAAGGAGCGCCGTCACGTCATCCCAGGCCCCGCCGTAAAGGCTCCAAGTAGCCTGAGGAATAGGTTTTGGCTCCAGGAATCACCATCTGGAGGCGTTTTAACCAATTTGAAGCTTTAGGATCGCCCTGTAACTCCGCTTTGCGACGATGCTTTAGTTTCCTGTAAAGAAAAATCTTGTTGTAAACGTATGTCTCACATGTGACCATTTCTTCGCCTATAAGTGCATGAAGGCTTTGTTTGCCCTGTCGTCGGGGTGGGTGGGAGGTTGCTCGCCTTACTTCCAAAGAGGCCCAGCCCAGCGAGGTCACCCCTTAAAAGGACCTCCTGGCCTCACTCCTCCCTTCTCACACCTTGGGGGCCATAAAGGAGAGGTGGCCCACCCTCCCTAGTACGGAGGCCCTTCCTGGCCAAATGCCTCCCTAACAGGGGAGCGACGCTAGGGAGCTGTCCCCTCTATTGTCGCCCTACGTGCGACGTGGCCAGCTACATAGCGCTGCTACCCCTAGTCCCTTAGGGTGTGTGCAATTGGCATTTACAACAATATCATGCATGCAATATAATAAATGCTAGGACAACGTTTGTGGGTATAATATGTCGCAAGTTTATTAGTTACACAGGTTGGGTTAGCTTACGGGCGATCCCGGTGTCGGAGATGAGGTTATTAAACATTGGCCGACACCCATCCTGAGAAAGCTAGAGCTGTTCCGTCTGGTGTTCTCTGCACCAACATGCTTAGCATCTTACAGCTCGTTCCTTTATTGTGGTTTACCACTTTATCAATTTTGTCATGCTCCTGACAAGTCAGAGCGAGACCCCGGCCAGTCTCCACAGTTGCTCAGGATTTCAACTGTCCCTTGCGGGATTAAGGAGCGCCGTCACGTCATCCCAGGCCCCGCCGTAAAGGCTCCAAGTAGCCTGAGGAATAGGTTTTGGCTCCAGGAATCACCATCTGGAGGCGTTTTAACCAATTTGAAGCTTTAGGATCGCCCTGTAACTCCGCCAAGCCTCGGGGATGGCATCTCGCGATAACCGAGGCCCCCCCACCTGTGCTCCTCCCTTACTTGCTAATTACAGGCTGCTATCCCAAGAGCGACTCTAATATTTCAGGACTTATACGTGCCCGCATCAGACCGGTGTACCGCGTCTGCTGAAAACAAATCCCTGCTGCTTCGTGATAATTGTCTTGATTGTTTGGTTCCCTGCCTGGACATTTCACTCGTGGCCTGAGACCTGGCTCCCTGCCACCCTCCCCCTGGGATCATCTCAGCCAAGTTCTTCCGCCGCCTTATACCATGGCTCAAATTTCCGCCACCCTGCGTCAAGGCCTGCCACCGTGGACCTCTCCCACCAGTAGCTAGGTCGTTTACCCAGGTGGATTCCAACCTGCTCCTCCCCACAAGCTGGCCAACTCTAGTTTCACGGCATGGCCCCATCTCATTCCTGGGTTTCCCCTCCAGACGAGTTTGCTGTTGCTGAAACCTGTTTCTCAGCCCCCCTCTTTGGCCCGGCTTTCTGCTCTGGCCCCCCAGGGTGGCCCCTCACCCTACGAGTTTGATGTTACTGAACTCTTGTGTTCCAGCCACCCTCTTTGGCCCGGCATTCTGATCTGGCCCAAGGAGTGGCCCACACCATAGTGTCGCCATCCCTAGATGGACGAGAAGGAAAGCATTACCACAACATTTCTTGACATCTGTTACAGCACGTTAGGGCTCAACCATGCCACAATATCTTCAATCCATTTAACAACATCACCATGCCCATATTTCGCCTCAGCTGTGCCCGGGGGGGTGGGTGGTGTGGGGGAGACCCCTATTCCTCTCAAACGACCCCACCCAGCTTCTTCTGTTCGGTCAAATGAGCGCAGTACTTTCCATTCCGCCATGTCCTGCCCTCTCTCGAGATTACCGGCGAATCTGGCTCCCCTTTCAACTTTTGAGAAATGGGTGATTGCCGTCAAAAGCCCGGAGACCCCCGCGTGTGGTTTCCCTTGGCTTTCCTCATTGCATCACTTGATGCCCCCCCTTGGCCGGTGGATGGGCGTCTCCAGCACCCCATGACTGTGTTAATGATCTGAACCTATCAAACCGCGCCTTGTATCTGGATCCGGTAGCAGGGGCCATCGCTAACACTCCCCCGGGCCCCTAACCTTCACTTCACTGTACCTACGCCATCGCTCGCATGAACGTTCTCATCTCCGCATCCTCCGCTTTTCAACCAGCAAATGCTCACCAGCTCCCTTAACCGCCCTCCCAATCCTTGGCGATTCCCTGACTGGCAATAGCTGGCCTGCACTACGGCCCGGTTGTTTGATCCGGACGCAGCCCTCTTGTTGGCTGACTGTTGTGGCCACAGCTGGAGAGAGACGACAATTGAGAATATTTCCCGTAAGGTACTGCTCCTTGGGTGTCCCTGCCTAAACCACGCATTGGGCCAGTTCGCCGCCCACTACTGGCGGTCCGGTATGACCCCAAAAGCCCTCTCTGCCTGAAGCCTCGGTGGGGAGCTGGGGCTGCTGACTGGTGCACCTGGGGGTGTGCCACAATAAAGTACCATAGACTCCCTCCAGAACTGCCAGCCACCTGCGCAGGTCCATCCTTCCAGCCCGCCTCGTGGAGCACCACGTGCCGGCAATTCTTCTCCTACTGTTGACCCTGCGTGCCCCCTGGCAAATATTCTGCTTTCTCTCCGGGTCCCTGCCAAGCAGTATGCAGGTTTCGACTAAGAAACATGACCGCATAACCCGTGGGCATGCCCTTGCTGTAACTGTCTTGACTCACCCACTGCAACCTAGGAGGTGAACGCCACCTACAATCCTCCTTGAAAACCTTTGCACTATAACACGCGTTCTGTTGTAGTGCACTGTGCTAAGGGCTTCCCAGTGAATCAAATATGCCAATCATGGATGTCCCCATTACATAACATCTCTACCGGAGTACTCGCACTTTTATCGCTGTTAGCCGTGGTAGCATGCCCCAGCGTACAAACAGCGCAACATGGCAGCAACAACTGAGTCCACCCCATCCGCAACCTGGGAACATGGCAAATCGTTAAAGGCGGGAGGTGAGGGGGGGGGAGGCATGCCGAGGATGAAAAGTCTAGCACCTTTCGTAAGGGACAGCAAGTGTTTAATTTTTAATTGCTCTGTAAATCTTTGCCGCTACTGGCTCTCCCTAGCATGGGCCCCGTTGGGTGGTATGTGTAGTAACCCTGATGTATGTACTCCCTCAGGCTTTACAATTTTTTGCTCCACACATCCTGTCATGCTGCTAAGTGAGAGTCAAGTGATACCGCAGTACCATGTCGGATGAAATCATTGCGGCCGAAGCCCTAGCGACAGAGCTGTCAGCACATGAATCGGTTCCCGCCTTAATGGTGAATGCAGTGGAGCACAGACCTTTCCATTGCTGCATCTGCCCTCTCGGATGCGTCAGGAGAGTGGACTCCTCCAAGGTTCCACCAATCAATGTAGACAATATGGCAGTCCTCACCTTCATGTTAAGGAGGGGAGACCTCCCCTTCCCCGACACACCTTGTATCAATTCTTGGGACAGTTGCCTTAACCATCTCCTCCCAGTCTCTCAATCTCATGTCCCTAATTCACCCTTGAATTTGCCTTTCCATAGACGGTTTACCAATACCGGTGAAACACGTATGCACAGGTTTTGAAGGGATGAAAGCAGAGGCTGATTCACCTTTTGTGTAAACAGCATATTGTCATCAATTAAAGGACCTTTATTTTCGGTATATCTGTGTATTGCTTATTCTTATGATATTGTGCATATGAGACCCGTGGTACGGCAGGAGCTTGCATGTCTCCTAGTCCAGCCTAAGCTGCGCTGCTATAGCTACCTTCTATCCGCCTAAGCTGCTAGAAACACCTCTTCTACACTAATAAATAAGGGATGACTAGACTTGGTGCAAGGTGTAAGTACCTCCGGTGCCCACTACAAGCCAGGCCAGTCTCATACGTTGAGCACCATTCGGCCTGAAAAAAGACGCCCAGACCAGGCGCCCCCCCTTTTTTTTTTTTTTTTTTTTTGCTATATATATATATATATATATATATATACACATATATTTTGAAAAGGCTGTAGCTGAACTTTCTTTGTAGTCTGATAGCAGGAGTCATAACAGTTATAGAATGGGAATATGGTGTTTCCAGTTCCAGATAGAAAGAGTTTTGTCGGTTTGCAGCGAAACATTAAATACAATACTCATTGTTTGCCCTTATGGTATTGTGAATTATTCCAGATATTATACATGTGAAGTGTTTCTGATATACACCCAACTATGAAACACCCCGTGAAGACTGTTATCTCCTGTCATTTGTAGGTCTTGCAAAAGCAGTGCCTAGCACCCCCAACCACTTCCTGTTACTCGCTCCTGAGTGTGCCCTTTAAACTCCTTGCTTTTCCGGCAGCATTTGCTAACATTCGTTCATTCTTTTGTTGTGCTGCTCACGCCCATTGGTCTTGTCCCTGTCCCTAGCAGCTTTCACTTCTGTTCTCTTTGTCTTACATTCATGCCTTATTACTGCGTTTAGCGCTTGGCTCAGCCTCGGGGAGCAGCAGCCTTAAGTGCTGTACAACCATGAGTTGGGGTTGCTTCACGCGTACACATATCTTGTGTATGTCACTTGTCCTCGTATTGCATGTACTCACTGAGCTACCTGTGGCATGTTTATAAAATAAGTACCTTTATTTTAGTACTTCTGTGTATTGCGATTTGCCATAGCTACCTTCTCTCAACCTAACCCGGTAGAAACGCTGCTTCTACCCTAACGATGGCTGACTGGACCTGGCACAAGGTGTAATTACCTCTGATACCCACTACAAGATATACTAGTGATAGGTTAGAGAACCGCAGTCAAAAGAATTCCACCTTCGCGTGGTTGAGGTACCTATAGTCGCCTACATGCGATACTCTTTTAGCGGCATGCTGTTGCCCTTCGGCTCAGCCTATGCTGCGTAACCGTATTCCTAAATATTGATTGAGGGCGTCGTTCATCACCCCGCTATCTTGTTCTAAGGCATTGGGTGGTGCTTTCCCAATGGTGACTAAGCACGTGCATGCTGGTATCCCTGGCAACAAGTTCAAATACTTGTGTGCAGAGTTCGTAGGCGGCCTCTATTTTTTTTTTTTTTTTTTTTAATACATATATATCCAGTAGCTCAACCAGTAGCAAACCACCATTTGTTGGCTATGGTTCACTTGTAATGTCTGTTGGAATTCCAGGCATTACCTTTCCATTGTTTCTCCGAAACGGCTCTAGAAGTCCGTTAATTGAAACCGAGACCCAGGACGTGGGCACTGCCCGATACTTTTTCGCGAGCACCACTCGGCCCTATGCAGGCATCGTCCCGCCCCTAATCCTAGCTCCTTCTCGAGTCCCGTGACCCGGTTGTAGGTTGAACCTGCGACCACAGGTCACCAACAATTTCCGCGATCGGGGCCACCTTGCTCCGCCATGCGGCATGACGGCGAGGGTCGCCCATTCCGCCGCTGCCGACCAACTTTCTAAAATAGCCCCGCTGTGCCCGCACCTGGAATAAACATGATGCAGCAAAATTGCTGCGACCAGGGCCCCTGTAGCCGCGTCTGACAAACATCTCCCCGCTGAGCCCAACTTGTGCCTGTTCTTTCTTTGCGGAGGACCGGCACTTATCTCTCAGTGCCGGTACCCCGCTCCTCTAACCCTGTATTTGCTGCGGGCCCCCCAGCCCCGATCCAGCAGGGCGAGGCCCCCGCCCTGTTGCACGCCAGCGAGGGCGTGCAGCCCGCACTTTCTACTGGACCCTAACTTGCCCCCCGTGCCCCTACCAGCACAAGCCGGTCGAGCGCCACCTCCACGAGCAAATGCGCGTCTCCCTCCTCCAGCTGACTCGCCAAGGTGAGGAGCGGTGCCGTGGGATTTGGGGGGGGGGGCGTGTTCACCGTGCGTAGGGCCTTTTGTGCATCATTCCTGTCTTTGGAACACTATACTGCTAGCTGAAGTATTGCCGCACCTCAGCAAATATAGGCAATCACATATCGATGCAGTGAATCTGCATTTCTAAATCTAAATATGTAAAATTGACGCCGCAGTACAATTTTATCTATGTTCCCACAATTTCAGTTAAATGCATCGGAACATAATTAAATACCTCGCACCAGTTCAGCATCTTCGACAAGCTTTAGATGAAAGCGCACATCACCGTGGTGGCTACGCGGCGCACGTAGTGTGTGCCGTAGTGGTCGTCTGCTCTCTACCTCGCCGCACCGTTATTGCCCTCGAGGCGTGTGCTGCTGACCTCGTGCTAATAAGGTGCAGCGCCACTTGAGAAGAAACGCAAATCCCTATGGGTGGGCGCGTGTAATTTTGTGCCACTGACCTCGCGCTACGAAGCTGAGGCGTCAGCTTAAAGGTAAGGGCAAATCCCCATGGTGACGGGTGCGGGCCGATGGTGTGATTTGGGCCCTCTACGTGGCTCCGGTGCGGGTTGTTCGCCTGTCCCGGCTCTGTTTCCCGCGGCCATGTGGTATTGGAAGCACTGGAAACGTGCGTACCGCGAAATTTAGGGCGAGGCGGTCTATGGGGGCTGCCCCCCCCCTCCATGCATCGCGACATCGCTGGCCCTGCGGTGCGGCTGGGTCACGGGGAGCGCCGGGGCCATTCCGCAGCGTAGCTGATAACCGGGACGCCGCACCGCCCCCCACTCCCGCGAATCGGACATTGGTCGCGGGGTGTGGGACAGGCAGGACGCCAACTCCGCGGGCCCTGCAGCCCCGCGCTGTAATCCTCCTCTCACCCGAGGAGGCTGCGGAGCGCCACCACCGGCAGCGCTATCCCCCCCCGTCTAGCCTTCCATTCAATGCTGCTGACGGCTTTGAATCCCGATGAGCTTTCTATAGTTATTAGTTAACTATTATTAGTGTAAACGATTTTTGGCCTCGGGACCCCCGCGCAATTATTATTATTATTATTATTATTATTTTTTTTTTTTTTAAACTTCGTGCGCCTGCCGGCATAATGGCGCGAAAGGTCCCGGCATGCCGTTGGCGGCTGTGCTCAATTCGCCGCTTGGAACCAGGTTCATAACTATCCCGGGCGCCCTAACCTAAGCTAACCTGCTACCATGCCAGCGCCGCCTGCACCGGACGAGAGCGGGCAAGAGCGGCTTTGCTTCGGTGACCGAAGCAAAGTCTGAGAAGTACAGGACAGAGGGGGTATCAGCTTCGGACCGCGAACCGAAACTGAGAAAAAGAGATCTGGTAAGGTGCAAAGGAAAGAGGAAGGGTTTGCGGGTGGCAGCGGCTGAAGGGAGCGGGTGGCATCAGATTACTGAACTCGCGCCTTCCCCGCTTTCTTTGACCCATATCCCCTACAAAAGCAGGGATTCGCCATTGCCTCCAACCCTTGTACCCCCCTTTCCTCTGACTCACCTCACATTTTTCCTGCCAGATGTCCGTATCAGGACTCTGCCTCCCTCCCGTCCTGCTCATTGCTCGCCTTACTTCCAAAGAGGCCCAGCCCAGCGAGGTCACCCCTTAAAAGGACCTCCTGGCCTCACTCCTCCCTTCTCACACCTTGGGGGCCATAAAGGAGAGGTGGCCCACCCTCCCTAGTACGGAGGCCCTTCCTGGCCAAATGCCTCCCTAACAGGGGAGCGACGCTAGGGAGCTGTCCCCTCTATTGTCGCCCTACGTGCGACGTGGCCAGCTACAGAGGTGAAGCTGGGGGCTGTTAGAAACACGCTCAAGAACCTTCACCGCTCCACACAACGACACAGTACAGTGACGGTCGCCGGCAGCTTCAATGGAAATTAAAGCGCCTGGAGTTGTGTAGCGCTGCTGGGTATTGTATTCATCCGTGCCAGCCTCACCTGCACCCGTTCGCGCTTTTGCAACCCGTTCGCATGTTTGTGTTTCTTTTCACTCGCCACAGCCCTAGCAGCAGAGAGGGTTGTGATCCCTTTAGTGGGATCTTCACAGCTTCCTCCCACCCAGCTTTGCCCTCGCACTTTAACCATGTGCAGATGTCCTAGCCTCCGAAAACTCTCCTCCTTCCTCTCCCCACCACAGGCTCGTCCCCTTAACCTCTTCCCATCACCACACTGCCCTCCTCCTCATCACCATGCGTCTTATTTGTACTGGCAAAAAGTATTTCTGACGGGTTTCGAGGTAGGCCTCTTCTGCCAGAAACCAAAAAAAGCCCCAGAACGGCGCGCTCTGCAAGATGAAAGGGTCGGTTGTCGAGCGCGGCGGTGGGCTCGGTGGGCCTGTGGCGGGCTAACCCAGCTCGGCGCAGACCCCACGGCACCAGGCGCGCCTGGCGTGGGCGGGAAGAACGGGACGCCCGCCGCTTGCTGGGCGTGAGCAGGAGTCGTTTAGCGCTTCTCCCCTATAGCAATTATATTTAGCTTGTTTACCTAACGTAAAATTTCACCCGTTTTTTTGTAGAGTATCTAGCCACTCGCTTCGAAGTAGGGCTGCCCCGAGAGTTGTAGCTATCATTATTGCAGCAGGCGCTGTGGCGCCTGGACCTGTTCTGGATGTCTCTTTCCTTCTTTTTCGTAGAAACAATGGTACTCTTGCTCCACCACTGTGGCCGCCTCAGTTTGAAACACAATAACTCACTGCATACATAATTTCTTCGGTTTGAGAACGTTCCGTGCTGCACTCTTGCACATGTTTCCTGCTCAGAGAGGTTAAAGTAGGGTGACCAGATTTTTGTATCCCAAAACCAGGACATTTCACAAAAATAGAAGCAGGACTATAATTTCACATCGACCGAGGGGGGCATAATGATTTAGAAGACCGCGCTCACCAACTTACAGCAACAGGACATCAAGGTTGACCTTCAGTTTCACTCACACTCAGATTCTTACACATACACATGCCTTCACACTTGCACACACTTTCTCATGTAAACAAAACACTCACCCACAAGCATCCACACAACATACATTGAACCCCCATCGCTGCTAAGCCTTTTCCCCCCTCCTGTGCTAAGCTTTTTTTTGGCTATTGAGAGTAGTTTGCGCTTAGGCCACCGGATTTTTTTTTCCACATATGATATCCACGCCAAGTTTCCATCCTTTTTTCCCAACATCCTGGGGATTCTAAAGGTATCCAGGGTTTGTGGATTTCTTGGTGGGGACTATCAAATTAGCCAAAATACAGTGAACATTTGGGTTTTTAGGGAAAAATGGGAGTAAAAAAGTGGTGCTACAGAAGAAAAAAAGAAAACACAAACCAATTGAAAGTGAATACAAAGCTACAAACACAACAACTCTAACTAAATACATCGCCCTAATGCCAACCGTGAATCTGAACAAAAAATTGAAAACTATACAGACCAAGCAGTTAACTTTTACTCACACGGTTGCTCCTAAAACTCTACCATGTGGTACTGTCTAAAACATGTGGGCACCCAGCCCAGATTTAGAAGGACAGTCAGGGCAGTACATCCAAGCCTCCTCCCGCACACCTCTTGACATATAGAATCTATATCTCTTACTGGGAAAGTCTTTCTTGGGCGTAGGAGGAATGTGATCAGCAAAATGGAGATGTTTCAACCAAGCCACATACTCCACCACTCCAACTATAGGAACACATGCCTGTTTCACTACAACAAGGCTGCCTATCACAGACTCCTGAAACTGAATAAATGTCATCTGTGACTAGTGAGGACAATCCTTGAAAACCAGAAAAGCATTAAAGGTTGCCAAGTGAAAAGGATGGCTAGCCAACTTCTTATACCAAATGTAAGCTTTACGAACAGCATCACCCATGTGCTTATTGTAGTCTAAAATGCACACTGGTTTCCACACTTGAGCAACCCGACCCTAAACAGTCACAAGTGAAGTACTTTCATCATGGATGGTAGTCAGCATGTAGACATCTCTCCTGTTTGAAAATTTCACAGATAGAGATTCATCACTACGCAAAGCACTGCACTGTCCCCTACCAAGTTTTTTTTTTGCAAACAAGATCTCTTGGATAACCTTTATGGTTAGAGTGGATTGTGCCACAAGCAACAGGGTCCACTTTGACCAGTTCCCTGAACAGTTGCACACCAGTGTAGAAGTTATCTATATACAAATGGTGACCTTTGTTAAAAAGTCTTCTACCAAGTTCCCACACAATTTTCTCACTAACTCTGAAAGCAGACGGACAACCAGGGGAGACAATACTAGAATCCCTACCAGTGTACATCCTGAAGTTATAGACATACCCAGTCCTACTCACAGACAGCATATACATCTAAATTCCATAACCTGCACTTTTGTTAGAGATGTACTGCCTAAAAACCGAACAGCCCTTGAATAGGACTCAGGTCTCATCCACAGCTATTTCTTTCCCTGGAACATAGATCTCTGAAAACCAAGACCAATCTACAAAATGATTAAGGACAGGCCAAATCTTAAAAAGATGGTCACAATCAGGGTTATCTTCCGTCAACGCTGAAGCATTATCAACAAAATGCAGCATCTGAAGCAGAAGCAAATACTGATCACAACTCATGGTTGCAGGAAATATAAATGTTGCTATCAAGGGACTAATAGACCAATATGAAGATAGTGACGGACTCCTTATCAAGCACATCAAAAATGTTAAACCCAAATACTTCTTCAACTCATCCAGATTTGTGGGAGTCAACAAGCTGGCTCCAAAGTGGGGCTTAAGTCTGTCACTCTGGTCCCTCAAACACTGGTCAGCACACAAATTAGTCTGCTCAACAATCTCACCCAAAAATACATCATCCATAAACTGAAAGACATTTATAGGTAAAAAGTTTTCATTATTCACTCAACACCCTGCAACACCAGTAAAGGCAGGCGATGCCTGCTGCGCCATGTTTGGGGCAACCCAGAGTTCTGCTTTTACAGTGGAAAGCCTTGCAGCCTCGGATTCCTCTTGCTGCACTATCAGCATATCAGTGCCCTCCTCTAAAACCAGCACTTCCTCCACACTTAGAGTGGCTTCATCATCAGATGATTCCTCTCGGGCAGAAAATTCAATGCCAGAATCTTGCCCTTCCTTCTCTGCCTCATATGCAGAGTCAGTTTCATAATCTTGGTCAGAGGATGATTAAAAAAGCACACTAATCTGCTGAGCGTTAATCCAGCGTCTAGCCATAATCCTTACTAATAAAAGCAACTTGACAAATAAATCAACAATAACCAACACAATGTAAAATAAGTAATAAATAAAGTGTGGCTTTATCAAAAAGACTTAATGACTCAAAAACAATATCACTCACTTGCCAGAGACAGCTAGACTCACCAGCACCTACTCTGCACCGACACAGCGAGCACCAACAATATCCCACTAGAAAGAAAAAAACAAAAAAATTCAAGACAACACAATATACATTGTGCACAAATGTAAAGAAACGTTCACACACAATAAAACAGAAGCTAAACACGCTGCTATTATTAGACCATTTACAAAAAACACATTCATGCAGGGAAATAACACTCATTTATAGTAAACAGTACAAAAAACATTTTCTTACCAAACACATACAACTACACAAACTGCGGATCAATGGCAAGCAGGAGTTGAGCAAAGGAAATCAAAAGCTTTACACTAGAATAAAAAGGAGAAATAAAACATTACAATCACAAATACAAACAATGACAAAAACTAACCGTTAACATTATAAAACACACACATTTTCCCTGGTGTCTAGTAGCTTTCTGCCACCTTTGGGGGCAGATTATCCTACAAATATGGGCAATCTGCCCTTGGGGCAAAAATGGGCAAAAGCATTAAGGGCCCCATGGAGCCCAGCCTAACATATCAAAGAGAAAATCCCTGGTGTCTAGTGGGCTTGCCCAAGGGGTCGCTGTAGACACATTTATCACATGAAATTCCTGTTGTCTAGTGGGTTTTAACACCCCCATACCCCTGGGGGCACATCGGCAGACAAAATGGTTGATCTACCCCCAGGGGAACAAAACTTAGATAAATGATTGGCTCAAGGGACAAGGGACAGACCGTTGCCTGTTGGGTAGTGCCACTAAAAAACATAATGCAGAAAAAAAATCCCTGGTGCTCTAGTTGGTTTCGACCTTCCCAGGGGGCGGACTGGATGAAAAAACATCCAATCTACACCTGGGGAGCAGGGGCCGAAACATGGATCAATAATTGCCCCTAAGGGAGCAACCCTTGCGTAAGGAGTCGCTCTCTTAAAAAAATTAACATAACACAATCCCTGGTAGTCTAGTGGGTTTTGTCACCTACCCTGGGACAAAAGAAAATAGCCGATCTGCCTCCCAGAGGGCCAAACCATGAATTTCACTATTGGCCCCCTGGGAGAGTGACCCTTGTTCAGGGGGTCGCCCCCTCAAAAATCAATCCCTGGTGGCCCAGTGGTGTATTCCTGCTCCACGATCACGGCCCTCACAGCAATCGCGGAGCAGGAATCCACGCTAAACAGGCACGGGTAAGAGAAAAACTCTTTCTATTCCATGTGTCTGTTCCACCCCACCCCGGAGAAGGACTTACTGAAAGGACGTCCTCTTCAGAAGTCCCACTGGAAGCAAATGACTCCCAGAGTGTTCTGGCTGCATTTGATGTCAGCGCACCGTACGCACGGCAACGTCATCAGATCGCTGACTGAGGGCTGCCATCACCTGTCGGTGGATTGATATGGGCAGCCCATGGGGGAATTCCAGTGCTTACCCCGTGGACGGGTGCGAGGATGGAACGGATCCATCCTCAGTACACACCCTCCGTGGCTGGGGACGGAATTGTTCTGTCCTCTGCATGCAAGGGGTTAAAGGCATTTGTTTACTTACTTCTGCGGCAAGGAAAGGTCAAATTCCAGCTACTTGCACTCTTTTTTGTATCACACTAATAGTTAATAATGAAACATTATTCCCTATTAGTGTAATAAAACATTGAGAGAAAAGAAAGAGGTTGGAGCCCCAGCCAACGTCAAAAAGGGCGAGCTGTGTTCCTGGCACTGATTTTGCCACCTCTGAGGCCAGGGGGCGCAGAAGCAGTGCTAGGGATCTCAAGAGGCAAGTCAAGGGTCGCACCTGTGATCCCTGGCAACCCCTAAATGACGTCCATGCACTAGGAAGAATGAATTAAGCACACATTTTAACCAGGCTTCCATAACTGCTATTTAACTTGATTCTGAAAGAAGCTGGAACTTAATCGTGCACTGGAACTCATAAAAGCTTTTTGAGTCGTGCGTGACAGACAATAAAGAAACAGGACTTTTTCCGGTAAATCTGGGACATCTGTTCACCCTGTGGTGTCCTGCGTCGGGCGCCACACCCTTGCTAGTAAAGACGACCAGGACACGTAAGTTATTTTTAGTACGAGCGCATGAGCCGGAGGTCTCGGTCTTAGTCGTACGTCTCGTTCTTCTTCTGACCTCACCTCCGTCCTGGCCCCACCTTTATTACCTCATCCACGTGACCGGTGGGTCACACCAATACATCATTCTGGATGGGGGTTCCCTGTGCAAAACCCCTGTCCGTCACACTTCTGTAGTCGTGCTCGCGCTCCCGTTGCTTCACGGGTGCGACACTACATCCCTCCCAAAATTACACAACAAACAAAACCATAAACTGATTACACATGAGATATAATATTTCAGTATTAATTAACTTATAACAGGAAATCACGCAGCTTCGTGGAGGGCACCGGGTTACTTCTTAGATGATACCTTGACTGACACGCCCTTCCTTTGGATGCCCCTGTCTCACTGGAGCCGGTGGCTGATTCGCTGCCGTGTCCATCAGGTACGTCATTGTTATTTGGGTTCAGGTTAGTCAGAGCATTCTCAGGTTCATAGTCATCCCCGGATTCTTCCAAATCTGCCGTCGGGATGTTGAGTTCTCGGCCAGCACCGGGTGACTCTTTCGGAGACTGAAATCTCTTGAACCAGGATATGTTCCGAGCTACTTGTTCGGACCCTCTTTCTGCCACCACAAGTGAACCCTGGCGCTTTGTGACTGTCCACGGTTTGTCCTCGAATGGCAGATGGAATTTGCTCCCTGGGAACCTATCTCGGACTAGCACGGAGTCTCCAACTCGAATGTCCGATGGACGGGATCTCATGTGATGGTTCGCCACGTCATTCGATCGTTTCATTTTGGCGTGTTCCTTCTCTTCATTGACAGGGGCGGGCTTCCACGACTCATGATGCGGTATGACATCGGTCACTACTCGACCCATCGACAGGTGTCCAGGAGCCATTCCAGTGGTGGAGTGAGGTGTCATTCGATAGTCGAGAAGAAAGGAGTATACAGCTCTTTCTGGTGTTTCGCTCTTAGCCACTGCGATCCTGACTACTTTGTTCAATGTCCTCATGAATCTCTCGACTTCTCCATTAGCTTGAGGCCATCGGGTGTGATTTTCTTGTGTATGACACCTAGTGACCTCAGGTACTCTGCAAACTCGTTTCCGTGAAATGGCGGCCCGTTGTCAGTTTTAACTTCTTTCACTAATCCATGAGTAGCAAACATTTTCTCCATCTTCAGGATTACTTCAGATGCTTTCAGATTTCGGACTACTTCTACTTCTGGATAACAAGAATAGTCATCAGTCATTACCATCAGATGATCCCCGTTGGGTAGGCTTCCGAAGTCAAGACTGGCTGATATCCATGGCTTGCGAGGTCGTTTCTCTGTCTCTATTGGGATCGGCACATTGGGTGTTCCAGTTGTTTGACACCAGTGGCATGAACGCACTAATTCTTCTACCTTTTCATCCATCGTTGGGAACCAGACCTTCATTCTTAGTCTACTTTTGGTCTTCACCATTCCTTGGTGACCAGCGTGTGCGAGCTGAACTACTTGATTAGCAAGGCTGGAAGGGATCACTAGTGTATGGCCTCGGAGAAGGAATCCGTCTTCACTGATTGTCAATTCTTGTTGTACTCTGTGCAACTCATCCATGACCATTCGTGCTTCAGGGGTAAGGGACTGCCACTGTTTCTGCCCACCACGCCAGTTTTTCACAGCATGCATCGCTCTCTGGAGATTTTCATTCTCCTCAGTGGCCTGTCTTATAGCGTCCATCGAGATAGGTAGAGGTCGGGACCTCTCTGCTATGTATTTCACATACTCTTCCGTCTCAACGGCGTCACTTTCTTCGACAGGGGTGGCAGGTCTCGAGTGTCTTGAGAGATAGTCTGCCGGGTTGTTTGCCCCTGGGCGATATTCCACTTTACAGTTATACTCTTGCAACTGGAGCATCCATTTCTCGATGCGTGGAGGTGGTTTGGAGGCAGTGCCTTAGAATAGTGGTATTAGCGATTTGTGGTCTGTGGTGACAAAGAAAGGGTGACCATACACATACAGGTGGAAGTGTTTGCACCCCCAGTGGATGGCAATCGCTTCTCACTCAATCTGGGAGTACCGTTTCTCAGTATCCGTCAGAGAAGGGCTCGCGTATGCAACAGGGGCCCAGTCATCAGCTTGAACCTTCTAAAGGAGTAAAGCCCCTAGCCCTGTCGGGCTGGCATCCACGGCAATGGAAGTTTCTCGTTGAGGATCGAAGTATCGTAGTGTGGTGTCTGCCGACAGTGCTTCCTTAGTTGCTTGAAAAGCATCCTCTTGTTCAGGGCCCCAGGACCAGGTTGCTGTAGCTTTTGTGAGGTCTCTCAGGGGCTGGGTTAGTGATGTGAGGTTTTTTATGAAACGGCCACAGTAATTTACCATCCCCAAGAAACTTCTGACTCCGGTTACCGTCGTTGGGGGCAGAGCATTCTTTATGTCCTCCACTTTTCCAGGGTCTGGAGCAACGCCATTTGAGGATAACGTATACCCAAAGAATTGGATTGTGTCCTTTAAGAACTCACACTTTTCTTTGTGGAGGGTGAGACCTCACTCGTGAATGTGTTGGAGGACTTTTTTTAGTTGGGTATGATGTTCCTAAATGGTCTTGGCGAAAATTAGAATATCATCGCTGACGTTGATGACACCTTTCAAATCTCTCAGTAGTTCTTGTATGGTATTTTGGAAGACCTCTGCTGCACTTGAGATTCCAAAATTTAGTCTCTTGTAGCGACGAAGTCCAACATGGGTGGAGAAGGTCCTAATGTACCTGGACTCCTCTGCGAGGACCAACTGGTGATACCCCCACCTTAAGTCCAGTTTGGGGAACCACCTTGCCTCACTCAGCTCTCCTTTAAGGTCGTCGATGGTGGGTGTGATGTGTCGTTCACGCTTTATAGCCGCATTCGGTAGTCTCATATTGACACAAATCCTAACCTCTCTGGGTTGTTTGGGTTTCTTCGCTACCACAATCGGAGATACCCATGGTGTAGGGCCATTCACCTTTTCAATGATCCCTGCAGATTCTAGTTTGCTTAATTCCTTCTCTTCTAGGGGTCTGAGATGGAATGCTATCCTTCGGTGTCTTAGAGCTACTGGTTGAACTGATTTGTCGATGTGTAGTGTGATTTCTTTATTCTTTAAGCATCCTATGCCTTCGAAGACATGGGCATATGACTCTATGATGTCATTGAGGGATTCTACATATATCCCGAAGGTAAACGTCACAATGCCTAAGGCTTCCGCAGTGTGACACCCTAGGAGAGTCCGCTGTCCTTCTTCAGCGACATAGATGTATGCCTCTGTCTCTTGAGATCCATGAGCCACAGTAGTGCGGAACCTCCCTGTCATTGTTAGTGGTTGTACTTGACCGTATGCAAACACTCTGACGTGTGTCGGTTTTAGAGGTGGAGGTGGGTCCAATGTTTGATATGTTGCCTGTGTCATGATGTTAATGGACGCTCCTGTGTCCACTATGACTATTACTGGACATCCGGCTATTTGTACTTGGCATTTGGGCAGTCTTTCATATCACTGTGTAGCCGTACTAATGGTGAAGATTGAGTGAACTACCTGTGTCTCCTCTTCATCATCGGCCATGTCACTGCCATGGGATTGTACCTCAATGGCAGTATTTACTGTGGTATGGGTGGTTGTGCCTCTCGTTGACCGGCACATTTTGACAAAGTGGTTGAGTTTTCCGCAACCTGCTCATTTTTTTCCTTTTGCGGGACAACTAGCAAGGGGGTGGTTCATTCCTCCACATCTCCCACATGTTTTCTTTGGCTGTGTGGGCTTTTGCAGTCTTGGCTTGGAGGAGGTCAGCATCACTGCTGCCGCCTGTTCCGTCTTGATTGGGGTCTGGAGTGCAGCTTCCATATGGGACGCTCTTGCCTTCGATAGTTCTTTGGTTCTTCCTATTGTTAGGATATCCGTTAAGGAACGCCCTGATTCCTCAAGGATACGTTCTCTCAACTTTGACGATGCACATCCTTGAATAATTTGGCCTCTGATCTCGTCATTCTCGTTGTGGAATGCGCACGTGGCAGCCAGTTCCTTTAAACTCATGTGGAACATGTCAATGGACTCATCAGTGTGTTGGCGAGCTTGCCGAAATATGAATCTCTCATAATCAACATTGACCATGGGTGCGAAGTGTGTCCGAAGTGCTGCAATGAGTGTTAAGTGCGTCTTTGGTTCCGCTTCATTTATTGTTTTTGATATGCGGTATAATGCTTTCCACCTAGGTGCACCACCATCGCCCTTTTTTGCTCAACTTCCGTCTTTGTGGCTTCAAAATAGAACAACAGACGCTCCACCCACTCATTCCATCACAAGGCATGTGTGGACGGGGCCGCCTCCACTATAAAAGGTTCAATGGGGGATACTGAGTTAAAAAAATTTTTTTGAGAGGTTGGTGACTGGTGTGTTTGATAATTAGTCTCTCTTTTTTTCCAGGTTATTGTCTCTTTAAGAGAAATAAGTGTGCTCTCCCCTTTTTTTATTTTAGAAATTGTGTGCTATCCCTTTAAGAAAACAGTGTGCCGTCTCTTTGAAACGAGGTTTGGGGGCGTGGCTTGTCAGCTTCCAGCTGACAGAAGCGCTCTTCGGGGTCTGCAGGGGGGTGGGGCTCATCAGCAGCAATCGGGCAGATTTATCTTTGGACTGGGGGCTTACCGGCAGTCAGGACGGCAGTTTTTCACTGAGCCCCACGGGATCCTCGATGCCTGCTGGGCTGAATTGTGAGGCCAGATTCAGACCTCGTGGGCTGCCCCAGCAGCGAGCGGCCGCCTTGCCACGTGGAGGTGGGCGTGGCAGAGGCACGAGCACCGCAACAGCACTGACCTCGGTGCAGGTAGGCGTTGCCCACCCTCGTCGCCAGTGTGGTGTCCTGTGTCGGGTGCCGCAGCCTTGTTAGTAAAGACGACCAGGACACGTAAGTTATTTTTAGTACGGGCGCACGAGCCGGAGGTCTCGGTCTTAATCGTACGTCTCGTTCTTCTTCTGACCTCACCTCTGTCCCGGCCCCACTTTTATTACCTCATCCACGTGACCCGTAGGTCACACCAATACATCATTCTGGACGGGGGTTGCCTGTGCAACACCCCTGTCCGTCACACTTCTGTAGTTGTGCTCGCGCTCCCGTTGCTTCACAGGTGCGACACTACGCACCCCAGTTTTAAGGCATGAGCAAAGAGACAATTGCCCAGGGCCCCTACCTTCCAAAGGACCCATGGAAATATGAAGTTTTTCTCTATCTTACTTCTGTCTATTTCACTATCTCAATAGTTAACATATAATTTAATATTGTTTTCAGCATGAGCTTGATTTACTAGAAATTGGTAATCAAATTAAAAGCTGTTCGGAACAGGGACCTCAAACTATTTCGTGCCTTTCGCCAAATATACTTAAGCTAACACTGTTCTGCTTCCAGTATTATCAGGAGAAAAGTTAAAGGTCTGACAGCATGGTTTCTCACAAATGAACAATGGATCTCAACCCTTCAGCTGTCCTATTCATCGTTTTTAATTATTGGACTGTTTTTCCATGAACATACCTTACAGTTATCACAGTAACAGAGAGGACACATTTGATAGCAAATGGGGGTGGGGGAAATCAACATTTCCGACTTCCGTGCAATGACAGACCTGACTACTACGGAACCTAAGAATATCAAATTTATGACTACCATGTTATTTCTGCTGCCCAGGTACCAAGCAATGAACTCACATGCAGATTTTATTGCATTTTTTACAGGGCTCGTTGAAAGGTGTATATGCAAGTCCAGTTGGAGTGGATCTTAGGACACTCCGACTTCATATGCTTTCAGCTCCCAACAGCATTCTGACATCTGCTACAAGTATCTCTTTTCTGGGCAGGGATTTTATGTAATCCTTCGGGAGTAAATGTAATCGGTATATCAGAAGTAACGTATTGGCCTGAGGTTGTAACTTTACTAGCAGCAAATGTGAAGTAATATTCAAAACAAACCATTCTTCAGGGGTAATATTGATCCCCACCTCACGAGGTCGAGTTACTAATGATGTTTGATGTACTTGTCCTACGTCATCCGACTAAGAGATGGCACACTGTGTCAAACAATCCGTTATTTTCTATTTTATTGTTTGCAAAATAGCCTCTTATTTGCAAAAACTATAAATAAAACACCACAAAATTCAATTGTATATTATTGTTGTCTCACAAAAGCCCAAAGGTAATTTTTAGCCAATACTTAGTGAGTTTCCCAGAGCTCTTTTGAAAACCATTCAAGATGGCTGCTTGAAAGGTCCAGGGGAACCACACATTATGGTGGTCATTCTGACCCTGGCGGTCTTTGACCGCCAGGGCGGAGGACCGCGGGAGCACCGCCGACAGGCCGGCAGTGCTCCAATGGGGATTCCGACCGCGGCGGTAAAGCCGCGGTCGGACCGGCACCACTGGCGGGGTCCCGCCAGTGTACCGCGGCCCCATTGAATCCTCCGCGGCGGCGCAGCTTGCTGCACCGCCGCGGGGATTCCGACCCCCCCTACCGCCATCCAGATCCCGGCGGTCGGACCGCCGAGATCCAGATGGCGGTAGGGGGGGTCGCGGGGCCCCTGGGGGCCCCTGCAGTGCCCATGCCACTGGCATGGGCATTGCAGGGGCCCCCGTAAGAGGGCCCCTACATGTATTTCACTGTCTGCTGCGCAGACAGTGAAATACGCGACGGGTGCAACTGCACCCGTCGCACAGCTTCCACTCCGCCGGCTCGATTCCGAGCCGGCTTCATCGTGGAAGCCTCTTTCCCGCTGGGCTGGCTGGCGGTCTGAAGGCGACCGCCCGCCAGCCCAGCGGGAAAGTCAGAATTACCGCCGCGGTCTTTCGACCGCGGAACGGTAACCTGACGGCGGGACTTTGGCGGGCGGCCTCCGCCGCCCGCCAAGGTCAGAATGAGGGCCTATATATACACCATTGTCAGATACAATTTCTGTCAATTATTGATGTGAACCTCATGGTCCATGTATTATATATGTGACACAGCTCTCTACAGCTCTTCACGTGTCTTAAATCTAATTTTTTTGAAAAACATTTGGACTGTAAACTTAGCAGTATACCATAGAGCCTCTTGTTTGCCCACCAGGTAGTCTATATATATATTTTTTTTAAAATACAGATTTAAAGATCTGTGGATTGCAACTTTTCTAAGAATTAGGGCTTGAGCTGCTAAATAATAACATTCTAATTCTCACAGAGACCAATTGCCATCAGCCAGTGTACAATGAAGTTTAGTGAGTGAAATGAGGGCTGTTTTGCAGACCCATCTGAAAGAGACAATTAAACGATTGTGCTTGGAGATAAAATTACCACCAAAACTGCAAGGAAGACAGTGTAAAAAATAGGTACCTGGCCAGGTTTATTATATTTATCAAATGTATCTTTCTGGTAAGGGTATGTGCAAAGTGCCATTAGGTCTGAAAAGCCTTTACGATTTACCCCAGTAAAATTGTGGAATTTCATTCTTCTATATATAGCAGAAGGCGGCCTATTTACAATAACTCATGGATGCCTTAAAGTCCTGTTCCTTCAGTTTTAGATTTGTTTGTTTCATATCCGGATAGTCTAGAAAATCTTTCAATGGTCCCAAAGGGATTCTCTAAATAAGTGAGATATGGGGGAAAGGAACATACCCACATCATCAGCATAAAGAAGTATCTTAATTTCAGAAGTAATATCGGGTCTTGCTCTTATCTTTTATTTTCTAGTTATGGAACATGGTACTTGGTCTATGAATACAGCAATTAATAATGGTGATAATAGCCAGCTATGTCTGGTCCTCCTTTCAACCTTATATTTTCCAACGAAGCTCCATCTATTATTAGATCTGACTGAGCTTCCTGGTACAGAGAAGTCGGGTGAAATCACAGTGGAAGCCCACCATATCAAGTGCTTTTTATAACAAGCATTGGCAGTGCCAGTAGGTCTGGCTTTAAAGAAATGTTGTATGGTAACATGATGCATAAAAAGTAAATATCATGGGCAAAGATATGTATTTGTGTGGATGCAAAGAACTAGAGAATAATAGTAGTTCAGGTGACTTGCACTGTCAAGCTAGACCTAAGAAAAATCCATGTAAATTAATGACTACTCTCCTCCTATCTGTGCTGCTGCCAGAAAAAATAACAATACAATAAATGATCTAGTTATCTAAGGCACATCTTGATAGCATTCTAATGTCATATGTTTCCCATTGAAATGACACTCTTCAGCAGATGGCTAAATAAACAAAATGATCACATCACAGCTCTGTGCAGGGCAAGCACTTTTTTTGATGAAGCACACAACTTATGCCAATCAAAACATATACTTCTGGCTCCCAAAATGTGGGTGGAGCCAGAGCCCTTTTTTAGTGATACATAATTGTCTGGCGACAGCTGCACTGCCGAGCCAGACCATACACCATAGCTATTGATTCTCAGCAACAGTGTCAGCAACATCAGTTGACTTGCAAACATATTGTAGATTGGAAGATAGCAGATGGCCTGGCTGAATGAGCTGACTAATCATTTTGGATATTTTCATTGCAAACATTTTCATAAACATGTTAAAGTCTGCTTGCAGAAGTGTAATAGTCCAATACAACCAATCCCCTTAGGATGTTTTATAGATTTCAGAAATATAATTAAACTATCTTTTTTGAAGGAGTGGAGTGCAATGTGACCATTGCAGATTTTATTCAAAACCAGTGTCATAAGAGGTATCAAGATATCTGCAATTATTTTTAAATCTCGTTTGAGGTGCCACTGTTGGAAATTTGCCCTTTCTACAGGGCCATCCCAGATATTCAGGCTTTTTGCTGAGCCTTCTTTTTTACAGGTTGTGGAACACTGTGAACGTTACCCCTTCTAACCAGTGGTAAGGTACCTGTGTTCCTCCTTTTAACATGTTGAACTTGTTATGTCCCTAATTACATATTTGACTTACCTATAAGACCCTAGTACATGGTACAAAGTGTATGAAGGGCCTGTAAGTTAAATGCCACTTATGAACTGCAGAACTTGTTGTGCTATTGACTCCAGTGACAATGCAAACATGACTGCAGGCCTACGATGTGCAGTCTAGCTGTTGCAGTTTTAAAAATGCAAATCTGATCTGTCAAAATAACCCCTTTTGACAGATCAATAGTTTTCTTTTAAATATTCATGTCACCCCTATGTAGGCCTTATTGCCCATAAGGCTGGGTGCATGGTATTTCAAAGTAGGAAATACAGGAATTTAATGTTAAAAATTTCCTTACAGTGAAAAAGGTCAAAACGTATATTTTCATTGAACCAAGTCTGGCTGTTTCATAGGAGAACACTGGGTAACATCATTACATTTAACAACGCTAATTTTGGTTTACAGGCAACTTCAAAACTTCAAAGCCTCTAATTAAAAGTTACTCCAAATCTAAATTGATGGTAACATTGAATTTTATATCACTTTCAAGGAAAAGGTACATTAGGAAAGTTACGTTTTACCTGCCTAAAACTCTGGAGGCCCATATGTACGAGCTTCACCTTTCACCTGGCGGCTGAAAAACCCCTTTGATGAGGTTTGAAGTGGCTCCCAGGACAAGGACAAAGGTCCTTGGGCGTGAGGAAGTGTTGGGCTCCCTTGACAGGATGGCCTGTGGGCTGGGTCCAGCAACTTGATTGACTTCAAAGAGGCCTACTTTGCCACAAGAAGATGTAGCTAATACCTAGGCCTGCCTCTTTCTTTTGTCCACCCAGCCAGGTAGGATCCAATCACAGTGGGCCTCTTTTTGACATTAGTGTAAAATTCTGCTGGAGCGTCAGAACCTGCTTGACAGGTCTGTTGGGACTTTACATATAAGGTGTGGGGCTAACTTTAAAGGGCGGGGACAAGATGCCAAAACATTTTTGTTTATCTACTCTCTACTTGTTGAAAAACTCAGCTTT